>NC_080838.1:28756370-29956370 GCF_030435755.1 Ochotona princeps | reverse complement strand
GAAACTCATTCTCTTTCTATCTCTCTCTTCTATAAATCTGACTTTCCAATAAAAATAAATAAATTTTGTAAAAAAAAGAAAAAAACATTAAAAGGTGGAGAAATTTACCATGTTCTTGGATTGAAAGAGTTAACACCATCAAAAGATCCGTATTACCAAAAGTAATATACAGATGCAGTGTAATCCCAGTGAAAATTCTAACAACATTCTTCTCAAAAAAGATTATACAAAAAAATTCATCTGATAGCACAGAGACAACAACTAACAACTTCTGTATGATGAAGTAAATGATCAGTCAGTCAAGTGAAGAAGCAACCAACAGAGTGGGAGAAAATCTGCACACTACACAGAAGATAGGGGATTAATATCCAGGATTTACACAGAGGTTCAGAAACTCAACAGGAACAAAACAAACAATCCCGTGAAGAAATTGGCGAAGGAAATGAACAGGCATTTTTCTAAACAAATTCAGGTGACTAATAGGCATATGGAGAAAATGCTCAGACTGACTAGCTGTCAGGGATACAAATGAAAACCACATTGAGGTTCCACCTAACTCCAGAAATCTGCTAACACCACCTGCTGGCATGGATGTAGGGTAAAAGTAGCCCTACTGTGCTGCTTGTGGGAGTGTAGGCTAGTGCAGCCACTGTGGAAACCAGTATGGAGAATTCTAAGGCAACTGAAGAATTGATCTACCCTGTAATCCAGCTATACTACTCCTGGGAGTATATCCAAAGAAAGTGAAATTTGCATATGTGGAATTGACTTGCAACCCTATTTTTGTAACAGCCCAATCCCAATCCACAATTGCCAAGACATGGAAACAACCCAGATGCCCATTGTATTCTCTTGTTTCTATACCTTAACAATATGATACTAGATTTTCTGTGATTGCCTACACCTACAGTGCCATGATACACTTAAATAGCAGAATGATGGAATTGACTGTTGCTGAAGTACTACACTATTGTAATAATACGGGGGAGGAACAAGGGGAGATCCTATACCAACAAAACCATGTCATGGGGGGAGAAAAAATAAAAATACAGGGCAGGGTCTGCATCCCATATTGGAGCGCTGATTCATGTCTCAGCTGTTTCACTTCTAATCCATCTCCCTGCTAACTACCTGGAAAGGCAGTGGAAGAAGATGGCCCAAATACCACTGTCACCCATGTGGGAGACTTGGATGGAGTTCCTGGCTCCTGGCTTTGGCCAAACATAGCTGTGGTGGCGTTGTGACTGTTGGGTGAGTGAATCAGCGGCTGGAAGATTCTCTTGTCTCCCTTTCTCTCTCCCTTCCCCTCCCCACCCCTCCCCTCTCCCCTCCCCACTCCTCCTCTGTCCCCCCTCCCTTCCCCTCCCCTCCCCACTCCTCCCTTCCCCACCCCTCCCTCTCCCCTCCTCCCCTCTCCTCTCCTCTCCTCCCCTCTCCTCTCCTCTCCTCCCCTCTCCTCCCCTCTCCTCCCTTCTCCTCCCCTCCCCTCCCCTCCCCCTCCCATTCTCTCCTCTTCTTTTCTCTCTCATTCTGCTTTTTAAACAAATTAAGTAGCTGGACTCTATGTTTGGTATACGCTTGCAATGGGGGAATCTCAACTGAACTTGAGCTGTGGTTATGCAACAAGGTGGAGGAATCCACCATGGTGGGAGGGTTTGGGGAGGGGTGGGGAGAACCCAAGTACCTATGTAACTGTGTCACATAATACAATGTAATTAATGAAGTAAAATAATAAATAATTAAAAGAAAAAAAAATAAGTCATTTTGAAAGAAGAAAAATTACTAGGGAGCTTCTAGCACCTCTTTTACCCTCTTAGCCCTCTCCTTCCCTACTCAGTACTTTCTATTCTTTCCATTCCCATAGTGGTTTGGTATTTTCCTTTCAAGGCTGAAAATATTCCTTTTTTAAATCTTGTTATGTTTCAGTTAAAGTTAGAGACATTGAAAATGTCCACAGGCACAAATAGTAAAAATGATATGCTGAAACAGTTAACTAAGAACCCAAGATGTTTCCAGACCCAAAACCGTGTAGAATAATCATTTTTTGTGTAAATTTTTTTAAAGCAAAAATTCTTAAAGGCTTCTCCATGTGTACAGACTAAAGCAATGTACATTTTAAATACTTCCAGGTAACTTGAAGAAATTAAACAGCCAAGTGTATTTCCCTAATGCTATTAGGCTTCAAATGTGTCTTTACCGAAACTGCCTTTTCTGTTGACTCAGTACTGTGTATGGCATTGTAGACTGTATGATTTCAGTATTATCCCAGGTGGATTATCCTGAAGCCTGTTTTCCAAGGGAGTGTAGCCCAAGAGCAGCAGTATAATCGTTAGATAATTCCTTAAATCAAATCTGTCGTCCAAAATTCTTCCCTCACTGCTTACGGGTTTTGGGTGAAATAGCAGGAACTTGAAAGCAGTGCGTCTTGCTGCCATTCGTGAGCACATTTTTTCTCTGTGATCTGCTTTCTTGGCAGTTTGGGACATGGCTTGCTATTTGTGCCTTTGGCAGTGTGACTTGCATTTGGCACTCTGGGCCAGAGGCCTGCTGTGCTCCCTTCAGCCCCATCTTTCATGCCTGGCCATTCAACCACCTTTCAGTGAGGCTCAAAGGGTCTGGCTGAACTGACCCTCCCTCTGCAGCCGCTGGAGCACATAATCTCCCAGGTAGTCTCCTCCTTGAAGCACCTGCAGGGCGTGCTGTTCCGGACCAGCAGGATGCCACTCTCGGCTAGCTTCCTAATCCCTCCGACAGGAGGTCGCAGGGCTGGGAAAGTGAAAAGAAAAGCAAGGGGCGGGCTGAGCAGTGTGAATACAATGTCACTGCCTGGCTCAGTGGCTGCACCACAATCAGCGCCAGCTGCAGCCCAATTAAGTTCAGCAGGTCACAGGTGTTCCAGACAGAAGATGCTTTTAACGAAACCACGTTTTTGAAAATACCTAAGACTTTTTAAAGCACTGCAGCCCCAGTTCTTTTGGTGTAGTCTTTAAAGCTATTTAATGCACTTGAAACTCAAAGCAGCTGAGATTAGGTCTGGCTGGGAGGCATGCTTTCTTCCTGCCAACAGCCCTGCTTGGGGTGCAGCTGCAGCCTGTGGGTAGTGGCCTGGACTGCGCTCTCAGCCCTGCATCCGAGGATGACTGCGAGGCCAGGTTCCTGTCCTAAAATGCAATGGTCTCTAGGAGACAGTTGTAGTTTTCCTGTGAACTTTTATGCAGCCCGCTGTGTGCTAGCCAAGCCTCAGGTGGGAATTCAGCTAGTTTGCCTAAGTGAAGGTCAGCTTCGTTTTCTGCCACATTGCAGCTTGCAGCTTTTGTTTGCTCCAGAGAACCAGGTGCTCCCTTTGTCTCCTGGGGGTGGCAAGTAAAATTAGGGTTGGCTGTTAAGCCACCTTCACATCTTGGTGACATTTCCTCTCTCTGGGGGAGATATAGATACTGTCCCAGAGGTACATGAAAATTTGTGAAAGTAAGAGATTGCACGTTGGGAGCAACTTTTGCATCCACTACTTAACTGGCCTATTGCGGCAATATCCCTTCCTCCCCCAGCATGTTGGCATCAGCCAGCACCAGGCAGGTGCAGATACTGCCTAGGCATTAACTACAGAAGTGACTGTGTCTTACCAGGAAGTGAAGATACGTTGCAATACGCATCTCTACTCCCAAATAAAAGGAGGACTCTTAATGAAACTATTAAATATACCTTCACAATAGGATATTAGACTCTCTACCATTGTCAGTACCTACAATTAAATAGCAGACTGATGGACTTGTGACTGTTACTGAAGGACTATGTACTGTTGTAATAATATGCAGAAAAACAGGGGCAGGAATGGGGGGGTAATGAGGGGAAGCACTGTGTTAATGGTGCCAGATGAGGGGGCAAAAAAAAAGTAGCTGTGCTTCGCCTTATTGTTGGATTCCACACCTCTTAGCTAAGAAGTTGTAGTGCTACTGTGAAACTGAAAAGAACAAGGGAAGGGATGTGACTAACCAAAGTCACGCCCACATATGCAGGTCTTCCTGCCTCTAATTCAACTTGGTAAACCATCTCTGCCCTTTTTATCACATCATTTTAAAAAGGTATTACTGTCTGCTTAGAAACCACATTGGTTTTGAATCCTGAGGTGTCAATGTTCCTATTTTCCTAAGCCCAGCCACCTGTTTAAATTCTTGTCCCATGGACTGGGGAAAACAACTATAGCCTGTGTTTAAGGAGGTTTAGGTTTTTTTCCACAGTGAAGTAAGACATTGTTCTTATTCTTGCCATTCAGAATTCTGCAAACTTGCCTCTTTGCCCTTTTGCAAATAAAAAGTGGGGTAATTAGATTTCCCAAGGTTCATTGGTCAAGAGCCTTGTCCTCCTAGGGTGTAGCTTCCCCACACAGCTCCCAAGTGGGTTGTCTCACATAATCCAGTTATTGCTGCATTGTTCTGAAGGCACTGCTTTTGCAGAAGACAAGCATGGCATGAAAATACATATGCCTGCGTGCCTGAACTTTTGTTGCTGAGTTGCTTCCTGTATTGGAAAACCATTATAACTTTGTTCAGTGGCTTTGTTTTGAGGATTTTGAAACTTGCACTAAAAATCTTCTCCTTCCCTGTTATTAGGAATATGCTTTAATCTTTCATGTAGATATTTCCTGCTTGTTTTTGCTTTTTGCCAGATACCTGTTAGTTATTACTGCCAAACAAGTGTGAGAGAATTCATGATGTGTAGCATCAAATAAACTGGTTCCATGGCCACCAAAACAAAACTCTTAGGCCAGCCCTGACAGTGAGAACTTGGGCCTATTCTGACAAGTGTTTTGCCTCGTTTTCTGGATTCCATCCATCATAGATAATAATGCTTTCACCTTTTCAAACTTAAGTGTCAGGTTTTTTTTAACTGACTAAGAATATAATGCAGCTTTACAGAGCCAGCTAAGGCACTTACATTTTTGTAGCCTAATGACAAAAGCGATCTTGCAGTTCTTGGAGTGATCTAGTCTGCATTCTTTCTGGAAGGCGACAAGATGGTGAAGGGATCAGGCAGAAAACTTCCAGAGTCTTTTTGCCAGAGAGGTTAAGGAGCTCCAGTGGCCAAGAGTTTCCTCTCTGAACAGGTTAGTTTAACATTTTAATCTGTAATTCAACCTCAGCTACTCATTTACCCATCATGTCAGAGATGAGTTAGTTCTTCTGTGATCTCATGGAGAAAATTCAGCTGAACTCCGTTTCCAGCGTAAAAGAGTCACAGACTCCATTTGGTTTAGATGCTATGCCAGCAAAGCAAGGAGTGTCCTAGTCCCTGTGCACACAGGAGAAAGGAGCAGATGGAAGAAACACTGACTTACCTCATGAGGTAAGATAACAGCGAGAAAGGTCTTAGTTTTAGTTGAATGCCTTTTAATCCTCAGACTAGTATAGATTGTTGCACTGCTGGTAAAGTTTCTGAGATCTTTGTTAGTTCTAGTATAGTTTCCCTCTCCCCTCTCCTCCCCTAATGTAACACAGCAAAACAGTTTCTGTCTCTCTCTCACCAGTTTTAATTTCTTGATGTTGCTGCTCTTTGACTGCATTCAACAACCTGGTTCTCTTGCCTTCTCTTCTCTTGTTCAACCCTGGTGCCTATTCTCAGTCCTTAACTAGATCTGTTCCTTGTGTTTCTAAGCCCAGTTCCTTTTTCTGTCTATTCTAGAATAGGGAAGAGCAGAATTCAAAATGATGTGAGTGGCGGGAGCCATATTGTTGCTTAGGAAGGTGCTGGATGTGGGTTGGTGTCTCACAGGTGTGTACTGAAGATCTCTAGGAGGTCATTTATAAGGGGGTTCTGCCAGAAACTAGGAGGGAAAGGGCTTTGTAGGAACAGTGTGTGTCTGTTCTGACTGGTTGATAATGTCTAGACAGTATAGGCCGATAGCTCACTGTTTAGAGCCCAGGAAGTTCCAAGAGCCAGGTGCTAGCTGATTTGGTGTCTGATGTTTATTACGTGTAGGTGGTAGTGCCTGCCCCTTCACCTGGTACAGGAGCAAGCTGGCTGCCTCAAGACTCTTTGGTAAGGACACTCAGCTTGTCCCAAGGCATTGATTCATTTGCCACTTCTTAATACCATTTCATTGGGAATTCACATTCATTAGTTTTAGCATATGTATTTTGAAAGAAACAAAACATTTTCTTGAGTGCACTGCACCAGAGAAAATTAAGCAGACAGAATTATTTTGCCCAAAATGTATTTGTTTAAAGGGTGCTTGCTTCCCTAGGCAGGATTACTGTCATGAGGCGTGGCAGTAAGCAGGAAAGTGGGACATCCCTGCCTGGGAATTTATGCCCCAGGAGTGGTTCCCCAGAGCAAAGAGAAACCAGTTAGGCAGTGAGTGTCCTAAGAATACTACCCTTTCCAGACCTGCTTTTGTGTTAGGGAAGAAGAACCAATAATCCAATTAAAGCTTTTCCCTTCAGAATTTCTAAGGAAAAACTAAAAACAAAAGAACCTTTAGGAGTTGTATCCTGTCAGCAACTTGAACACGCACTGCTTGTAGGCTCAGTTTAGAGCTTTTAAGGCGACTGTCACTGAGTAGCTTTTACTCCCTCTGTGGCCACACATCTTTGAAAACTCTTATTATTGTTATTTTTTAGTGACGTTTAGTGGGTTGAATTGCTGGTCCTTTATTCTTCCTTTGACTCCTCAGGCTAGGCAGTGTAAGCACTGATGCCTTTGTTCTACCTGTCTGTTTTTTTGTGTTTTGTTTTGTTTTGTTTTCTGACTTTATTCCATGTAATTGGAATGCCCTCTCGGCACTTCTCATGTTGTTTACTATATTTGTATGTGTGTATTTATTTTCTTCCTCCTTCCCTCTCCAGTGCACTGTGCTCTTGCCTACCTGATACCATAGCACACAGGGCAGTTCACCTTGACTCTGCCTCCTAATCCCGAGTACAAGAGGAGAAAGATACTGTGCCGTCTCCCAACTGGCCTCAAACAATTATGGCACAGGTCAGCATTCGGTGGCTAGGTGAACAACAAGATGAATGAAAGACTGGCTACATTTCCAAAGTGTCCTCTACATCTTCAGTTATTGGTTGCATATTGATAGGTGGAAGTAGCAGAACATTAAAAGCAGAAAGATTTTCCAAAATGATGGCTTCCTGATGGCATCCCTTAGAAATAAAACGAAGCAGGCATGTTGCCTGAAGCAGTATTGGCTTTGGATAGTTACATTGCCTTGCGAAGGCCTGACAGCAGTACAGCCTCTGCACAGAGGAGGCCAGTGAGTTCCACTTTTCAACTTTTCTTCCCCACCCCCGTTTTTTGTTTGTTTATTTTCTCTTAAAAATTCTATAGGTCATCCTCATCTAAGCCAAACATTTCTCAGTTCTCTGCTCAAACCAGGTTTCTATTTCTGATGATTTGTAGTTCTCCAAGTTGGATAGAACTGTCAAGGCCAGTCCTTAATATAGAGGGGACTTCTCTGAAGTTCACCTGCACTAGAGTTCCTAGGTGAAAACATCCACCTTCCAGACCATGTCTCACTACGAGTGGCCCCTTTGTCTCTGCAGTGGAGATGATCACAAGAAGCGAGTTATAGCTCATAGAAGAATCTAGTGATTCAGAAGTGAAGGAAGGGGGGTTGATAGGCAGAGATGGAGTGTTCAGGGCAATGACCTTAGAGTAACCTTTTAGGTTTTGGTGACATAGTACTTCCCATTGCCTACATGTCTGTGCCCTGCTGTGTTGGGCTATGACAGTCCAGTAGCCAGAGGAGCACAGTCATTTATTTCCCCGATTCCCTCTGAGTTTCATTGCTGTTAGCTCCCTTCTCGGATGTGTGAGATGGTGCTGTAGTCACCCCTAGCCAGGTGATCCAGATCTGAGGAATTTTTGAGAGATTATAGAAAACCTTTTGCTCCCATCTGCTTCCTTCTTCAACCCCACCCCCACATTCTGTCACCTACCACCACATCACGTGTGGCCACTGCATCTGACCTGCGTCCATCACACTTTACACATACCCATTTCAGCAAGGTCACTACAGAATGTGGAGATATCAGTCCCATCCTAGTCAAGGCACCCACAGGGTTGACGTGAGTGCAGCATGGTGTTTTAATTAAATTGGTTTCAGTATCCAGTGTTGTAGGGGAGGAACGGGAATCAGGCACCCAGTGCCTGGGGAAAGCAGACCTAAGTGCTTGGGCCCCTGTACCCATGGGGGAGCCCCAGAAGAAGCTAATGGTTTCATATCAGCCCAACTCCAGCTATTGTAGTTTGGGGGGTGAAGTGAAATAGCAGACAAAAGACTTCACTCACTCTGTCCCTCTAACTCTGCCTACCATAATGGGGGTCGGGGGGGTGGGCACCCAATAAACGCTGTACCATTATGTACTAAGCCGTGATTTGACCTGAGTTCTCCATTCCCATTAACTGGAGGAGAGTCACACATGACCCTGGTCCCTGTGCAGCTGGGAGGGAGAGGGAGGACAGGACTGGACCGTCCAGCAGGACAGTCAATGCTCTTTGCCTCTTCCAGTGTTTCTGTAAACTTTTTAGCCCCACAAGCATTGCTTCAAATTCTTTTCCTGCTGGAAAAAAAGTTCTTTCAGATAGGAAGTGGGTGAGGACCCTCCCAACCCTGCTCCTCTACCTCTTTTGATGACATCCCTGAGATCCGCTTGGAACATGGTGGAACAACTGGATAGCCATGCTATCCGTGCTGGGCATTTCACGGGATTTACTCCGCTTATTAATTATCACATTCTTGTTTTCAAAAGAACTCTTTTTGCACAAGAACATGTGATGAAGTGGTTTTTCTAATCCCAAGAAGTTTTATTTTTTCCCTTCAACAAGTTGGTAGCCACTTTCTTTTGGGGAAAGCATTAACATGCATAACCACCACAGTTAACTTCAGTGCTCACTAATGAAGCCCAGAACTAATAGTTACATTGTTGTAATTTGACAGAGCCATCTAAATCTATGCATGTTTTTTGAAAGCTCCCTAAACATGCTGCTAAATCCTTTAAAAAGCTACTAAACTGCTTTGGCAGCCATTAGCCTAGCCTAAGCAGAGGAGCTCTTTTCAGTAAGTGAACAAACAGAGAAAATATGCTGAATGGCTGGACAGATGTGTTTCAGCTGGCCCTTTCATTTACCAATATAAGGGTGCAGTCAATATCAATCACTGTTTTCCCTGTTGCCCTGAAAATCACAATATCTCTTTTCATCCTGCAAGCTCTTTTCACCACAGTAATGTGTCTTTAGAATGACACTGGCATCAGCCCGCTTCCTCTGTCTGAAGTCCAGGGAGCTTAAAAACACATTTCAGGATTCTTGAACCTTCCTCCGCTTCCGTTCTGCTACCACCCACTCTCGCCTCCCTCCCTCTGTGTCCACTCCGTCCCCTCCCCAGATTCTTTTCCGTTTTCCCAACTTTCCTCACTGAGTAAACAATTCACATCTCTTCTAATGCAGGTCCACAAAGTAAATGTTACAAGCATGTCTCTTGTTCCCAAGATTGAAGGCCTCGGGAAGGGCTCCACATGAAGAAAGCTCACCCATGCTGATAAACGAGCGTCTGATGGGCATGGGTGTAAGGACAGGCCATGCTTGTGTGCACAACTGCACCCTTTGAGAGCCCCTCCTTCTTCCGCTGCCCTGTCACACACTTGTGTCCCCCCAGGCCATCCCATGTGACAGTGTGTGCAAGTGCACATTGATGCACCTTCACGGTTGGGACCACTGCCACAATGCAGACATCTTGTGGTGCTGATGCGTCGTAATGTCTATGAAGGCAGGAGCATATGTTAATATGCTAACGGAGGAGAAAGCACTGTATAATTACTTGTTTTCCTTTTGAAAATTTAAGTCCAGTAATTTCAGCAAGAAAGTTTGAACAATCCAATTAGGGCTTTAGAAGGTACTGCAGGTGATTAGAATAATATATTTTTGGAAAAGTATTGATGGTTTTCTTCCTGCATTTGCTCCTCTGTTTTCTGCATTTCAGATTGTAGCCGTCTGCAGAGAGGCTGCGCTCCTGGCTCTGGAAGAAGACATTCAAGCCAACTGCATCATGAAAAGGCATTTCACTCAAGCCTTGAGCGCCGTGACACCTCGAATTCCTGAGTCGCTGAGACGTTTCTATGAAGAATATCAAGAGAAGACTAGGCCACATGCATTCTGAGAAAATACATGTATTTGTTATGCTTGAAACCCTTCCTTGAGAAAATGTGTTTCCTTTTAAAAATTTGTCTCAAGTCTTAGAAGAAATCCTTGGTATAGACAACGTGTCTGAAGCACACTCACTAGCGTGTGAGTACTCACTACAGTGCTTGCAACTGTTTGTATCAAAGGCGTGTGATGAGAATATCTCTGGGCATGAGCCCAAGTCAGTTTGGATTGAAAATGTGTGCTAAATTTTAAAAAGCAAACATTGAGTGTTTTCATTTTCATGCTGGTCCATTCGCAGCACAAAATGATTTCCTTACACCAGAATCTGTTGCAGTGCCTTTGTAAGTGGCAAACCTGTGGGTGCCATTTTTGTAGAGCATAGAAAACGTATGTGAATGAATGCATGCCGAGAAATATTCTCAAATCTGTATTGTGAAGGCCAGCTAGTGATTATGGTCCTGTTTCCAAATATTTTTGTTTTCATTATAATATACCTACATTTTTTACTTTAGCCTTCTTTACATGCACCTAGACAAAAATTTAAAAATAACAAGTAAGAATCATTTCATATAATATGAAGATGCCCTTTGAAAATTTGTACAATTGCAAGTATAAGCCCACTGTGTGCCTGGAGTTATGGGCTTGTTTTGTTTTCATAAAAGGCCATAAATAAATGAAGTGTTTGTGTTTTAATTTGCACATACATTCAGGTTGCAAGTTAATTTTTCAGTTCAAAGATAATCCTGGTTTTACAATTCATCACGTTGTTTTCTGTTGCACTCTAGATATATTTCTGCTGCTTATAATTTCTTGACACCTTAAGAAATGTTTCAGAACATGATCCCCTGACCGCCAATCAGAAGCTTGCACACAAATTTGGTAAGTGTAGATCATTGAAAATTCCCAGAAAGACAAGCCAGGGATTAAATTTCTGATAATCAAAGTGACAAGCTGTACAGTGCTTAGTGACAGAGACTGCGCTGACATCTGTTCATCCTGTGACTATCAGATGCGAAAGGCAACGTAGGTTTGCTGATACGTAAAACAACAATAAGACGAAGAGTATTATCTAGAACTGCGCTGTTCCATATAATATGCCAAATATAATGACCACTTGTTGCACGCGGCTGTTTACATTAAAATTAAATAATACTAAACATTTCGTTTGTGAGACAGCTTAGCTGTTTCAAATGCCCAGCAGCACATGTGCAAGTGTCTGCCATATTGAACAGTTAGAATGTTTTCATCAGTCAGAATTTTCTGTTGGATATTGTTGGATTAGAAAATAAGACTGGGCCCCAGCAGCGTGGCCTAGCGGCTAAAGTCCTCGCCTTGAACGCGCCCGGGATCCCATGTGGGCACCGGTTCTAATCCCGGCAGCTCCACTTCCCATCCAGCTCCCTGCTTGTGGCCTGGGAAAGCAGTCGAGGACAGCCCAGAGCTTTGGGACCATGCACCCGCGTGGGAGACCTGGAAGAGGTCCCAGGTTCCTGTCATCGGATCGGCGCGCACCGGCCCGTTGCGGCTCACTTGGGGAGTGAATCATCGGACGGATGGAAGATCTTCCTCTCTGTCTCTCCTCTTCTCTGTATATCCGGCTTTCCAATAATAATAAAATCTTTAAAAAAAAAGAAAAGAAAAGAAAATAAGACTAACACACTGAAATAAATAGAAACTCAGAATTACTTTTATGGTTCCCTTTTTCCCTTTAGTTGAGTATCTTATATGGGAAATATGAGAAGAGAGGAATATAGCTTCCTATTACATACATGGCAGAGGATACGGGAAAATAAGGTAAAAACCTAGCCCCAAGGGCTTCTCCAAGAGAATGAGAAACTCTGTCACTAGTTAAAAACCAGAGTAGTGAGCTTGAGAGCAGACGGAGACTCTGGTTCGAGAGCTGACTGGAGGGCAGGATGGGGTGCAGATGCCAGTAGCCATCCAGCCAGCATGACACAGGAAGCTGTCACCAAGCCAGTCACATCATGCCCGACACCTTCACTGAGCCAGTGAAGGCTGAAGAAAATACCCTGCACTGCTTTGGCATCCACAGGCAGCCTCTAACTTGGCCTGTTCTTTGGTTTTCAAAAAGGGAGAGAGAAGCTCTTCTGAGAATTCTAAGGACTGAGCTGCCCACTGCCTTCAAATCCACAGAATTGGAGAACCTACATGTTAACAGGAAAACATGGATCAAGCCAATTTCAACAGCTAACATACAGCTTACAAAGGCTTTGTAATCATAAAGCTGCTGGGAGCATAAACTGGTACAACCATTTTGGGAAAGCATATCTAGGTAGCATTGAAGAACCTATAACCTGACAATTCTCTTGGATGTAATATTGCCTGCCGCATGTATGCAATTAAGAGCAAAGTTTGTACACTATTATTTGGAAGGGATACTAATAGCACTGTTAAATATCTACCAATGACCAATATGAGGTCATTCTCCACTGCTTTCCCATGCCATAAACGGAGAGCTTGATAGGAAGTGCAACAGCCAAGATATGAACTGGCACCCCAATTGGGATCCTGGTGCCACAGGGCAGAGAATTAGGCGGCAGCAATATTGTGCCTAGCCCAAATCAATGGAAATTTAAAAAAAAAAAACAATTTTTTTAGAACTACATGCAAGTAAGTATACATAATTAAGCAAATGAAATTCAAAGTTGAGCAAAAGAAGAATATCTTAGAATAATACTTAGGATAGTTAAAGTTTTTTTTTTTAAAGATTTATTCATTTTATTACAGCCAGATATACACAGAGGAGGAGAGACAGAGAGGAAGATCTTCCATCCGATGATTCACTCCCCAAGTGAGCCACAGTGGGCCGGTGCGCGCCGATCTGATGCCGGGAACCTGGAACCTCTTCCGGGTCTCCCACGCGGGTGCAGAGTCCCAATGCATTGGGCTGTCCTCAACTGCTTTCCCAGGCCACAAGCAGGGAGCTGGATGGGAAGTGGAGCTGCTGGGATTAGAACCGGCGCCCACATGGGATCCCGGGCGCGTTCAAGGCGAGGACTTTAGCCGCTAGGCCACGCCGCCGGGCCCCAGGATAGTTAAAGTTTAAAGCATGAAAAATCATGCATGGTGTTTCAGATATGTATGTAATAAAAGATTACGTGGATGGAGGTGAAAAACACCAGATTATCCCCAGGGCGGAGAAAGTTAAGGCACTTCAGTTGTATCAGTAATGCAGCATTCAGATCTAAAACAGGGTGATGGGAATGCAAGTTCTGATTGTAATACGGTCTACGCTGTCTTGTATGCCTGAGTATTTCAGGATAATTTTTAAAAGGTGGGCCTTAGACCAACATCACAGTCTTATCATCCAATTTGCTTCTATGAGTTTCTGTTGCAGTCCACAGTGCTCACCACCCCATGTGTGTAGAAAATTACAAGTACTGAATACAGTGGAATAAAATGCAAGGTAAATAACGGGCCAGGCTTTAAGAACCCAGGAAACAGTTTGAGGGATTGTGTTGACAGAGTGCAGGCAAATCTTCAGCATGAAAGTGATCTGTTCCATAGCACTGTAGTTGTGCTAAGGAGTTGAGAAGTATGTTAAAGGATTTCAGAGCACTGTATCTTCAGTTGATTATAAACCAGTTTCTTTTGTATCTCCAGATATCCATTTCCTAACCACTAGAAAGGCATGCTGTTCCTTTGAAGTTTGTACATTTTCTCAACAGTACCCATAGAAATCTGAGTCACATAAAAGAGTGGGGTCAGGTGTTACTAAATGCAGAGTAATCCAGCTGTGTCTCCACAAGGATTTTATTTCTAATTTCAGAGTTCTGTATTTATACTTTTAAAATAGCATATGACCATGTTATTTAAGTTTGCTTGTGATGGAGTACATGATGTAGTATATGGAAAACTTCAGCCAAGCAAGGAAAGAAAATGATTAGCTTCCTGTCTTAGGGAGACAGTTCACTTTTTGACATCTGTTTGGTGAGATTACCTTTGGCCCAGATCCTTTTTGGAGAATCTAGAATGTTCACATTGACTTTTTAAAGCATTTAAATAAATTTAGTTTTAATAGTATAGTAAATTTTTTGTAAAGATTTCTGATTTGAAATGCAGAGTTACAGAGTGGAGGCAGAGAGAGACAAAGGTCTTTCTTCCCATCTGCTGTTTCACTCCCCAAATTGCCACAATGGCCAGAGCTGAGCCAATCCAGAGCCGGGAGCTTCTTCTCAGCCTTCCTCATGGATACGGAATCCCAAATATTTGACCATCTTCTGCTGGCTTTTCCCAGACCAATAGCAGGGAGCTGAATCAGACGTGGAGCACCCAGGAGTCTAACCAGAGCTCATAACGGATGCTTATGTTTTCAGGCAGTGGCTCCACCCACTATGCCACAATGTTGGCCCCAGTTTTTTTCTTCTGAGACTTAAGAAAGGCTTCTAACTTCTCATGATCTAACTTCTCATGACTGAGAAACTGTACTAACTTAACCTGAAAAACATTAGTCCTGTCTTATATATCATGTCTAAGAGGGGTTTTGAAAATAATGGGGTTTTGCATTTTTGAAAAATGATTGATTTTGTAGATGGCAGTGAGCATGAACATGCTGACATGCTGATGCTGTGTTTTCCTGGACGGGATTGGGTTCCTGGTTCCCAGGTTCAGCCTGCTACCACTGCTTGACTGATTTGGGCTTTGAGGAGTAAACCAGACATTTGTCTCAAATTTAAAAACAAGAAAGCACAACATCAGCATGTCAGCTATTTGTTTTCTATCTGCAAACCCGACCTTCTAATCTTGCTTTGCTCCATGCAGCCAAGCCTGGGACTAGCTGTGTTGCCAGCTGATATTCCAATAAACTGCAGGCCAAAGGTGCTGGAGTGACATTGCAGGAGTGAGGTAGAATGGGACCCGTTCTTCCCTGAGCACAGCTACGGGGTCTGTTTCCCTGGAGAGTGGTCACTCCTTCCCATAGCAGCAGTTGAATGCAGTTCTTACAAAACATGCTGGAATGTGCTTTGCTTTCTCACCAAAATGCCAACACAAGGAAGGACTGCATTTGTGGGTGTGGATTCTAAAGGTGTTAGACCAAGGAGGGTTTGTTGTAACATTGAATTAAGCTGAGTTTATTAATGGAAGCACATTTATCAGAGAGCCTGGGTTAAAGTGATTTTCTGGTATTGCTACAAGGAACTCTAATTTGCTGCTTTATATATATTCCACTTGTTCATGTGTTCAGTGTGTTATCTGTGCCCCACAGCTCCATGGGGTCAGGTGCTTTTTATCTTAGACGCTGTATTCCCAAGCAATAGAATCACAGTTGATATATGGTGTACACTCAATAATTTTTTTGTTAAAGGAATGAACAAATTATCATACTGAAAGTAAAATTAGGAGAAATAGTTTCTTACCTGATCTTTTCTGGGTTTCTCACCTGTTAACTGTATGGTGTTACTGATAACAGCAGTGATCTTGATATCTTAATATATGCTGTTTTAGTGTGGCCAAATATTTTGGATTCCTGCACTCATCAATTGTTCCAGGGTTGCCTTTACAGTGAGCATGGTCGGAATCTTTTCTGAAGGTTTTCATGTTGTAAAGGAGAAAGAAGTGAAAGTACACTCAACAGTATTTAGATAGAGTAGGAAGTTGCATTAACTGAAACCACCATAATCATACAATTTTATTTCACACTCTCCCCAAACAGTGCCTGCAACATCTCCCAAGTCACTGGAAGTTTAGACATTGTCCACTGTGTAGTGGACACCCATGTCAGGTACTGGGTTCTGCGTTTTGAAACGCTTCTCCCATTCCTCACCTCTTGGCATTCTCTTTCGTTATCTCTGAAAGACATACAGTCCCTGGCTTAATTGTACAGACAACACAAGAGAACACCAGCCCTGTGCGGAGACAGCCACAGTGTCACCCATGTCCTTCTGGCCTCATTGTGGCAGCCTTACTCTGTAGCCTTCCTGAGGGCCTGGGTATTTTTGGAAGTCTGAGCCAGATTGAAGCTGGAGCTGAGACTGAAATCACAGCCAGGGCCCTGGAGCTGGGCTCAAACCTTGGCCTTGATCTTTGGCTGTCAGGGCCTGGGCCCCCGGCATATCAGCATGTGCATTCATCCAAGACTAGGGCATGGGCGAGGTAGGCAAGTAGACTGAGATCATGGCTACCACCTTTGGGAATATGGGCATAACTTCCCTGGGATTGCAGGGGCCTGGAGAGCCTGCACATGCACACTCACAGCCTTGGTAACCTTGATCTCTTGGGGTCCTTATTGGGCTTTGTGGTCAAGTGCAGATGCCTCTGGAACTCAGGGTTTCTAAATCCCATTTCTGTTCCACTTTGGGGACTGGTTGTGTGTGGCATGTTCTTGGACTTGATCACATTTGTGTCTTTATCCAGAATTCCTAGAGTACTTGGGAAGGGAAGAGGAAAAACATAATTTTAGCCCAGAACATCCATTTCCTTTCTCCAGGCTGCCCAATGTTACTTTGGTGAAAGATCCGAAGGGCCATGGAGCTTGTGTCTGGGTTTTCTGAAAGGCCCATTCATCCATGTCTTGTGTTCAGAGAAGCTGAGATGCCAGGACTGAAGGAAGCCAACCCCAGATCCAGACATAGTTGGTGGCAGAGCCAGTCACAATTTGCAAGGTCCAGGACCTTGAGAGCAGGAAGGGTCTCTGTGGTTCCTGATGGGGAAGGAAGGAAGCAGAGTGAGATGGAAACCCAAGAACTGCTTTTCTCAATGAAGCAGAAAGCTCAGTTCCCACTTAAGTCAGGCGATGAAAGGAAGTGGCCGTCGCTGTGGTGGTGAGGTGCTAGTACCAGGGACCTGCTGAGTCAGGCCGTGGGCAGAACTCACTACAAAAAGAGTATCCTGTCACTGATCAAAATCCTTACATTTTATCCCCGATTTGAAAATTTTTGTGCTGTTTCTGAAATTGATTTGAACTGAAGATAAAGTTCAAGTCCAGTCCCACATTTCATCCTCAATTTCTATCACAAGTGAAGGAAAATCATATTTGGCTTCTTTGCCAAGTTTTATAAAATGACCTCTTTTTTTTTGGCCTTTGCATAAATGTATCAAAAATGTGGTTTTGACCTCTGTGCTCCCCAACCCCCATCTAACTTTCTCAGGAGGAATTCTTTAGAAAAGTTGACCACAGTGGTTGAAGAAATGCCAAGGAACCTATTCCAGCTGCCCAGACTGTGCCACTTTCTGCAGGTCACTCAGAGAGAAACAGCCATCTCCGTAGGTCACCTTCAGCAGGTCACCACTTTTTCTGTCCTCACTCCTCCTGTTTTAGTAATAAAATATCTACTAAAAGCGAGGATTGAGGAAATCATTCCAGTAAATGCAGACATAACAGCACACATTTTTAATCATTTTCTCAGTCACAAAGTCTCCAACATGAGTAAATTGTCAAGGTTTTTTGGGAAAGATTTTCTCAGAAAAAAAAGTTGTTTACCTGAAAATTAAAAAAAAAAAAAACCTTTTACTGTGATTTGATTGATTGGTTGCACAGAGTTGGTTTGTCCTAACCCAAAAAACATAAGGATTTTTCCAGAGGCTTCAGGGTGAATTGTACTTTTCACCCTCTTTGAGTGGGTTAGCGTCCATCCTCGCAGAGTGTGCCAACCTCGGAACACACTGCAAGGCAGCATGGGAGTCTGTCCAGCTCTCTGGACACAAGTGATATGTCGCTGTGCTGGGTGTCTCCCATGGGGTCAGGACACAGGAAATTTGATGTGCCCCTCTTCCCCTCACTCTTTTGTGGTATGTCCAGGGAGGGGAGAGCCTTCCTTCCACACACTGGGCTTTCAGCCTTCTGTATATCACAGCTCAGTCTGTTTTTTGTGTGTGTCCTTTTATTACTGGCTCATTTCTTACTGTGGACTTAATGGGCCAGCGTCTATAGTCTGCAAATGAATTGCATTAGGAAGCACACTTGGGAAGAAGGCAAAAGAATTTTGGCAAAATCACAAAATGGGGATCATAATATGGCCATTGGAATGGAATCCTCACCCATCTCGTGGGGGTGCTGGGAGAATTAATTAATGTTTGTAAAGGCCTTTGAGTGCCTTGGAGGGAAGGTGCCACCAGAGCGCTCTGTGGTATTGTGAAGGGATTATGTGCACCAACACAATACCAGGAGCCAGGATAGCACTAAAAATAAAGCAGAATTTTCTGTTTAGGAAGGTAAGGAAGGAAATGCCTCACTGAAAAAAGCTTAACTGTCTTTTAATACAAATGCTAGTGGGTAATGGAACAGCAAATCTGAGATTCTATTGTAAGAGAAGGATTATGTTTTCTCGGCATTGTCAAGGTGCTGTGGAACAAAACAAAATGACTGCTTTACCAAAAGAAGGTTATAGTCTTTTGAAAAAGAGATTAAGAGGAAAAAAGGCAACAGTGAAGGCCAATGTTTGTTTGCCTTTTGGTGGGGGGAAGGGGGTTATAAAATTTAAAGAAAGGGACCTGCTAAGAGTTCAGATACTGCTCAGTGGCTACTCGTAGTAAAGCCTAGTAGCAGAGGTAAAAGCCTCTGCTTCTCTCTCAACTACTTTGAATCATAGATCTGAAAATTATTCTGGCTTATGTGTGCACAAGAATGATCGTATTAACTTTAAAGGAAAACTAAGACTAAGCAAAACTTGACTGTGTCCTTGCTGTGTCACATGCCGTCCTTAGAGTGCGGATGCCATGGCGCGGCATTCGGTTAACAGAACTGCCAGCAGCCCAGGAGCCCGGTCCCTCGCTCCCTCTTCCTCACCCGTCCTTTCCCTGCACCTCCTGATTTTGTAACAAGACCTCTGGAGGCTAAAGCAGATTAGTAAACAAATAAATCCTTTAATGTCATGGAATACTTTCCCCAACATAAATGGGATTAATGTGCCAACCCAGCAAATTCAACATTTCAAATGCCTCAGCCCCATAATAGGCCGTTTTTCCCAAGCCCCTAATTTATGGCACAAAGGTCATTTTATGGTAATGTTTGCACTGGTTAGACTTTCTTTCTCCATTCTTCCTTCCCCTGCCATCGCCAGCACTCTCAATTGTCTACCTTGAGAATGTCCTTTACATGGCCTTTAGAAAAGCATCAAAAAGCCCAAACAATAAAAACCTGTGGTTCACAGAGAGCCCGGAAGAGCGAAAGAATGTGGAACATGACCCCCTACTCCCTCCCACCCCGACTCGCCCGCCCCAGGTTAGGTCCCAGAAGATCTATTTCCAGGGCCTCCTGGAGCAGCAATGGAGGAAGACATTTCCACCTGCCTCTGCCTGCACAACTGAACTGTGACCAAACGTGGTACTAGACAGTCATCAAAACTTAGGTCTCCAAACACCGTACTGGATCGGAGTCATGAGCCAATGCCCATCGCAGGGCTGCCTCCAAAGACCTGGCATCGACATGTTAAGAACCAGAAGCGGATTAAGTTGTGTGGTCTCTAATCCTAGATATTCCTAAGCACCATGTCGGGTCAGTGACTTGTCCAGGGTCACACAGTGGGAGGTGGCGAGTGCCTCTCTACCACCTTGTCACACTGCCTGCCGCAGGCCTCCAATTGTCGCCCTTCTCCTTCAGGGACCCCGTGCAGGGGGTTGGGGGACCATTTGGGGATTATTTACTAAAACCCGTTGGGTAAACTCTGACTCATGATAACCTTTCCCCTTGCTCACCCTTTGAAATCAGAACCACGTGAGCCACCCAGCTGTTGTGTCCAATAGGTCGGTGACCAAGGGAAATGTTTCATTTTCAGAGGCCTCCTCGTGGCTGTTGGGGCTGAAGGTCTGAGAAGACAATGGGGCCGGAAGACTTGGGCAGCTGGAGCCTGAGCCTTCCCTGTGGTACAGGACCTGGGAGAGCCCTCCTTCCTGCTACCCAGGGTTTCTGTCAGGCAGGCCTCTCTGCTCCAATGGAAGGAACAATAGACTCAGAAAGAATTGAGCATATCACTGTATTTGCAGACGGCAGGCAGGCAAGGAGCATCGCCAGTGAGACACAGTGACACAGCAATACAGTCGACTCCTGGCAATGTGGTGTTGAAAGCATAATTATTTCGATTTTTAATATTTACTTGGAAGTAAATATCTGAGAGATCTTCCACCTACTGTTTCACTTCCCAAACGGCTGTCATGGCTGAACTAGATTAGGATGAAACCAGAAAACAGGAGCTTCCTCCGGGTCTCCCACATGGGTAGCAGAACCCAAGCAGCTTCTTCTGCAGCTCTTTCAGGCCATTAGCAGGAAGCTGGAATGGAAGTGGAGCGGCCAGGACAGTGCCACATGCTAACACCCGCTCCCCCCGCCTGGAAGTTTCTTATATACAATGGTAGCATTTACGTGTAATGTATACACATTCTCTCGTCTATTTTACCTAACAATGCCAGATAGTATGCAAAACCAGTGAATGATGTAGACCAAGGGGGATGGGTTGCTGCATATACAGCACAAGCTGTGCTCCCGGAGCGTAAGTTCTAGAGAAAATCTTGACCTGCCCAGGGAAAGTTTTTTTTTTTTTAATGTAAGATTTATTTTTATTACAAAGTCATATACAGAGAGGAAGATCTTACGTCCGATGATTCACTCCCCAAGTGAGCACAACAATCCGAAGCCGGGAACCAGGAACCTCTTCCGGGTCTCCCACATGCGGGTGCAGGGTCCCAAAGGTTTGGGCCGTCCTCAGCTGCTTTCCCAGGCCACAAGCAGGGAGCTGGATGGGAAGTGGAGCTGCCGGGATTAGAACCGGCGCCCATATGGGATCCCGGCATGTTCAAGGCGAGGACTTTAGCCACTAGGCCACGCCGCCGGGCCCAAGGGAACGTTTTGAGGCTGTGTTCTGCTGAAGCCCTTTCCATGTTGAGGTCATCTCGCTGAGCTTCCCAGCTCTTAAGCTCATCCCTGCTCTAGCACTGGAGGAGAGGGAGCAGATGGGATGAAAGCTAGCAACTCAAATCCATGCTTGCACATTGACCTTGACATTCTAATTCTCTCCTGCAAATGGGTCTCTTCCTCCTTTCCCAGGAGCCTAGTTCCTTCATGTTTCCATGGACTCCCAGCAACCCCCTTGCTTTCCTTGAACTGCCTCCGCTCTGTGCTGACGCTGCTCCCACTGCCAGGGTCCTGATGTCACCTTCTGCCTGGCTAGACTTGGGAGGGAGCTGGATTACAGACTCGGAAGCCCTAGTCAGTGGTGTCCTTCCCTTCCATAGATCCATGGATCCTTCCCTTAGGTAAGTTCCCTCCTGGTTTCATACCTGATTTGAGATTTGTGGGAGAGGATTACTGACCTTGACAGGAACACATTTCTGTCCTTACTTGCACAGCCAGCATTTGAACCTCCTTCGCTTTGAGGGTACCCAATAAACCATTCCATCTGGCCCTTCTAGCCTCTGATGCTCTGAGCAATCACAGCAGGAAATGGCCACTGCTTCAGTCCAACCTCAGAGGAAACAGAACAACAGTTTTCCAAGACTGGGAAAAAGAATGCTAGGGAGCCTTGAAGGAAGACACGAAAAGATACCTTTGTACCAGAGAGTGACGCAACAGATGGCAAGGCACGATGTTAGATTTATTTGTGGTATGATTTGACCTTCACACAGAGACAAGTAGCCACTCCGAGAATTAGGTGACACTTCTAGCTGGCTTTGAGTATAACTAATAGAGTGACTTGTTTTCTCCGTGTCACATCTGGTTATTCACTAACAGTTTTCAAAGTGCCACTTCACACAGGTTCAGGATTCCATAGAACAGAGCCTCCTCTTGGTAAAAGAGTGCGGCTTAGCCTGGGATTACTGAGTGAAGAGGAGGTGTGACATACGGGGGGACACGGTGGTGAGCACTGTGATGCTGAGAAACCCTCTAGGGGAGACCCCAACAGTGTGAGCCAGCAGAACAAGGCAGGGGGTGCCTTCTGGCCTCTTGCAGTAACAGCAGTAGCACACTGTCCCACAGCAAGAAGCTGCAAACCATTCTGTGACACCTGAGGGCAGTCCCAGGTCCTCCCCAAGACTGGACCTGGGGGGTTCCTGCTGAGGGGCAGCCACTTACAGTCTTGGACTTGACATTCATAGAGTTCTTGGAACTGTATACCAGCCGAGCCACTGAGCACTATGTGACTCTTGGGAAGCCACCCATGTCTTAGTAACGAGCCTTTGACCCTGGGATACAAAGCGCTCGATACCTACTTTCTGAGGCCATGGAGGCTAATGTACAGCAATGCATGGAACAGGAGACCCAGGCCTCCGCATGACTGAGAGCTCCCTGGCCCTCCCTTCCTGCCTCCCCGAGGGCACATCCTCTGGCTGGTGCACACGTCCTGTTGTGATCCTAACAGTTCCGAGCGGGCTGTCCTGAGGCTGCCGCCACCTGTTCCTTCTCACAGGGCTGAACTCTAAGTGTACCGTGAGCCACGACGTGTTCATGTTGCTGATCTCACAGTTGCAGTTTCTGTGAGTCACATTCCTGGCTGAGGGGCTGGACCGACGTGGGCTTTCCAAAGCCGGCACAGCCTGCAGGCCCTTTCCTCAGCTGGGGCCACGATGACGCAGTCGTTTTTCTTTTTCCTGTGGGTTCCTGGAAGCTTGCACAATAGCCATCAGGTTCTTTTTCATCAGAATTCAGTCAAGAATAGATGTTCCCTGTTGCTTCCTCTGCCCTTTCGGTGACGAGAGTCTCATGAAGGCTGGTACAAACTTCAGTTTGCTTTCAGAAAAGCAGTCTCCGTGGGAGAATTTGAACCCGTGAAGCGGCTCCTGCTCCTCTCCCTCCTCCTCCTGTTCCTCCTCCCCCCCCCCACCGTGCTCCTTAGGACCAAGAACTATTTTCCCACTTGGCTCTCAGAATGCTACCACAGCACCGGCTCATATGTTTTTGTGCGTTTTGTTTTTAAAAAAATATTTATCTGAGCCCAGCACGATAGCCAAGTGGCTATAATCCTCACCTTGGCAGCTGCCAGGATCCCATGTGAGTGCCTGTTCTTGTCCCAGCCACTCCGCTTCCCATCCAGCTCCCTGCCTGTGGCCTGGGAAAGCAGCGGAGAATGGCCCAAAGCCTGGGGACTCTGCACCCAGTGGGAGACCCGGAAGAAGCTCCTGGCTCCTGGCTTTGGATCAGCTCAGCCCTGGCTGTTGTGGTCACTTGGGGAGTGAAACAAGCAGACAGAAGATCTTTCTGTGTCTCCTCTGTATACCTGCCTTTCCACTTTAAAAAAGGGTTTTTAAAATTTTGTTTTAAACTATTTATCTTATTTATTTTGGAAGAGAAACACAAAGGGAAGGGCAGACAGTGGTATCGCCCACCCCCGGGTCACTCCCCCAAATGCCTGCTCTAGCTGGAGTTG
Source organism: Ochotona princeps (assembly GCF_030435755.1). NCBI lineage: Eukaryota > Metazoa > Chordata > Mammalia > Lagomorpha > Ochotonidae > Ochotona > Ochotona princeps. Next base: position 29,932,914 of record NC_080838.1, on the reverse strand, counting down.
GTCCAGGCTGAGGACAGGAAGCAGAATCTCAATCTCCTCTCCCATGTGGATGTCAGGGACTTAACTGCTTGAGCCCTCACTACCACCTGTCACAGGCAGGAAGCTGGAATTGAAAGGTAGCCGAGACTTGAACGCAGTCACGCATCCCACGTAGCAGCTTAACCACTGTGCTAAATAAATGTCTGGCCGCAATGTGTGTGTTTTTATTTCTGTGAAGGAATGGGGGAGGGGAGATTCCATCTAATGCTTCACTCTCTAAGTGCTGGGGTCAGAGCCAAGAGCACAGTCCCCATCTCGCATGTAGGCAGCAGAGAAACAGTTACTTGAGCCGTCAGTGTTGCCACCCTGGATCTGCAGTAGCAGGGAGCTGGAGCTGGGCCTTGTACCCAGCACTCCAGTGTGGGGAATGGGTATCTGAATCACTAGGTTAAATCCTAGTCCTTATTTGTGCATTTTCAACACATGAGCAAGCATCTAGTTAAACACTTTAAGTGTGCTGTCACAAGTATCGTCAGTTCCCATGTTACACATATGAAAATAGGGGCACAGTTACCTACAGCCATACAGCTTGCAAGTAGGAAAGCCAGGATTCATGCCCCAGGGCCTGACTTCCAACTGCTCTGTGTTGCCTCTTCTGTGTGCATGGCAGTTCCCTAACTGTAACTTTCCCTCACATCGATGTTTGCGTCTCAGTTTCCTTATTTGTAACACTGAGAATAACAGTGACAACTTGGTGAGCAGTGAGGTGTTGCCCTCTGCAAAAGGCATTGTTGGCAGATGAAATGAGGTCCCAGCTGGTGAAGTGGATGGAGACATCTAGATTGATTGGTGAGTGGAACAGGCAGCTGGAGGAGGCAGCTTCCACTGCCTCCCTGTCTCCAGCTGTCCCCCACCCAGTCACTTGTCAGTTGCCACAAGGTATCCGTAAGGATCAGTTCTGGCATCCCTTAGAACACCAAAATCCTTGGGGTTTCAGCCCCCTGTATGCAATGACGGAGCTTTGGCATTTACCCTACTCACACCTTCCCATGTGCTTTAAGTCATCTCTAGATAGCACAGCAGCTAACAACATTAATGCCAAGGGCTGGGTAAGAAGCAGTTCTGTTGTTCAGAGAGCCCACAGGGGGGGAAGTCTGTACGTGTTCAGTATGGGCACAATCTTTTTCTGAGATATTTCCCACCTGTGATTGGTCAATATGGAAGACACTGACTGATTGGAAAGCTTTATTGCTGACATGAATCCATCATCTCATAGTCATGCATTCATGTGATGAGCTTTAGCCTTCTTTCCAGAAGTGATTACTTGATGGTGTGTCTTCCTATAAATGGCATCAGAAGCCAAGGACAGAGAAGGGCACTGGCTTTGTCTAACAGTTTCATCAAGAACTGTTGGGGAGGAGGTTGTGGCATGAGCCACAGCTTAACATGTCCCCAATTCTCTACCCAGTATTGACTCCTACACACTGCACTGGGTACTTAGGAAGTAATTAATAGATACATTAAGTGTTTGTCAAATGGAAGTTCAGAAGCAGGCATTCGTCACAGCAGTTAAACACTGCTTGGGTCACCTGCGGTGTATCCATCCTGTATCACAGGGCGCAGGCTCAGATTCCCGCTTCCTGTTACTGCACATGCTAGAAGGCAGCAAGGTCTGGTTCAAGCACCGGCATCCATGCCACCCACATCAGAGACTCAGACAGAGTTCTACTCCCCTGCTGATTTCTCCCTCAAGTTCTTGTACCTCCTTGCAGAGTGGTCCCCTGAACGCTTTCAGGAGGAAGTGGAGGAACAGCAACCTACGCTGCCTCTTTGAGAAACCTCCCCTTGTCTATGGTTTTACTAGGAGAGACATAACACAAAAAGAGACAGGGCAAAGGCAAACTTGGTTCTGGGCCACTGGGGTACCCTCTGACCTTGAGGGATTCCAGCAAAAAGAAATTTCTGGGGAGGATTTATGAGATTGTTACTGTGTCCAGGAATCAGGCCCTGCTAAAGGAATCCAGGTGTCTGGGTCAGGTAGACTGAGTCAAGCAGGAATTATCTGAAATAAGGGCCCAGGGATGGGGTCTTGGCTACCCCAGCAGTTTTCATGCCTAGTGTTTCTTTCTTTTTCTTTAAAGGTTTATTTTATTGCAAAGTCGGATATATAGAGAGGAGGAGAGACAGGGAGGAAAATCTTCCGTCCAATGATTCACTCCCCAAGTGACTGCAGTGGGTGGTGCTGTGCTGATACAAAACCAGAAGCAAGGAGCTTCTTTCAGGTCTCCTACATGGGTACAGGGTCCCAAAGCTTTGGGCCGTCCTCTACTGCTTTCCCAGGCCACACGCAGGGAGCTGGATGGGAAGCGGGACCACTGCGATTAGAACCGGCGCCCATATGGGATCCCGGCGCATTCAAGGGAGGACTTTAGCCACTAGGCCACTGTGCTGGGGCCCATGCCTAGTCTAAGGCTTAGAATTCAACTGCTAGAAAGCAAACAAGTAATAGAAGTTAATATGTCTTAAAGTTGGGCTGCAAAACCTCAGCATGGATATCTCTTTGTTCTGAAATGAAGGTTTCTGGGTTACTGGTCTCTAACTGGGCAGTGGGGTCCAGACGCTGGAGACATTTACCACTTGTGCTTTAGTGGTTTCAAAATTGGAGCCAGTTTTTATCTGGCACCTCCCTGGCAACAGCAACAAACCTCTGTGGCATATGAGTTGGTTTACAAATACTTAACAAAATTCAGCTCATCGAATTGCAAAAAAGGTTACAAGTTGTCCAGTTCGTGGTATATGTGGAAACTTCCCTTTGGGGCTCTGGGTTTTCTTTGAGTTTCTTCTTTGGCTTCTCTTGATTGACATGGCCAAATACAGGAGCTGTTCCCTGAGGCAAAGGTGTGCTTCTCTTTGTGTATTTATAGAAGCTAAACATACTTCAAGAGGAGCTTGTTTCTCCTCCTTTAAGGGAGAGATGACATTCTAGGCAATAACTTTTCTAAGCAGAATGTTCTGCTTTTTATTTGGTTCAGTTCATGCTAGATAGAGCAGCAGTTCCAACAGTTCCTGCAGCAGGAGCAACCAGTGGTTAGGTGGGCTGGGACACTGACGTGATGTCTGCTCTGTTGGTTAGAGATAACTTGATTTGGGAATTTAAGATAAAAAGAGCTTTTCCGGTTTTTTAGGGGGAGGGTGAGGGGGTTAGCAATTTAAGTTGATGCCTCTCCTTAAACATTCGTGCCTTCTGCAAGACACCTGTGCCGCATGACTCCAGGAGCAATGTGTTCACTGGTCTGTATATCAGAGTGCCTCAAAGAGTTTTTCAGAAACAGAATTAAGACAAAAATTTAGGAGCCGGTGTTGTGGCATAGTGGATTAAGCTGCTGAAGGTTAAAAAGTCCCAGCTGCAATGCTTCCAATCCAACTCCCTTCTAAAGCACCTGGGAAAGTAGTGAAGGACGGAACAAATTCTTGGACCTCTAGACCCACATGGGAGACCTGGAAGAAGATTTGAGCTCCTGTCTTCAGCCTGGCCTGATCCTACCTATTGCAGACACTGGAGACATGAGCCAGCAAGTGGAAGCTCTCTCTCTCTCTTTCATGCCTTTCAAATAATAAATCTTCTTAAAAAGAGAGACAAGTTTAGTCCAGCATATAAGCATTTATGCAGCCATGCTCAATTTTTTTTACAATATGCATCCTCTATGATCCCTTTTTTGAATGAACTGCATACTTTGGAGGGGGCATACAAATAAACTTATATTTTAAATTTTGCTTGTTTGAAATAAACAGAGATAACTAACAGATAGCTTCCACCCACTGGCTCACTTCTCAAGTGCCCCCAGGGCTGGTCCAAGCCAAAGCCCAGCTAGGTCTTCCACCTGAGTGGCAGGGAATGTCGTACTTGAGCCGTTAGCAGCTACCTCCCAAGGTGTGCATGGCAAGAAGCTAGAATCAGAAGTGGAGACTGGACTCAAACTGAGGCATTCTTGTTAATGACGTCATTCCATTTCCCACCAACATTGTGAAGTAGTCTCTATACTTTGTGTTTCTGGGTTGTGTAGCCCTGTATAGAGCCCAATGAGGAATTGGAACCTTTGCCTTTGTCCTGTTACTGGGAGATTTATTTTGGGGTCCTGCTCCCCCAGGACCAGCTAAACCCCGTGTCACTTTTCTTTCCCCTGAATCAGGCCTTCCATTGCAGCTTTACTTCCTTTCTCCTTGGAGGAAGCTCAAATGTCAAGAGAGACCTTGGACAAGTATGAAAGAATCCTAAACTCAAAGCATCCAAGTTAGGACATAAACTTGCAGAAACGATCCTCAGTAAAAAGGGATTTCTGGCCAAAATCATTTCAGAAAAAACTTTATAACAGCTTATTTTTGGATAATCATCCACGTTTTTTTCATCAAGATTAAAATAATCCCATGAGAAGTCCTTTGCTTAAAAACTAACCACTGGGATGGTAATATGGTTTGACTTTGTCTAACCCAGAATTTCCCAGCTGATTGCCACCAGCTGATTGGGCACCCTGCTCATCTCTGAACAAGCTTGGAGAATGGCTATCCTGCAGCAGCTCCATAGCTTCCAGGCTCAAGGGAGCCACAGCAAGTTCACACCTGTTTCCTCAGCTCAGATTCTGGCCACATTTACACTTCCACACTGCTGGTCTAGAAACGAGGCTGCATTTTGACTCTGCTCTTTTGACAGAAACCCTTTCACTGATTATAGAATGCAAGATCGTCACTACGAGAAACCAAATACTGCTGAGAAATTTGATTGGATGAGTGTCCTCAGACATGACTACATTCAGAACAACTGACTCCTATGAAGAACTCTCACACACGGAGCTAATGTGGCGGGCGTGGCGTTTCAAGCTGCTGCCTGCAATGCCAGCCTCCCATATTAGAGCTGGTTTGAATCCTGACCGCTCCACTTGTGACCCAGTTCTATGGATCCAGCTCCTGGACAAGCAGTAGAAGATGTTACAAGTGCTTGAGCCCGTGTTCCCCATATGAAACACCCAGAAGAAGCTTCTGGCTCCTGGATATAGCCTGTCCCAGTCATGGCTGTTACGGCTCATCCGGGGAGTGAACTAGTGGTTGGAAGATCTCTTTCTGTGTGACCCTGGCTCTTAATCTCTGACTTTTGAATAAATAAGTAAGTCTTAAAAAGAGGAAGGAAATTTCACGCAAGATTGATGTGTAAACAAGAATGGTGATGATTACTATTTAGTAAGGACAAATGCCACAAGTAGCCATATGATCCTATTAACTGGCCAATACCCCCCTCTTCCTGTGGGAAGGCTGTCTAGGAAGCCAGAAGTTACAATCAGCAGGTTCCTGTGTGAGCAAGGGGACAGCAGTGTTCACGGACAGCTGTGTTCACAGGAGGCCCACACTTGCCACACAGAATCATCACACTGCACAAGAAATCCTTGTCTGCACTCAGAAAAGTATAGTCCTCCTACTGGAAAGGGAGGGAGAGTGGTTACAGACCCATTCTAGGCCTGCTGCACACTCTTCCCTGGGTCACACTGGGTTCTTCTGTCATCTCTACGTGATGTTTCCAGATGGTTTCCAGACACCCCATTAGTCAAAACAGTCCTTTTCCCATTCCGTGTCCTGGTCCCATTCTGTAGTTCAGCCTGGTTGACTAGAGCAGGCCATCTGGCAGAAGTGTGAGGGGACATCAGAGCATGAAGGGAGCATAACGGTTTCATTCCCACCCATGAACTTCTCTGAATCAGTAACTTTCTCCGTGGTCTGTGGTGCTTCTTGGGTTAGTCCAAGACAATTTAAACCAATACACACAGCAAAGGAACAGGCTTGTAACCCTCACTTTCATGTCTAATACTGTCACTGAGGGAGTGTTTATCACCTCACTTGTTGCCACCCTTTTTTGCAATCTAGAAGAGGATGCTCTTAGCGGTCCCTTTCAAGAATAATTTCACTCTTAAGCACTTGCTATGTTTCTATCTCTGACATTGTAGATTCTGTAACTCTCCGGACTTTGTATAATAACTAGTATAAAACTTAAGGGCAAATTTGTCACCCTTGTACAGAATCACTAAATGGACACTTTTGCTTTGGCTTAGTTCCAGGTTCTGATTTTGTACATTCTGTGTTTCTTGTCTTTCACTCTTGATTTATGTACTTGGAGATATTTCGTACAGCTCTGCAAACTACTTATGTTCTTCTCACTGTGTAATATATGAGTAACTACAGATGATGGAAGTGGGGATCATGTGAGAGGAATTTCTCTGACTTTGAGGAGTTTTCTGCCATGATTCTGTGTTGTTCACCTTGACTCTTCTTTGGGAAGAGATACTCAGATTCCCTTCTGTAGAGGAGTTTCTGCCTGCCCCAAACTAGTTCCCTACAGATTTCATGAAGCAAGGAGCTCACATACTGTATTAGTTGGAGTTCTCTGAGGAAACAGACAGAATGAAATATATATATACAAGGAGAGAGTAATGGAAAGGCATTTATCATAACAGATTGGCTCACACAATCCTGAAAGCTGAGTCCCATCACCTACTGTCTGTGTAAGCTGAGAAAGCCAGTGATGGCATGCTAATCTGGAGCTGAAAGTACAAAAGACGCAGGAATGCTGGTGTCGGAGGACAGGATGATTGTCCCAGCTCCAGCACGTGGAAGACTTTCCCCTTCTTCTGCCTTGTTGTTCCATGAGATCCTCCTAAACTGTAGAAGGCTCACTCTCTGCTGAGGGCCATTTTCCTGGCCCCCTCTACTGATTCAAACACTACCATCTTCCTGCAGCACTCCCCCCACCCCCCGACACAGCCAGAAATCATGTTGTACCAAATAGCTGGACATCTTTTACTCCAGTCAAATTAATCATCATGCATATAACATTCATTTGCTCAGTTACATCAAGAATTCCATTAAAACAAGGGTGGTGACAAACATGCATTTTGAGTGCTAGGTAATTTAGCAGAATGCATGCTCAGTAGATGTAGTGATACTGCTTCTGATAGGAGCAGAGTTGTGATTCTGATCATTCAAAACAGGATAGCACTGCAGCAAGCCAGTGAAGTCTTTCCAGAAGAGATGACTTTCCGGCATTCAATTTCCTGACTTGTGTATGACATGACTAAGTTAACATGTTTGTTTACCATAAGTCATGTACTGTAATATTGTGATTCATTTTTTCTTTTTAAAATAGAAATTGTTCCGATAGCTGGAACTTTTAAGTTCCAACCTCTTTTAGTCTAAGAAAATCCACACAGTGAGACAGTTTTTGAAACCACTACAAATGATCCCATATTAAGGAAAAGGCAGTTAATGCATGCTGCTCAGCTTACATAGAAAGGGTTAGAGTGGGAGGGAGAGAGAGAAAGAGAGAGGGAGGAAGAGAGGAAGAGAGGGAGAGAGGGAGGGGGAGAGAGAGAGAGAGAGAGAGAGAGAGAGAGAGAGAGAGGGAGAGAGAATCTTCCACCACTTCACCAGTCAGTTCAGGACCTTTCCCCCCAAATACAGGCCTAGAGAACTCAGAACGTTGGTGAGCAGAACATTCCAGAAAGTCTGGAATCCTGGTTCTCAGTGCCACACAACTATGTTTAGGATACAAACAGGTTTTTCAACAGCTTTTGCCTCAAACCTGTGTGAGTGTGTGTGTGAAAACTGAGCGTTTCTGACTTAATGTGCACAGAACCTCAACATCAACAACTAAACCAATGGGCGTTAATGCTTACATAGTTGATCAGTGATTGTTTCCCAATTTTCTTTTTTTGTTGTTAAATTTTCATTTTGAATTTTTGAATTTTATGGTACAATTTCATAGAGACTGGGATTCCCCAAAATCCCACCACCCTCCGGCAGATTTTTCCCACATTGCTACAATAGTATAGTCCTTCATAAGGAGTCACAATTCCATCAATCTGTTATTTAAATGTGTCACAACATTGCTGGTACAGAAAGTGTCAGTCCAACTAGATGTGAGTAATCTTGCGAGGAGTTGCTTTGGGAAATTAAACATTTACATGAGAATTGCGAACCTTATGACAAAGATGTTGTCTAGGGTCCTCTAGCTTGTAGGTGTGGTGACTGTCTTGTCCCTTTGTCAAGGCCATGAAGTACGTTCTAGAGGTTTTGATAACTGGCAGCATCTGCCATACTTGCCAGGAGTTTCTTCTTATAAAAGTGGCCAGCCTTGGCAGACACGAGCAAGTAAGTAATCTAAAGATTTAGTAGGAAAAAAGTAAATTAGTAAGTCCCCAGATCATTATAAAAGCCAGAGTGGCATCAGTGTATCAGGGGCTATTTTCTAAGAACCACACAGCTGAGAAGCCAAACATAGGCAGACAGGTGCACTACCTGGGAGCCCATCGGTGATGTTCAGAGAAGAGAGATTTTGGCAAATGTGCAGTCAACACAGGCATGTTGCCCCGGTGGATGGAAATAAGAAGAGTAATGGTGACAGCTATTCGTATTTGCACAATGAGGATTTATCCTATGAGTTTAAGAATACCTCACCTGGGCTCTTCCCGTCTTTGCATTTAGAGCAAACACCAATTTTATTCAACTTCAGCCACCCTGCAGTATTTCTTCTTAATGAAATTTCATTTCAGGGTTGCTATTTCTTCAAACGCCCGGTATGTACTAAGCCACCTAAGGGAGGGAGGAAACCCGTATCCTGTTGCATCTTCAGTGTGAGCTGTCAGTCAAGGAAAGATTGCTGTCCTGGAATCAGCTTAGGAGGCTCCCTGGGTTTGCTTAGCCTGTGCTTTTCTGCTCATGCCCAAGAGGGTCCAGCTGGTCCGGCTGCTTGACAGTCCCTCATGTCACTGGTAAATATGACCTGACATCACCTCGCTTGGCACTACATGGACCCTCCATTGGGGCTCCTTGCTGCACAGGAAGTGAAGCGTCTGAGATCTCTCAGTCACTCTCCTGCAGTAGCCCTCTTGACTGGCTTGTAGATGGATGACGCTTGGAGGACTTACCCTGTGGAGCCTCCCATGTCAGCTTCCAGAAAGATGACATCTTGCAGCCTGGAAACACAGAGAACAGACACACCTTATGGGAAAACTCATATTGGGTACCACTAAATCACATCTATTTTCCTCTACCCAGACATACTGTGACAAAAGTGACAAAAGTTGCAGACCATTGAAAAGAACAACTATGAAAACAGCTATGAGCTATGATGCCCAACAGTGGCACCTGAGGACAGGCTCTAATGTGTTTGCCTCTTGCTGGCCTTTCTGCCCTTTAACTGCTTCCCAGGATTGCACTGGGAACATGTAGGCATGTACACTTTTAATTTTTTTTTGTAATATTTATTTAAAAGACTACCGAGAAAGGGAGGGAGAAACAGAAAACTCTTCTATCCCCTGCTTCGTTCCCCAAATTAGCAGAGGCTAGGCCAAGCCAAAGCCTAGAATTCCATCTGGATTTCTCATGTAGTAGCAGGGCCCAAAACATTTGGGCCATCTTTTGCTGCTTTCCCAGGTGCATTGGCAGGAGGCTGGATTGGAATTGGAGCAATATGGGATACGGAAATTGCAGACAGCAGATCCCACAATATCATACCTAGCACATGAGTTTCTGCCTTAAGCAAGCTCTGCTTCCTAAGAAAACTGCATTAAGTCAGTTGCATGTACTAACTCAAGAAAAAAAAATCCCTGAACAATCTTATCAAATATCAGTTGTTGTCCTCATTTACATAGTTGATGAAAGTGAGTCTGTATTGGTAAATAACCTAGTTCAACAAAATTCTGAGCCCGAAGTTCTCCCAGATCTGTCACAAGCATGGGACACAGAAAGCTACATCAAACCTCTGTTAGAACTAGACTTTGGTTTACTTCATTTGAATTTAAAAGGAATAAGGAAGCATAAGAAATTTTGTCTACTTCCAATTGTTAAATAGAATCTCATATATTCATTTATTTTCTCCCTTATTATTTTTATTAGATTAACTTACATTTCTCATGTGGATTATACTGGACCATATAGTCACACATGAGATTTGCTTTTCAATGTAATGAATTCCATTGTATTGAATTAGCCATAATTTTGGATATATAGGCCAAGAAAGTTGAGAAATACAAGAATAATGAAAACAAAGATACGTTGTAACTTGAGAAACCAAGAGTGTTTCTGGAGTAGTAGCTTGTGGATTGCAGGGAAAGCTACAGGAAGCTGAACAATGAAGGCTGCAGGGATGCCTCCAACGCCCCCAACATGTCTCTTACACTCATCCTCTGACCCTTCTCTCTGGCAGGAAAATGGGGCTCCTTAACTGACCCTGCCTCATGTCCACTCCGATGGTCTAGATCAAGACAGAAAGGAAGAAAGTTGGACACAAACGTAGCAGTGCTACCTTTTCTTGTTTTGGGAAATGGGAGGTAGCCGGAAGTGGGGCATTTGAGAATAAAATACAGGAAATCTGAAGAGGAAGGCATGGCGGCTGGACACGACTAAGAATTTTCAGGTCCGCCAATTAGACCATAAACCAGCACTTACGTATTTGTTCTCTTTTATTATAAGTCTTTGTGATGAATGACTGTGCCTCGCCCCACGCATGAATTCTACAGTGTATTTTCTTAGGCAAATTGTTTATATAGACAGGGATTGGGCCAAAAAAAAAAAAAAAAAAAGGCATGCTCAGACTCCAGCATTCCTGGGTGACTCTGACCTCCCCCACAGACCCCAGCATCTCACTTGGCAACACCCCCAACGCATGCTCCATTACTCCTGAGTCTCTTTAAAACACGAATAAACCACAATCCTTCTAAACAATCGTAACTCTGATGTTTAGAATATGAAGAGTCACATGAAAACTCTTCTGCCTTCAGGGACGGGTGGGGCGGCAGTGCCTGGGCAAGGATGTGAGAACTTCCGGTATGGTTCATTTCTTGACCTGGAAGCGATTACATAGTGTTATTATATAATTCATCAGTTTATATACTTGCAATTTCCACACTTTGTGTGCATGTTATTCTAAAGTAAAAAAAAATTACTACATAAAAATGAAAAATCACACCCAGACATAATTAGGTTCAGAAGCAACATTGTTTTACAACCTAGAGTCCACTCAAAAGACCACTGCTGCGGACTGTGCTTCAGGATTAGAGTAATGGATTTCAGGATACGATAAGCTCCCCCTTGCAGCTCCCCAACAAAGCAACCTTGCAATTCAACACAGCTCTGTCTTCCAGTGTTTCCCCCACCCTGCTTCATGAACTAGACATTCTTGTAGAGGTTATGTCCAGACAAGCACAATGGAGACTGACACACGGAGCTTGGAGAACAGCCCAGCGGTGGTTTAAGAGCGATTATATAACACGTTCAGTCTCTGTTCCTTTTGCAGGCATCACTGAACCTTTGCCAGAATAACTAATTGCCAGTCTTTTCCCACTGACCCAAATAAAAACATGGTAAATAAGTGACAATTCTGAGGCATAATCTCAAAAGCCGACAAACCAAATGGTAACAAACCTGGCACCTAAATGACATCACAGCCTTGTTGCAGGCAGTAAGGGCCCACATACTCCCTGATGGGTGAGACGCTGAACTATGTTATACCATGCATTGTGAGGGGTGGGTGGGAAGTGGGTACTGGAAGAAACCAATGTGAGGAAACAAAAGAAACCAAGACAATCAAAGAGCGACATGCCTTTTGCGCTGGATGTTATCAGAGGAAGAGAACACATCTGTTGAATAAGCCAGTGTGTAGTAGTGAAGCCATGAAGATAGGCATCTGCCGAGGTGCCCAACGCCTGAGCAGAAGTGAGCTGCAGGTTTAACTACTTGAACCAACCTCCGCTGCTGTCCCAGGCACATTAGCAGGAAGCTGGATCAGAAGTGAAGTTTGGACTAGAACCAGTGCTTCTGTGGGATGATGGCATATGACGTAAACTGCTCATCCCAGCTACAGCTCCACGGATGGGGAAGGGTAGTTTCTTTAGGAAATTGTACCTTCTCACTGTTTCCTTTGCTTGTCACAAGAAACTAGAGCTTTCTTCTGAGCAACAGTTTCTTGAATCCAGTTCTTTGGTGATGTTCCATGTCAGTGGATTCCTTGTGTCCATTAAGAATAACAACATATTATCAAAAGGGTAAATGAACTCTTAGCAAGCCGGTGATTTATGCATTCATACTTGTTATTGTAATAGAGTTTAAAAGTTTTATACAGTGGCAAAGTGTATGCTTTGTAACTAAAATTAGCCAGAGCACATGTGGCCTTTGAGTCCCAACCCCTTTCCACACTTCAACCTTGAAGACTTGGGGCAACCTCCAAAACACATAAACCACGGGGTTATGTCGCATGTGACTTCCACGGGGCTGTTGCTCACTAATTCTCTGATAACTTGACCTTGTCCAGTTTCTAACACAGCTTGTAGTTAATTTGGAGGAAAACTAAAGTGCTTTGACAGTCTCCGGAATAAATAAAGGGCATCCTTCTCATACTGGCCTGTGGAGCCCCAACTGGCAGAACAGCAGAGCTGCGTGAACTTTGATGCAACCTGATGTGCAATTGGTGGCATAGGCAGACACCTGATGGGGGCAGCTTCTTGGCACAGAGATGCCAAGGCAGGGGCTTCTCTAGGGTTGTGGAGAAAGTAGATACCAAGGCAGAAAATTACAGTAAGTAAAGGATAGTCCAAAAGGAGGCCCTGTCCCTCATCAGCATCATATAAGAAAAACAGTCTTGGGTAGACTTCAGGGAAAAGGTCAGGGGCCCTTACTGATGTGTGTAATCCCTGCTCCACAGCGCAGCTCAAGAGCAGTGCCCAAGGTGTCCAAGCCAAGGGAGGAATCTGGAAGCAATGAGGATGGGGCAAATGACATTACCTGAAGGCCACAGCCGAGCTTGCTGGAGTTCTCTGGTCCTTGGGTGGTAATAGCCCCATATGCCATGATTGAACAGCCCCTCCAGGCCAGGACTGCAAGTTTAGGGAGCTCTGTTGGAAGTCAGCACTTACCCCAGCCTGTGAGAGGCACTTGAAGCACAAAGCAGCTTTGGCTGTTGTCTGATGCACAAAATCAGATAGTGAATTTTCTTCTCTTTTGATCAAGCCGCCCCTTTCCCCATTGTAAGCATTCTTGCAGGTGGGGAGTGACTGGCAGAGCCCTTACTTGCCATCTTGAGGGAGATGATTTCACAGGTGGCTCACCCAAGGCACAAGGCAACACATTGCCCCTGTTAAAGGGCCTGAGGTTATGGAAGCATTTTTGTGCCTGTGATTTATTTGAAAGGTAGAGTGACAGGAAGTTACAAAGCATGAAAGATGGAATGACAGGGAAAATGAGAATGAGATGCATCCATCCACTGGTTCACTTCCTAAATGGGCTGGGTCAGGCCTAAGTCAGGAGCTAGGAAATCCATCCAAGTCTCCTGCTTGAATGTAATGGTGCTGGCATTTGCATAACATCCCACTGTTTTCCCAGGCATATTATCAGGGAGCTGGATTGGAAACAAAGCAGCCAGGACTTGAATTGGCACACTTACATGGTGTGCTGGTATTGCAGGTTGTGGCTTAACACACTGTGCCACAATACTGATCGTGGTGCAGTATTCTTGGTAGTAGTGGAAGCAATGTCTGAAATAGCCAGCATATAATGATCAGCTTCTTTCCTTATGTGTCTAGGTTCCATACACGTGACCCGAGAATCAGACTTTAGTTTGGCATGTACTGTATATTCTGTTTTGATTTTTAAATTTTTTTGTTTGTTCATTTGAAAAAGAGACATGGACAGAAAGAAAAAAGTCTTCTGTCTACCATTTCAGTCACCAAATGCCCTCAACAACTGGAGCTGTACCAGGCCAAGGGCTTGGGGCACAGTGTGGGTCTCCTATGTAAGTGGCAGCGCCCAGATATCTAAGTCACCACCTGCTGCCATCCAGGGTGTGCACTAGCAGGAAGCCAAAATCAGAAGTGGAGTTGGAATCCTATTGAAGCACTCTAATAGGGGAGGCAGGCATCCCCAGTGCAGCGTGCACTGCTCTACCAGGCACTGCCTCCTGAACAATGTTTTCAAAAATGAAATCTCCAATACTGATAGATACGATCCTGCACATTAAAAACCTCAAGTTCTGTTTTTGTTTGTTTGTTTGTTTGTTTGTTTTTCGCTACAGAAATTGGAAGATCTGGCCAGGTGAAACGCACCCTCCCACAGGGCGGCCTTCTGCTGGAGCTGGGCTGCAGCTGCCTCCTGCAAGCAGGCATGCGCATCCCAGCCCAGCACACATCTCTCCCACAGGGTTGGGTCATTGACCTCGAGGCTGAGTGGCTGTCATGGCATGGCATGCAGGGGCAGGGGCTGTATTTCTGACAGTAGTAAAAGTTCGCGACACCCATATTACTAGGGAAAGAGAAAATGGAAGAATCCTACTTCCTCCACAAATACTATGGGCCAAGATGTCCCCATGGCATTTTCCCTGTGCAACATTTTGATAATGTGTCCCAGCCTTTTCTAGTTCCTTACTCCTCACACTTGCCTCCTCAGCCCAGAAGAAAGCAAAATTATTATCAAATGCATATTTACTGATCAACTAACATATTCCATGGTTGTTCTATGTCTAGGTAAGACTTCTTTTTTAAGTTGGTAAATCTGAAACTTGAGAGTAGGAAGAATATTTGATTCTTAATTTGATTGAAGTCTAATGGGAGTTGGCCCATTCACTGGGTGCTCTGCTTCTGTTCCAGTGCCCTTCTAGTGGCCAGGGAAAAACAGCAGAAGGGTCTCTTATTTGGGCTCCTGCCACTAACTTGGAAGACCTGAATGAAGTGCTTGGCTCTGGCTTCAGCCTGACCTAGCTCTGGCCATTGGATCCATCTTATCAAGAAAATCAACAGGTGGGAGATCTCTCTTATGTGTCTGTGTATTTCTGTAACTTTTTTAAAAAAGATTTATTTATTTTTCTTGGAAAGACAGATTTACAGAGAGGAGAGAGAGAAGACCTCTGTCCCCGGTTCACTTCTCAAGTAGCCACAACTGCCAGAGATGAGCCAATCTGAAGCCAGGAGCCTCTCATGCAGGTGCAGGCGCCCATGACCTTGGGCCATCCTCCACTGCTTTCCCAGGCCGCAAGCAGGGAGCTGGATGGGAGGTGGAGCAGCCAGGACATGAACTGGCACCCTTATGGGATCTTGGTCATACAGAGCGAGAATTTAGCCACTAAGCTATCATGTCAGGCCTTCCAGAACTCTTTCAAGCTAAATCTTTATAATAGTCTAGCACCTGAAAAGTGATTTAAGCAAGCGAAAGCATCCTCAGCATCCGGGGAGGGACTGATGAATCACCTTTGTTACCATGATCTATGACATTGCAGTATGTTCATGATTTGCTTGTTCCAGTTTGGGATGTTTTTGTGTTTTGAGGATCTTTTTCATTGCTTGAGTTTATAGTTGCAAAGCAATTCAAACCAAGAAAGCAATCTGAATCCCGTTATGGCTGAAGCAGCCTCCAAAGTTTTTCTCTGAGAATTGGCTAGACATAATGGTCATTTTTCTTTCTATTCACCATTAATCTTTTTCCTTTGAGTACCTGTCTGTTTGTGGTTGCAGTGGAAGAAATGTAGTCGCTGGAGAAACTAGGCAGAGAGTAAATATTTGTGAATTGAATGAGTGAGTGAACATGGAAGTGATGCTGCAGAGGCTGACACATAGCCTGGAGCGTATTGGCAGTCAAGGCTGAGTGGAGAAGGTGGTGTTTCAAAAGGCAGGCAGGCTTGGCAGAACACAGGCGTATACTCTGCAAGCCCGCGAGCATGAGCCACCAACCACAGCTGGAGGGGAGTACTGGGAGGGCAGAATGGAAGTGGAGAAAAGAGGGACAATGAACAGACTTTAAGCTGATGGTCAGTTTTACCTGGGTCTTTTTGCAGTCTTGCTGTAGAGTAATTGCAAAACAGTAGGGTAGTGTTCCAACACATGTATCCTAATCATACTAAGAAAAGAAAAAAAAAACAGGAAAAAGTAGCGGTCAGTCCTGCTCGCTTATAATGAAAAGGTCTGGGCTGGTCATTAGACACAGAGATGAAGTTCTGCTTGGGTTCCAGCATTGTGGTGATGTGGGTTAAATAGCATCCCATATCAGAGGACCTCTCTTCTTCCGAACTAGCTCTCCACTGATGCACTTGGAAAGACAGTAGAAGATGACACACTGCTTGAGCCCTGCCATCCATGAGGGACATGTAGGTGGACATCCAGGATCCTGGCTTTGGCCTGGCAGAGCCCTGACTGTCACAACCATTTGGAGAGTGAACCAACAGATGAAAGATATTGCTTGGGAAGTCCGGTATCCCATATTGGAGTATTTGGGTTCAAGTCCACTCCTTATTCCTGCTAATGTACATCCCAGAGCCAGTAGGTGATGGTTCAGTGCTTGGGTTTCTGCCGTCCACTTTGGAGAGCTGGACTGTTAGCATATCCCAGCATCAGCCCAGTCCAGTCTCTGCCTAGAAGAGCATTGTTCTTTTTCCCTCTCTCCCTTTCTCCCATCTCCCCTCCACTCTCTCCTCTGCCTATCAAAGAAATTAAACAAATAAAAAAATTATAAAACAAAGGAAAAAAGGAAATGGCAGATTTGTTTCTACAAATATACTACTACAGACTTCTTCCTACATTTAACTTCACTGATTATAGTTTGTGGGCTTTTTATATTCCACATGGCCTGCCACACCAAACATAGTTCCAGAAGGTGTGGAGATGTCTGAGTGAGTGCTGCCACATTCATCAGGAGTTCCCTCTTCGCTTCTTGGAAACTATCCCAAGGCATCAGGAGAACGTTTAAGAAGCTCAAATTCTGTTTGATGGAATTTGAAGTAGGCATATGTGAAGACTTCCAAAAGTTTGTGGGAAATGACGTGAAAAGATAAATTTGCATGTGGAAAGTTTGAAATCTGCCTGCAGTGTATTTCCATGTTTTGAATACCTCTTCTATTCTCTATTCTGAGCTAGGTAAAAGGCCACCGAGTGAGACTGAGCTAGTAGAAAGAGCAGGGGGAACCTCTTATCCTGTTTGATAAGAAGACCTGGGGTGCAAGACTTGAGTCAGCACCACGTGCTTATTGACGTTGACGGGCACATCTTGTATATGTGTAAAACCAACATAAGGGGCCAGCCTGGTGGCAGGCCAATCCTCCACTGGCATCCCATATGGACACCAATTTTATCCCAGTAGTTCTAGTTCCCATCCAGTTCACTTCTTAGCCTGGGAGAACAGCAGAGCATGGCTCAGGTTCTTGGGCTCTGCACACACATGGGGCACTCAGAAGAGGCTCCTGGCTCCTGGTTTCAGATTAGCTTTGCTCCTGTGGCCATTTGGGGGAATGAATCAGTGGATGGAAGACTTCTGTCTGTTTCTCTGCTTCTCTCTCTGCAAAATTTGCCTTTCCAGTAAGAATAAGTCAATCCTTATATATACATATATATATATAGATAGATAGATAGATATAGAATACCTAAATAATAATCATGCATAAGTAGATAACTCCTTAATAAATATCAAGCCTTTTCTCCTAAGAATAGAAGACAGAATTTCTAAGTGTTTCTGAACCAATATCTTCTATTAATCCACTGAGAAAATATTAATAAATTTCTAACAGTTTAAGAGATGCAGATAAAATCCTCTGCTTATGATGTGAACAACCCACAAATTAATAGCAATTAAACCCTACTGTATGGAAAATAAAAACAGAAAATAAGTTAAAAAAAAACAACCTGAAATTTTTGACTCAGAAAACAAAATGCAATTAAATTAGAAAATGCACTTAAAATACAAAGAATAGAAAATCAACTTGTCAGAACACAGAGGAAAGAGCTAAAACAATTTTAAGAGAGAAACTCCACAGCCTCAAATGCTTATCAATAAGCAAAAAGGAGTAAGTACAAGTAAGCACCTTAAAAATAAAATACACTGATAAATGCAAAAAAAGACAAAAATGAAGGTGCAAAATAATAACTGCAAATGTGAAATATTAAAATGTAAAATATGAATCTTTGAAAAATACAATAAGCGGGCCCATGCACAATAGCCTAGTGGCTAAAGTCCTCACTTTGCATGCTCCAAGATTTCATATGGCCACTGGTTCATGTCCCGGTTGCTCCACTTCCCTTCCAACTCCCTGCTTCTGGTGGCCTGGGAAAGCAGTCAAGGACAGCCCAAGGCCTTGAGACTCTGTACCCACGTGGAGGAGGAAGCCCTGGCTCCTGCTTCGGATCAGCTCAGCTCTGGCCATTGCAGCCACTTGGGGAGTGAACCAGCAGAAGAAAGATCTTTCTCTCTGTCTCTCCTTCTCTCTGTAAATCTGACCTCCCAATAAAAAGAAATAAATCTTAAGAAAAGAAATATAAAAATTGATAAATAAAATTTGACCAATAAAAAAGTTGGTAGGTGAACAATTAATCAATTTATTAGACATAATATTAAATATAATTTGAAAAAGTATTACAACTTCCTGTAAGAAAAATGTAAATTAAAACCACACTTAGGAACTGTTTTTTACTTATCTGATTGGCAAACATTCAAACACTTGATGATACACTGTGCATGTGAGGCCTTGAGGAAATAAACTTCCTTTATCACTTGTACTGGGTGTGAGAAATTGTACAATGCCTATAGAATGGCATGTGGAAATATTTAGCAAAATAGCAATTTCATAATCTTTGCCAACTCATTTCCTGGACTTTATTCTGTAGGTACATTCACACAAGGATTAGCAAGTTTATTCATTGAGATGTTACTTGTCATAGCAAGAGATTAGGAAAAAAAATCTAAGTACTCAAGCAGTAGACTGTTTACATAAAACACAGTCATCTAAATAATAGTAGAATATGCAGCATGAAAATGAGTGAGGAATATATTTATATGCTGATATGGAAAGACAGCCAAAAGATAATGTCATATGAAAAGAACAAGGTCAATTATGGTACATAGAAGGTTACCATTTATATAAAATACTACATTACATGGAATACATGCATGTCTACAATTCTCTTTAAAAAGGGTTAAATTTGGGTCCAGCGGCATGGCCTAGCAGCTAAAGTCCTCGCCTTGAACGCACCAGATCCCACATGGGCACCGGTTCTAATCCCGGCAGCTCCACTTCCCATCCAGCTCCCTGCTTGTGGCCTGGGAAAGCAGTCGAGGACGGCCCAAAGCTTCGGGCCCTGCACCTGCGTGGGAGACCTGGAAGAGGTTCCTGGTTCCCGGCATCGGATCGGCGTAGTACCAGCCATTGCGGCTCACTTGGGGAGTGAATCATCGGAAGGAAGATCTTCCTCTCTGTCTCTCCTCCTCTCTGTATATCCGGCTTTCCAATAAAAATGAATAAATCTTTAAAAAAGTATATATTATAAAAAACAAAATAATGTAGGGTTAAGAGCATTCATTGCAGCACGGCAGGTTATGTCACAGGGGACAACTACACCCTCAAGAGAGGGCTTAGCTCAAGTTCCAGGTGCTCTGGAAGCAGAGTGTACCTGGACACAGCAGGTGATGGCTCCTGCGATTGAATTCCTGACACCTATGCAGAAAACCTAGATGGAGCACAGGATCAGCTGTTATGCATATTTGGGGAGCAAATTAGCAGATGAAAGCTATTTCTCTCTTTCTTCCTAGGTTTTAAATAAAGATCTGCTAAAAAATAGAATTTATGCAAACACAATTTTGTCCACAGTATTATTGCTAAACAAATCATGGGAGTGTTAAATTTAACCCTTTTTTAAGGTTTAATTATTGTATTACAAAGTCGGATATACAGAGAGGAGCAGAGAGAGAGAGGAAGATCTTCCATCCGATGATTCACTCCCCAAGTGAGCCACAACGGGCCGGTGCTGCGCCGATCCGAAGCCGGGAACCTGGAACCTTTTCCAGGTCTCCCACATGGGTGCAGGGTCCCAATGCATTGGGCTGTCCTCGACTGCTTTCCCAGGCCACAAGCAGGGAGCTGGATGGGAAGTGGAGCTGCCGGGATTAGAACTGGCACCCATATGGGATCCCGGGGCGTTCAAGGCGAAAACTTTAGCCGCTAGGCCACACAGCTGGGCCCTTATAATATATTTTTTAAGATTTTTTTAATTGTAAAGTCAGACTTACAGGGAGAAGGAGATACAGAGAAAAAACTCTTTCATCTGCTAATTCACTCCCCAGGTGGCCGCAACAGCTGGAGCTGAGCCTAACTGAAGCCAGGAGCCAGGAGCTTCTTACAGGTCTCCCACACGTGGAACATGGGAAAGTCACTAAGTGTCTGACATGGATCAGCAGAGTGGCACACATTTATTGCTTTCACGTCTAAAATTGAGGAATTTTGGTTTGGAACACTGAAAAGACCACTATCCTGAAAGTTAGGACCTTGGAGTGAGTCTCCTCTCAGCTTTGGGTATGACTGATTGAATAACTTTGGAAAAATTTGGTGAATTAATTTTGTTTCTGGGCTTTTGTTTGTTTGCTGAGGAGGGAAAGGGGGATTTAATGGACAAAATAATTATTTGCCTCACTTGTCTTTTTAAGATTTATTATTATTTTTTATTAGAAAGGCAGATACACAGAGAAGGAGATACAGAGAGAAAATTCTTCCATCTGCTGGTTTACTCCCTAAGCGGCCACAACAGCTGGAGCTGAGCCGAGCTGAAGCCAGGAGCTTCTTCTGGGCCTCCCATGTAGGTGCAGGGTCCCAAGGCCTTGAGCTGTCCCTGACTGCTTTCCCAGGCCACAAGCAGGGAGCTGGAAGGGAAGTGGAGCAGTCGGGACACGAACCAGTGCCCATATGGGATCCCAGTGGATTCAAGTTGAGGATTTAGCTACCAGGCCTTTGTGCCAGGCCTACCTCACTTAATTCTGAGGACAACACAGTGATGCAATTAAACTTCCTTTTTTTTTTTTTTTTAATAAAAAAAATAATTGAAGCTCTGTGAAATTAGTCATTTGCCAAGGTTACTCAGGTAGTGAATACCAAAACAGGGTTTCAGTTGTTTTTTTTTTTTAATTTATTTATTCTTATTGGAAAGGCAGATATACAGAGAGGAGGAGAGACAGAGAGGAAGATCTTTCGTCCGATGGCTCACTGCCCAAGCAGCCACAACGGCTGGAGCTGAGCCAATCCGAAGCAGGGCTGTCGGAATTAGAACTGGCGCCCATATGGGATCTTGGCGCGTGCACGGAGAGGACTTTAACATTATGCAGGCCCAGGGTTTCAGGTTTTGCTGTGCCCTCTTTGGCCCTTAAGCTGTGACACAAGGACCATCAGGGTTTGTGTGGTAAAGCGCTGAGACTGATGACCAGCAACATCTCTTCAATTGATTATGAACACAGATGTCTGCCTCGTCTCTCCCAATGTAATTTTTTTTTTCTGACTGTGTTACCCACAATGTATTCCTTCTTATTGCTACGTGACAGTCTACCCTAAGTGCTTGCCACAGTTTGTGTAACCATCAGCCTGCTGAAGGACATTAGGATTGCTTCCAGTTTGGTGTTATTATGAATATGGCTTCACCAAACACTCCTATATAGGTGTATATAAGCCTAGGTCTTCATTTCTCTGGGATATGTGCCCAGGAGTGTAATTACTGGGTATGTGATAATTACATGCTTAGTATTGTAATATGTTAATTATTTGTTTGAAAGGTAAAGTGATAGAAGGAGGACGAGAAGAAGTGAGAGAGAGAGCTATCTTCCATCTGCTAGTTCACTCCTGAAATGCCTGCAGTACCTGGAAATGGACCAGGTTGTAGCCAGGAGCACCATCCGTGTTTTCCGTGCTGGTGACAGGACTCAAGTATTTGAGCCATCATCTTTCCCCAGCATGTCCTTTTGGTGACAGCTGAATCGGAAGCAAAAATAGGACTTGATAGCAGATCTTCTGCACAAGGTGATCACTTAGCCCACTCTATCACAGAAGTATTCAGACTGACCCTGCCACGGCAACCACATATAGGACTCAAAATTCAGTAAAACTAGAGAGGCTACTTTTTAAATTGATAATTTTGCATGGCCCAAGAACTGTGTTACAAATATTCAATGTCCCTTGGCAGAGAAACGTTCCTACTTGGAACTATAAAACTGTAAAACATTGTGTGCAACAATGTATGACTGGTCCAATTTCTTTGTGTCCTTGGCAGCATTCTTTTATCACTAATTTCTTATTTGGGTGATTGTGCATCTAATTTGAATTAGGGTTAATAATCTGGAACATTTTTCCATGTGCTTCTTTGTGTACACTGCTGCCTATTACGTCCTTTGCTTACTTTCATGTCCTTTTATGTATTTTGCTTATTTTCTAATTGGATTATTTGATTTTGACTGTTGACATTTTTCCACTGTAGCCCAGAAATATAAAATCAATTTCTGAATGTCAAACTAGTCTTGCAAACCTGTAAGAAATCCCACTTGGTCCTGGGATATATATATATATTTTTAATGTATTACAGAGCTGAATTTGATCATTTTTCTATAATATTTCTGCAACTTAGTTTATGAGAAACCTTGGTCTTTTCCTTTTTCATACTTTTATGGTTTTTCTATGAAAGTAATACCAGTCTCATATAATGAATTGGAAAACAAACTTTCCATTATTTTCTATACAAGACTATGGAATTAGTACTAATTCCTCCTAAAATGCTTTGTAGATTTCCCTAGTGGATCCTCAGTGACTCACATACATTTCTTTTTCTGGAGCTTTTAAGTATAAATTCAACAAATGTTGCAAGATAATTCATGTCATCTGTTTCAAAAATGATTAGATTTTATAAGTTTCTTAAAAATTTTTCAAGTTTGGGCCCAGAGCAATAGCCTAGTAGTTTAAGTCCTCCTCTTGCATGCACCAGGATCCCATGTGAGTGGCAGTTCATGTTCCGGCTGCTCCACCTCCCTTCCAGCTCCCTGCTTGTGGCCTAGGAAAGCAGTAGAGGATGACCCAAAGCCTTGGGACCTTGCATTCATGTGGGAAACCCGGAAGAAGTTCCTAACTTCTGGCTTCGGATCAGCTTAGTGCTGGCCATTGCAGCCACTTGGGGAGTGAATCAGCAGATGGAAGATCTTCCTCTGTGTCTCCTTCTCTCTGAAAATCTGAATTTTCAATTAAAAAAAATCTTCAAGTATATAGATATGTATATATATATATATGTGTGTATATATATATATGTTTGACAAATTCTGAAAAATTGATCTGTTTCTTCTGAGTTGTCTAATTTATAAGCATGGAATTATCTCCATTGTGTGGACACCTGTTTTTTTTATTATTTTTTTTTTATTTTATTGTATTGTTGTTGACAATCTTTACATAGTTAATTGTGGTTTAAAAAAAAGGTTCAGGGGGTATAGGGAAGTGGGTAATACTATTATGTCCATATTGTTTCCATCATGTATCTGAGGTAAAGGGGGATATTGAGGGAGAAGCCCCACCCGGTTTCCCGCCCACCCCAAGTCCCGGATGTGGGGCATGCTCTGAGATACTTGCTCAAGTGGTTTTCATACTTCTCCAGTTATGAATCGCTGCCAGTTTCGCTCGATGAGGTCGTCCACTGATTGATATGGTCCATCATAAAGTCTCCGTTTGCCCCATATTTCGCTGCCAACATATAGCTGAGATGAATGATTGACCTGTTCTGTCTTCTGTCTTTTCTTGGTTAGAGTTCTGAGTCCAGCAGTTCGATTGGGGAGATCTCCAAAGAAACCTTGAGGTATTCCCAGACCAGATTCTTGTATGTTCTAGCAAGCACAGGGCCCGGCACAGTCCATCACCCCGATCAGCTGGTGGTTGCAATTGCTGTGTTGGTTCTGTTTTCAGTCCCGAGTTGCACTGGAACCAATGGGTGTTGCTGTCCTGTCTGGTTCTGCCCAGCACATACTCGGCCCTTACATCAACCAGTGGGAGCTGCAGCCTAGTCAGGGCGACCCACATTAACCCCCATCAGGCCCACCCCCTACCCTGGTTTGCCGGTATGTATAGCAGTAGACCAGTCTGTCCCACATCCCATTTGGCTCTTGTACTTGTCAATGGGTATTTTTTTTACTTTTTTTTATTAATTATTAGGCATTATGTGACAGTTTCATAGGCTCTGGGAATCCCCCCACCCCTCCCCACGCCCCTCCCCCCTGGTAGATTCCTCCACCTTGGTGCAGTATTACAGTTCAAATTCAATCAAGATTCTTTCCTTGCAAACATATACCAAACATAGAGTCCAGCTACTTATTGTCCAGATGGGTTGAACAGTTTCTTGGGGAGACCATTTCTGGTCCGAAGTTAGAGCTGGTAGAATATCATCCCAGTCAATTAAGAGTCCCAATATAACATTAACAGCAATTTGTAACATTATGGAATTGACATGGTTTTGCGTAACCAGTATGTTAAAAAAAAACAAAAAACAAGTTCTTAACCACAACCTATGATTAGCTCATTGACATTTCAATTTTAGTTTGTATACAGGACCGGCTGCTATATACCTTAAAATGGCTATAAGGTACCATTCAGCTGTCTCGTGTCTATCTTGTCAATGGGTATTAAAGCTTAGTTCCATCTAACCAACTCAACCATCCAGCCCTCACAGATGTTGTTGAGTGCCTCTCTGTCTAGCCACCCCAGCCCCCGTCCTAGTTTTCATGCCCTCCCGTGGGACTAGTGAACCCACTTTTTCCCTCCCAGGTCTCTCTCAGTCCCGGTTTATGCACTCTTTAGGTGGTTCTGTGATTTGACTTGACAGAATTAGTCCCCAGTGCCAGCTTCTGCCAGCTGATGCTGCGGCCAAGCCCAAACATCCCTCACCCGCTCTAATTTATGCTTGCACCCACAGGAATAATCAGCCCAGCCTGGCTTTTCCCTGATCTAGTCCACATGCAGCGCACAGGTGTTGCCGCCTTGCTTAGTCTGGTCTGTCCCCATCCCAGCCCATGCTCTCCAGTGGGAGTAGCTGTCCGGTGAGGGGACCAGCCCCTTAATCCCCTGCCAGCTCTGTCCCTCCCTTCCAGGATCTCACGTGTGCTGGTTGGGTGCTGCAGTCAAATCCAGTACAGGCAACCTCACCCTGGCATTCCATAATGTGTACTGGTTTTGTCGCAACCAAACCCCGGCTCAACCCACACTCTGTTCTGGTGTTCGGAGTTGCCAGTGGATGACATGAACTGATTCAGCCTGGTCTGCTCCTGACCCATGCTGAATGTGTGCCAGTGGGACACTTTCCATGGCCTATTCTGGGCTGTTTCCTATCATGCTTCTTGCGCTTACCTGCAGGGACTGTGTCCTGCCAGAGGAGTTACCCAGGCTCCTCCATCAGAACCTCTCCCAATGGCAGATTTTGCGCATGCCAGGGGGTCCTTGAGCCAACCCTACTCAGTTCACCTCCTATCCTAGCAGGAACAGTGGCTTTTCCCGGCTGGCTTTCACCCCATTCTGGTTCTTGTTGTTGGATGTTTCAGCCCAGCCATGGCTCGTCCATACCCACATACAGCTCACACATGGCTCAGTAGGGGGTTGAGACCCAGCCTAGTCATTCCCACATCTCTACCCTGGTTCTCCATAACACCAGATGGTGTTGGGGTCTGAACTGGCCTGGTGCATCCAATCCCAGCCCACACTAGTGCCTCGGGTGACTGCAACTGTTTCCTAGATAGAACACAGCCCCCGTTCCAGCACACGCACCCCTTGGTGGGAACCTCAACCCTGTTAGGGTGAAAACCTGTTTTAATGTTAGTTTTTAGATCTGCAAATCAAGATGATTATATCACTTTCTGATTGTTGGTGTTAAAAATTGAAACAAATTTAATTTCTTAAGACATCACCTGTTTGATGTATTTCTGGAGGTCAAAGTTCCAAAATGGAGCCCACAGGGCTAAATTCAGTGAATCGGCAGGGCTCTTCTCCCTTATGGAGAGTCTAGGTAATAAAATACTTTCCTTCCTTCCTTCCCTCCGTCCCTTCTTCCTTCCTTCTCTCCTTCCTTCCTCTCTAAAAAAAAAAGTATTTATTTGAAAGGTAGAGTTACAGAGAGATGGGTAGCAGAGGGGAGAGGCGAGACACTGAAGTCTTCCATCTGCTGGTTCACTCCCTGAATGGACACAAACACCAGTGCTGGGCCAGGCTGAAGCCAGGAGCCATCCAGATTCGTTCAGGTCTGTCACATTGGTTTGGGAGGCCAAGCTCTTGGGGTCCCCCAGCTGCTCCCCTAGGTGAGTTACTAGGAAGCTGAATCTAAGTGTGGCAGGTGGGACTCCAACCAGAACTCATATGGGATGTCAGAATCATGGGTGGAGGCTTTACTGGCTATGCCACAACACTGGTTCTGGTTGAGAGTTCTGGAAGCTTCTCATGTTCCTTGGTTCATGGTCATTTACAACTCTAAGCCAGAAGTAGCTGGTTGAGCCTTCACATTGCACCACTAGCACCTTCTCTGTGTCTTTCCTATTCCATACTCAGTGACACTCTGGCAACATTGAGCACATCCTGATAATCCAGGATAAACTGCCCATCTTATGGTTAACTGATCCATAGCCGTACTTTCACCTGTAACTGTAATTCCCTCCTGTCACATAATTACTATCTGCAGGGATTAGAACATGGACGTCTTTCGGGGGGGACATTATCTTGCTCACCCCAGTGATGAGCATAGAGAATTTCACTCATTTAAATTTACTCAGTATTCATTGAGTACTAACAATATGCCAGGTACTGAATATGATGCTAATCTCAGCTAGCTTTTCTCTACTCCATTTTATGATTTACTTTTTTAATCCCTGGCAATAAGTCTCACACTTTTTTTTCACAAGCAGTTCTGACTGAGCTAGAATTCTTAAAATCCATCAGGAATTTTCAAACTTGCATGATTTGAAACATTTTTTTGTTCCCTAGATTATCATTCCCTGATACCTTCTGCTTAGTTTGAAAAGTTTCTCTTTCTCTCTCCCTCTTCTACTTCCAGTTTGCACACATCCTAGGATTAAGGAGACACCAGGTGTCCTAAATAACTAGATTGTTGGCAGTGCTGATCTTGTCAGAACCTGCTGTCAGTTAGGTCTGAGGGCCACACGGACCTATTTTGAGTCATAAGATGCCAAAGTTGGTAGTATTTTTCCTGTGGGACCATGCAATGTACTGAGCTCAATGAGTTCTCTCCCAGCTCAGCACATGTGCAGGTCACTGTTGTCCCTGCATTCTCAAAGTCTTTGCCACACTGTACAAAATGACGCCTGATGTGTTACTTTTGGAGTTCTTGATCTGGTCATTAGGTCTGGGGATACCTAGACTTATTTTGGGTAGAACCTGTAGGATGCCATGTTGTTGCAATTCACTGAGCCTGAAATGAGTTCACTACCAGTTTAGTGCTCGCATAGTCCTGTTCCATATAACTTTTGCCTCTGTACACAAGATGGCACTCAATTTGGCTCTACTGGGAGTTTGGGCTGTGAAATCCACGCTGTTCCCACAGTGCCTATTTGGTATCTGTCGCTCTGTCTTTTCTCCTGGTCAAATCAAACAAACCAGCAGAATGGGCAGTTCTTTGGTTTCATCTCCTGAGTTCCCAGTGAACTCCCCTTCCCACCTGGTTGCTGGTGAAGTTCTGGCTGTTGGTGCAGTTCAGATTGCTGCTGGCTGAAAGCTGCTGGAATGTCTGGTCACTGCAACATCACCATGTTGTTTCTACTGTTTTCCTGTGTCCCTCAGTCTCCAGGTGCCCCTGCCTTCAGTCTGCCCTCTCCTGTTTCCTGGAATGTGCCTTCTCTGCTTTACCCTGTCTAGTGCTTATTCATCTGTATAAATGTGTCCTCACCCCATTCCTCCAGCTTGACTCTAATCTCTGTTGCTTTTTAAAAATTGTTTTTTTTTTTATTTGAAAGGGACAGAGATAGAGAGGGACAGAAATTCAGAAATCTTCCATCTGCTGACTCACTCTTCAAGTGCTTGCAAGAGCCAAAACTGGACCAGTTTTGAAGCCAAGAACCAGCAACTCAATCCAGAACTTCCACATGGATGGTAGGGACCCAGCTCTTAGCCATCATCTGTTGTTCTGCCACCCTCATTTCACAAAAGGGTGTGCATTAGCAGAAAGCTGGAATAAGAAGTGGAGCAAGGATTCTAACGTGGACCCTCCAATATGGGATGTGAACATCCCAAAGGCATCTTAACTACTGGCCAAATGTTATCCCCCTGCCTTTTTATTTGTTTTGGAGTGTAAGACTTTTATCACTTCTTATATGTGGTATTCAATATCTTCCAAACTAGTTTCTTTCTTTAATCATTCTTCATTTTAATCCAGCCTACAACTGCACAGTGCTATATACTCCCTCAATCACAGTGAGCAGATCATCGTCTTCCTAACAGCCTCCACTGTCCTCCTGTTGTCTTCTGTTACGTGTGCCTTGGTGCTCCAGGAACCTTTCCACCTTCTTTCCACATAATGTGGGCAGATTCGTGTGCTCCCTCTGCTTGCACACACAGACCTCAAAGAATATTCTTGTTTTTAATTCCTGAAACCCATGAATATATTAGCATACATGGAAGAAAGAGACTTTACAGCTGAGACAAGATGAAGGGATTTGAGATAAGCTAGTATTCTGGATGAGACAGGTGGGTCCAATGCACTTAGAAGCCCTTGTAAGACTCAGAGCAGGGGATACTGTCATTGAAATAGGTGACGGTGCTGAGGAGCTAACAGTTAAAAATGTGGAATGCCTCCAGAAGCTGGAATAGGTGAGGAACGCTGCAAAGCCAGAGGTATGCAGCATTGTTCATCCATTGTAGTGTGTGAACCTCCAAAAGTGCAAGAGAACAAATGCACATGTAGTAATTTGTTGCAACACCACTAACAAGTTAGTAACATTGACCTGCTGTCCTCATTATGCAGTATTGTTCGGGCTGCTTAGGCTGTATGCCTCTTTTCGTTTTTCCAGATTGTATTGTATATCCACACCAGGGGCCATCTAAATGCTATTTCCTTCAAACCTTCCTGGAAACAGGTTTGGAGATTGTGTTCATTGCAATGTGGTTGTGTTTGATGTTTTACTTTGATCAATTACAAGAGCCTCAGTAGTCACCTGCATCCCAGCTACATGCAGCGTAGATGTGAATCCAAATTTATCACCCCTACCTAAAATAAGATTCCCAATTCGGAGGATAGTGATTCAGACTGCCAAATGCCTACAAATTCTGATACTGACCACAAGCCTGGTGAGTTCATTGTGCCTCTCAAAACAGGCCGACAGCTTACAAATTTGGCAGTCCAGTGACTTCTCTTGGGTTCAGTATTTCACAGGAAAAACTCATAGAACTCATGAAGATACTTTATTAATGACTAAACTTTTATTACAATAAAATTATACAAATCAGATACAAGTCAAGAAGAAACAGGGGAAACTGGGTCTGGGATGATTCCAAACACAAAGCTTCCATGACCTCAAGCACACGTTACCCGACTGACATGGTGTGTAGTGATGTACACTCGGCATATTGCCAGCCCCAGGGGCTCCCGGGAGCTTCAGCATCTGGAGTTTGTTTGTTTTTTTTTAAGATTTTATTATTATTTTTGGAAAGCCGGATATACAGAGAGGAGGAGAGACAGAGAGGAAGATCTTCCATCCGATGTTTTCACTCCCCAAGTGAGCCACAACAGCCAGTGCGCGCCGATCCGTAGCCGGGAACCTGGAACCTCTTCCGGGTCTCCCACGCAGGTACAGGGTCCCAAGGCGTTGGGCTGTTCTCAGCTGCTTTCCCAGGCCACAAGCAGGGAGCTGGATGGGAAGTGGAGCTGCCGGGATTAGAACCGGCACCATATGGGATCCCAGCGTGTTCAAGGCGAGGACTTTAGCTGCTAGGCCACGCCGCCGGGCCCAAGCATCTGGAGTTTTTATTGGAATTTCATTAATGGGCATGACTGACTGAGTCACTGCCCTGTGGTTGAGCTCTCTGCCCTGCTCAGAAGTTGGGCTGATGCTACATCACACAAAGCACGAGCCCTCAGTCTTATGGTTGGTATGATCGGGCTTCCTGACATGGCCAGCCCCTGCCCTAAGACTGTGAATGTGCCATCCAATTAGTATAAACTATCAGATGACCACCATAAGTCATCTTACTACCATAAACCTGCAAGTGTGGTCCTCAGGGCCTGCCATGAATAATAAAGACACTCCTTTCACAGGGGAAGTGTTCAGAGGTTAGAGATGACCTTTCCGAAACTTGGCAACAAAGGTAGGTCAAATTTTTTGTTATACATTCTCTGATTAAAATTCTTCACTGGTGCCCTTAAATTGGAATTACAATAGAAGCAGCTTAACAGGACAATTGAAGACCTTCATGTGAAGAGTTCTGATAAACAGACATAGTAGTAAAACCTCTGTCTAAAGAATAGAGAAGCTATTGGTCCTTATGTAGCACATAGTAGGCACTCAGCAAATTCCTGTTTAATTGATGATTGAAAGATTTATGAGGTGATAAAAGGAAACAACAATATAAAAACATTTATAAGCTGAAAAGGAGTGAATAAGTTAAAAAAGAAAAATATCAAAATGTAGGTCTCTTTTCCATACCTCGTGAAAACCGAATGTTTAGTTGTTAATCTTTTCCTTCTGGTTTTGTACTTACTGTTTAGACTACTACGCGTCAGTCTCCGCCTGTTGATTTGTGAGGTTATTACAGCCACCTGTAGGAAGTCCAATCACTACGAAATATTAAAATAGAAATTTGTTTTTGGAAGAGACATTATCCAGTGTGCACTGTGGAGACAATGAATTAGAAATGTGTGTTCATGACCTCACTTCTAATTTGATATTCCACCTCCCCTACCGACAGACAAGAATAATGCACATGATGTATAATGACGCTTTGAGATGACACTCCCAAGAGCTGTTGATGCTGGTTGCATTTCTTCCTATTACTTCAAGCACAAACAGAAACATACCAGCGTATTAGTTTTATTATTTACTAGTATCATCTACTATTTAGTTCTATACCTTATATAGTATAAAAGGACATGGCTGGAATATGTGGGTGGCAAAGAGGAAATATGTCATTTGTGTGATTTTGGATTTAGAGGAAGTGAAATCAAGAACAGACCCAGATTTTTCTTCTTATGGAAATAAGTCAAGATACTTGATAATATCTACAAAAGGAATTTCTATTATATATAATATACATATTATATATATATGTATATATATACAACACTTAGCATAATCTATAATTTTTAAAAATCTGTCTGTAGGAACCTGCCTAGGTTGTGTTGTATCTAGGCAAGTGTTACACTGCTGGGAGAAAAGCAGCTAACAGCTGGCGGTCATCTTGGGCCTGGTTAATGCCAAATTTGTGTTAACCATATCAGTGTGCCAGCATAGTTGCCTACTCTATTTTTTAAAAAAGATATGTGGAGGGCAGATGCCAGCATGCCAGAAGATAGGGTCTGGGGACCCACGTGTGTGGACCCTGAGTGGGCAGGCAGCACCTGAAGCTGGCCTGGCACCCCGCCAGATGACTGGGTTTGGGGATCTGCATGCTCATGGGCATGGGGGACTGTGGCTTGCTGAACGAAGCAGGTCTGGAGATGTGTGGGAGGGAGGATTGCTGAGGGAGAACATGACAGGTGAGGAGTGACTTTTGGGGGACTTCCTCCAATCAGGCTACTGCATGTGCAGGTAAACAAGGGAAGGTTAAGGTTGGGTGTTTTAGAAGAGGGAAACTGGATGACCTTTCGGGGCTAAACCAATACACCTGCCCATGTGGAGACCCAAGCTGGGATTATTAGTACCAAACCAGCATGCACAAAAACCATAACTGTGGGGCCTGCCTGGCAGGGATCAACCGCAGTACTTACCAGTGTCAGGGCAGGTGGTGGACCATATCAGGCTGGGCTGTGTCACTAACCAGCATGTGAAATAGCTAGGTCTGGGAGCAGATTCTATGGCAGACCATGGGCTTATCCCTGTAGGACTGCCTTACCAGCTGTTTTGCTCAAGGGCTGGGGGTGGTGACAGGTTGATCTGGGCATGACCATGGAACTCAGTAACACACATGGGTACTGGAGTTGGAGTTGGGAACAGGTCGGGTTGGTTCATCCAGTCTGCCTCACCTGCAGGTGCACCCAAGAATAGGGTATGGGACAGGCCGGACTGCAGCAACCACAGTACACACAAAGGCCAACACTGAGCCTTGGCCACTGAGCAAAGGCCTTGGGACCCTGCATCCATGTGGGAGACCTGGAAGAAACTCCTGGCTTCTGGCTCCTGGCTTCACATTGGCTCAGCTCTAGCCATTACGGCCATTTTGGAGAGTGAACCAGTGGATGGAACATCTTTCTCTCTATAAACATGTTTTTATCTGCCTTTCCAATTGAAATAAATAAATCTTTTTTTAAAAATAACTGTACCAGACTGAGCCTGGTAAGGGCCTAGCACCCACTGGCACACATGACATCTGGGTCCAGGTGTGGGTCTGGTGGGGGAACTTGAGGCACTCCCCTGATGGGCTGTCGCTCCCTCAAGGAGAATGTGAGTCAGCTGGGTGTTGGTCAGGCTGGGCAGAAATGTTTCATCTATCGACAGGTGTGTGGTTTGACTCTGATGGGGAGAACTGGGCAGGGCCAGCCCAAACCATAGCATGCTGCCATGTGCAGGAGCCAGGATGGGGTGTGGGCCATGCCAGGCTAGGCTAGACTATCACACCTATCAGTTTACATGAAGGCCAGGAATCAGGGCTGGCAGGGCCATGCACCAGCGAGAAGCAGGGACTGTGGTTGGGCCATGCCAAGCCATGCTGCAGCATCTGATGGTAAAGGTCAAGACAGGGGATGGGTTATGTTGGGTTGTGTTGGAGTAACCACTAACATGCGTAAGATCTCTGACTGGAAGTGAGCCTGATTGGGGAGCTAAGGGGACACCCCTGCTGGGCTGTAGTTCCCACTGGTGAGCATGACAGCTGGAATTAATTTGACGAACTGGGCTGTGCATGGTGGCAGTATCCCTTGGCACGGGTGTGGACTGGTTCTGGGGTATGTCAACCTTGGCTAGGCTCCAGCACCCACAAGTGCTCACAAGAGTCAGAATGAGTGTAGGACAGGCTGGGTTAGGTCTCTGTACCCACTGAGCCATGTGAGAGCTGGGTCTTGGGGTAGACCAGGTGTGGTTAGGCTGTAGCAGCCAACAGTAAGGATGGGTTTGAGGATGTCATGCTGTTGCTCCTGCCTGGACAAGAAGTAGGCCAAGTCAGGCTAGGGCAAGAACTCACTGGTATGCATGAGATCTGCAACTGGGAGGTGATTTGATAGCGGGTCTTTGGGAACTTCTCTATCAGGATGCAGTCCCTGCAGGTTAGCAAAGGAACCAAAGCTGAGACAGCCCAGACCAAACCAGGTTAAAGTACCTGCTGGCATATGTGTGGGTCAGGTCTGGGGCAGGCCAGGCTGGACCAGTTCATAGCACCCACTGGCAGAGTTGAGAATCAGGATGGGGTGCAGGACAGGTCAGGTTGGGCTA
This sequence comes from Ochotona princeps, assembly GCF_030435755.1. Lineage (NCBI taxonomy): Eukaryota > Metazoa > Chordata > Mammalia > Lagomorpha > Ochotonidae > Ochotona > Ochotona princeps. The sequence goes on along the minus strand of NC_080838.1, from coordinate 29,899,515 downwards.
CAACACCAGCCAGTTCATATTAGGACCAGGACTGGGGGCTGGTTTGCTGGGTTAGGCTGCAACACCTGCCAGCATGAGCTGGAACTGGGAGAAGACCAGGCTGAACTAGGCTGCAGCACCTGCTGGTGAATGCCAAGGTGAGGCAAGCTATGCCAGTCTGGGCCACAGCTTCTACTAGCACACATAAGACCTGGAATGAGGGGGATGAACCCAGTAGGGGAGCTGTGGGGACTCCCAAGCTGGGCCACTGTTCCTGCTGGTGGGCATGAGAACTAGGACTAGGGGCAGACCTGGCTGGGCAGGGCTACAACATCCATTGGCCTGCTTGTGAGCTCTGTTAGAGGGAGAGCCAGGCTAGGCTAAGTGACCATATCCACCATATCCACTTATATATATAAGCCAGAGTAAGTGCTGGCTGATCAGACTTTTCCATAACATTGGCTAGCAGTTTCTGGAACTGGGGCAAGTCCTGTCAAGATGGACCATAGAACCACCTGGTACAAGATCTAGGACTGGGAGTGGGCCTAGTAGGGAAATTGTGGGCACCACTCTGATGGGCTACAGCTCTCACTGGTGAGCATGAGAACCAGGACTGGTGGCTGGCCTGGCTGTATAGGTGGTGGTACATGCCAGCAGGAGTGTAGGATGGATAGTAGAGTCAGTTGGGCTGAGTTAGACTCTAATTCTCATACATGTATACAAGAGCCAAATGAGAACAGAACAACCTGGAACAGTATGCTGCACATACTGGCATGCGTGTGAATTGGGGCTGGAGGTGGGCCTGGTGGGGATCATTGGGGGGTCACCCTGACTAGGCTGGTGTGCATGAGGGTTGAGTGTGTGGTGGGCAGGGTTGGGCCAGGCCACTACATCCATTGGTTTGTGTAGGGATGGGGCTGGGGAAAGAATTGACCAGGTAACTACTATCACCAGTATGTGTGTAGGCTGATGTGAGTGACAGACTGAGCTGGCCCTCACACTGGCTGGCACACATAGGAGTCAGGTTTGGGTCATGTCTGGTGAAGTTTCTTTGGGGACCCACCTCCCAAACTGGATCACTGGACTCAGAACTTCAACCATGTGAAAATCACAGGATCTATGGTTTGACCATGGAGTCCATGTGTTAGAACTGGGCCTCCTCAGTTGCAGTTGCTGAGTTCTGTACAGCACATGACATGCCCAGATGCTCATGTGGGACATGACAACCAGTCCATTGAGGCATTCAGAGGATGTCTTGTACCATGGAAGGCAGAACAAATTGGACAGCTCTTACTTATAGTCAAGCTTTGACAGCAGGTATCTAGACGAATTGAGACTTTAATGTGGACTGTGTCAGTCAACAGACCTTGGAACGATTTCCTCAACCTTGGAGCAATGAGATCAACATCTCAGAACTACCAAAAACCATTTAATCAGTACCCTTGGAGTATGTTCCATATTGGGGACCTTTGGATGACATCAGTGGCCATCCCCCATTCCCAGGTGCTGATGCGGCTGGGCTGCTAGGAGCAGCCCTGGCCCCTTGTCTCCCCAATTTCCCCAGATATAGGAAGTAAAAAGGAGATTAGAGACAGTTGTCTAATCAGTTCCCTCCTCCCTCCTCCTTGAGCCTCCTCATTCTGATTCAGTGGTCCACATGTCATGCATCCCTCGCAACTAAGTAAGAGCATCAAAAATAAAATCAATTTATTATTTAAAAAGAATGTTTTAAAAGTAAGCATTTCTATAATTAATAGCTTAAAGAAAACAATTCTCAAATTTTAACAAAGAATTTAACAAATTCCCTTACAATTCAAATTTAGGTAGGGTGATTACAAGTATAATATGCATACATTTGATAAAATTACTCTTCATCTTACCCCAGGAAGCAGAATACAGAGCACACGACAATGGAGGTGAGGGGACACACTCCTTTCAGTGTTTTATCCGTTCACTTCACCTCCATCTCAGAGCCCCATACCAATCTCTCTCAAACATGTGAACCTGATGTCAAAATCACCTAATAGGAACTGATTTGTGCAAATGATTGCAACTACTTTACAATTAAACATCTAGGGGATTATATATATGTGAAATAGATATCTCTGTACATGCTAGAGATTTAATTACATCCCTGGATTAAAAGAAACTTTGACCCAAGATTAAAGACAGATGCACAATCACTTCATGTCCCAGTGGTTGTTTTGTAAGAAAGTGACATTGGATTCTCTGCCTTCAAGAATGTTTCACCTGATTGTTTTTGCAACTATTCACTAATGAAGAAACACAAAGAACTTCACTATTAGATTTATCATGGACTTTTGGACATTAGAAATTAATAGTATTCTCAGTGTTTGATTGGAAAATTTTCTTAGGCATTTCCTCTGCTGATTTGTTTCTAACTGAAAGAAAGCAGCTGGCTTATTGAATCATCATGTTACATCTTGTTCTTTATACTTTAAAAAATCCAAAATCTGGAATTTGGATTGTGGTTTATCTCATTTTCTGCTTTATGTTTTTAACTTTACATGAATATGAAGATAATTTGAGATGGGGGATGTATGAGATAGTCTTCTCCTTATGTTATTGGTGTAAGACAACACAGAATATAAAAACTTTATTTGAATTAAAAAATACCAAGTTTATTATTACTTTGTTGATTTGGTTGTTACAAAAAACAAAGTGAATTGAATTTCCTCACTTGGTGAACAAATTTCTCTTTTCCTATAAGGGAGAGAGCCTTTGTCTAATTGCACAGATGCGTGAAGCAAGCCTCAGGCAACATGCTGGGGATGGGGCATATAATGGTGAACACAGCACACACCAGAGGCTTAACAGTTCAGAAGGAGAGATTCCAAAGAAACTACTCAAAGGATTAATGACAACTGTGCAGAATCATCAAAAGTATAGTGTCTCAAAATCATGTAACTGAGGGAGAAATAATGTGCAAGCTGGGGGTAAAAACTCTTGGTACATTCAAGTAAGGAGAACACCAGTGGGGTCACAGCATGGACAAGGACTGGGAAGTGGTGGAAGAGAGAGACAGGGCCACATCAGAGTCATCTTGTGGGGTTTGGATCCTGTAGACAGTGGAAGTAGTGGAAGAATGTCTATGGTGCAAAAAGAAAAAATCAGATTTGTGCTTTGTAAAAGACCATTCTTGCAGCGGTTAAATTTGTAAGAATCACTGTGACTTCTTTTGGGATGACTGTGGTATTGCTGGAGCAAAACAGGGGAAAGAAGAGATGGATAATAAATAAACTGTCAGAGGATGTGAGGGGTGCAGGAAAGGCTTTCTGTCTGAAAAGTGGGTGATGGTCCTGCCTTTGACAAAGGAGGTGCCGGAGGAGGAGTTGACTGGTGGGCGAAAGGTGCTCCCAAATGTTGTTACTGAGTTACACATAACTGGAAGATATCCAAGATAAATAAACACTTTTTTTGTATGGGTCCAGGACTCTGAAGGGCAGTTCAGTGTGGAGATACTTGGCTGCCATCTACATGAAGACGATGAAGAAGCCGTGGGAGTGCAGAGAGTTTAGAGTGAGCCAAGATAGCAGCCCATGAGTAAGATGGCCATAGCTCCTAATGTTCCTGGGGTAATCCCAATCAAAATCAAATGCTGCTGCATAATTACTAATTATACCCCTTTCGTGGTCTAAAGTGACTCGAGGGTGACACAAGGGTGAGCATTTGACTTTGCAGTTAAGACATCTTTTGAGATGTTTTAACCAGTTTAACCCACATCCCATACTGGCGTGCCTGAATTCGTTTGTTGTCAGCTTCCAATTCCAGTTTCCTGCTAATGAACACGCTAGGAGGCAGCTCAGTGTTAGGCCCCTTCCACCCCAGGGAAAGTTATGGATGGAGTTCTAAGCTGCTGGCTTCAGTCTGGTCTGGTCCCAAATATTGTGGCCACTGGTGGTGAACCAGAGATGGAAGGTTGCTCACTCGCTTTCTATCTCACATAAAATGAAGAGAAAGAGAAGGAAGGAAGGGAGATCAAAAGAAGGGATGGAGGAAGAAGAAATAAATGAAGGACCCAGTTTGAACTAGTACCTGAGCATACTATTTATGGCAAAGCCAGAGGGATGTCAACATTACTCCTTGAGAACAGAAATCCACAGGAAGGAGCCAAAAGGGAAGAAGGAAACCAGGGAAAATGGATGCCACTGGAGACAAAGGAGGAAACTTTTCCAAAAGCTTTGCAGATGGAAGTATACAGGTTCTTCCATGCATTCTAGAAAGTCAAGAACAATGATCTATAGTGAAATGGAGTGAAATATGTTCAAGCATGCAGTCAGAGACCAGGAAATGATCAGTCGCGGAGCAAGACAGGCATTATTGGTACTAAACTATGTTCATATGCACACATACACAGCATAGGCACTGAAATACAAAAATACTTTTCTTATCTTGGGAAATAGATTTGGGAAACTCTTAGGCAGGTCAACATCAGCTAAGGAGCATATAACTGCTTCTAGATATACACTTGGAACACATGCCATTTCTCACAGGCATGTGTTTGTTCCCCAGTCTGACCTTCCATCTTGTATGCTGTCAAGACACAATTCTGGTCGCACATTTTCCAGGGAACTAGTGACCTAGGCAGTCTTCTGAGACTGGATTTCCATTTCTGTCCCAGCACTGTCTCTATAGTGCTACCAAGAACTCCTGCTGTTTTCCAGGGAAAATGAGTTCTCTCTCCCCTGCACCTGATTATAATCCTCCTTCTTAAACGCTAGATTCCTTGAAGTCAGAGAGTATTTTATGCATCTTATGCGTTTATTTTTGTATCGTTGCCCACTATGTAGGATTTCATGTGTAGTGGAAACTCATCAAACATTGGATTGACTTAAGGAAAAGTATAGTGAAGAAGTGAGAGTTTACTTTTTTTCATTGCAGTAAAACTTATATACACTGAATGACAGGGATCTTAAGCATACAATTCATTGAGTTTGATAACATAAAAATGTGCTCCTCGGGCCCAGTGCTGGAATCCTAGTGCTAAAGCCCTCACCTTGCATGCATCAGGAACCCATGAGTGCCGGTTCTAATCCCAGCATCCGCACTTCCCATCCAGCTCCCTGCTTGTGACCTGGGAAAGCAATCGAGGAAGACCCAAAGCCTTGGGACCCTGCACCCATGTGGGAGACCAGAAAGAGGCTCTAGGCTCCTGGCTTCGGATTGACTCAGCTCTAGCCATTGCAGCCGCTTGAAGTGTGAATCAATGGACAGAAGATCTTCATGTCTGTCTCTCCTTCTCTCTATATATCTGACTTTCTGATAAAAATAAATCTTTTTTTAAAACATATGTTTCTGTTATCCTAATAAGTAGATAGACTATTTCTGTTATTCCAGAAAATTTCCTAATACCGTTTTCCAGTCAATCCCTAGTCCCTACTGTTGACAATTACTATTCTGATTTTTGTCTATTTTTGAACCTCATAAAATGAACCATACAGTACAAGTTTCTTTGTGTTAAGCTCTTTTTGTTCATCATTAAGTTTGTCAAATTGATCCACTTTCATGAGTATTGTCCATTCCATTTTACTGTTGAGTGATATTCCATTGGATGACTAGGACACAATTTGTTCTTATACTCTGCTCCTGACAAACAGTTGAGTCTTTTCCATTTTAAGATTTTCATGAATCCACTGGTTGTAAATAATCATGTAGAAATTTTTTCTTAAAAATTTTATTTATATTTTTTTGGAAAGGCAGATATCCAGAGGAGGGGAAACAGTGAGAAAGATCTTCCGTCCAATGGTTCACTCCCCAAGTGACCGCAACAGCTGGAGCTGAGCTGATCTGCAAAGGCCAGAGCCAGGAGCTTCTTCCTGGCTTTCTTCCCAGCACTTTGGGCCATCCTCGACTGTTTTCCCAGGCCATAAGCAGGTAGCTGGATGGGAAGTGGAGCCGCTGGGGTTAGAACCAGCGCCCATATGGGATCCCAATGCATTCCAGGCGAGGACTTTAGCTGCTAGGCTCTTGCGCCAGGACCTGTAGAAACCTTTTTATGGAAGACTGGTATTATGGTAATGTGAGTTAGGTTACTGCATTTGACACCAGCTTCCATATTGCAACATTGGTTTGAGTTTAGCTTTTCTGCTTCCAGTGTAGCTTCCTGTTAATGCATACAGGATGGCAGAAGACACTGGCACAGTGCTTGGGTCCCTGTCGCCCACATGGGAGACCAGGGTGGAACTGGCTCAGACTTGGCTGTTGGGGCCACTTGGGGAGTGAATCAGCAAACAGAAAAGTCTCTCTCCATCTCTTTGTCTCTTGCTCTCTCTGTGTCTTTCAAATAAGTAAATAAAATTTTTAAATGGGAAAAAAAGGTCTTTTGTGGAAGTATGTTATAATTTTTCTTAGGTTTCCTATAAAGATGCTTGTTGGATCATAGGATGCATATATGCGTTAAGAAATTTCTAAAGTGCTTTCCAAAGTGACTGCCCCATCTTCATAGCAGTGTGCAGTCAACCCTCGGATCCACTCATTTTTTATTTATGGATTCAGCCAGTCATGGATAGATACTACCAAAAAACCCTCTGAAACCAAACCAAACCAAATCAAACCAAACCAAACCAAAAAACAACTGTACTGAACATATTCAGGCTTTTTCTTGGCATTATTTCTTAAGCAATACAATGTAACAACTATTTATATAGTATTTACCTTGTTTTAGGTATTATGAACAAAAAACATGTAAAAGTCAGCTGTGGGGTCCCTTTGGGTTACAAATACAATGCTATTTTTGTAAAGCGCTGAACTTCCAGAAATTCTGGTATCCTTGAGGAGTCCCGGGACCAAGTCCTACACCAAGGAACACTGTATAAATTTCAGTTGCTTTGCTTCTTTAATTTGGTCTGATAATCTTTTTAAAATTTAGACATTTTAGTGGATGTGAAATGGTATCTCCTTATGGTTTTTATCTCCATTTTCTTGATAAACAAATGATGCTGAGTAGCTTTTAGAGAGCTTGTTGTCATTCATGTATTTTCCTTTGTGAATTGTTTACGTCTTTCCCCATTTAAAATTTCTGTTATTTGTCTGATACACATTTATAATTATTTGCACATCCCAGATCCAAGTATTCCACTATGTAGATGCATTGCAAATACTCTCATGTTTTGTCTTTTACTTTTTTAGTGTTGTGGATTAGAAATTCTTAATTTTGGTGAATTCCAATCTCCCCCTTTTCTGCATAGTGCCTTTTGTGTCCTTGTTATGAGCATATATATAATAAAAATCTTGGCCTTCTATAAGTTCATAACCATATTCTCCCTTGTTTCTTCCAGAAGCTTTAAAATATTACCTTTTATATTTTGGTATACAATTTATCTTGCTAAAACTGAAGTTAGAGACATTTTTTAATGATTAAGAAAAATGATGTGGCTCTTACATTGGTGAAATCTAATCTACCCAGTTTGAAAGAGCACTTGTGTGCCTGGGCAGATAAGCAGCAGACTGGAAGCTCAATCACTGTGCCTTTTCTAAACTTTTGCTTTAAAGACTCATTGAATTCACTCTGAGTTTTGTATTTCAGTCTTTAAGCAAAATGTGATGGTAGAATCATAATACCTCAAAGGACTGGAATGAGCATAAATGGTCATGAAGTTCTTCTGGAACGTCAATTGATATTTTAAATTGTATCAAATAACAATGATGGTGAATTGCCAAGGGTGTAACAGTTATTTATAAGCTATAGACTCTGACCATACATGAAAATTTTGTGTTCTGTATTTCTTATGAACTCAGTGTAGAGATGGAGATAGAAAAAAACATTCCTGTTTGCTGATTTATTCCCCAAATGCCCTCAACAGCTGATTGGGCTGAAGCAAGGAGCAGGGAACACATTCTAGGTCTTACATGCAAGTGACAGGGATACAAGTCTGGATCAGGCTGAAGCCAGGAGCCAGACACTCCATCCTGGGATCCCTTAGGGGTGACAGGGACCCAGGCGTATGTGCCAGCTTCTTCTCCCTTCCTAGATGCATTGAAAGGAAGTTAGGAAGCAGAAAAGCTAAACTCAAAGCAGTGTTGCAATATGGGATGCTGGTGTCCAAAGTGTCAAAGCCATCACCCACTGCCTCCCAGGGTGCACTGTAGGAGGAAACTGGAAACAGAAGAGAAACCAGGAGCAGAGCCCAGACATTCGGATAGGGAATATGGGCATCCCAAGCAGCAGCTCAACCACCAAGCCCGATGCCTGCCTTCAACAGAGCTTTTGGGTTAACATCATTGCGTGAACATTCTACAGCACTGCTGCCTAATGAGCAGCTGCAACTCCCATTTCCCCCAGCATGTAAGGGTTGTCACAGTGATGTATGCTCCTCATCTTTACTGTCACAGTGAGCGAGAAGGGGCTCAGTGAGCGATGTTTGCTTAGAGCCTTATAAAAATACACCGATTAAGCGGCACATTGTCATTGCATATAGGCCACTCATTAATAAAATTCCCTGTAGAGTCGGGGAAAGAAAGAGCCCCAATTACTCTCATTAGTTCAGAACCCACTTTGGAACTCATAGTAATTCATATCTGCTATATGTGGTTCCTATCCAGTCAATGTTCACAATTTAAAATAGAGGGCATAACTTAGAATGACTCTAAGAAAGGCTAAGGGACTATAAACTGTGAGTGTGATGTTATTGTTTTTTGACTCTTTAATATTAAATATGTACACTGTGCAAGGCATAAACCTACACTTTTAAAGATACAACTAATTTACTTTTGGCATTTTTACCAGTTAAGACTATCTTTTTCCTCTTTTTTTTTTTTTTAATTTCTCCTTTCCCTTCTGTTTTTCATTTCCTGTACTGCCAAATTCTAGGTACCTGAATGCATGTGACCAGAAGGGCCTGGACCAGCAGGCACAAGCACAAACTATAATTCTACCAGAGATTTTCAGTCTTGAGGAGAATTCAAAGGAGATTGCCGTATTTCAAACTTCGGTTGCCTGTATGACTGAGGAGCGTACACTGTCTTCCACCGGCAGTGTTAACAGAGAAGTAGCCAAGTGAATTGAGTTGAATAATTGTCATCCAAGGAACAAATGTGCTCATGTAGCATCATATGCTTGTGGATCGATTGCAGTGTGTGAAATATGCAAACTCTCCCTGGAGTCGAGAGCGTCAACAGATGAATTACTGAAATCAGTCATGCCCCAAACAGAAATTCATTCTTATCAGTAAATTTATAATACAAATTATAGCCAATTAAATTTTGAACTTCATCAATAAAGTATTTGTGAAACTTGAAATAAAAAGAAAATTCATGTAGAAAGAAGCCCAACCTGTGCCGTATTAATGAGGTTTTCTGCATAAAATTAAAAGTAAAGCTTTATAATGTGGAATGAAGGCCCAGCGTGGTGGCCCGGCGGCGTGGCCTAGCGGCTAAAGTCCTTGCCTTGAACGTGCCGGGATCCCATATGGGCGTCGGTTCTAATCCTGGCAGCTCCACTTCCCATCCAGCTCCCTGCTTGTGGCCTGGGAAAGCAGTGGCTCAAAGCCTTGGGAGCCGGCACCCATATGGGATACCCGGAAGAAGCCTCTGACTCCTGGCTTCGGATCAGCTCAGCTCTGGCCATTGCGGCCGCTTGGGGAGTGAACCAGGGGATGGAAGATCTTTCTCTCTGTCTCTCCTTCGTTCTGTAAATCTGACTTTCCAATAAAAATAAGTAAATCTTTTTAAAAAGAGAGCCATCATCTGGCAAACATTGTAGGGGAAAAACAAAAAAACCTACAAGCTTTGCATGTGTTTTAGTGTCACACACAAAAATGTAAAGCAGCTCGTAATTATCAGGTAGCTGGTTGTGTGTGTGAGGATACTTCAACGAGTTAATGGAAAACAGCATTAAGAGATGAATTTAGTTTGGTGCAAACATTTTTCCAAAGCCACATAAATAAAAGATCACCACAAAATTTGTATTAAGAAAAAGCTATGCGTAGATTTAAACCTTTTTTTCTGTCAGCATGAGCTTATCTTTTAATTCATTTTTTTCACATAACTTACAAGCCATGTATATTAGGCTTGCCTAATTACATTCCTTAAATGGTAAGAAGGCAAGCCAGTTAGTTACCTGAGTTTCATAATGAGGTAAATAAGATTTACTTCTCATTTTGATTCTATGTCGCCTTGAACAACAGTTGGTGTGTCTGGTGGTCAGTACTGACCTGGTTTTCACACCTGATCTGTGTTGTGTGCTGGTGATGGTGTGAGTGCTAATAAGAGAGACTCATTTCCTTTTTACCTCCACATGTCTTGATTAAAACCTTGTGATGATGTCCTGTGTTAGGGCTCACAGCAGTGTTGAACCCAAGGGTGAATTTGGGACTTTAAAAGGTGTTACTTATTTTATTTATTTGTCAAGCAGAAACAGACAGTTCCCGTCGGCTGATTCCTTACCCAATGCCTGCAACTTCTGGGCTATACCAGATCAAAAGTAGGAGCCAAGGACTCAGTTTGACTTCCGCAGGTGGGTGGTACGGCTTCAAGTACTGGAGCTGTCACTTGCTCTCTCTCTCTCTCAGGGTGCGCTTTGACAGAGAACTGGAACCAAGGGTGGAGGCAGAACTCTGATCTGGGCACTCCAATTGAGAAGGCAGGTGTCCCAAACAGCACGCTGGTTATATGCCAAACGCTATCCACAAATCTGGGCCCTTAATTAAGGTAATTCAACCACTGGCACACACTTGAGTATGATGTGCCATGAACCAGAACAAGATATCTTCAGAGGTGTGTTTTCTTTGTGATCTGCCTTGCATACAGATTGCTCGTCAAATTCTCTGAAAATCCCTGTGTGTGTGGGAAGCTGTAGCCACAGATGTGTGGTCTTTGCGATGTGAGATTTACCATTCCCAGAGGCGTTAGCTTTTTCTGTTTTCTGTGGCTAATCCTACTTACTCTAGGATGTGAGGATTTGGGACTGGAAAGACAGTGAAAATCAGTCCCGTGAAACCTTATTATCAGTGGTGAGCCCCAGGAAAGGGGTGCCTTTTCTCCTTAAAATTGGAGACTGTAAAATTTAACTAAATTCCAATGTATTCTTCAAAGCTTACATTTATCTGATTTGGGGTTGTAAGAAGTGAAGATTCGGTCAGCTCACTCCAAGCGGCTATGATAAAAACAGATGGGAATCCAAAAATGAGTGGCTGTGCCACCGTGAGAGTCAAGGACATTCAGAAACCTCAGAATAGGCTTTTGGCTGGAAGGAGGTCCATGGAATGTCCTGTTACTATCACAGCAATTCAATTGTCCTGTGTCAGCTTCTCTTCCTTCTACCAACCAGTGTGTTCACCTCTCCTCTATAAACCTGGCTTAAAATCCTTGTTCCACCACTTGTTGCCTTGGCCATCTTGGGCAAATAACTGAACCACTCTTTGTGTGTTATCTGTATAAAGGTGAGCTAGGAAAGGCACAGAATAGGAAAGGATGAATGGTAGTTAGTGTATTTTAATCATTACAAAATGCAATTTTTAAAATCTGAATTTGAGCACCTCTGAAATTGGGGTGCATTTTGTAATTGCTGTCTGGCAGGCAGGAGTTGAGCTGTGAGGAAGCAGTTGGCATCTGATTGTCTGCAAAAACTTGCTTCTCACTCCGGGCTTCATGACGGAACAGCTTCAGCCTCTCCATATTCGAGTGAAGAAACCTTGTGAAGACCAGTGGAGGCAAGAATACAAGTCCTGATACTGTCTGGACATATTCTTTCTGATGCTTTCGGATAAGATCCAGAACATTTCAGCACCAAAACTTACAGAACACATTCTGGAAGAAATACAGAAAACAGTGGTGCAGCACTCTCTTAAAAGCCACAGCCTAGGGATTGCCACCCGGTGCTCGCTGGCTGGAAGGTTACGCTGCACAGAGACACACAAGCACGGATGACTGGGTCCAAGGTAACTTGAAAACAATAGACTCTGAATATGAAGAAGTTCTAGAAACCAGAAGAACTTTATCTGTCTATATTATCCTTTTTGGATGTACACAGGAATGACAGCATAAAATCTAAGTGGAAAATTGCAATAGAAGGTTATTTTGATAAATACACAACTGTAAGTGATGAGGAAGCATATGCATGGGTTAATTATTGGCATTTTAATATTTCACAGTAATTTACAAAATAGAAGTGCACATACGAGTTATGTAGGGGCCAGCAGTGTGGAGTAGCGGGTAAAGCCATGGCCTGTGACACACACATCCTTTATGGAGCCCGACTCATCCGAGACGTTCCATTTCTGATCCAGCTCCCTGCTAATGCGCATGGGAAATGCAGTGGAAGATGACCTGAGCACGTGGGCCATGGCCATCTGCGTGGGAGACCTGGAAGTAGCTCCTGAATCCTGAGTTAGCCTGGGCTGTCGCACCCACTTGGATAGCAGTGCAGCAGATGGAAGATCTGTCTATCTGTCCCTCTCTCTGTAACTCTTTCGAAAAAAAAAACATAAATCTTCTTTTTAGACTTATTTTTATTGGAAAGTCAGATTTTCAGAGAGGAGGAGACACAGAGAGAGATACTCCATCTGCTGGTTCATTCCTTAAGTGGCCGCAATGGCTGGAGCTGAGCTGATCTGAAGCCAGAAGCCAGGAGCTTCTTCTAGCTGCCCCATGTGGGTGCAGGGTCCCAAGACTTGGGGCCGTCCTCAGCTGCTTTCCCAGGCCACAAGCAGGAGCTGGATGAGAAGTGAAGCAGCAAGTCCATGACTCACCACTGTGGTTTGATGCCGTATTATAAAGCTTTAAGATGTCTTTAGATACGGAACTTACCCATCAACTGATGACTGGGTAGAGACAAGTGGTGCATATACACCATGGGATATTATTCAGTGATAAAAAGGAATGAAATCTTGGGTCCTGCATGATAGCCTAGCAGCTAAATCCTTGCCTTGCACATGCCAGGCTCCCATATGGGCTCCAGTTCAAATCCCAGCAGCCTCGTTTCCCAGCCAGTTCCCTGCTTATGGTCTGGGAAAGCAGTCAAGGAAGCCCCAAAACCTTGGGACCCTACACCTGCATGGGAGACCCAGAAGAGGCTCCTGGCTTCGGATCAGCTCAGTTCCAGCTGTTGCGGCCACTTGGGGAGTAAATCAGAGGATGGAAGATCTTCCTGTCTGTCTCTCCTCCTCTCTGTAAATCTGACTTTCCAATTAAAAAAAGGGGGGAGGGTAATGAAATTGTATCATTTGCAACAAAACGGATACGGCTGGAAACCATAATGCTTAGTGAAGTAAGTCAGTTCAAACAAGACAACTATCATTTGTTCTTCATAATTTGTGACAACCAATGCACAGAGCACAATTAACGTAATCTCAAGAGTGGTATTCGTATACTGAGAATTGACTGCTGTGCACAGCAAGAGCCTATGCCCATGAATAAAAGTAGGATTTCCAATTTTAATTTTAGTTAACTTAGATGTAATTTTAGTTTCTCCCTCTTTTTTCTCCTCCCTCTAGCTGCTGTTTCGAGACACCCTTAAATATAAGAAAGTTAAACTCATTACTCTGAAGTGAATGAATTGCTACTGTAATAACTTGGGAAAAAATAATGAGCGGAATAGGGAAGACAGAGGGAGGGCAAAGATGGACCTCTATACATCAACTGGTATTGTGAAAAACGTGAAATCTATTCATTTTCTATAAATTAAAAGTAACAATTAAAAAATAGAATTCCAGATAGAAAAAACAGTTTGAAGATAATGTCTTTTAAGAAAGCATAATAGCATCTCCAACTTGCTTGCTATTTGAAACACTTGATCTCAATTTCTGTTTTATAGAAAGCAGGCTTATTCAGCCACCATTTTCTGTGTAAACCCTCATGTAGTAGCCAGAGCTGGAGCCAGAGTCTTCTCACAGACTGCTCTGAGTCAATGCAAGGTGATCAGTGAATTATTGACAGGGAGACTTGGTGAGCACCATGTTGTGCTGGAGGTCAAAGGTCAGATAGCTATAGGTCTTGGAGATGACATCAAAGATGGCCTTGGCTGGATAACAGAAAGTGTCAGAAGGACTGGTTCCTGACTTGACTCCAGTCCCCTGCCCCAGGGCCACACACTGGAGCACTCTGGGGAACAGAGGCCACTCTGGGTGGGACTGTGGTGCACTAGCAGGGTCTCTCCCTCCCTCTGATCTCATTTTGTAAGGAAGTTGGTATTTGACATCTTCCACGAATTAAAATTTTCTGTTATCTGCATGCTCTCTTGACTGGAGGTTTTCAGAAATCAGTTCTATGTCCTAATATATTAACTCTGTAATTATTTCATCATGACTTGGTGTCTCTTTGATATAGCTATGTGAGATGGTCAGCATATGGTTCCTCGAGTTGACTAGATAAATAGTTGTGATCACTTGTGAACACATTCCTCCTTGAAAATGTTTCCTTTCTCCTCCCATTTCTTTTTTTTTTAAGATTTATTTTGTTATTTTTTATTGGAAAGGCGGATACACAGAGGAAGAGAGACAGAGAGGAAGATCTTCCATCCTATGGTTCACTCCCCAAGCGGCTGCAACAGCTGGAGCTGAGCCAATCCGACGCCAGGAGCCAGGAGCTTCCTCCAGGACTCCCATGCGAGTGCAGGATCCCAAAGCTTTGGGCCATTCTCAACTGCATTCCCAGGCCACAGGCAGGGAGCTGGATGGGAAGTGGGGCTGCCGGGATTAGAACCGGCACCCATATGGGATCCCGCACGCATTCAAGGCGAGGACTTTAACCACTACGCTATCGTGCCGGGCCCTCTGCTCCTATTTCTTTTACAGCTGAGAAGAGACTAGGAGAGATGAACCAACCCCCTCTTAAGCTTCTGATGAGGGCAGAGTTCTTCTACTCTGAATATCTGATTGTTGGGTAAGCTCATAAGCTTTGTGTTCCATCTTCTTACTTGACAGATTTTTTTCCCAAAGTCGGAGTCCTGTGTAGGGTTGATCAGAGTAGGCACGTTCTTGGAGGATTTGTTATAGCTTTGTGAGCCAGGCTTCACCATCATCATTGCATCATTCATTGAAGGGTCCTGTAATAATGGTGGTAGTTGTGATAGATCTGATGCTTCTCCATTTGTTTCCACATCTTCCGTGTTTCTGTTCCAACTCCTCCATGCCACCTACCTGGATTGCCACATTTATCTAGAAGCCAGTCCTTGGGCAGCAGCCTCCTGTTGCTGCAATTACATGGCTCAGGTAATTCATCTGGGAAGAGCCCCTTTTGCAATGTGATGCTTTTGTCTGTGGGACCAACCCCCTATCTCCTGGCATTGAAGTCCTTCTGTAAATAATTTTTTTTATCTTTCTTAACCTGTTTTTGTTTTGTTTTGTTCTTGTGGGAAGGATCAAGTGTTAGGGAAAAGTGGGTGTGATCATTGTTTCCAAGTTTTCTATTTCTTCTTCCTTCTTCTGGGGAAAGGGGGTGATAAGGGGAGAAGCCATACCCAACCTCCCAACCGCCCCAGTGCCCTGGGATGGGGAACGGCTGCCCGATATCAACCCAAGGTACCCATGTGGCACATGCTCCAAAGGTTCTGCCCAAGTAGATGGCATAGTTCTGAAAGGCTGTTGATCTTGCTAATTCATGGATGAAGAAACCCTTCCAATGTCCGTTGGCTGCCACAGTCCACCTTAGAGTCTCCATTTGCTCAGACTGTTGTCATCATTTGGCTGAGGTGGTTTTCCCATGTGTCCTGTTCTCCTTCCTCTTCACCAGCTTTAGCAGTGAGGATTTCACAAAAGCCTTCTTTTCCACTTATGCCAGTCTTGGGAATCAGCCATGATCAGGATGTGTCTGTTGCCTTTTTCACCCTCTGCTGTTCTTGTACCGTATCGTAAGGATAGGTTATCTTTGTTTTTTTTCTATGAATCATGTTTATTCTAGAATGAAATTCACGTTCTTCTTCCTAGCATAATGAGTGGCTTCTATTTTATAGTGCTATATTGTTCATGCTCTGTGTTAACAAATGATTTCCCTTTGCTATTCATTCTCTCTACAGCCTCCTCCTCCTTCTAACGTTAAACATGACAGATCTTTCACAGATCTTTTAACATTTTGAAGAGTTGATAAACCACCTGTGATGTTAGAATAAAATATAGAGACTTTATTGTGGGCTGCAAAGATTATAATCTTCTTTCCTTTCTCTACATTTTCTCTCATACTAGTACCACATGATATACCCAGGATTCTTGCATTTTCCATTTCATTGCTCTGTTTTAATCTTACTTCCACAGAGAGATTTTCTTCTCCTTTTCTTTCCTTCCATCCCTCCTTCCATCCAAGAGTAGCTGAACAGGGACCAAATACGTGAGCCCCTGAAGCCTCAGTAGGCAACTAGGGTGGAGTTCTGGCTCTGGATTCCTACATACTTATATCTTTTTAAAGGATTTTGTTGAAGCATCAACTTACAGAGAGAAGGAGAAAGCGAAAGAGATCATCAGCTAGTTAGTGGCTTATTTTCCAATGGCCACACCAGCCAGGGCTGGGCCGAGAGACTGGAACTCTGCCCAGGTTTCCCATGTGGGTGGCAGGACCCCAATCACTTGGGCCGCCATCCGCTGCCTCCCAGATCCATCAGCAGGAAGTTGGATCTGGAGCACAGGTGTAGGTGGAAATGAATCCTGGACCCTCTGCTTTGAGATGCAGGTGTCCCAAAATGACAACCCAGCATTCCATAAAAGCCTGGGAAGATTCTTCTTGATCACTTTAACCAAGGTTCATTTTCCCATTATACTACTTAACATTCCTGCTATTGTTTTGTTCATTGACTGTTCATGCTGCTTGGCATGATGTAGTTGCTTAATGAATAGCTATTAAGAGATTAATGAATTATTGAAAGAATGAATTAAAAGTTTGTCTTTAGTTTGAGTTTGAAGTGTATCTACTTCACAGGTGCTCTTTAGGGATTCAAGGAGAAAAAGAGATAAAATAGCATTTTCAGTGATGGGAAAAAGTGAAAGTTGAAGACATTCTTGTTATTGTTAGCTTTTGTATGTGCTTGGTTGTCTAACTGCATACATACATGTCAACTTACAGACTTAAAAACAGATTCTGAAACAAAATGGGCACCAATGCTGATATACCCCAATTTATTTATTTTTTTAAAAGATTTATTTATTTTTATTACAAAGTCAGATATACAGAGAGGAGGAGAGACAGAGAGGAAGATCTTCTCTCACTCCCCAAATGAGCGCATCAGCTGGTCCTGCACCGATCCGAAGCCAGGAACCAGGAACCTCTTCCAGGTCTCCCACACGGGTGCAGGGTCCCAGTGCTCTGGGCCATCCTCAACTGCTTTTCCAGGCCACAAGCAGGGAGCTGGATGGGAAGTGGAGCTGCCGGAATTAGAACCGGCACCCATATGGGATCCCGGGGCGTTCAAGGCGAGGACTTTAGCCACTAGGCCATGCCGTCGGGCCCTACACCCCAATATATTTCATCTCTGCCCTTGAAAGCTTTAACAGGTTTGTGTTTACTTCAGCAACACTGGCATTACTAAAAGTATTTTTAAAACATTTGTTTTGTGGGCTGGCATTGAAGTACACTGGATATGCCACGGCCTGTGACACTGGCATCCCATATGATGCTAGTTGGAGTCCTGGCTGCTCCACTTGTGATTAAGCTCTGTTAATGCACCTGGGAAAGCAGCAGAATGTTGCCCAAGTGCTTGGCACCTGCATCCATGTGAGAGATTCAGATGGAGTCCCAGGCTCCTGGCTCCGACCTCACCCAGCCCTGGCTGTCGCAGTCATTTCGAGGAGTGAACCAGCAGACAGACGACCTCTCTCTCTCCTTCCCCTCACCCCATGTAACTCTGCCTTAAAATAAAAATAAATGTTGTTTTAAAAGGGCTTTCAATAAATGTATTGGTAGCCCCCCCCCAAAAGATATTAGTGTTGTTATTCTTACGTTAGCACTTTATTTTTTTTCCCCCAAACGTTTACCCTGCCTAAGCAGTCATCTCAATATACCTGGTTCCTATTGACTTAATTCATCCCCAGATCTGTCTACAAGAAGGAAGGACTTGGGGCCGGTGCTGCAGCTCAACAGCTTACTTCACCAGTTATGATACTGATGCTGAAATCCTGCATTGTTTGACAGTTTAAGTCCCGGCTGCTCTGTTCCAGATCAGCTTTCTGTTGACTTGCCTAGGGGAACAGCTGAAGAGGGCCCAAATACGTAAGCCTCCAGAGCCTCAGTAGGCAGCCAGGGTGAAGTTCTGGCTCCTGATTTCAGCCTGGGTGGGCCTTGGCTGTTCAGCCATTTGGAGTATGAACCACTGGATGGAAAACTTTCGATTAGTCTTTCCCTCTCTGTGTCACTCTGTCTTTCATGTAAATAAATATTTGGGGAAAAGCAAACCTTTTCTTCCAATATTGAGGCTATCTACAATATATCTATACCTGTATACCTATATATATACACAATATACAATATATGATATTGAGATTTACTCAGATGAATGTGATATGGGCTTAGCTGGTATTTATAATACAGGGATTTTAATAAAAGATTTATATAATTGTGACATTTTCAGAATAGGTGACTATTTCCAGGTAAAGACTCAGAGTTGGACATATCAGTTCTTACGTGTTACTGAGAAGGCATCATGACTACTATTCTCTATGGAATTAGAAGTTCAGTGGAGATAGATAGCAGTGTTTGTATGTCTTTAGATTCCTCAAGAAAACAGCCCATGAATATAATGCATTTTTTGCAATGTTATTGAAGATCACAGATTTAATCATATGGCAGTGTTGTAAAATAAAGGGAAAAGAATATGAAACCCTGAATATACAATTCTTTTTTTTTCTTTTTTTATTATTTATTATTTTTACTTCATAATTACATTGTATTATGTGACACAGTTTCATAGGTACTGGGATTCTCCCCACCCCTCCCCAAACCCTCCCACCATGGTGGATTCCTCCACCTTGTTGCATAACCACAGCTCAAGTTCAGTTGAGATTCCCCCATTGCAAGCATATACCAAACATAGAGTCCAGCATCTTATTGTCCAGTCAAGTTCAACGGCTTCTTAGGTATACCCTTTCTGGTCTGAAGACAGAGCCAGCAGAGCATCATCCCAGTCAATTGAAAGCTCCAACATACCATCAGCAAAAATTTACATCATTATGGAATTAATTGACATAGTAATGAGTAACCAATATGTTAAAAGTAAATGCAAGTTCTTAACCACCTTCTGTGATCACCTCACTTACATTTCAATTTTAGTTTATACACAACATATAACATTCATAACATAACATGTTATACATAACATCATATCATCTTAAATTAAGGCAAACGTGGTATTTAACCTTTTGGGATTGGCTCATTTCCCTTACATAGTACATTTTGATTGAAATTTGAAATTACCTATTTTCAACAATAGGTGGCGCTTCACAAGTTTCTTGGTTGAAATGAATTGGCTTAATATGTTTATCAATTTGAAAAACTAATGCAAAATGTTAAGATTCATATAACACAGTGATTATTAATGGAAGCTTGTATTTGCTACACTTATGTAGTGTCAAAGTTGACATCCTAAGAGATTTTTAAAAAGAGGTAACAATGCATGTGTCTTGAAAATAGGTGAAAAGATTACATTTTTTATTTTTTATTTTCAATTTTTAAAATGGTGCCCAATCAGTTTTTAAGGCTGTATGCTTGCTTTTTTTCTTTTCCCAGTAATGATTACATTAAGTTTACAAATTTTATAGGAGGAAATTTTAATATGCACAATAATCTTTATCTTAACAATGAAAATTTACAGATAAATGAATGATCAGTTATTCCATGTCTTAATTGGAAAGTGTTACTAAAGTAACTGCCCTCAAATCCCAGTTAATACACACATGAACACACTGTGGCATGCACACACATGCACGCATATGGTCACACAATTTTTAAACCTAAAAATTCCCAGCTGTAGGAAAAAGCAGACCACAATTAAGTAATAAATGTGGTTGTGGCAGCAAAGGTAATTAATAATTTATCCTGAACATTAAAGTTCATAAAGCACATGTAGTGAGTCCTTTAGTGGCACTAGGATTTGAAAAAGCAGAGTATTGTTATTCATTTTCATTTAAAAAAGATAACAAAATTTTAATGTCCACTTCAGGTTACTGAAAGAAGGTAGGCTCAGAAAAACCAACCACTGATCACTTAGAAGGTGGCACAGTTGGGAATTGGAATCATCTGATCTACCTCCTAGTACCACTCACAATTGAGAAGGTTTTCCTATTGATAATATTGGACCTGAGGCCACTATTGGTAAATATGGCTTATTAGCCAGAAATATAAATATACCACAATACATGTCAGTCAAAACTCAGATCCTAAATACTGGCGTCCCGTCAGCTATTACAGAATATTTGAAATGTTCTCACAAATGGAATTATTTAAAATGTTCCAAGAAAACTGCAAATTCAAGAAAATTGCAAGTGTAAATTTTTGAAAGAAACTCTCCAGCACATTTAGTGTTCTATTTTTACAATGTTGGATATTCTTAGAGATGGCCAAGTGCATGGTTATTTCACAACTATTCTACATGGTTTAGCAAATAAGGGGTAAACTGTAGCTTTTGCCATAGGTTATTTCTATAGGAAATAAAGATTCAAGTAGCAAGCCCCAGGAGATGTTTCAAGTTTTGTTTTAATGAAGACATGATTCTGATTTCTTGCTGTTCTGTCTACAAGTTTAAATAAACCTAGGTTCTTAGGCATTTGTGGGTCATTCTGAAAATGAGATACTATTTACTGACTCAAAGAAATTAGCAGATGATAAAGGGGCATTTCACTCACGGTTTCAAAAATCAAATTAGCAGAAGATATGGCTAATTTTGCTTTCTTATGAAAATAAAGAACAAATGAAGGCTCAGAGGGGAGCATTTAACACCAGTGGAAACGGAAAGAAGACCGGATTTATTATGCAGTGAACTAGATAAGAAATGAGGAGTGTTACGTTCCATAGCAAATCTTATTTCCTGATACAACCTTACTGTAACATGGGTTTCATTAATAAAACCTTTGCTATATGGTGGTGATGCAGTTTGTCACTGATAGTAAAGGAATAAGGCACTTAAGGAATGAAGGGCACCAATTCAGACCCTTTGCATGCACATTTCTTTCTTTTCTTAAAAGTTGCAGAAAAAGTCACTCATGATAAAGCACACCAATGATTAATTGCAGAATTATCAAGTTGACAGAAAGAAGCTCTGTGAATCAGTAAGTGTGATCATTTTATGTATTGCCTGTTTTGCCCACTTACACTATTTGAAACCAATACAGACGTCAGTATCTCAAATAGGGAAGTAGGCTGAGTAGCGTGCTTTTGAAAATGACGGGAATGTTTATGGAAAATTTACAGAATAGATTGGTCTATTTTTGTCAACTACAGAGGTTGTTTACAAAAAGAAACTGAAAATAAAATAGTCTATCCTTGCCAGCTTTCCTTGGGAAGTGTAGTAATAGAGTGACTGATGCCCTAAAAGGACAGTAAAGAGAAGTTCGCTTCCATTACTGGCTCTTCATTGACTAACTCATCAACTTGAGTGATTGTTTTTGTTTGTGTATTTGTTTCTCAACAAGGTAGCGGTTCTAACAGTATCATTAATCATATAATAAAACAATTGATCATGACCTCACAGAAACATTGGGAGAATTAATAAGATATTAGTTTTCAAAACCTTGGGATGCATTATGGTTCTGTTTTTTGGCAGAATAAAGCAGATAAGGGAACAAGTTAAAACTTCTACTTTTTTTTTTCTAAATCACTAGCTATTTTAAACAGTTAGCAGGTTTTTTTTTTCATTTCCTTTTCTTCTTTCTCAAAGATCAAATCAACAGAACAGGTGGTTAATCTTGTTTTCACATGAACATGCACAACAGGCTGTGACTGGCCTTCCGTTCCTTCTTACTCAGTTGCATTTCCATATAAGAAAGTGGAAATTACAACATTTTCTTATGGACATTTAAAATTCTATGCCTCAGTTATTAATTTCTAGCTAAGGGGATACTGTAGTTAAAGTTACTAAATAAATACTGTGTCTGTATTAAGCTAAACATTTAGAATTTTAAAAACAGTCTTATAGGCAATTGAAAGGAGAGGCAGGTTTCTTTAAATATCCTCTGGACCGCTGTGGCAAGAACCGATTTCTATGTATTTGTAGTAGAAGAAATATATATTGATGTATTTTAGCACTAAATGATGCATAGTGTCATTGGTCAACTTTGTGCTATAAAATATTTGGTTTCCTAACAGAGCATGACCTATGATGGTGTTTTACATGAAATTTCATTAATATTTATCATTTCCATTTAAAAGTACTGGATTTCATAATGTCAGGGTAAATTAGTTGGAAGTGTGTTTATAACGGAAGTCTTCCCAGTGTATCTCATAAGATTTATGGAAGTAGAATGTCCGTGCGCCCTCTCCTGGTTTTGTCACATTGGTGAACTGAGTTCCCACCCCAGAACTGAGGTGATGGCTGAGAAGACAATTCAAAACCTCAAATAAGACACTCTGTTATGAATTCTTGCTGATTTGACTATCCTAAAATCATTCATAAGAAATTGAACCATCGTGAATAAAACATTATTCCCAAATCCAACAAGAAGCATAACAAAATTAGAAAATTTATTGTTCTATGCCTTAAGAAGACCTATTAGGACACAATCTATATTGTTAAGAGTGAATATATAACGTCTTGTTTTCATTCATGTTCAATTTTATATTCTAGTGATGCTTTTTCTTAGTTGATGATTTATTTAGCGATGTGCTAGGTACCTTAAGAGCTATTCCAAATACAACTTTAATTTTTGAGATATGCTAAGTCCAGCATAGGAAAAAGTTTCTACAGAATTACTTGCTATTGTAAAGATTTTAAAAACTATTTTGAAATGAAAATGTTTATGCTCAAAGTTATAGTTGAGCTAAAGTCTAAATTTTAGTTTTTCTTTTGCGGAAGACTAAGTTATTCCTGATACGTAGTTCCGGAAACATATTTCTTTTTCACTAACGATATGTTTTGGTTTTCAAATATCTTTTAAAAGTCTCAATGCAACTTTATATTTCATAGTTATCATTATTGCAGTATGCACTGCATGATTCTGTTCATGAATGTCTAAAAATCCTACAATTTGCAAGGAATCAAAGAGCAAGTTCTCTGATTTATTTTGTCTAGCGATACATGCTACTAAGACTCCTAAAACTTCTTGGTAAATTTCTTGAATTTTAGTTGACTTTTAGCTAGTTCTTAAACTAGGTTGGTGGGACGTAGCTTTTCTTTCTTTTTTAATTGTACAAGCATCACAAAGTGGAAGAAATATGAGTTTTCCCCCCCATGTGATTAGGTTTTCAAGATTAAGCCAAAATAGAGCAATTATTTAAAAATTTGCAGCAGGAAATTTCACCTTTATGAAACATCGTTCTAGCAGGGAGTGCCACCTTTTGAACTTCTGATTTCACTTATTCCGAAATTTAAATAAGACCTGGAATCTTTTATTATCGTTTTTACTATTGAGACACATTCCCTGCCCCCCCCCCCCCGTAAATTGATCAGAAGTGAGGGTGTAGGCATACAACTTTTTTCATCTTTTGTTACTCACACTTCTTTTCTAATTCAACGTCAAGGGTGGAGTCCACCAATCTTTTTATTTGCAGATGAGCAACTAAAACTTAGTTAACTAAATTCCAATGCGTCTCTCTAGGGCAGACTGCATTTACTGGAGTTTAAAGGCAGCCCCGAATGTGTAGATGATATTTATTGCACGAGTCCATAAGACAACACCTTCAAGTTGGTAGGTACAAACGAAAAAGGAAACCACAGTGGAGGAAATCCTGTTCCAGGTTTTCGGGCGGCCCGTGTGATTGACACATGATATCACTGGAGGCGTGTCCTGCAGTGGAGGTGGAGGTGGAGGCTTGGAGCTGAAATTGTGCGGAGCGGGACTCAGTTCGCTCTGTAAAGCACGCAAGGGTTTGCAGGGTGCAAGCCACAGACCGGGCTCCCTGCCCTGGATCAGGAGCCGCTACATCGCTGTACACGTGCCTGAAAAGCAATTTGCAACCTTTGCGCTAGGTAAGAACCGTTTCCTTCTTTTCTTTCCGTAGACATTTTAGAAACGTTCAGGTGGGAAATGTCGGATTTTGCGAGAGCTAAACATTTCTTTGAACTCTAGAGCTGAGAGTACTGGTTGCATTTCTAAACACCAGCAGCACGCCCACTGCTCCAAGCTCTTAAACTAAATGCTAACACTTAAACGAGCAAGCGGGCTCCCTTTCACTTTTTCCCCCTTAACCCAGCAGTATCAAGTTTAAAGTCGGAATGATCGGATGTGTTAAACCACAGGGCCACTTACGCCGAAGAGGGACTGGCACTCGGTGTGCCGACCCAATGCGTGTTTGTTTAGGCATTGTTGGCGACAGAATCCCGACAGAAGCAATGGTTTAAAACCTGAATTTCCCGTCCCTCTGTATTGATTTCCAATGCGCAGAGGCGTTGCTTGAACGTTGTTTGAACTCCTAAGGCATTCCAAGGCAGCAAAAGCACTTGGGCAAAAACGTGCAAGTCTGCATGTTACTTGGGCTCGCCGCTGACACGCCGACCGACCGTGTGCCGGCCTGCCAATCACGGGCGGCAGCAACAGGCGGCACATGGCAGCAGGCTGCGGGCGGCCCGCCCCGCTCCTTCGGCCCGACCGAGCGGGCGGCCGGGGGCCTGAGCAGAAAGGAAGCTCACGTGTTTCTGTCTCTTCAACCCTGTAGCAGGCATTTGCGCTGTGGACGCGCGGGGTCGAGAGACTGAGAGGGAGCGCTGTCCCGGAGAAGCTGACCTGCCAGGAGCCGAGTTCCCGAGGACGCTGTGCCCCAACTTGCCCAGCGTGCGGCATCGCGAAAGCGCCCCGGCCTGCGCGGGGACCAGGGACGCCGCCGCCCTCTGTTTCTCTCTGAGGAGGACCTCCCCGAAAAACAAACAAACAAAACCTCGCATCTTCACCTCTCTCCCCAGAGCGGTAGCCACCCTCTCCCCTCCCCTCCTCCCCGCCCGGCAGCGGCGGCCTCGCGAGCTCCGGGGTCCCGCCGGGGCCTGCGCTGCTCCGTGACCCGTCCGCCGACGCCCGTTCGAGCCCTGCCCCAGGCGCCGCCAAGTCTCGTCCTCCCGTGACGTGGATTTTTTCACTCGTCCGAGGCCACCACCCCTCCTTCCTTCCCCCGCGAGGAGCGAACGGAACCCCAAGAAGTACTGTGGTCCGAGCACACCGCGCCAGTCAACCTGGCACGTCACGTACTCTTCTTTGCGCCGCGCCCCTGAGCGCTTTGCTGAGAGGCTCGGACGGAGCCTCCTCCCGAGCGGCCTTTTTGCTTTTTTCTTTTTAACTGGCTCTGGCCAGGGGACTGCAGGGGAACCGCCCCCACCCCGAGGTGGATGTTACTCGAGCCGCCGCCGGGTCCCCGCGAGCTGTGAGAGGACTGCGCCCGGCCGCGCCGAGCCGCCGCACCACTGCCCCGGGCAGCCGGAAGGGGGCCGCGGGGAGCGCTCCGGCCCGGCCCGGCGAGGGGCGGGGGAGGCCGCGGGCCCCACTCGTCGCAGCCCCGCCGATGCCTGCTCGTCCGGACAGCCGCGGTTGATGCGGCGCGCGCACACCGCCGCTCGCACCGGGACCTGGGCCGCCTCGCTCCGCTTGGCCGCCCTCCAGCGCTCGGGCCTAGGTGAGCGTGCGGCGGCCGCGCGCGGCCCACGGGGGGCGGGCGGCGCGCGGGCGGGGCTTGCTCGGCGCGGCAGGTGCGGGGCGCTCGCGCGGGAGGGGGAGGGGAAGGGGAGGCAGGGGCGGGGTGGGCCGAGGCAGCGCGCCGCAGGCCCCGCCTGCTGCCCCGCGCGTCCCGGGCTGCTGGGGAGGGGTCGGGGACGGGCAGCTCGGGGTTGGGCGGCCGGGTGGGCGATCTTCCGAGGCTGAGGACGACGGCCGATTCAAGGACTCCCGGCCCCCGACCCACACTCCCCCCCCCCCAAGTTGGCCTGGAGCGCCGTTGCCGTGACCCAGGTTGTGCACTCCACGCGAAAGATGGATTCGGGGAGGCTTTCGGGTTGGGGGTGGTAGGTGTTCCCCGAAGATGTGTGTGTGTGTGTGTCGGGGGCGGCCCGGGAGCGTCCTGGCTGGTACCAGCGGCGGGCTTTCGGGTGGCGGAGTCTGCTGTCGGCCTCGGGGTCGGGAAAGGCCGTGTGCGCGCGCGCCCGTGGAGAGAGGCGAAGCCCCCCGGGGGTCCGCCGGGTGCCGCCCCTGGCCGGACCCCAAGTGTGGGGAGCCCCCGGAGTTCTTTTGAGAGCCGTGGCTAGGGGAGGGGTTGGGAGAGGGCACTGCCACTTTAACAGTGGGGAAGTCCGCCCTCCTGAGGTAATGGTAACCTCAGCCTCCTCCCTCCTCCTGCCTGAGCGAGAGGGAGAGAAAACTTGTTTTCATTCATAACTTTTTCCTTTTCCTTCCTCTCCGTCAACTATTTATTCCGCGCTCCTCTCCGGGCGGCTTGCAGAGGGCGCAGCGCCACCGTCGCTGACTGGCAATGTGGCGGCGACGCCTGGCTGCGGCCCCTGCCCCGGCGCTCGCTCTAGCCGCGTGTCCTTTAGAGAGTAGACCGGTACTGGCTTAGACGCGGGCGGACGCGGGCTCGCTCCTGTCGCTGTGGGCGCCGGGGGTCACAACCGCAGCAGAGTGTCCTGGGGGACCTGCAGGGACCCTCAGGATGTGACGGGATTGCCCGAGCAGGTATTCCGCTTGGCTTCGGGGTTTTGAGGGAGTGTGAGCACACGATGGGGACAGAGGCTGGGGGCTGTCACCACGCAAAGACGGGACCTCGCTTCACAGATTTGGTTTTGTTGGGGGGAGGGGAGTGATGATGTGGTGTGTGTATGTATGCATGCATGCTGGCGCGCGCGTGCTTGGTTCTGGCGGCAGTGGTGGTAAGTCTGGGTCATTTCATTTACCCGCCCGTGTGAACTTGGTTTCAACCATCGGAGTTGGAGTTGTGCTTGGGTCGGATGACACGGTTTAAGTCCCTCTGCAGATCTCCCTGTCAGATGGAACCTTAGGAGCTTTAGGCCCCCTTTGCTCTCAAAGCCCCGCCGGGGTGCAAAGGTGGTGCCTGCGGGACTAAAGGCGGCAGGCCGGGACGTGTCGCTGCTGGTGTGTGCGGGGAGAGCTGAGTAAAGGAGCAGGACGCACGCACTGTGCGGAGCCTAAGGCGCCCTCAGGGATCTAGGTGGCCCCGGGAAGGAGCTTCTCTGCTTCCACTCTGCTCCTTACGGGGCGTTTGGGGCACAGAGTCCTGTTGGAGAATGGGCTTCCCCGTCCCCCTCTTTTCCTTCCTCCTGTTGAATTGGATCTGTATGCTTGGAAGGTGTTTGTGTGAAAAAGATTTGTTTGTCATAGAAGAGACGGTTTTACCTTTGGTAGTTTATTTTTTTTTAATGAAGAATACATTATAGATTAATACTGTATGATTCTTACAGAAACATAAATGCTTGTGTTTATCAGGCAGGATGTCGGTGTATTTGTTCTATCATAAAAGGTGCATTGATTCAGAATTGGCCATGCTTTTGAAAATCAATGTCTGTCATATAAATGCAGATTTTTAAAGTAGAGGAAGTATGGATAATTAAGATGGCCAGGCTCTTCCTCCCCACCCATTCTTCTTTAAGGGTCTAACACTTATTTGTGTGTAAAAGTTACCGTGTGATGTGAGTGAAGCCTTATTTAAACTTGTTTTTTAAAGTCACTGCATGATTTCAAACATGAATGCTCGTAACATTCACAGATCTGTGCTTTGAATTTTGTGTAGATGTTGTAGAGGGCTTTACATGCCAAGACTCCTGTAGTTCCTATGTAGTCATTTTTGTGTCTCATTGACGAATAGTGAGTGAGTATTAAAAATCCCAGTTTCTACTGAAAATGACTTGAGATCCCAGTTGGGTTTTGAATCTCTGGAATGTTTTTTGCAAATGCCTTCTCTAATTTCCTCATCAAGCTGGTGCTTGTAATAGCACAAAAAAGACAACAGCACCAAAATTCATCCTTGATTTTTTTTTAAAGCGGACATCTTCTTTCATACAAAAACATTGATGAACTGAACCTGAACTTTGTTCAGACGAGATCTTGAACCGTGCTCAGAGTCAATCTTCCGTAAGAAGGCCTGCTCCGCTTTAATTGTTAGAGTCACAGACAGGAAGGCATTACTTCCTCTTGATTCCAGTTTTAAAAAGCTGGAAAAACTTCTAGTTTTCATGGCATGGACTCTTGCTTACATTCTTCTGTGATGTGGTCCGTAGCCTCTCTTGGAATTGGACTGCGGCCAGGACCCCAGCATCATTGTAATCCACTGATGAAGGAGATCATAACCAGGTGGTTTAGGCAATTTGTGACTTGACAGGATTTTTTTTTCCCCAACAAAAAAATATTTCCTGTCATTTATTTTCTGTGTGTGTGTGTTTTTTCTCATTTTGGTTTCCTTTTTAGGATTTCAGATGCATGCCAGGTTTCTGCTGATTGCCAGAATTCGAGATCACTACACATGGATCCCCAAACCCAGCATGGCAGTGGCAGTTCGTTAGTCGTGATCCAGCAGCCCTCTTTGGATAGCCGGCAGAGATTAGACTATGAGAGAGAGATTCAGCCTGCTGCTATTTTGTCCTTAGACCAAATCAAGGCCATCAGAGGCAGCAACGAGTACACAGAAGGGCCTTCCGTGGTGAAAAGACCTGCTCCCCGGACTGCGCCAAGACAAGAAAAGCACGAAAGGACTCATGAAGTCTTACCGATTAATGTGAATAACAACTACGACCACCGGCCCACGAGCCACCTGGGACATGCAGGACTCGCCAGTAGCGCCAGGGGCCCCATCTTGAGCAGATCCACCAGCACCGGAAGTGCAGCTAGTTCTGGGAGCAACAGCAGTGCCTCTTCCGAGCAGGGACTCCTAGGAAGGTCACCACCAAGCAGACCCATCCCCGGCCACAGGTCGGATAGGGTGATCCGGACCCAGCCCAAGCAACTGATTGTGGATGACTTGAAGGGTTCCTTGAAAGAGGACCTATCACAGCACAAGTTCATCTGTGAACAGTGTGGGAAGTGCAAGTGTGGAGAATGTACGGCCCCCAGGACCCTGCCATCCTGCTTGGCCTGCAACAGGCAGTGCCTCTGTTCTGCCGAGAGCATGGTGGAGTACGGAACCTGTATGTGCTTAGTCAAGGGCATCTTCTACCACTGCTCCAACGACGACGAGGGCGATTCCTACTCGGATAATCCTTGCTCCTGTTCGCAGTCCCACTGCTGCTCTAGATACCTTTGTATGGGAGCCATGTCCCTGTTCTTACCTTGCTTACTCTGCTACCCTCCCGCGAAGGGTTGCCTGAAGCTGTGCAGGGGCTGTTACGACTGGGTCCATCGCCCAGGGTGCAGATGTAAGAACTCCAACACTGTGTATTGTAAGCTGGAGAGCTGCCCTTCCCGGGGTCAGGGTAAACCGTCATGATTTTTGGAGGTGGGTCGGACGGCCTGAACTTCAGAGAAGATGCTGTTAGATAACTGATTTTCGCTCCTTCAGAGTTGTTTCCTGTTTCCTGCCTTCCCTTGCCCTGTTGCCAGGGTTTGACTCATGGATTTCGCTCTTCTCTCTGGGCTGATCAGCACTAAGAGTGGACTGGGAAACTGCACCTGGTTCCCACTGAGGGCAGGAGCCGCTACATCCGTTCCCAGGGTACAGAGAGCAGGCAGGCTTCTGGGTAGCCTGTGTGTTCTGCAGGCAACTTTGCAAAGTTGTGTGTGTGTGAACCTACATGTAACCCAGACTACAGTGGTTTAGCACCGTTGGTAACTGGGTGCTGTGAGAACAGGGAGGTTGAAACAACCTTTGAATTGCTTTTAAATAAGCTATGTGGTAAATCTGTCTCCAAGTAAGGCTATCCTCTTAGCATTGGATCCCCAAATAGAATGGGAGATAAATTTTTGTTATAACCTAATTTTTTTTTTTTTTTGCTTTAGCCTCTGCCCCCCTTCTTTTTGTCCTTCAAAGTTCTCACCATTCAGTTTTGGTGTGATCTTATTCTGAAGATTCCAGGTGTTATACTTTGTTTTGCTCTCTTCTTTCTTCATGATTTTAGATTGGCTTTCTCTTGTAAATCTTTACATTGGAGATATGTTGGTTGTATCTTGCTTATCCTTATTCTAGCTTCTGTATTTGTGAAGGACTCAGCTGCCTTCCACATCCCATGTTCTTCACCAAATTTTTGTTGTCATTGAGGGCACTTGGATAATTATAGCTGATCGATTTATAGATGTCACAGAACTATGCTGCCCGCAGTGATCTGGCTGCTGGCTGGTCCTTTTGGCTCCCTGGTTAGTTAACAGCTGATTAATTCTAATCTTTTCTGTATTTTCATTGCCTTAACCACAAGTTGTGGTGCTTTTTGTATATTTTATGTATAAATCACAAAGTTGAATTCTGACTATTTTTAAGACAAAAGTCTGTTAAACTTTTTTATTGTAAAGAATATTTATTATGCGAATCTATTATTTTATGATATTTATTGCAAAAGACTGTTCAAATGTACTCATGTCTGAATATAACAAAATATCAATACTTAATGGAAAATAAGGTGACACAAAGAAAGTACATATGTTAACTATAATGCAGAAAATATATTAATTAATGAAACTGTGTCTGGATTTCTTCATTTATTAAGCTGTACTGTTACAGTGACTTATGCTATTTCGGCTTTTTCTTCAAATACCTGTTTTACCTGTTTCTCTCAAGATACTGAAAGTATATGTGGGTAAGCTCAAATTATCTGCTAGATGTTAACTGGAAAGTACATTTGTGAAAATTTTGTAATCCAAATTCTGTTTCAAAAATACTCAAATGGTTTACTTTATAAAGTAAAAAAATATATACATACATATATGTGTGTGTGTGTATATATATATATATACATATATATATATACACACACACATAAATTATTCCCTGATTTGGTTACTTCATAGGCATGAGGTCTTGAGTATATCCTAATCTCTTTTTGGAAGTACACAATTTTGAATATAGCATAGTTTTGTGAAATCAGTCTTATCTATACATTGTTAGAAATGATTTTCTACTTTTTTGTTTAATCAGCAGTTAATCTTCAACAAGACAAGAATTTAATTCTGTGCACTTGCTAGTAGTCTCTGCTATTGTCACTATAATAAAAAAATGCTAAGAGTGTAGGAAGAGACTAGTTCACATTGTCAGAGATGTTCTCAAAATATCCTTTCCCTTTCTTTTCCTTTCACAGATCTCCAGTGTGATGTGATTAAATTACACTTCTTCATATTTGGACTTTAAAATATAGAAAAAGTTTGTATTTTGAAATTTGATTTTTCAGTCTGGTAAAACCATGGCGGTTTTTGGGCTTGATAGCATTTTGGTCATGTGAGTTCTCACCTATGGAGTCTGTAATTTTGATGAAATTTTGTTCATGTGAATCCTCAGACTCAGTCTCACTAACTCCCTATGATTGATAGATTTGATAGTAATTACTTGCATTTAAGAACTAGAGTTTGGAACCAGGTTATCAAAATTTAGCCAGGTTTTTGTTTTGGTTATTACTCTGGAAGGATTGCCTATTTGTTTTTAAGAATATTGTCAATTTGTAAATAGGCTTTGAATTAATTTTATACAGACAAGATGTAATTGGTAGAAACCTGTTTTAATGTTTTCCCATCAAACGCCTTACTGCTCTATGCTCTGAAAGCAGGAGGGTGTTTTAAATGTTAGTGTTCCGAGTGCTGTATGACTCATAGTATTCTAAATGTGAGCTTGAGTATCCATATCCAAGTGGTGATATCACTTGTACCTTAATATTTACACTGCCTCATCAAGAGTGGTGCCTTAATGAAATTACAAACACAGACTCCTTCAAAATACTACTATGTAGTTGTTTTTCCTTATTATTCAGACTCTTTATGTAATTAGGAGTTGGTATAAAAACATGCATTTTGTAAGACCAACCAGACTAAGAAGCAGTAACTTTCATTGGATGTAATTTCTAACTTAGGGGAAAGAGGTACTGTGTCGTTTTAACTTGGTGATAGGCAGGATACAGGAAAATTACAAGGTTAGGATGGTGGTCTGCTGTTCATTGAGCTGGCTGTGCATGTACTCTGGCAAAATGTCAGCCCAAACTTGGAAGTAACAATGGGTGAGAGGGTCAGATTTCTAACAGAAGCTTGTCAGATGGCAAAGCATAAACACATTGATTCAAAACTTCCTCCTTTGTGATAGTTTAAACCCAGGAGGGAAATAATAGGGTGTGTCCTCAAGTGCTTATGAGTCTTAAGCTTTTGAAACTAACACTGATTGTCATTTAAAGTGCTGAGACTCTGAAAGAGTCAGCAGAAATTTCTTGGAGTGCTACTGCCATGTATTTACCATTGGCGAGTGAAAATCACTGAGTAGATGGTCTAATCTTTATTCCTCTCTTTCTCAACTAGTACAGCTTGAGAGAATGGATGCTGTTGTTACAAGATTTTTTTCCAGTATGTTTTCAGCCTGCCAATTTTTTCAAAGAAGTCTTACTTATTTAGATAACTTAATTGTGAATAAAATCAATGCAGGATTTCTGTAATTGAATGGTTTCCTGTTAGTGAAGTTTATAAAATACAGTAGAGCAAAAAAAATGAAACATGAAAAAACATTTTCTTTTTGATAGCCTAAGGTGAACTTTAAATATTGGCTAATTATTATGGTTTCGAAATCCAAAGCATAGAATATTCCAGTGATTAACCAGAAAACAGTGGTCTTGAAAGTGAAAGGAAATGAATCGAAAACTGATTGTTTTTACCCTGAAATTGATATTGGAGCCAAGCACAAAAGATTAACTCCTGGAGGCTTGATTTAATTTTTGAGATTGTCTCCTTTTCCTAAATTTTTGCATTTATTAATAGAATAACATCCTGTGGCAGATTTTATTTATAACTCTTTAAAAAAAATGCAGTCTCTTTTAAGAACATATTAAAATACAAAAATAAGCAGGCGCATTTAGATCCATTCTTTAATACCTACTGCTCCCTGTAAATATTTTCTTTCATTGCAATAGAGTTCACTGTTTTAAACATTTTAGAAGCAAATCTGTATCTTTCCAGCCAATTGATGGTTGCAAGTCTTCCCCGGTCCTCCCCCCGTTATTTCACTGGTAACATATAATCCAAAGAACCAAGCATTTAACTGACAGTGATTCTGATAATTTTCTCACTTTGTTGTCAAGTCATTTTTTTTTTAAGATTTATTTATTTTTATTGC
Source organism: Ochotona princeps (assembly GCF_030435755.1). Taxonomy (NCBI): domain Eukaryota; kingdom Metazoa; phylum Chordata; class Mammalia; order Lagomorpha; family Ochotonidae; genus Ochotona; species Ochotona princeps. The sequence continues at coordinate 29,866,233 of NC_080838.1, read as the reverse complement.
AAAGTGACCACAACAACCAGAGCTGAGTTGATCCGAAGCCAGGAGCCAGGGGCGTCTTCCATGTTTCCCACACTGGTGCAGAGTCCCAAGGCCTTGGGCAATCCTTGACTGCTTTCCCAGCCAACAGGCAGGGAGCTAGATGGGAAGTGGTGCAACTGGGACACAAACCATTTCCCATATGGGATCCCAGGCGTGCAAGGCGAGGATTTAGCCAGCGAGCCATTGAGTGGGGCCCACAAGCCATTTTTCTATGCTTATTGAATACTTACTTTGAATGTTGATTCTATATATAGTGGAATTCTGGAGAGAAATCTCCAAGTGTATCTTAATGTTTCTGTGCTGTGTATGAAATCTAAGAGGTCACTAGTTGCTTAATTTAAATTTTGAAGTGTATTGTACCTCAAATATCAAGAGCAGTCTCTTGAAGAGCCTGGTTTTCTGTATTTTCATAAAGCTGCTTGAGTGATATTAAAGGCAGTTTTGGAGCTGATTTGTTTAATCTGATACCCTCATTTGAGAATAGAAACAAAAGCAATGCTTTAGAAGATAAAATCTTGGAAAGTAGGTTTGAACTAGGACTCTGAGTAACAGACCTTCTTCCCATCTTAGCATCCAGCTCAGTGCCTTGATTCTGCACATTCAACCTGATCATTTCATTGTCAGAAAACTTTCATTCATAATGAGTATGTCTGACCATAATTTAGGAAATGAAATGTTTTTCTGCGTGTGTTATTTGCACTTAGCCATCAGAAATAAGCAGCAAATGACTTAATTGCCATGATTATTTTTCATACATGAATATTAAAGTAACAACTTAATTTGGAAGCTGAGCATGTGTGTTTGCTCTGACCAGATTTATATGGTAAGAGTAGAATAGATCTCACCAGTTTGTAAAATATAATAACATCTTGGCATCTAGATTTCAGAACCTGTGAGATAATAGTTCTCACCATTTTTTTGGGTGGGGGCTGTGTTAGGATTGCAATGATTTAAAAAACAGTTTCAGATATTCTATTTTGCATTGCTATATATGTTATCTTTCTGACTCAAACTGCATACAGTTATGGTTTTATTTGCAAAGAACATCCAAGATCTTAGAATTGTTTGGAACTAAATATTTAGGGGAGGAATACTGGAAGCATTGTTCATTCATGTCTAAGAGCTTGTTTTGATATCATAAACATAAAATCATAGTTTCCATGTAGAAATAAACCTACATACCATCTAATCCAGTATTTTAAAAATGAGAAACCAAAGTTCAGAGCAGTTACTTATCATAAAGTAGTGACCTGGTTGTCAAAATAAAGAACTTTATTTAAAAAATACTCTAGTTACTGCATATGTACATACAGTAAGTGGAGGAAAAGTTGCTGATTGGGGAAAGGAGGGTTGAATAAATGTTTTAGGTTATTTAAACATTATAAAATTGGACAAATTTGCTAAAACCCAATAGCTTAATGGCAGTCCACAGCAGCAAGCTTGTGCCATAAGAAAGCCATACAAAACTAGTGTAAGAAAACCAGGTTTTCAGAGAAAATCCTAGTTCCAGTAGGGCCAGCAGTTCTCAGCCTCAGCTGTTCTATATATTAAAAGCACCCAAGAGCAAAAGACACCACCAGCAACAATGAATAAAGCTTTGGCCTGTACAGTGCTCCAGACCAGTAAAATCTTTAGGAGTGAACCTGGGATTTTGTTTAGTTGTAAAACCACCTCATGATTCAAAGGCTTAGCCAGTCAACAGCCCCTAAGATGATAGGTATTTTAGGGAAATTGTGGGAGACCAAAATGGCAGAGATTAAAGTCAGGAAGTCTATTGGAGGGTGGAAGGCCAGAGATGTTTCAGGCCCTGAAACAAGCCTGTAAGGTTAGAAATGGAGAGAAGACCTTCAGATGGACAATCCATGAGACTGGGTTGTTTGTGGATTTGCTGTGGGAGAAAACTGAAAATACTACTGAGGTTTTGGACCTTGGAAAATGGGAGAATGCTGGTTCTGTTGAATGCGTAGAATTACTTTGGGGTATGTGGGATTTGAACAGTTATGAGTTTTGTTGGAATAAACTGAAGGTGCAAGTGGAGTTACTGACAGATCATTCTGAAAAAAAGCCAACAGGGCGTAAGAGAGGTTAGTGATGCTCCGTCATCCAGATGGGAAGGTAAGGGGCTGTGGTGAGGATGCCTAGAAGAGTGCAGTTAGCAGGCTAGGGACAGACCTTGGGGAACCTTGGGGGGCAATAGATAAAAGTGATTAATAGCATAGGTCTCCAGAATGCGATGTGTTTTCGAATTTTAAGGAGACTTTCAGAATGGACATTAGTAATCAGATGCAAAAAGCTTTGGATCACACTACATCTGGTGGTTGGTGGTCAGGTGAAACTGTGGTGAAAGCTAGCTTGTCTGGGATTCGGCAATGGGTGGATAGTAAGAACGAGCAGCTTTTGGCTGTTTGAGATCACAGAAAAGAAACTAGAAGCTGGAAAAAGCTGATGGATTTTAAACTAACCAAAGCATGAAGCTTCTAGAAAAACAGCAAAGGCAGTGAAGGGGACCACTAGGTAGAGGCAGTTGCTGATGCACCAATCCTAGGAGATGGAGGCAAAGTATGCCCTCGGATTCTGGCTCTGGCTGTTGATTACAGTTTCCTGCTAATTCATACACCGAGAGGAAACTGGTGATGGTCACTCCTAGTCACCCACATTGGCTTCCTGGCTCCTGGCCTTGGTCTGCCCCATCCCTGTCCCAACAGTGCCCAACAGGCCATTATGGTAAATGAACTAATGGGTGAGGATTGGCTGGCTCTCAAACAGATAAGTAAATAAAGTGAGGAGAAAAAGAAATAATGGAGTTTTGGGAAGCAGAATAGTTGTAGAAATGCAGCATGGTTTTCTTAACTAGAAGGACTGAAACTGGTCCTTGAGAACAGAGATCTAGAGAGGGTGGACTTGGGGAGAAACCAGGGGCCTAGCCAACAAGAGAACAGGTGCAGAGCAGTTGACAGACCTCAACCCACAGAGAGCTTTGGGGACCCGCTCCCCGCTTTCAGATTTTATCTAGACCTTCTAGTTGGTTGGAGGAGGAAGATAAGACAGAGTGTTTCCCAGAGGCCAGTAAGAAATGATGAATTCCAGATGTCAGGACTTTTAAGGTAATAGCCTGGATAGTTGCTAAAATGACTCATCTGAAGAACTGAATGAAGATTCCAAAAAGAACAAAATTTAGGTTTGCAGAGAGTGAGTAAATAGACAAGTGAGAACAGAAAAGTATTTCCAAACCAAAATCTTGGAAGCTGAGCATTTCTAAATGCTGAAGACGTCTGGGCTTTCTCTATGCTGAAAGCCAGCTAAGGTGAGAGGAATGAGACATAGTTGGAGCTAAAGGTTTAAGGAAAAGAAGGGGAAGACTCTAGTGCAGTTTGGGGCATGTGCATTCTATATCATGCTTGGGTTTGCGTCCTAGCTCTGCTTCCAATATCAGTTTCCTGCTAATGCGCACTTTCTGAGGCAGTGGTGATGGCCGAGCAATGGCAATTCAAATTGAATTCCTGGCTGTTGGCTTCAGCCTGGCCTGGCCCCAGCTGTTGCAGGATTTAGGAGAATGAACCAGCCAATGGAAGATAATTTTTTTTTTTTTTTTATTACAAAGTCAGATATACTGAGAGGAGGAGAGACAGAGAGGAAGTGGAGCTGCCAGGACTAGAACCAGCGGCCATATGGGATCAAGGCGAGGACCTTAGCCACAGGCCACGCTGCCAAGCCCGGAAGATAATTTTTTAAACAAGGATACTGGGGAGGTCAATGTGTTAGAGGAGTTGTTAATTTTAGGTATTAAAATGCCAGGGGTAGAAGTGGAGAAGAAATTCTGGAAGCTGGTGTTTATGTTTGGGGAGGATATTTTTAGACACTTTAGCTTGTTTTTAAGATAATGGATTGTAAATTAAGTAATTAAGAGCCCACAAAAATGTAGGATTTCTTGAGGATTAATCTGAAGAAATAAACTGGTAGAGTAAAATTTACTGCGTATGGGATGTGCTCCATTTATAACACAAAGAGTCTGAGAAACAAATCTGCTATTGAATAAAGGAAGCATCTTCATGAAAAATTGATTGACCCATCAGCTCAGTCAAAATAACACACAGAACCTAAAGGCCTGCCGCGTTCCAGAGTCCCTCCTTTAAACCTCCGTGCACCTCCGGGGCACTGGAGAAAGCAAAGGGCTCGGGTCCAAGATTTTGGTCCTGTCTGCTTCGCAGTTTGCATGTTGCCGATTTGTAGAAGCTCTGAGTAAATTTGATTCCTTAACAAAAGTACGTTTTATTCTTCTGGGCCACCCAGGATCTGCCTTCTACTTCAAATGGAGAGAGGCCTGTCTTTATAAAGAGAGCTGCTGGTGGCAGAGTTCTTTATACAGCATGTGGCGTTTTAACTAGTTTCTTTGTGGTTTGCAAACCTGCCCTTGGAGCTGGCTATAATTTCCTCTTTGTATCTGTCTCTGGCCATTTTTGTTGTTTTGCCATTTAGTACCAGAAACACATTCAATTAGAGAAGAGAAAAGGAAATAAAGATGAAGCTAAAGTTTACCAGTTTAGCAACTTGTTATCCGGTACCTGCTACAACAGAATATGAACTCACTACGTTTTTGTTGGTTGACGTGCTGAGATTAATGATCTTGTCTGAAGTCAGGGTATTTAAATTCCATACTGAGTGTGCATCATGACAAAACATGACGCCGTCAAACCCAAATTGTTACTAAGCCAGACAAATGAGGGGTGAAACAATTGGGTATTGGGAATGAAGGTTTTTGTTGTTGTTGGTTTAGTTTATTTTTTTAGGATTGGAGCTACAGTTCTATAGTTTACAGGTGCTGGGAGGTGCATGTAGAAACTCGGAAATGCCCGTTGGAAAAGGTGATCATTATAAAACAGTATGACTTGAATTTGAGGGAAGCTGAAACTGCTTAATTTCAACAGTTAAGCAAAAACATGTCAAATGTAGACGTTCACTTTCTTCTCTCTGTAGAGGATAGGGTTTTTTTTGTTTTCCCCTCTTTGGCACTGAGGTTGGTACCATGCCGTTCCTTAAGGTCTCAAGTAAAAATTTTAGTGGGGAAGAGGTTTCTTCCCCCAAAGAGGAAATTTGCTTTGTGTGGATTGTAAAATCTGGCAAATTTTAGAAAGGAGAAAAGCAAGCAGTACTCTTGGGGGAAGAAATGGTCTGCTTGGACTTGCCTTTCTTGAAAAAAAAAAAAAAAAAAAACCAAAACCCAACATTCTTTCATAAAGCATTTTTTTTTTTTTTGCAAAAGTATTTGCCCTTGAGCATTTTTTCGTACTTACCCGTGCTTATCTTTCAAAACAAACATTTTTTCCCTTCTACTATAGAGCATGAGGAAGTTCCTTTGAGGTTATGTCCTACAAACGTATCCAAGCGGTGAGTGTCACCTCCTTCCTATGGCACAACAGATGACTAATTCAACCACAGGCCACGTGGAACACAGCGGTGATTTCACTATGGGACTCTTCAGATGTTGCCTATGGGACAGTTGCTCAAGGGGAAAAAACACACACAAGTGTATTTTTGTGTGCAAATAAAAAGTTGGGTCCCTTTGACCCAATGGAAAATGTGTGTTGGCTGGTGACTGCCTAGTTGGAATATGATGATTTACACTTGGAAACATTTGTGTCATTTATCATAAGATGTTACTGGCCTACAACATGACTGCGTAACAAATAACCATCTTAAAAATTAATCTTTTCCAGTTCATCAGACTATGTCTTTTTGAAGGCCCATATCTTCTCCTCCTCCACTCTTGCCTGATCCCCTTTCCCTGAAGCCACTCTTTTTTTTAGGATTCATTTATTTTTACTGGAAAGGCAGTTTTACAGAGAGAAGGAGACAGAAACAGAAAGATCTTCTTTCTACTGGTTCACTTCCCAAATGGCCACAAGGGCCAGAGCTGACCGGAGCCAGGAGCTTCTTCCAGGCCTCCTGTGTGGGTGCAGGGTTCCAAGGACTTGGGCTATTCTCCATTGCTTTCCCAGGTCATAAGCAAGGAGCTGGATGGGAAATGGAATAGCTGGGACTAGAGCCAGTGCCCATACGGGATCAGCTTGCTGAGCCAGTGTGCCAGCCCCTCCACAGTAGAATTTAATTGAAATGCATGTGCTTTGTACTGGCTGCTCTTCTGATTACCACTGTCTTTTTATCTTTCTTCTTTTCCAAAACACAGCTCTTTTGTCCTGGGGGATTGGGTTATTCCCTGTCTAGGAAACACACCTTCAGATTCCAGATCTCAGAAACTGCCTTTGCTTTTCCAATCCAGTTCCTTTATAGCTCGGTTTAAATCCTACTTCTGTGATTGGATCTTGCTAAAATATTATCTACCAGAAGTTTTTTGGTAGCAGCGTTGTGTAAACTGCTCTTTATTTTTAATGCTAGCATTTTACTGTTTATGTCTTGTCTCCCCTTCTTGTAATTCTTAAAGACGGAAATTATGTTGTAGATTTCACTGCGCCCATAAAGTGCTTTGCTCAGACTAGTCACTCAATAAGTCATTGATATTTTTTCCTGTATTTCACAACTGAGTCATAAAACCTTGTATATGGCTCCTAGTTTTCAGTACAGCAGGCCATTTAGTATATTAATAAAACATGTATTCTGATATAATGTGCATCCTATTTAAAGTCATTTTAGCCTTGCAAATACTAAGTTGAATTCTTTAAAAAGGATGTAATTATTTGCAGCAGAAGATTTTGGTAACATCATTGATGATGTTAACGTTTCCAGACAAGATTAACTTTAGCTCTTGGCACTAGAGGAAACAGGTATCCTTATGCCCTTAGAGTTGCTGAATTTCTACTCAGTGTTGAGTTGCATCCTCTCTGTATCTTAAATAGTCTCAAGTGGAAATGCTTGAAATGCTCATTCTTTCCTTCATCTTGTCTCGTCTGTTGTTCACAATGTGAACTACCTTCAAGAATCCCAAATCTCAAAACAAGCATAAATATGAAGAGGTGTTGTTAAATTATTAAGAAAATTATTGAGGGATTTACTTATCGATGGATAATTTAAATGAAAAAAAAAAAAAAAGAAGAGAGTGCTGGCACAATGGCTCAACCGGCTAATCTTCCACCAACAAGCACATATGAGCCCTGGGTTCATGTCCCGGCTGCTCCACTTCCTATCTAGCTCCCTGCTTATGGCCCGAGAAAGTGTGGATGATGGCCTTAGGACCCTGTACCCATGTGGGAAACCAGGAGGGGTGTCTGGCTTTGGATCAGCTCAGCTCTGGCCATTTTGGCCACTTGGGGAGTGAACCAGCAGATGTAAAATTGCCTTTCCAATAAAAATAAATAAATCTTAAAAAGAAAAAGAATCCAAAGTCTCCTCGAGACTAATGAACATGGAGTTGACTTGGGGGAGTCTTGAGAAACGCACATCCTCCGCAGCTTCTTAGATGTCGGTCGACCTTCCTCTGGAAACTAAACCATGTATGCTGTTCTTACGGAACATGACTTAGGCACACCACTGCTCAAAGTGTCCCAATTTTGTAGGGACAGGCTTTGCAGCAACGACTTGGAATGCTTGTATGCAGTATCCGAGCACAAATTTGAATCCTGACTTCAGCTCCAGCTCCCTGCTAATCTGTGTGGGAATCAACAGATAATGTCTTAAGTACTTGAGTTCCCGCCACCCACATGGGGGATGGACTCACTGACACACGGCTTCAGCTTGGCCCAGCCTCAGTTGTTGCAGCCATCTGGTGAGTAAACCAACTGATGGACAGTTTCTCTTTGCCTTTCAAATACATACATAAATCACTTTTTGAAAATCCTATTTAAAAGTTGTACAATGACTATAAACATTTTTGATGATATTTGGAAAAAACTGCCATATCCTAGGTTATTGGTTAAAGCACTATGGTTAGTAGGTATAGTAGTGAGCCTACAAGTTCAAACTGAATATAATAGTCATCCTTTATTCGTGGTCTAGATCCACTGATCTGAAAATATTGAATGACAAGTTCCAGAAATAATCAGTTCACAAGTCTGAAGTAATTTTGATGACATTCTTTATTATTAATGATTATTTTATGATTATTTATTGTGCACCTGTTACCATGCCTAATTTTGAAATTAGGCTTTATTATGGGTCTGAGGGGAATAGAAATCAGTGCTATCCATGGTTGCAGTCATTCACTGGAAGTCCCGAACTGGTTCCCCAGTGGGCCAAAGTAGGACTGTGAGATAACTGTGCTGCAGTAACTTTTTCTGTAAGTGTTTAGATTTTTTTTTTTTAAAAATATTTGTTTATTGTAAATGCAATAAGCGGGAAAGAGAGAGCTTTTGATGTACTGTTTCACTTCTCAAATGGCCACGAAAGCCAGAACTGGGCCTCTCTGAAAGCAAGAATCAGAAGCTTCTGCTAGGCCTTGAACGTGGGTGCAGAGGTCAGAGAATTTGGGCCATCATGTGCTCCTCTCCCAGATGCATTAGCAGGGAGCTGGGATTGGAAGTACAGAGCAGGAACTCAGACCAGTGCGCCTATGGGATGCTGGTGTTGCACATGAAGCCTTTATCCACTACACTACAATGCTGCGTTGTAAGTATTTAGATTTATGAAATTTTTTGCTTATCAGTTAAGGAAGGACCAAATTATTAGCATAATTTTAGAGATATGGAAGTTTGACCTAGGGAGTTGTTGTGGCTGGGACTAGAACCTGAATGCCCTGATTGTGTCCCTTGGGTCTGCAGTCTTGCGCATATTCTGTCAGAGCGTACAGTGCTCTGCCGGCTGATGAGCTGTCAGTTTTGCCCAGGATTTCTGCTGTGATTGAACATGCAGTTGGAAAAAAAAATTCATTCTGTCATGCTTAAATTTTACAGGAAGTTTCAGTTTGAATTGTGCTGATTTATATGAAAGAAAATCTGGTGAATTTTCTAACTGCATTGCATTCCTATGGTTTAGCAACTGTGTTGTGTTTGTAGGGAATGTTTTGTATGTAACTCAAATGCCCACAAATAAACTTGAACTGCCTTAGATTTTTATTATTTTAGTCCTTCATTACCACTCAGTTAAGTGATCTGTCCCCTCTGACCCCATTCCTGTACCAATAATTAAGCAGGAAGATCTTAATTATATAGCTTCATTTCGGGAGAAAATTGGGAAGACTAGAAATCTAAATGATGGGTGTTCTTCTCAGGGCTCAGAAGCTAGAGCTAGGTCTCGTGGTACTCTAATTAAAAACTTTTATATCTGCAGGTTTATTCTCTAGTCCTTCCTGAACAGATCTGCCTTGGGTTCTCCGGGTGAGTTCTTCAACAGGAAGGCAGGCTTTGTTTCTTTGAATAGTTGAGTGCAGATTAGTGGTATGCCAATTTCCTGTGGCCTTTCAGAGCTGCAATTTGAGCCCTGTTTGCTCCTGGCCTCAGCACAACTGAAAACAATTGGTGACTTCTTTCAGGTTTCACTTCAGAGCTCTTAGAAACAGGGGAAGTGGCGAAAGCCCTACTTTACAGGTAATTAACAATAGATAATGTTTGCTCTGCATTTTTTAGAGCCGATAAAAGGTAGAAGAACATATTGAGCTCCTGATTTAGACACTGTGCAGTGGTTTTTATGGATACAATAGCTGTCTTAGTGTTAGCAAGGTGGCATCTGGGTCACATATATGACAACACGAAACTTTCTAATGTGGAAGAAAAAAGAACATTCTGGAAAGGCTGAGAGATAAGTAGGAAAACATTCCTGGCAAATGCTAGAGAAACTGTTGCTTTAAGGTTTGCAGTTTGATTCAGGCTGTGGCTGGACAGATATTCAGACATGAATATCTGATTTTATGAAGCAATTTTCATAGTTCTTGTGATCTATTGAAGATAAATATTTGTTTTCTAAATCAGTACTGTTTTTTAAAATCCACATGTTTTTCAAGTCAGTGTCAGCTCAAGATGTTTTTAATTGCCATCACATTTAATCATTAGCCACAAATACACAGGTCTTCAGGATGTTCATGAATAATGTGTATTATGATGAGACTAAGCATGGAGATCAAGTATTTTTGCACTAAATAAACTTTATTTATTTGGAAAGTGAGAGAGTGAGAATGAGAATTGATCTTTCATCTGCTGGTTCACTCCCCAAATGACTGCAACAGCCAGGGGCTGTACCAGGCCAGACACAGAAGCTCCTTCCAGGTCTCCCTGGTCTTCAGATGCTATCTGCCGCATCTGAGGAGTACTAAGGATCAGCCGTGGAGCAGCAGGCCCTGGAACCCACGATTTCAGTGCTGCAACAGTAACGTAATACACAGCACCACAATCCTGACCCCTAAGTATACTTTCAATTCCATTTCTCAACAAGGTTTTTTGGAATATCCTCATGTAGGTACCTAACATGTAGTGTGTGTATATATATATATATATATATATATATATATATATATATATATTTTTTTTTTTTTTTTTTTTTTTTTGGAAGAGTGACAGAAACAGAGATAGAGAGGTGTTTCATCGCTGGTTTACTCCCCAATGCCAGATACAACCAGGACTGTGCAAAGCCAAGGCCAGTAATCTGGATCTCTGAGTTCCAAAATGAGTGGCAGGGATCCAAGTATCTGCACTTTTATCTGTTGCCTTCCCTACTGCATTAACAGGAACCTGGGTTGGAAGCAGAGTAGCCAAGAGTTGAACCAGGGGCTCAAACATGCTGTGCTGCAACATCTGCCCCATACAATAGCAAATGTATGTCCTTTCATTTTATCTTTGGCTGGGCTAGGGTTTCGTCTCAATACTCTGAATAGATAATAATTTGTAGACCACCCTACTGAAGCATGCCTTGCCTACCTCATGACCAGGCTCATGTATGTAGCTGACTTACTCCATGATTGTTCAGTCTTCAGCAGTTGTTGAGTCCCTGCTGTGTCCCACGTTCCAGCCAAAGCACTGGGTAGAAAAATGATGGAGGCTTCTCTTTGGGGCGGAAAAAAGCAGTATTGCTCTTAATACATGCGCTATTGACATGTGTAAGCAGTTCTATTGACAAAGATGTAAAGAACTAGGTCATGTATGAGATCTCCAGATAATTTGTCTGTAATGTGAACATAACTAAACCAGAGGGTAGTGCCTTTTTGGTCCAAGCCACTTCTAACTGGCAACGTGAAAATGTCACTTACTCATCTGCCCTTAAGAGATGAGGAACACAGAGGAGTTGTTCTGGTAAGGAATTTATGTGTCGTTTAAACGCAGAGCAGTTCTGCTTAAGTGTGTTTAGACACCCTCAAGAACTGCGCTTTAAGTACAGAGGTGTACAAAGGTGGAGGAGCCCTGGGTCCATTAATTAGTCAGCCCAGACTTGCTGAGCTCCGGGAACTCGTGCAGCTCTGGGCCAGGGCTGCAGGTTTAGAGAACGGATAAGCTCTTGATCTCCACTAAGAGCTGGATCAGGAGGCTGACCTGGCAACCGGAAATAGGAAAGCACTTAAATCCTCTCTTCTGCTGACAAAATAACGGGTTTATTGTAACGTTGTTTTCCAGAATGTAGGAAAGTGTAAAAAGAAAAATAAAAACAGACTGCAATCCTGCTGCCCAGCCAGCTCTTAGTGAGGGGCTCACACAGTTATTTAGGTCTGTTCTTTAAGTTTCCTCGTTTCTTTACGTTTTAAAATAAAAGCTGAGCAATAGAAACATGTGTCTACTTCTAGTCTCCCTCCTTCTACAACTCACTGATTCTGGTGGAGTGAAGGCAGTGGTGCCAAAACATGGTTTAGACCAGAGGAACCTTTCAGAAAATAGCCACTCTGAAAACAAACAAAAAAACCTGGAATTTGTGCTTTATGACACTTAACAACTTTTGTATCTTTTTTAATAAATCAGAGCTTTTCTCAGAGAATCAATAAAGGGGAAAGCTCAACTGTCCATTATCAACTTTCCAACATCAGCCCAGCTAAGCATGTTCGTTAGAAGAAAACAAACGCTAGTGAAAAGCCAAAGAAACTGAGAAAATGGGGGTTGATGATGGGGGTTGCATACAAGCATAGTGTCGCGAAGATAATGCTCTCATTTGAAAGAGACAATATAACCATTTAAAATTGCCAAAAATTGTAGCAAGATCATTCTGTAAGGAAAAAGTTTTAAAATATGGACGTGACTTCTGCTGTGAGAGCCAAGTAACAATTCCATTCCTCCCTCTTTCCCTCTAACTTTTTATCTTAACCACATTAATAGCGCTCATAATTTCCCTTAAGAAACTTTGTCTCCGAGGACTAATGCTCCTCATCTTACCCACGGTGACTGGCTTGGAATTACATAACCAACTTTATTATCACTGTCATTAAAAGCAGCATATATTTCATTCTGGTTGTACAGGAAGTGATTGCTTAAAGTAGCCCTTTAAAATATGATTTAATGTTTAGATAATGAACTTGTATGTTTATCATGTCAAAGCCAAGAGAAATAGTTTGTTTTCCTTAAGTGCTCTAAATGCATACAGTTAGGATTAACATACAGTTGCATACCTTCATGATAAACTATGTGTATGTTCACAGTTATTAATATCAAAGGCGAGTCATTACCATACTAGTGGAATGCTCAAGGTCGTTATTCTTTTGTTCCATGGATTAAAGGTACTTTTTAGTTGTAAGCACTACGTCTTGGCGGGGCGGGGGGGGGGGGGGGGACATCATTCATCTTTTCCCGAAAGAACTCATTTGCTAAAACAACTGATGTACTTAGGAAGAAGTGACAACCTTATTTTGCTTTTATTTCCTTAACCTTTCACTCCTAGATAGGTAGGTTAGCTGTTCTGCCAAAAAATTAAAGTATTTTAAAGCAGCAATGAGCTCACTTAATTTCTCTGTTTTAAACAGAGTGCTTTTGATGGTTTCCTAGACACGACATCACAGTTTCCTGTTGCATATTTGAATTAAGCAGGGTTGGAGAGAACCAGTTGCCTCAAGCTTTGAAACTCTAGGGACTAAAAAAAAAAAAAAAAAAAAAAAGCAAGAAAGAAAAAACCCTGACCAGAAGCTTGAGAAGCATGGAGGCCTTTTACCACCCAAACAGGCTGTAAACCACAGCACTGATGAACCCAACACACTCACGACCTCCCTCTCACTGACCTACCACCGGAAAGAAGAGGAAAAGCTAAAATAGGAGATTAAATGGTGGAAATGATTCTTTAAGCCTGTCACTTAGAAGGGCTGTCTGGCTTTTAAAAATTTTCCTTGCTATTCCCAGCTAACCTACCACTTTCGGTCTTAGCAAAATTGTGCTTTATATTCTCAGTTGGAAAAGGGACATTTCAGGGACAGTCCGGCTTGAAGACTCAGGAAATCACTTGCAATTAGAATTTAGTGGTGATGATGACCACAAACTAGGATTCAGTGGTATGACAAATAGATACATTTAGAATTTCCTTTTTAATCAATGGAGAATACCTAGAAGAAAATTACATTTCATATTACATATTACTCTTTAAAAATGTTTATTTTATTTGAATGGCAGAGACTAGATAAAGGGGTGACAGAGAATCTTTCATTTGCTCACTATTCCTCAAATGTCAACAGATGGGCGTGAGGCCAGGCTGGAGCCAGGTGTCAGCAGCTCCACCCAGATCTCCCACGTGAGTGGCTGGGGCCCCAGTGTTTGAGTGATCATCTGCTGTTCTCCCATGCACATTATGAAGAAGCTGGATCAGCAGTACAGGAGCTGGGACTTAAATCTGTGGTCAGATACAGGGTACGCCCTCCAGCAGCAGCGTAACATGCTGCACCACAATGCCATCCCTCAAACAGATCTTTTCTGAAACCTTTGTGCTTTTAGCACCACTACTCTCCCAGCTCTGTATTTCATGTTTGCTACTCTTCCAAGATGGGAGATGCTGATCCCTTCTGAGAAAACTTGTTTAAAAAGAGTAATCATTTCTCCCTTTTCTGTTCTAGGAATCTAAGTCACAAAGTGGAGCCACTAGCCAGGGTCCCATGATTTGCCCGCTTATTGTCAAAATACAGCTTTTGAATTCTTTGCTTATTTTGTGATGGCAGCCTCCTCAACAGAAGGCTGCTAGGCTTGTTCTTGCACTTTGCATTCCCTGTACCTTTTGGTTGGAAGCTGTACATTAACATTTATTCTCCTAAACATTTATACTCATTCCCAGATAACTGACCTATGGATTGTTTGTCTCACTGTATTATCAGTTTCTGCATAAGATAAAGCTCTTGGTTTCCATCGTTTTTTAAAGTCACTCCTCAGTAAATGCAAAATGTCCTATGCAGTGGGGCAGCTGGGCACTGCTCTAAAAACTACGTGAATTTTTTCATTTGGTCTTCTCAACAATTCTATGAGGGAGGTACCATTATGATCTTGTTTTGTAAATGAGGGAATCCAGGCACAATGAGATGTAATAACAGCCCAGCTGTCCATAGTTAAACTGGGGGAACCAAGAATGGACCCCCTGCTATATGACTCCAACCAAGGTATTGTGCGTAATACAAACTTCAAAATTGTTTCTGATTGTCTTAGCCACAAGTTTTAAGTGTGTGACCATTTCTATTTTCCAGGGAGATAGAAACCAAGATACTCTTTTAACGAAAAGCCCAATAATTGCTGTCTCTTTTTCCCAATATCTAAAAAATGTAGATGTGTTTTGTTCCCTTGGTTGGGAATGAAATTAGTGGGTGAGTGGAAAGGTGTAAGCATTAATGACCTTTTCATTAAAATAGATGGATGATGTTATTGTTATTAATATAATACTAGTATATTTAATACTAAATACTGTGTTTAATGAGATTTTAAAATTGAGTTGGGAGACCCATCTTTGATAGGGACTAGTAACTGGGTAGCTCAGTGCCTGATCTTTCTAGCCTAGCTGTCATCATGAAAGCTTATTATGATTCATGCTTTAGATTTGTATTGTTGTATATTGCATGGTCCTTTTAGAGGTGCTTTCCATTTGCTTTATTCCTTGCTGACCTCAACTCTAGGCAAGTATCTAAGATCATGCTTCTATCTCGCCAGTCAAGCAGAAACCTCCTGGTGCCCAAGTTCCTCGTACAAAATGAAACATTTCCACATCACCCATTCACATTTTCCCATATCCATTAAATCATCCTTGACCACATGTAATAGCTGACACAATATAAATGCTAGTGAGTAGTTGTTACACTCTATTTTTAGGGCAATAATGACAGAAAAAAAAAGTCTGAATACGTTCTGTATGAATACAACTTATTTTAGAATAGTTTAAATTCCCAGTCGGCTGCTTGTGCAGATGTGGCAACTGTGGATAGCAGGGGCTGATTGTAAATAACAACATTAAATTTCTTCCATAAGCTAAACATTATGCAAGGAAACAGAACTGACAATCAGACAGTAAATCTTCTGAGAAAGGGGATCTTCATTCATTTTCGAGTCTCCCACATCTGGAATTATGTGTGGCATTTAGCATCATTGCTTCTCAAACTATTGTCACTTGTATTACTAGACATTACTCTAAAGAAAAGCCCTCAGTCTAATCGAAAGATCAACATATAGGCAACAATGCATAAATGCTATAATGTGACATTTAATAAAGTTCATGTTTTAAAACAAAATTCTCAGATTTTTGTAATTTTTTTTTTTTTTTTTGTAGTTCAGAATCTGCCAAGTTGTATTCCCTGATTCAGGTGAGAGGTTTTCGAACGGACGTAGTTGTTGCCAAATACTGGTTGCTGACACTATGCTAAAGTACAGCCATCTGCTGGAAACACTAAAATCTCTATACTTTTTTTTTTTTTAAGATTTATTTGTTTCTATTGGAAAATCATATATACAGAGAGGAGGAAAGACAGGAACATCTTCCATCCATTGATTCACTCCCCAAGTGACTGCAACAGCTGGAGCGGAGCCAATCTGAAGCCAGGAGCCTCAAGCCTCTTCCAGGTCTCTGACTTAGGTGAAGGGTCCCAAGACTTTGGGCCATCCTTGACTGCTTTGCTAGGCCACAAGCAGGGAGCTGGATGGGAAGCAAGGATGCTAGGATTCGAATTGGCGCCTATGTGGGATCCTGGCATGTGCAAAGCAAGGACTTTAGCCGCTAGGCTACTGTGCCAGGCCCTAAAATCTCTAAACTTTTTAATAATGAGCTCAAGATACCTTCTCATGCAAGTGTGCCTTTTTTTAAAAGGTTTATTTTTACTGGAAAGTGAAATATACAGAGAGAAGTAGAGACAGAAAGATCTTCATCTGTTGCTTCATTCCCCAAGTGGCGGCAATGGTCAGAGCTGAGTCAATCAGAAGCCAGGAGCTTCCTCCGGGTTTCCCAGGCGAGTGCAGGGTCCCAAGGTCTTGGGCTGACTTCTACTGCCTTCCCAGGCCACAAGCAGGGAGCATGAAGGGAAGTGGAGCAGCCAGGACAGGCACTGGCACCCATATGGGATTCTGGTGCATTCAAGGCGAGGACTTTAGCCACTAGGCAACCACACTGGGCCCACAAGTGTGTCTTTTATTTTCTTTTCTCTTCTTTACTTTTCTTTTCTTTTTTTTAAAGATTTATTTGTTTTTATTACAAAGTCAGATATACAGAGAGGAGAAACAGAGAGGAAGATCTTCCGTCCGATGATTCACTCCCCAAGTGAACTGCAACGGCCAGTGCTGCGCCGATCCGAAGCCGGGAACCAGGAGCCTCTTGCGGGTCTCCCACACGGGTGCAGGGTCCCAATGCATTGGGCCGTCCTCGACTGCTTTCCCAGGCCACAAGCAGGGAGCTGGATGGGAAGTGGAGCTGCCGGGATTAGAACTGATGTCCATATGAGATCCCGGGGCATTCAAGGTGAGGACTTTAGCCGCTAGGCCATGCCGCAGGGCCCAAGTGTGCCTTTTTCAAAGTTGACTTTCTCCATAGCTGTTTTTTGAAAATTTCCAACCAAAACACATGTTTTTCAAGGCTTCATAGAGGGCATTCTCAGAAATTGATTCCCTGAGCTATGAATTTGCTATTTTACCAGCTTGAGGAATATAGATTTGATTCTTTCTCTTTGAAAGCTACTGCAGAAGTCAAAAGAACATGTGGGGTAATTTTCCACCCTCTACTAGTGGAGATACTGAGTCGCTGTGAAGGAGAGGAAGCTGGGTGTAAGCTCACTTCGGAAATATTGACTTAGATTATCAGGGTAAGTGTGGGTGAGATGGCTCCAGAATGCTGTGGCCACCCCTTCTGGTAGGACACCTCCGCCTCACTTTGCTCCATTGCTTTTCCCAGTTTCTGCTGAGCTCTGGTGATGGGGCAGTGACCAGGATCACTCTAGTCCTTTTCTAACAGAGCTGATTTTCTAGGAAAAGACCCAGGTAGTCAAAAAGAAGCATTGACAGCATCTTCCGGTCAGCCCGCCATGAGGGGAGGTGGAGAGTGATGTGAGTGAATAGAGGAGAAGCAGTTTTCTACCATTCTTGCCTTTTCCTGTCCCGAAACATGGAAAACCACTTTCATATATATTCCACGTGGAAGCCTTTGGGGAGGTGCCTACCCTTCCTTTTTTCAAGGGGCCTATTTCCTAGGACCTTCCAGGAAGGGCAAAAGCACAGGACAGCTGTCCATATTGTCTGACTCTTCATTGGCTCCCACAGGATGTAGGCCACGGCCTCTCTGTCAATCCATGCCCACTTGACTTTTCTGTAAGACATTGCCCCACGTCCTGCTATTTTACCCTTTCTTGTTTTTTGATATGCATCTGGAGGTACCACCTCCCATATCCTCTGTCCTGTTTGAGCTGGCTTTAGGTAGGAGGAAACATACGGGTATGTGCTCCGTCTCCATCTTGATCTCATTTCCTGTGCAAGTTTCGTCTAGTCCTTCTCTGCCTACTTTGTGAAAATTTCTTTCCCCAGAGACCTCCTCTAACTTCCCTATCAGAACCTATGCTGGGGTATTTAATGTCTCTCCCTGACTGCCGGTTAATCAAGAACACAAGACAAGGTTCATGGCGGTCCACTTGCTATATTGGTGAAAATTTCAGGAAGCTTTTACTGAATCAGTCCTTCCTTTCTTCCTCCCTGCCTCCCTCTCCCCTCTCTCTTTTTCTTTCTTTCTCTCTCTCTCTTTCTCTCTTTTTTCTCTTTCTCTCTCTCTGTCTCTGTCTCTCCCTCCCCTCCTTCCTTCCTTTCTTTCTCTTGTTCTTTGCTATGCACAGCCAAAAGACTGTTTTCTGACATCCATTACGGATTTTACATACTATCCTAACCTACGTTGCTGGTATTTTGCAAGGGCATCCTGTGGGGTTTTACATAGTGCAACATGTAATTCCAGCACAGCGTTTTTGTCCCATAGTAAGAGTACTATTCCTGCTTCTGACTTCTTTGACCTGTGTAGATTAAGAAGCGCCATCTGTCCTTTCTCTCCAACCGCTTTCTCTCCTGCTGCTGCTTCTCCAGTTTAATCTGTAGATTGCCCTCTCCAGCAGCATACCACCTCTTACAGTAATCCAACACAGAAGATAGGATGAACAGAATGAAGCTGATCTATTTCTTAGCAACTGTCGCTAGCTCCCCTGCTGGTTCACTGTAAAACTACCTACCAGTTTGAAAGTTAGTTTTCATACAGTGGCTCAAAATTATCCATTTATTGTGCTGGAAAATGTTGACTTCTTTCTTTATATAAATGTTGCTACTTTTAAAGTTTGATTTTCAAATTGACTTCAAGGTGTTCATTCTCAGGGGTATGGGAGTGAAAACTTCAGGAGTAATCAGGAGTCTCTTTGATGGTGACTTCTCTCGGTCTTGTTTCTACATACTTTTTTACAGACATCATTTGCTGCCATTTACATGTTGAACATGTTGTTTAATCTCACGAAGAACTTTGTCCAAGAATTTACTTTAATTAAACATTTCTTTCATAAAGAAAAGATATTTTTGAGCACCCAAAGGGGTAGTCAGAAGAATATCAACACAGAAATAATTAGGATGAAAAACAAATCACCTGATATAAAATAAAATGAAAATAAATGAGGCGATAATTGTGACTATATGTAATGAAAAATTTACTATGTTTGAGTTTCTGATATGATCTGAATTTTCTGCAAGACTAGAAAAAAGGGAAAATATTGTAGTATGAAGTTATTAGCAATTTTGGGATCATCAAACGTTCTCATAAAGAAAATTTTTGTCCTTAGCACTAAAATCCAAAGTATAATTTTTACACAATTTGTACAAAGAATATTGAATATCTGGGATGGGCAATATCCTTGAGGAAAAAGAAGCAAGTTATACAACATTTAAACTTAACTACAACTAAAACATGTTTCAGTGAAGGGGGCCAATTTCTTTTCCAAGTAAATTCCAAGAATATACGTGTTGTGGCCCAGGTATCATCATCTGTTGGTAATTTTTGTCTTTCATAACTCTGTCAATTTAAGGTATGGGTTGTGGACTAAACTGTGTTGCCACTGAATTACTACGCTGAAACCTGAATCCCCACTGTGTTTGTATTGGGAGACTGGGGACTTATAAGGAGATAACAAAGATTAAATCAAATAAAGGTTTGATCATTATCTGGTAGCATTGATGTGCTTTTAAGAAGAGAAGAATAGGGGCAGGTGTTCAGTGATTAAATATCCAAAACTCATACTGAGTCTTCGTATTTGATACCCACCTCTAGTTCCTCCTTCCAGCTTCCTGATAACGCAGACACTGGAGGGCAGCGGAGACGGTTCAAGTAGCTGAGGCCCTACCGCTCACATGAGAGACTTGGAACAGGTTCCCAGCTCCTGGCTTTGCTTCTCTGTCTCAGGCATTTGAGGAATGAACCAGCAGATGAGAGCTCACTCTCTTTCTCTGCCTCTCAAATAATAAATAAAACTTTCTTGAAAGCAAGAAAAATCCGTAAGAGTGCTCTGTGTGTGTGTCTGTGAGGTCTTTCAGCACGGACTTTTTTTAGTGAAAAGTCCTTGTGACTTGTGAAGACTCGTAAGCTCCATCAAGTTCAAGATACTCTTGTGAGCAGTTCTGTCAACCATATAATCCATCCTTAGAAAACAGAGTCCTGGGAATGTTATCAGGCCAATGAAATCTTTGTTTTTGTTATTAAGTTAAAAATGTGTATCTTATAGATTAGGGAACAAATTTAAGCTAGAGGTGCCAAATTAGGAGTGTAAAATGGACTCCTAGTGATTTCCTGCCAAAACTCAAGAGTGCCGGTTCAAATCCTGACTGTACTTATAATCCAGCTCTCTGCTAACACAGCAGGATGATTCAAATCCTTGGGAGCCTGCCACCCATGTGGGAGACCAGAACACAGCTCCAGGCTCCCAACTTTTGCCTTGCCAGGACCTAGTCAATGTAGCCATTTGGAGAGTGGACTAACATATGGAAGGTTTCTGTGTTTCTCTTTCTGTCACTCTGCCTATCAAGATAAATAAATCTTTTAAAAAGATATTTCCCTATCATTTGTTTTTGCCCAGTGTCTGCTTTTTTTTTTTTTTAAGGATTTATTTATTTTAAAAACAGAATCAGAGAGAAAGTGAGTGAACGAGCTATCTTCCACCCACTGGTTCACTCCCCAAGTGGTAAGAATGGCCAGACCAAATCCAGAAGCTTCTTGGACCATCATTTGTTACTTTCCTAGGTTCACAGCAGGCAGTTGGATTGGAAGCTGAGCACTGGGACTTGAACCTGTAGCCCAATACAACAGCAGTGCTGTAAGCAGCAGCCTAATGACTCACCTATGCCACATGCCTGCCTCTAGCTTTTAAGTAAATTACTTCCACCTCTTCGTAGCCATTGTTTTGATTATGTGTTGTTTCAGGATTATACTGTGAAATCCGTGTTTTATTTCCTGTTACAGTTCTATGAGGAAATGCTTTGATTTCCAATGAAAGCTCTGCACTTCTGTCTGGCTGATCTGAGCACAACGGTTTGGGAACCTATTGGGTAGAAAGTTTTCATCACTTTAGTTTTCTGGCAGAGCTGTGTAAAGTAGGACGATTGTGATGTCTATGGTGTTGGTTTTTGTTTCCGTGGTTAATTATTGGTTCCCCTCAATAGGGCACAAACAAGATTAATTTTTCTTTCATCACTTGATGTGGGTGGTCTCTTCCCACGGACTTTACCTTCAATGTCTTCTGATTGCTTGTCAAAAGAAACTTTTCCATTTACAAACTGCTGGTCTACTCGGAGCCTTGTCTCCATAAACTTTTTGGAAACCATCAATGATTTTGCTGTTCTTTCACCCAGCCTTCTTCAGAGATGAGATATGTGCCCCCTTCAGTTTTGCAGTATTTGGACTGTTCTGATAGGATTGTGTTCAGCCTGGTGCCTTTTTAGTATTTCAAAGAAAACTGTGTTCAGACATGTTACAAGGGGTTAATTTGAGTTTATTTTGGTATAACACAATTGGAATCCATGCACAGTTTTTATAATATTAATTTACCATGAACTCTTTGAAGGCTCTTTATATTTTCATCAATATAAGTACCTAAAGAGATGAAAGAGGTGAAACAGGAAGAAGAAACCCATAATGGACAAGAAGTGATGGCTTTTACTCTTATAATTCTCCCCTAGCTTTTGACTAACAGGTTCAAGGGAATAAGAAGAAGAAATAGTGTGCAGTAAATAAGTACGCTATACTAAGTTTAAAAAAAATAATAAAATTCATGAGACTTTTACAGATATTGGCAGTGGGGAATGTATCCCAAGTTTATTTTTTTGTGTTGAGATACAAATATTAGAAGCGAAACACATACAGTCTTAGAACTAAAATTTTATTGTGTTAAATAAATCTGGTAAAAAGAAAACAAATTCAAGAACTCTAGGTGGAGGGATTATAGAATCCATTAAATAGATGTGATGTGTTTGGTACTACTTTGTTAATGTTCCGGTGTCAGAAATGACTGTTTCCATTCAATAACTATTTTAAACAGGCAGATTGTATCTAGAATGATGAGTAAAGGTGGAAGACCTCCGAGTGGGCGGCTTCGGCCCTTCTGGCGATCAAAGGATCACCACAGAACACACTCTCAGCAGGATTTTCATCTGCACAGTGCTTGGTCCTTACTGTGGGAGGTTTAGGTTTAATTGTGTAGTGGTCAAAGCTCACACGGGCAGTATCCAGAGCAATGTCAACTGAATGCATGGGGAACAGCACGAAGCTCTTCAGGCTGTTTTTACTGGCAACAATTATCAGTGAGACCGACTGAAGAAAGAAATGGAAAGGTACTTAGGTGAGCCCTTAAAACTAAGCATCAGGCTTTGGATGCTTGCTAGCATGTTTTTCACTTTACAATAAAACACATTTTTCTAAAAGGATGTTGTAAGTTATTGGGTTGCTCTGCACTGACGTGGCTTAGTTTGATTTAAGGGGTTTGTCAGTATCTCACCAGGTGGATTTAGACAGATAAATTGTAAATGAGAAAATCATGATATGCTTGCCTGGTGTTACAGAGTGAAAGCAGCAGGATTGGGCCATGCCAAAACCAGGCCTCTTTTTCTAGACTCATTGTAAGTTGTGAAGTGGCATGAGGCAATGTGAATGTCTGGACAAGTATCCCTTTTGTTGTTCTCAAGGGGGTTATGTCCTGGATTTGTTCCTTTGCAAACTCTTTACAGTTTACATAGCTGGAGAGACTCAACGCCTTGGCAGGGGCACAGGTTTGATCTGTGGGTTTACCCTCTTAGAACGGCAGGCAGTTAGTGCAAGTATGAACTGAGTTCTTTTCGCCTGTGGATAATCTTGACATTTTATTACTCATTTTTGTATGGCCACAAGACTTTCTGAAAGAGAAAACAAGAATAAAGCTTTTCCCGTCTTTTTTGATTTTCCCATTAACACACCATTAACTATATTTTTAAAGGTCTGAGCATTTGCAACTGAAAATACTAGACCACGTCCTCTAAAGGTTTGGATAAACAATATTGTCACCAATCTTCCAGAAAATTGTGAAATAAGTGAGGAGAACACATATATCCACCATGCTGCTTCTTGGTCATTTCCCTTTAGGCATGATGCTATCACATCATCTGTACTTTATTCAATAGTACAATGAAAGTCATCTTGTAGAGAAGTTGAAGAAAACACTAAATATCAGTAAGAATTACTGTTATGACTATGGAATATTTCTGCTTCAGTAGTTCTTTAATCAGCCATTTTAGACCTGTATTAGAGACAAGATACATTTTTTTAAAACTTGGTTAACATTTCTTCAGAACATCTTATTGAGACATTTAATAGTCATTAAATTATGGGTAAAATAAGTTTACTTTGCAAATATGCTAACACATTTCTTTGGGTTTCTATATTCATGATCCAGACATCAGGGCTTTAAACTTGGTGACAGGGATGGGGGTTGTGGGGCAATGCTTAGTATGCCCTCATCCCGTGTTTGGATCCCTACGTTTGAGTTCCTGCTCCAGTTCTGATTCAGCTCCCTGCAGATGCACTCTGGGAGGCAGGCAGTGATGATGAAGTACTTAGGTCGCTTCCACCTCTGGTTTAACCCTAGACATCTGAGGAGTAAACAAGTGGATGGGAGATTTTGCTGCCTCTCCCTCTCTCTGAATTCCAAATAAATAAAAATGAAAAAAAAAAAATTAAAACTTTTCCCCTTACCTAGGGGAAAGATATGTTCACCCTGACTTAAACATTGCATGGTGTGTACTCATATCCATAGGCCACATAGGTGCCAGTTCATGGCCTGGCCACTCCACTTTCAATCCAACTCTGTGTAATTGTCTCGGAAAAGCAATTGTCTGGGGGCCCGACGGCGTGGCCTAGCAGCTAAAGTCCTCACCTTGAAGGTCCCGGGATCTCATATGGGCGCCGGTTCTAATCCCGGCAGCTCCACTTCCCATCCAGCTCCCTGCTTGTGGCCTGGGAAAGCAGTTGAGGACGGCCCAATGCTTTGGGACCCTGCACCCGCGTGGGAGGCCTGGAAGAGGTTCCTGGTTCCCGGCTTCGGATCGGCGCAGCACTGGCCATTGTGGTCACTTGGGGGGTGAATCATTGGACGGAAGATGTTCCTCTCTGTCTCTCCTCCTCTCTGTATATCTGACTTTGTAATGAAAATAAAAATAAATCTTAAAAAAAAAAAAAAGAAAGAAAAGCAATTGTGTGGGACCTTGGCACCCATGTGGAAGCTCTGGATGAAGCTCCTGGCTCCTGGTTCCTGATTTCAGGATGGCCCAGCTCTGGCTGTTGCAGGCATCCAGGGAGTGAACAAATGGATGGAAGATTTGTTCTTCCTTTCTCTTTCTATGTCTTTCTGTGTTCTTCCTTTTGTAACTGTCTTTCAAATAGGTAAATCAACTTTAAAAAATATGATATTATATAAGTATGTACATTTTTATATGTCAGATAAAATTAAATTTGAAGAACCTTCGTGACATTCCTTCAGATAGTTCATTTTTATAAAATGAATAAAGGTGAGTAAATGAGAAATTCATGATGAGTAAAGGTGGAAAACTTCCGAGTGGGCGGCTCAATTAGCACATTAAACATGTTCAGTTTCTTAGCCATCATGTTCCTGCCACAATATTGAAAATTTTTTGTTCTGAAAAACCTGATTTCAGGCAGTGGTTAACTTCCAGCTTTCTGAAACACATTTGTAAACCTCAGGAAGGTAAATCCTTGAACACTTATATTAATCATTCTTTGGACTAAAGCCAGTCGAATTTTTTCTTTATAAATGTACCCCCAGAGTCTTTTACTCACAACAGTTAATTATCTGTTTTTCAATTCTCAGCAATTAGAAGCAGAATGAAGGATGATAGAAAAGAGGGTTTTTCAAAAACAGACAAAAATGAGAACTTTGAAAAGTAAGCATTGTTAACCAAAAACGTACATTTTGGGCCTTGGAGTGTGGAATTCCAGCAGTTTTACTCATCATAGCGTCCCTGAAAATATTGGTATATTATCATGCTATGTGATATGTTGTTTTCATAATGATTCATATTTACGAAAGAATTGTTTTCATTTTTCTCATGAAAAGGACTATATTTCATGAAAAATTCAAAATAGAAAATTGAGACTTGAGAAAGTAAATTTCAGTTATTTTGAAAATTATATCCAAATAACTTATGACAGTCTTAAATAGTGAGTCACTAAATCAATTAGCTTACTAGAAATGTTCTTATTTTTCCTTAGGTTAAAAATGATCACTGTTCTTCTTGGATATCCAAGGCTGCTTCAATTTATCTTACATACACTTTTTTTTGCTATAAATTTTTCCCAATATACAGATTTACATGCATAAGTGTTCATCCTCCACTCCTCATCTCCCCATCCTCCTTCCCTGGCTGTGAAGATGTCAGGATTTGTGCCTAGAATCCCGTTGGTAATGTTCCCTAGCAGTCAGAGCAACTACCACGCATAAATGGCAGGCCAGATGAAATGAGATGAGAAGTCTTGGTTGGCTTCAGTAAACCCATAAATTCCCTAAGCTACTTCAGTTTGTGGTTCTATTTTCTTGCATCCAAAAATCCTAGTTAATCCATTTCCTAAGCGTCAGGCACTTTACTTAATTTCTTGTATTTATAACGTGGGTTGTGGATGTCATTATCCCTATTCCATAGTTAAAGAATTTAAGGCTTAAAGAGTAAGTACCTTGCCCAAGGTCACGTGCTTGTAAAGTGGCAGAGATGGCAGTGAAAGCCAGCCTCACCAACTTTCAAGCTCATCCCCTTTCCTTTTTTCGAAAGATCTCAGTGCATTATTTGCATATGATAAAAATACTTTCAAACCACTTTCAAAGTGCACAGTCTGTTGGCATTAAGCACAATCAGATTGTTATGCAACCCAACCATCACCATTATTTATTGCTAGAATTTTTATCATCTGTAGCTAAAAATCTGTACCCAATCAACAATAATTCTTTATTTCCTTCTCCCCCGTGTCTGGTAACCACTATTATACTTTCTGTTTTTATTAACTTGACATCCTTGGTACCTCACAGAAATAGAATCATACAATATTTGCACTTCTGTCTTGAGCTTATTTAATATTTTTTCAAGTTTGTCCATCATGTACCAAGTGTATGAATTTTCTTTGTTTTTAAGGTAAAGTAACATCCCATTGTATGCACAAACCACATTTGGTTTGTTCACCCCTCAGTCAGTGGATGTTTGGGTTGTTTCCACCTCTTTGTGATTGTGAATTGTACTTCTGTGAATGTGGTTGAACAAACAGCTGTGTGAGTCCCCCTTTTTCCAGTTCTTTGGGGTGTATTCCCAGAGGTGGCGTTGGTGGATTGTGTGGTGGGTCTATGTTTGATTTCTGAGGAACCTTTATTCTGCTTTCTAGAGTGGCTGCACTATTTTATGTTCCTCCCAAAGTACTGGATGATTGCAATGTTTTTGTTTACATCCCTGTAGACATTGGCTGTTTTCTGTTTTTTTTGAGAACGGTCATCTTCATGAGTGCAAGGTGGGAGCTCCTCAGAGTTACACTTGTCAAGTGAAATTCATGAACTTGAAGCAACAGCACTGTTATGAGTTCTCCTTTCTGGCAGCCCTTATTGCTTGCATTGTTCCGCTAATTATGCCTCTTCTGGTCTGAGAGTCAAATCCAGTGGACCAGGCTGAGAATTTGTTATTCTACCTTTAAACCTTCTTGGCTAAAGAGACTGGCAAAGCACACGTCTACCGTCCGTTCTTTAGAATTCTCTCCGAAATTCATTTTCTCATTTGTCTTCCCAAGATAATCTGACCGCTCCAGAGCACAATTTTTTCAAGAACAAGGGACAATTAGTACTGGGCTTCCACGGATGTTCTTTTGCGTACTGTCCTGGTGGGTTTCCCCTGGCCACTTTTAGATGATAAACTTCTTGAGATAGTGGATTCTGGGTGTCCTCTGTGGCAATCCCATGAAGCCTGAAGTGATTCCTGTACAGTAGACACATTTAATAAAAGTTGCCGACAGTATTCATAGCATCAGTTCCTCATTTTCCCTTGTAGTATTTTTTCCCCGTGCTACACAGAAGGCAAAAAGCAAGCTTTTGTTTCCTTATCTGTGTTTCTGCTTCCTATTAACATGAAATTTCCTCTGTAGACAGTTTCTCACTGTGCTCTGTTGGGACAAAAGTTGAGCTGTCCTCAAAGAAATAGCTCTATTTCCTTTCTAGCAGTGCTGCTGAATTGGTGGGCAGGCATTTATTCCAACCGCCAATTTGTGAACACAGTCTTTTAAAGAATGATGTTAATATTTAGAAACATCAGGATCATGCAATGGTCCACCCCAACCCACCCCAACCAGTCTCCAACCAGCTGGTCTCTTAGCTGTGCCATAGCCCTCCAAAAAAGAAAAGAAAGTCTGAAGACAGCCACGTTTCCTGTTCGGCGGGTCCTGAATTACTGTAATTAGGATCTCCTGTTTGCAGTGGTACAGCCACCGTGGTCTTTCTCTTGGGTGCTTTTTATTTCAGTTGGTAATGACTTAGTAGTAGTTAAAAAAAAAAAAAAACCTCACAGGTCACTGATGGGCAAATTGAAGACACAGATGACTAGGTACTAACTGTAGTGGGTGGTTAGGGAAATCCGGTACACTATCGGTGATTCTTTCTCAAGACTAAAGCCATGAGTCTGAAAATAACTGGGCCCTTTAGGCTCCTTGCACTCACTGAAGGATGCTTCACTGACAGCAAATGCTTAGAGCTCCGGATGCCTGAGGATTGGCCGTGGGGAAGGCGCGCGGTGAAGTCAAAGTAACCACTGGGGGGTCCTGGAAGAGGGTAGCGGAACAGTTGTCATTTAAATAAGATGTTTTCATTCTTTGAATCTTGCGTTTAGGTGTGTTTCAGCTTAAAGTTAACTTCAGAGAATAAAAAACACTAATGGGGCATCTACTGATACTCAACAAGAGATTTAGTTTGGCAATCTGTTGAGTTCCAAAGCAGTGCCTCCTCTAGCTAGTGTTCGCTAAGCAGTGTCCTTCTATTTGAGAAAAGCTTTCTCCCCTCTCTTCCTTCCTCCTTGATTTCTCTATGCCTGGGAAAGCTGGTTTTATATTATTCAAAGGTTTGAATTGCACAGCCCAGAGTCACTGGGCCCTTTAAAGGGGCTTTCTCTCTTGTCTTAAGAACAGACCTCGGGACGGAGCCAGATGGTTCCCGTCTGCTGCCTTGAGTCAATGCACTTCCTCCCACAGACAGGAGCCCTTTTGCCCTCCTTCCTCTCCAGCCCCTCCGGAGGCTCTACCCCCCACCACTGGGCCTCTCTGTTTTGTAGCTAGAAATAATCTTTTATTGCCCAGTTGTTCGGAAGTGACCTTTTGCCCTTGATTAGATAGCAGCAGGCTCTATCACCGGATTGCTTTTGAGCTGCAGTTGCTTTTCTGTGTCGGCTGATCCGGTGTCAGAGAGAACAATGCAAGGCTTTGCAAAATTTTAGTATAGCTCAGGCCCCATGTGGATGGGTGGGGGTGGGGAGCTGGGGTTATATAAAGCAGCCTGGTGGATCCCACTTGCAAAATAACTTCTTTAGAAAACTGAAAAGCAAAAGGTGTATTTTAAAATTCGTTTGTACAAGTTTAACTGCCTCCTGTTTAGTAAGCATGCATTTCAGAGAATAGAAGGAATTTAACATATATGATTTAAGCATACAGATCCACTATTAAATGGACTTGGGTGTATAATCTTATATTAACATTTTAGTCAGAGAGACTTGAGTTTCTCAGAGAACAGTTTTTCCAGAAGATACCAGGTATTGTAAATACCACGTTTAATAGACCATAGGATGCGGAATGTGCTTATTCATTGAAAAGTCACTCATTTTAAGTTTTAAATATTAGGAGAAATGTCGATGATTTTCCTTTCTTTCTGGATAAAATGAAGGAATTTGTGAATTGTACTTTTCGCAATAGTCCTCAAAATCTTTCATTTTCAAATTCCCAGGAATACCTGCTAAAATCAACAGCGTATGTGAGTTTTCACTCTAAATTTTAATATTTTGCTAGGATGATATAGAAGAATTTGGAATTCTCTTAAGATTTAATAACATGTTATTAACATCTAAAATCTTTGAGAAAACAAGATTTTTCTTTACACAACTCCTACCTTCCTACAGTCCCTGCCACCCAATGTTTTTGGTTGCAGCTGATTCTTAGTGTTAGTGGCTACTTTCTTAACTTGTGGTCTGCCAGTTGTGGTGGCTTAGCATGCCCCCCCCATACCTTCTGCTTTATTTTTGGAGGGTGTGCTCCATTTCTTACCTTATGCGCTATGGTTCTGGGATGCTCCTGAGAGGTGATCTCAACTGTTGTCCATTGTCACAAAGAGGGACGGGAAAGAATGTACATCCGCCTACAGCACCAAGAAGTTAAGTGTAAAGTGCAGAGTTAATGTTACCAGCTCCGTGTTGTAGGCAAGTACCAGGAGCCCACAGTCATGGGTTATTCTACAAGAATTCAAACTAATGCCAAAGTTTCTGATTGCCTTATGTCCATGATTAAAAATTGTTGTTTTTATAAATATTGTGGAGGTATGTAACAAAGAGAAATAATAGCTGTGTTTTACTGTTCTAGTTTTCAATTAGAAGATTTAATTATTTTGAAGGCACGTTACACACACACACACAATCTTCCATCTACTAATTAATTTGCCAAATGACTACAAAAGCTGGGGTTGGGCTGAAGTCGGAAGCCAGAAACTCCACTCAGATTTCCCATGTGATTGGCAGGGGCCCAATTACTTACATGTTTTCCACTGCTTTCCCACATGCGTTAGCAGGGAGCAGGATGGGAAGTGGAGCAGCCAGAACAGAAACTGGTGCCCACATGGGATCCTTGCACTGGCAAGGTGAGGATTTAGCCCCTGTGCCATTGTGCTGGGTTCCCCGTGTATGTGATTTCTAAAAGCAGCTGAAACCTTCCCTATTTTTTATTCCTTAAAGCAGTCAGTGAGATGTCCGTGAATATTTCTGCCGACCAGCACCACCAAGCAGTGTGACAACAACCGGTGAACGAGCAGAAAAAAATAGTGATTAGCATATTAGATAGCAAGGGTACAAAGTTTAAATAAATCCTTTTTTTTTTTTTAAAGATTTATTTATTTTATTACAAAGTCAGATATAC
Source organism: Ochotona princeps (assembly GCF_030435755.1). Classification (NCBI taxonomy): domain Eukaryota; kingdom Metazoa; phylum Chordata; class Mammalia; order Lagomorpha; family Ochotonidae; genus Ochotona; species Ochotona princeps. The sequence continues at coordinate 29,836,218 of NC_080838.1, read as the reverse complement.
AGAGAGGAGGAGAGACAGAGAGGAAGATCTTCCGTCCGATGATTCACTCCCCAAGTGAGCTGCAATGGGCCGGTGAGCGCCGATCCGAAGCCGGGAACCTGGAACCTCTTCCCGGTCTCCCACATGGGTGCAGGGTCCCAAAGCTTTGGGCCGTCCTCAACTGCTTTCCCAGGCCACAAGCAGGGAGCTGGATGGGAAGTGGAGCTGCTGGGATTAGAACCGGCGCCCATATGGGATCCCGGGGCATTAAAGGCGAGGAGGACTTAAGTTGCTAGGCCACGCTGCCGGGCCCTAAATAAATGTTTAAAATAAAAACTGCATTCTTTTTTTCCCATGCTCACAAAGCTGATTTTATGCATGCTTAACATAACAATGTCTATTTTTCGTTTTTATAGAGAATGGCATATAAATGCAAAATCAAAATTATTCTTTCCTTGAAAAAAATAATGTATTAACAAATCATCGATGAGTTTAACCATAAGCAGGGGTTGGATGCATGGTAATGAAAGACACAGTTAACTGGCCGATTATGTGTGCAATCAGGAAAAGAGATTACAATAAGCCGAAGTATTTTTTTGATTATGGAAAAAATGAAAATCTATTCTTAAAAATTGATTGTGAGCAAAATATTGAATTAAAAATAAAGTCATGGTGAATATCATAAATATGGTAATAACTGTTTTCAATCAATTACATGGAATCTGAGTTTTGTCATGAAATAAACAGGAATTTTGTTGAATGATTATACTTGCCAATATTTCCTAATATTAAATTTCATTCTGCTTGCAGAAATGGGACTCCCTGCAATTCTTGGGAATAATTTTGCTGCCACAAGCCCAGTCTCTGAGTCTTCAGCCACTTGGGGCTCCGCTGAGGGAACCCTGGATCCCTGCACCTTTGGGAGAGTCAGCCCACATGCTCACACGGGTCTTCCTTTAGTCCTGGGCTTTCTAAGACCTGTTAGTGCCGATGACGTGCAAAGGCCCAGTCCTCCTGCTCCGTCCTTCTCCTCTGCTATCTCTGCTTTGAGGCGTTCACACAGAAAACTCCCCACCATCTTCGTTCAGACAACTGGCTCTCCTGCAGCACATGGCGCTTCAAGTGCCTCATCTCTCACCTCGCAGGACAGCCCAGCTCCAAGGTTGTGCTGGCAACAAAACAGCTCTCAAAGGAAACATCTTCCCCAAGGACCTGTTCTTACCGCTGTCTTTGTTTGCTGGGTGACTTTGCAGAGGGTAGTAAAAGACTTGCTGTGTAGACGTAGAAAAGAAAACCCAGTCTTTGCTTCTTTGATCATAGGTGAGCCAGGCTTACAGGATTGTGGAGGACTCTGTAGGTGATGTGGCCTGAGAACAGTGGGCAGCAGATGACACTGGGGCCATGCTTCCCTTTCGCCAATGGAGGGAAGCACAAGCTGGAGGCAGCTGTTTGCTTTTCTTTGTTGAAGCAAGGCTCTCTCCAGCTCAATTTTTTGGTCACTTCTACCTGCCTACTTTGAGAAGTGATGCGGGGAGCCTCACACCCGGGATCCGGGCTCAGAGCAGCCCTGTCACCCACTCGGTGTCTGCAGCCTCCAGCCTCAGGAGAGCACTTGGCTGCGGAACTAGGCTGCCGTTGGCCTGCCCGGTGCCTTACCCCAGTCTCCGGCCCCAGGGCCGTCCCCGGACAGTGAGTTTGCACTAATAAAAGGAGACCTCATGAGAAAAAAAATAGGGGAGAGGGTTTGGGGAGGGGTGGGGAGAATCCCAGTACCTATGAAACTGTATCACATAATACAATGTAATTAATAAAATTAAAAAAAAATCATAAAAAAAGAAAATGATACAAATTCAAAAAAAATGCACATAAGAGTCAAGTCCAAATCTCACCCTAGGTGAGATTTCTTGGAGGATTCCTTAACTAGATTGCTGGATTCAAATTTTGGCCATAGGGAGAAATCACAAAATATATGATCTGACCTTTGAAAGCATGTACTGGGATTGGGCCTCCTTAGTGATGCCTGTGCTGTGCTGTGGATAGCATACCCCGATGTACACAGGGGAAATTATAGCTAGCTCATCTAGACTAACCGAGGATGTGCCCTGTCAGAGAATGGAAAGCAGAACAGGTGGTATAACTCTCCTGGCCAAGCTTTGCAGCAAGTGTCTGGGATTGATGGTGTATACTTTGTTGGACCTGGTGAGCCAATAGACCTTGGAAAGATTTTCTAAACCCTGGTACAATGAAGTTGACAATGTCTTAGAACTATCAAAATCATCCAAGTAACACTTTTGGAACAGTCTTCCCCGCATTGGAGTCTCTAAGGTGTCATCAGATGACTCCCCCCTCTGCAGTCCCTTTCCCTTCCCCCTCAGCAGACCAGGACAACAAAAATAAAAGAACAACAACAACAACAAAATAAATTTGAACTGTAAGTTACATCACATGAATTGCTGAAATTTTAAAAAAGATTTATTTTATTTTTATTGCAAAGTCAGCTATACAGAGAGGAGGACAGATGGAGAGGAAGATGTTCCATCTGATGATTCACTCCCCAAGTGAGCGCAGCAGCTGGAGCTGCGCCAATCTGAAGCCAGGAGTCAGGAAGTTCTTCCAGGTCTCCCACGTGGGTGCAGGGTCCTAAGGCTTTGGGCCGTCCTTGACTGCTTTCCCAGGCCACAAGCAGGGAGCCGGATGGGAAGTGGGGCTGCTGGGATTAGAACCAGGCCCATATGGGATCCTGACACATTCAAGGTGAGGACTTTAGCTGCTAGGCCACTGCGCTGGGCCTGGATTGCTGAAGGTTAAAGAAATGATACAGATCTTTTAGAACATATTCCAATTTTATTCTTTTTTGGATTATTTGAATTTATAATGACTAGTTATTAATTAAAAGAAACTGCTAAGGTTATAACGACTAAATTCTTCTATTTTAAAACCAATTATTGGCACCACGGGTTAAGCCACAGCTTAGGATGCCCATCTCATGCTGGAACATTTGAAATCGAGTCCTACCTGGACCTCTGCTTTAGATTCAGCTTCCTGCTAATGCCCCTTGGAGCAGCAGATGATGGCTTTAGGAATGACTCTCTTTCACTCCTATGGCAGAGCTGGGTAGGGTTTCTGGCTCCTGGTTTCCAGCCTGCTCCGACCTCTAACCTCTCTGGGTGTTTGGGGAGCAAGCCATCAGGTGATGCTTCTTTGTCATTCTCAGTCTCTCTGTTGTTCAGAGCTCTTACACAAACAAGCAGAAGTTTGAAAATTATTAAGGAAGTCCTATGTAGCTGAGTAGAATTAAATTCATACCTATTTTTCCTTTACCTTTATTTTAACTCTTCTAAGTTGGTAAAAATCAGAGTAGGTGAAGTTTTTTTAAAGGTCTTAAAAGTAAGCGGTTCTGGGCCCGGCGGCGTGGCCTAGCAGCTTAAGTCCTCGCCTTGAAAGCCCCGGGATCCCATATGGGCGCCAGTTCTAATCCCGGCAGCTCCACTTCCCATCCAGCTCCCTGCTTGTGGCCTGGGAAAGCAGTTGAGGACGGCCCAAAGCTTTGGGACCCTGCACCCATGTGGGAGACCCGGAAGAGGTTCCAGGTTCCCGGCTTCGGATCGGCGCTCACCGGCCCATTGCGGCTCACTTGGGGAGTGAATCATCGGACGGAAGATCTTCCTCTCTGTCTCTCCTCCTCTCTGTATATCTGGCTGTGATAAAATGAATAAATCTTAAAAAAAAAAAAAAAGTAAGCGGTTCTAAATTTTTTCACAGGTTAGTTTACTCTATCCCGTTGAATCAACCAACAGCAAAACAAGATCATTCAGAATGAAGCGAAGCATGTCTGACTAATTTCCTAAAGTAGGGGAACATTTTCACTACATCAGATAGTATTGATATCTACTACTCCGTATCAGCCTCAGCAACCCGCACATGTGCCTCTCTGGGACAGTTGCCAATGCTGCTGTCATCGCTGGTAGCTAGAAGAGGACCTGGTTAGGAGATATGTTTGCTGTGTTGCTCATCAGTAGTGACATGCGTATCTGGCAAGAACATATCAACAAAAGCAACTTTGTGAGATGTACATACATGCACAAACACGCATGCTTATTTAGGAGCCAAAGAGGGAGACATGGAGTGAGGCAGACAGACAAGCGCTCCAGTGCTCCTAGCTGCTGGTTTGCTCCCCAGATGCCCACAAAGACCAGGACTAGGCCAGGCCAGAGATGGCAGCTGGCGTCGCAATCCAGACGGCGAACGTAGGTGGCAGATGCCCAGTTACTTGAAACATGCGGTCTCCTAGGCTCTGCGTTAGCAGGAAGCTGGATGGGAAGTGCAGCTGGGGCTCAATCCTAAGCACTCCATTACAGGATGGCCAGTCACCTCTTCCACAAGTATGTTCACTAATCTATGTTCTTTCTGATCCTTTACTTTCTCTTTGGATCTCCTAGATATGTGCTAATTTGTTGGATCTGATCAATTAGTCTTTGCTGTTCTGATCACGTGAGACATGCACACCATGAGCCATCCAGCCACCCCTCCAAAACCATCTAAGCTAAAAACCAAACCAAACCAAACCAACCAAACAAAAAAAACCCCACAAATCTTCCATCTAACCCATATTACCACCTTCAGTCGTCGCCTGCTAACATTTCCAGCACAGTGTGTGTGTTAGACATGGGTAGGTGGAGTGGAAAGATGACCACAGTGAGAGGGTCGGCTCAACTGAAGGAGAGCAGCCTTGCCCCATAGAAGGAAGCAGAACAGACAACTAGGTCAGGGAAACTTCGAGGGGAAAGATAGACTAAGAGGAAAAGGACTTTATGAAACAACGGGAAGGAGAAGCTCTGGCAACTTTAGAATGACCGCAGTGCAGAATGATTCTTTTTAAAACTGACATCTGAATAAAAAAAAAAAGACTTATTGAGGAAAATAAGAGAAAAATTAGCCGAACACAGCCTTAAGCAGAATCCAGTTCCCACGCAGCCTAGAGGTTGGGAACAAGCTAATGATCCATTCATTGCTGTGTGCAGGCACGCACTATCTCTGTGCCAGCCTCCCTTGTGGGAGGCTATAGAAAATCCCCGTAGAATCTTTATCTTTGGCTTTGAGACCCCTGTTCTGTGGGACAAGGAATTCCTGCTCTTCTAGGCACCCTGGAAATGTGCTGGAGAGCAGTGTATTCCCCTAGGGAGCTCCTTCCGGTCTTGTTCAATGATACCACAAGCAATCAGGACCCTTCTCTGAGTCCTCTCCAATCTGTCTTCCTGGAAGACTGGAATGGAGTGAAGTTGCTCGAAACCTAATCAGCATAGCTTCAGTAGCTCAGTTTGCTTTCTCAGTAAAACAGTGCAACCAAGAAGAGAACACTTTCTTACACCATATCTTTTCTCCTTTTAAAAAAATTATTTTTATTTATTACAGGGAGAAGGAGAGACATAGACAAAGATCTTCCATTTGCTAGATCACTCTCCAAATGGCCTCAATGATCAGAGCTGAGCTGATCTGAAGCCAGGAGCCAGGAGCCAGGTGCTTCTTCCAGCTCTCCCATGTGGGTGCAGGGTCCTAAGGCCTTCTGCTGCTTTTCCAGGCCACAAACAGGAAGCTGGATCAGAAGTGGAGCAACCAGCACATGAACTAGCACCCATATGCTAGCACCCATATGGTCTCCTTTTTTTTTTAACTTCATGAAGCACAAAGTCTGTTCTAGAATACCACAGTCCAATGTTTGAAACCACTGTGCCTCTGTAATGTACATACATTAAAGATAATAATGTCAGAAAAGGAGCTTAGGATTGGGCAACTGTAGGTTTCAGTCTCTACCCTTACTGAGGACAATATCTATTTCCAATATGGCCCTTGTAGCTGAGCAACCAGACCTTCACCTGCTTACATCTCTCTCCCAGGGGGCTAGGAGTCGGCTGATGTACCAGAGCCCATGTCTCCTCATGACCTGGGTATTACATGGCACACCAGAATTCTGGGCAGGGTCTGATTTAGGGCTAGAAGAGTCCTCTCTTTCAGTTCTGTCTTTATAGATTAGGCCTTGGTTACCACCCTACTGTGAAAAAGGGTCAAGAAAGAGGGTAGAAATCAGATGGAGCTGGGCTGTGCAGGACTGCACACAGATGCCCGGGCATGGGGCGGAGCCATTGTCCAATGGCTCCCACATGCAGGTGTTAGAACCAGAGTTGTCTAAGGCAGTTACTGTGATGTTCAAGTAAGCTAATGTGTGCAAAGTGTTCAGCACAGAGGTTGTGAGGCTGTAGACGCTCAGCATGTTTTGGTTATAGGGTGGTTTCTATAATGGAAAAAGAATTCACAGACCACAGAGCAGTGGGCATATACAATTATTGTGCAAGATAGTATCTCTTTCTTTTTTTTTTTTTTTTTTTAGTGTTTGACAAATGAAGTAGGAAATGAATAGATAAAGAAAATTTGAGCATAATTCACTTGAATTTATAGCTCCTTTGGACAATTCAAACAAAGAACACATTTTAAAAATGTGAAGTATTTTCAGAAGCTGATTGTTTGAGAAAATCTCAACTTCTTCCCAAACAGAGTGAATGGACCATATTGTCTGATGTCAATGTCATAAAAATAAAAAATAAATGTAAAAGATTAAATAGATTGTACTGACAAATACCACATTTTCAACTGGAAATCATTATGCTTGGTGAAATAAGCCAGTACCCTGAAAGTCACATATCATATGTTTCCTCTGATCTATGGTACCTAAACTATGGAGCACAAAAAATGTATTCTACATGAGTGAAGTGGACATTCTGGGACTTTATTATTGTTTGTAGTCTTGCAAGGGGGACACTGTTTTTCTTTTCTTTCTACTTTCTATTTAATTGTTTACCTAAGGGAACTAATAATGTCATTAAAAAACTTTTTTTTTAAAAAATCAGCAAGCATGAGGGAGGGAGGGTTGAAAGTATCACTTTGCCCCTGAATCTATATTGTGAAGTACATGAAATACGTTTACTTTTTTCTCATCTCAGGGGTACCGCTGTCTCTCCTGGAATTCAAGTTTTTATTTAATTATTCCTCCTTCTTGCAATCTAGACCTTCAAGCATGATTGTGTATGACAAGCTTCAATCACATTAAAGGTTTATATTTTCAATTTTATATTAACTAATTACTTAAAAGATTTCTTTATTTGAAAAGCAGAGTGACAGAGAGAAGAGAGCTACAGAGGTCTTACCTGCCGGCTCAGATGCTGGGACCGGGCCAGTCCAACGCCAGGAGTCTGGAAATTTTTGGGGGGTCTTTCACGTGGGTGGCAGGGGCCCCAGCGACTTGAGCCACCCTCTGCTTTCCCAGCTGTAATGGCATGAAGATTGGCAGTGGAGTAGCTGGGACTGGAACTGGCACTCTGACAGGCGATGCCAGCATCTTACGGGATATTAATCCCAGGTCTTGATTTTGTAAAAAATGGGGTTCTTAGGCCTGATTGCAATCAAATGGCGAGGTTATCACCATGGAATTAACTGAACACCGAACACTACTGCTTTTGAGTTTCGCTCCTGACTTTGTCAGAAGCCACAGATGATTAAGAATATCCAAGCTGAACCAAGAGTCAAGGTAAAAGTTTACAATGGATCACTAGAGGGGAAAATCCGAAGTAAGGCGAAGATGGCCTCTACAGCTCGTTGTTTAACATCAGTTTGTCTGAAGTACAATCAGAAAGTATCACATACAGAAAAGGAAGAGACTGAACTATTGCCGTTTGTGATTATGCTATCCAGAAACATCTACAGAATCGATTTTGAAATACTTTGCATAGAATATTCCATCAAGGAGCCGGGTAACCGATCTTTCCCCAAACCAGTTACTTTCACATTTGGCTGGTGAAGAAGGTGAAACTGGCAAAGTATTTAATCAGTAATAGTTAAAAAAATAGTTAAAAGTCAGTCAACAAAGAATGAGTAAAAACCCAGCAGGGAAGCTTCTGCTTGAGAACCTGCAACTACTGTCAGAGTGCTTGCTTCCTCTTGCCCGTGATTCCAGCTACCTGCTAATGTGCACTCCGAGGACGGAAGTGACGACTTCGTCGTCGGCTGTGTCCTGCCACCCGAGTGGGAGACCAGGCTGGAGTTCCTGGCTTCCAGTTTTGGCCCAATCTACCCTTAGTCATTGTGGGCATTTTAAGGAGTGAAGTGGAAGGTGGAAGCTCTCTGTCTCTGAGTCTCAAATGAAATTAGAAAATTATTAGGAAAAGGTAAGACAGGCTTTGCTGGGTGCAAAGACAGATGAGGATAAAATTGATACTACTTGTACATTAGTTTGTAAATCTAATGCAGTCATAACACATATAATGTAGTTATTTTTTTTACAACTTTAAATATTCTGAAATCACTCTGGAGGATAAGTATGTCAAAATGTCTTTTTTGTTTAAAAAAAAGAAGAGTCATTAGTGACTAATTTAAGTGACTGAAATTAAATAATGTGGAGCTAAAACCAAGAATAAGTAAATAAGCTAATAGTAAAATAGAAAATTCTGAAAAGTTTTTCATTTGTATAATGGTACAATATCATTTAAAAAGTAAAAAACAAACAAAAAATCCAAAAAATAGCCTTTGCTAAAGGACAAATTGGATTGGAGACCTGACTATGTATTTCGATAAAAAATAGAGGTAGATCTTTCATGATATGTATTATAATACGTATTAGATTACATTAAAACTATGAAAATCCTGAACATATATATATACAATTACCTAATTGGAAATTAGGATAGACCTTTTAAGTGCACTACAAGAACTGTAGTAAAGGCAGCAGAGTACATCCTAAAACAAAATTTGTTTTAAAAGCCCAAAAAAGATAATAAAATAGGAAGATGTTTGTACCAAGCATTACTGTGACATTATTTCTAAAGATATCAAGAGATATTATAAATCGCTAAGAAAACTATGACTACTGTAAGAGAAAGAAGTTTCAGTCTCTGTAGTGATAAAGAAAATTCAGACTAAAGCAATAATTACATTTCAAAATGTTTATTATATTTATATATTTAACATATTAACATAAAATATACAATATACAATATTGACGTGATAAATAACTGCTTATGGCAGCATGTATTAGTCATCTTTTTGGAAAGTAACTGCATTTAGGGTTGCAAGAGATTACAAATGTTTATGTACTTTAACTCAGTAATTTGTCCTTCCAAGAAAATATTCAGAAATTAACTGGATGGTACGTGGGTGCATAGTTATCTAACTGGTATAATCCTTTCCACAAGTAACTATGCATAACTGAGTAAGTACACAATGCATGAGTGTATATACACACGTAACTATAGTAACAACACTGAAACAGTGCTTAAATGGATAGTTACAATAGTGTTAATATTTTCCAGCTTTGCTGTATTCAGCCATTATTGCTACGATACTTAGAAAGTTGATAGAGCATTATATTTAAAATTTAAAAGTGTTTTTTCTCTTTTTCTATAATCTAACAGCAGTAAGTGATCTGATCTCATCTTTTTTTTCAGATACATTTCCCATTTTTTAAAAAAGAGGTATTTATTTTATTTATTTGGAAGGCAGAGTTACAGATACACACACACACACACACACATACACACAGCTCTTTTATCACTGGTTCAATTCCCAAATGACCGAAATGGCTAAACCTCTGCCAAGCCAAAGCTAGGAGCCTGAAAATCCGTCTGGTCTCCTACAGGGGTGGCAGGGGTCCAGGCACTCAGGCCATCTGTCACTGCCTTTCCAAGCACCTTGGCAGAGAGTTGGATCAGATGTACAGCAGCTGGAACTCGAACTGCTGCTAAAATGGGGTGCAAATGCCTAGGTGCCAGCTAACCTGGTCTGCCACAAAACCAGCCCCGCATTTTCTATTTTCATCAAAAATCTTGGGTCTTCTCAGAAAAAACAAAGAAATGATATGCTTGAAATTATGAATTTTTGCTTTAATTACCTTATGTAATGTGATTATCAAGTGTTCTCAATTTACACTTTGGTTTAATACTGAGCACCCCTCAAAACACTTGACTGATCCCAAAGGTAATCATTAAATAAAGACTTATGTGAGATTATTTTGGCAAATGTTCAGAGGTAAAATTAGATATTACTATTAGAATATTTTTAAAGGTAATTTGCAGAAATTATTTTTTGAGACTGGCAAATCTCAATAATTGCAGTCAGGAGAAAACTTTACAAAATTGACTTTAATTGACTTACTTTCTCACGTTTTCCATGGTCTCCATTACACTTAATACCCACAGATTCTTAATATCACATGGTTAAACACATCCTGATTGCAACTATGACCTTAAAACTGATCTTTAATGATAGATATTTTCTCCTATGACTGGTTCTTGGATTTCATTGAAGTAAAGGAGCAATTTCGATTATTACACTTGACTGTGAAGCTAGAATGCAGTAAAGCATGTTCTAGGCTAAATTCAGCCCAACTTTGTAGATACTTAGTTTCATGGTAGAGGAGCTCATGAAAGGTCAGATACGGGGTCCTGAAATGCTAACCTGGTGTTTTGGAGGGTCTTTGAATTTATTTTTATAATTTTGAGTGACTTAATGAAATTGCACATTTCTCCGGGTTGCTTTGTGTTGTTTCTCCTGATGTTGCGTTTGTTTGGAACTGAAGAGAATATTATATTAGGCACTCTAGCAGCTTTGTGTGACTTTGATTAACCAAAGACTGTAAATTCCATCACTGCAGCCTGATCGCCAGTTTCAAAACCTGAGGTGATTGTTTATTAGTGGACTTTGAGCCTACTGATCCTACTCTAAGCCCCACCAATACTATTTCAGGATAGCTCTTGATTTAAAGAATTTTGATTTCTTTATGGTAGAATTGATTTTTTTCTGAGTGAATGTTCAAGAATCCTTTAAAAATTTTTTAAAAGATTCATTTATTTATTTGAAAGACAGAGTTACACCAAAAGAGGAGGAGATGCAGATTTTCCATTTGCTGGAGGCTAGGTGGAAGCCAGGATCAAGGAACTTCATCTGGGTTTCCTACATGGGTTGCAGGGCCCTAAGCATTTCCCGGGTTCATTATAGAGGAGCTGGTTTGGAAGTGGAGCAGATGGGACTAAAACTGGCACCCATTTGGGATGCTACCGTCATAGACTGCAGCTTAACCCACTGCACCTACAGGGCCGGCCCATCAGTAATCATTTTTTTATCCTTAAGAAATGCTTGTTTATTTGAAAGGCAGAGTTACATGGTTAGAGAGAGACAGAGAGACAGAGATCTTTCAGCTATTGGCTCACAACCCCAAATGACTGCAATGGCAGGAGCTGGGCTGGTCCAAAGCAAGAAACCAGGGGCTCCTTCCATGTCTTCCAAGTGAATGCAGAGGTGTAAGCACTTGGGTCAGCCTCTGCTGCTTTCCCAGGTGCATTAGTAAGGAGTTGGGTCAAAAGTGGAGCAGCCAGGACTTGAACAGGTATCTACATGGGTTGTCAGAACCTCAGGCACAGGCTGGCACCAAGAACCTTAACAATTTGTATATAGATTGATGTCCTATGTATTATATTACAGCCAGAATCTACACAGCAGATTTATTTTTCTTGGACTTCTTTGTGATTATATGCCTGTCATTTACTTATTCCTTCCAGAACATTTTTGAATTGAGAACAAATCAATGTTCATCTGCTTTGGGAACAAATTGCTAATGGGCATTCATATCTCTGCCATACCAGTAAAGACACAAATGTTTGGAACTAGAAGGCTTGTGGAATTTTAAGGATCATGCAGTGATTTCAGTGGCCTGTCTCCTCTTTCTGATGAATAGGTTGGACATCTTCAAAAGGTATTGGTGGATCCTGAGCCACTTCAGGCAAATTCCTTCTTCTGTATGCTTAAATATCTTGCTTTGACATTAGAAGCTTTAGCTAACTACTTTTGAATACAAAATGAGAGATCATGACAAAAATTTTACTGTTTTGTCATCAGTTATGCAGGTGTCAGATTTTTAGGCAATTTCCAGGTAGAAATGGAATTAATAGTGATTAACGACCTAAGTTTTAAAGTCTTAAAAATTTGAAAACAGCTCCATCAATATTTCCAAATCTTTTTGTGAATTCCCCCACTAACTACACTGTTTCTCTCTATGATACACTAAAGAACAAACCATTACAAATAACAGAAAAAATCTCAAGTGAGATTTGGGACTCATGTTGGTTGTGACTTGGGGGCTCAGAAAGTTGCTTTTCTGAGCTTTTAAGGAAATGATTCAATGAAATTCATCATTTTTCTCTTAAGCCTATCAAAAATTGTACGTGTTGTGTGTGTGAGAGCGCGCGCGCGAGAGAAAAATGTTCCTAGGATCAGCTCTATTTGCATTGGTATTTCCAGTGGAAATGTCAAGTGTGACCTTTTTCTTGTCTGAGAGTCTAATCCTATTTTAAAGCCCTGTCACGCCCCTGCCGAGGGTCAGTGCCCTTCTGAATGGAGCCTCTGCACCTGCCCCCCCCCTTCTTCCCCTCTGAGTAGAACAGGAGGATGTTCCGGATGGCAAAGAAGCACAATGGTACGCTTCAGTGACCGCTGTGACAGAAAAGAAGCCCAGACTTGAGTATTAGGTAGAGTAAGATTTGAAATCACGAGGAAATAAATACAAAAATAGACAAACTTGAGAAGAGGAAAATAAAGAAATTCAGGCTAGGGACATTGCACTTTGCTGCTCTGTATCTTGGGGCTAGTACACCATTGAACTTTCCACTTGATGTGATAGGAATTATGAACCAAGATTAGCTCTAGCCAACTGCAGGATGCTGACACCAGCGTCATGGATATTTCACTTGTAGAAAAGATAATTTTGAAATGATGGGAAATATAGCCAAGGAGTTCCAAAAAGTCACAGTGACTGGAGCTGGTTTCTCTGAATTCACAAAGTAGAGTTTTAAATTATTTCGCTCAGTAGAGCAAAAGCAAGCAGTCAATGAATATAGATAATTTGAATAGGAGAAGGATTATATCTTCATGCTTATTATCATTTAAAGGTAATGTTCTGGAAAAAATTAGCTGTTTGCTAGTGTTTCCGCTGGATTACAATTTCCTATCCCAAGTATTGTTATGGAATTAAAGAACTTCATATTAGAGTATAATCAAATCTAAATATGTCATTTGTCCCTATATCATCTAGTTTGAAAGTTATCCATGAGGGAAAATGTTGCATTAACACAGAAACTCTACTAAAAATACAAAATCCAAAATCAATAGTTTCACCCAAAGACTTCTCACAAAATCCCTTCAGTCTTTACTGGCCATATTGAAGTCCTCACTATTTTTCCTAAAATACTATTTTCTCTCTCTTTTTTTTTCTTATGAAATAAGGCCTTAATGGATTCTTTCAGGTGATGACTAAATGAATTTTATCTTTTACTTTGTGCTGTGCTCCAAAATTCCAGTTTAGAACACAGCTCTCTAACAAATCTCTCTCTCTCTCTTTCTCTCTCTCTTATCACCTTGTATCCTAATCCAGCTGTCATTCTTTAATCAACTTCCTTCCTGAAACCTTTCATCTTCATCCAGTCTGTTCTGCCTGTGGCTACAAGAATGACTCCTCTAAATGACAATGCAACATTCTTCCTCAAATACCTGCAATCCAAAAGCTAACCAGGAAGGTTTAAGTGGGAGTTGGAGGTGGGCAACTAGCCTGGTGGTTATGATGACTGTGTCTCATGTTGGAGTGCCTGGATTTGAGTCCTGGCTCTGTTTCCAAGTCCAGCTTTCTGCTAATGTGCACCCTGGGAGGTAGCAGGGGATGGTCTGAGTACGTGCCTGACCTGCATCCTCGTAGGAGACCCAAGTGGGTTGTGAACTCCTTGGTTCAGTCTGGCCCTCCCCTCACTGTTGCAGTCTTTGGGGGAGTGAACAAAATCTCTCTCTCTCAAATCAATCAATAAATAAATAGTTTTTAAAATGTCACTGATTTCACAGGGTAAAGCAGGGTGAGGTTGAAGATGAATGACAGGGATCAAGAGTACAAAGATTTGGACAGTTTCAGAGAGCATTGGATCTGCGAATCACCTAGAATTAAGAGAAGATGGGACTTGCACTATGGCTTTAAGACATGAGATGCTTTGGTTGGAAAAGGGTGGCAAGTAATTGGATGTCCTTTCCTAGAAAACAGTGATCCAGGACACAAAAGTGTCCCGGAATATGGCAAATACAGCAGTTGGACTAGTATAGAGGGTCATGGGAGTTGAATCCACAAAGTAGGTTAGAATTTGCTAGGGATCGGCTGTGGTTTTCAGCTTAAAGCTTTTTGTGCTGAGGTTCAAGGGAAGGCCTGGATGGTGTTTGGACAGGGCGATGATATTATCATATACAAAGATTGACTTACTGGAAGTGTACAGGATGGATTGGGTGGGGATGGACCATCTGAGGCAGAGAAACTGGTTAGAAGACAGTTGCTGGGTCCAGCGTGGTGGCCTAGTGGCTAAAGTTCTCGCCTTGTACATGCTGGGATCCCATATGGGTGTCGGTTCGAATCCTGGTAGCCCTGCTTCCCATCCAGCTCCCTGCTTGTGGCCTAGGAAAGCAGTCGAGGATGGCCCAAAGCCTTGGGTCCCTGCATTCACATGGGAGACTGGAATGAAGTTCCTGGCTCCTGGCTTCAGATAGGCTCAGCTCTGGCCATTGTGGCCAATTGGGGAATGAATCATCAGATGGAAGATCTTCCTCTCTGTCTCTCCTCCTTTCTGTATATCTGACTTTGCAATAAAAATAAAATAAATCTTTGAAGAAGACAGTTGCTGTCATCTAGGTGTGTGTGTGATTTGGGGCTTGGTTAGCATGAAAGCTATGAGAAAGACATTTGGGACATGGAAAGGAAGTACTTATGGGATTTGGAATTTAAGTGGGTATGAGGGTAGGAATTAAAAATGACTTCAGGATTTCAAGCTTGGTGACTATAAGAAGCACAGCAGCCAGGAGAGAATTTGGGGGTTTTGTGTATATATTGAGGTTTCAGACATGGAGCCTGGATGGCTTCAATTCATCTGACTGAAAATATTATGCATGGGACTAGTGTTGTGGTGAAGTGGTTTAAGCTACCTCTTTCTACACCACCCATCTCATATTGAAGCACTGGTTTGAGTCTTGGCTACTTTGCTTCCAATCCAGCTCCCTGCTATTACCCCTGGAAAAGTAGCATAAATGGCTCAAGTATTTGGGTCCCTGCCATCCACATAGAAGACCTGGATGGAGTCCCAGACTCCTGGCTTCAGGATGGTTCAGTTTTTTTTTTTTCAAGATGGTTCAGTCTTGACTTTTGGACGCATTGGGGGAGTAAACAGCAGGTGGAATCTCTCTGTCTTCCTTCCAAATAAATGAGACAACTGTATTATTTAAAGGGAGAAAATCTTTTGAATGTGGTTTGTGATTGCAAAATGGAGTTCCACAGTCAACTAACTGCATGCTGGATGAAATCTTGGAAATGAGTGGAATCATTCAGCAAGGACTTGACCTGTGGCTAGTACACTTATTAGATGCAAAAGAAAAGGATAAAAGAAAAAAAATGCCTCAAAACAGAAAAAACAAAACAAAACAGAGGTTAAAGGTGGGTGAGAATTGTCTGTCAATGGCAAAGGGGACAGCAGACAAAAAATAGGATGACAGCAGCAAAGACAAGACTCTGCAAAGAACTTCAGGACAAAATGAATCCTCACAATAGCCTGCTGTGTTTGTGAAGGAAGACCATGGTTGCAGTTTGGAAGTGTGGGGCCCCAAACCACAGTTCAAGTGACTTAACAGAAAATGTGCTGTGCCCAACCAGAGGCAGCAATTGTAAAAACCCAGGAGCTCCTGTGGTAATGGGAGGAGAAAAATGGGAGTGGGTAGGGCACCCAGCTCCTGCGCAGGCCGTTCGAGGATCAATGCCAAGAGAAATGAAGGACAGATGGTGTTGGAGAAATCAGCATGTGGTTGAGAAAGCAGAAATGAATATTTCCTGTATAGGAGTAACTGAACGAAAGTGATGGTTGAAGTGCCTGTTGAAAGTTGGCAAGATACATGCTCAGAAGGGCATGTGTGCATGTGTGTGCGTGTGTACACATGAGTGTGTGCATGCTTCTGATGAAATTACGCTGTGAGGTTCACTGGAGAGTATAACGTGTTGTTTCTGCTTGGAAGGCCTGTCCCGTTAGCAGGGCTAGGTGCTAACTCTGGTGTCTTCGCACGCCACAGACAGAGTTGGAGTGAATGAGTCAGAGAAGACAGTTGTACTTTTAGACAGTTTTTTTTTTTTTGGAGGACGTGAAAGAAGTGCAGAAAATCAAGTGCCTCTCAGTCTGATTTGGTTTTGTTGCCACTTTTTTTGGTTCTTTTCGGTCCATTACCTCTTTAGGCATACCTCATTGTGTACCGATGTTATTTGCCAATTCCTGTAACTGTGAGCCTCCTAGATCACTCATTCTGAATCACTAGTGTCTTCAATGTTCCTGGCTCAGGATAACCAATGGAGATTGCCTATTAAACAAATAAGGGAGGGCCCGGCGGCGTGGCCTAGCGGCTAAAGTCCTCACCTTGAAAGCCCCGGGATCCCATATGGGCGCCGGTTCTAATCCCGGCAGCTCCACTTCCCATCCAGCTCCCTGCTTGTGGCCTGGGAAAGCAGTCGAGGACGGCCCAATGCATTGGAACACTGCACCCGCGTGGGAGACCCGGAAGAGGTTCCAGGTTCCCGGCTTCGGATCGGCGCGCATCGGCCGTTGCGGCTCACTTGGGGAGTGAATCATCGGACGGAAGATCTTCCTCTCTGTTTCTCCTCTCTGTATATCTGACTTTGTAATAAATAAATAAAATCTTTAAAAAAAAACCAACAAATAAGGGAGAGCATGGGAATGTTAGCTCTGCAGAGGAGTAGATATCTTCCCTCCTATGTGGCAAGTGAGGAATACTGAAATGCAATTTTAGAAGCATAAATTCTGTTCTAGCTAGGTAGCCTAGTGGCTAAAGTTCTAACCTTGCACACGCTGGGATCCCATATGGGCGCTGGTTTGTGTCCCAGCAGCCCCGCTTCCCATCCAGCTTGCTTGCTGGGAAAGCAGTCGAGAATGGCCCAAAGCCCTGGGAGCCTGCACCTGCCTGGGAGACCCAGAAGAAGCTCTGGGCTCCTGGCTTCAGCTCGGCTCAGTTCCAGCTGTTGTGGCTGCTTGTGGAATCAATCAACGGAAGATCTTTCTCTCTGTCTCTCTGTCTGCATATCTGACTTTCAAAATAAAAAAATAAATAAACCTTTAGAAGCATAAACAAGGATTGGCTATTTGGTTCAGTAGTGAAGGCACTCCCTGGGATGCTGAGCTTCCATATCAAAGTGCCAGGTTTCTAGCCCTGGCTTCATTCCCTGCTCTAGCTTCCAGTTAATGTGCATTTTGGAAGGTAGCAGGTGATGCCCCCAGTACTTGAATCCCTGCTACCCATGTGGGAGACCTGGCTCCTGACTCTGGGTTGGCCCAAACCCTGCTTTGGCAAATTTGAGAACCAACCAATGAGTGAAACCCTTCTTTCTCTTTATCTCTCATGAGTCTTTTCTGCTTTTCAAAAAATATATGTATTTTAAGAATCATGTAAAATGGTTAAACCAAAGGCAGATACCACTCATGCCACAGTATTTCTAGCTCCTTATTAAAGTGTTATCCAAGAGACCTGTGAGTAGAAGAAATAACAGGGCCTGAAGAAAGCTTTTGGGCCTCTCCTTTAAGCAAGGTACTGGGTAGACACTTTACTTACACTTCCTTTAATCTACAGAAACACCCTGAAGTTGTATTTATTGTTCCCAATTTGCTGATAAGGAAACCGAGGCTGAAAAATCACATGCTTATCATCCTTATTAAAATCCAAGTTTACGACTGTAAAATCTACTTCCTTCCATGTGCCTTGTTATTGGCAAAGTTGTAGGAAATGTGTACCAGATTCAGAAGTCTCAGTGAGCAGCAGCCAGAGTTCAGGAAAGGGCAAAGGAAACAGAACTAGCCTAAGATCAAGGCTGTTCAATCCTTAACTCTGAGAAGAATACAAGAAATACAGACTGTGGAAACCCAGGCTTGGCATCTGGTGTGGCAGAGGAAATTTTAGTGAGGATATGGCTGAGGGTTTGTGGCAGGAGCAGCTCACCATTTCAGGTTGTTAAAGCCAGCCTCATTATCAAGACTGGAAGCTTCTAGAATGTTTCCTCGTGTTCCTTGGAAAATGTTAAGGACCAATGCGGTACTCTTAACTTCATATGGAGTGGGCGACCTAAAACAACGTGGAAACTGAAAGGAAAAGGAGATTTATTCCAATCACTCTTTAACTGTATGCCTTGTGTATGAAGATGCTTTGAAGCCAAACAGGGATTTGATTAATATGAATAATTGCAAGACTATTCATGAAGCATAAGTCAGGTCAGTAGATATGTGTCTGGATCAGAATAACTGTGAGGAATCCATAGGTGGTGTCTAGTGAGACAGTGCTTTTGGCGGTTTGTTCCCTTGTTTGTATTTTACTGCTCTAAGAAGGATGATAATATTTCAAGTTCTTATTGTACTATGTGGTGCTCTCACAGCTTTGCATTTTCTAGTTCACTGAATCCTCACAAAAACCCCAGAGCTCAGTATCATGATATCTACCGTATAGATGAGAAAATTGAGTCCCAAAATCAAGTGACATGCCCAAGATACACAGCAAATTTGTTGTAAATTTGCAATTTAAATGTGATCAGCTCCACAGGTCACACTTCTAACGGCATGGTCAGTCTCCAAATTTCAGAATCTTCTGTTTTATGGTACAGGCCGTTTCTTTGTGTTTGACAAGAAACACGAGTAACCTTTGACAAATCTCAAGTGTGTTCCTCTTTAGAGGCCACATGCATTCCTTTTTCTTCAGCACCTGTCTTGTCAATTGTCTTTGAAAGGAAATCCTTTTTCTTATTCATTTGAATGACATTTGTATCCCAGGAATTTTTTTGGCAAAAATTTCAAACCCCAAAGAAAACATCAGTGACAAAGGTACCTTCATATGCCTTTCCATAAACAGCAGCAGGGTTGAGTCTATGGTTCTCAATTTTCCTCTTTCTCAGTTTTGAGCAGTTTCTCTACTCATTTAGCTCTAGAGATTTTTGTATTTGTGAAGCCTTTTAAAAAAGATGTTAATGCGATGGCCATGTTAAAATACTTTCTATATCAAAAGAACTACGAAGCATGCCATGTGTATGTGGGACTTAAATAGGAAGAACTTTTACACTTGAGTTTCCTTTCTTGCTTAAACGTTTTTATTCAGAGATGACAAAGAGAAACAGATTCAGTTTTGAAGGTGAATGCCAGGTTTGCATTGTGTCGTGTGGTCTGTGGAAGTTTACCTTTAGAGATTGAATTGTAGGATGCATGATATTAACTAAAAATTATGCTAAGGACTAATTGTCCAGAACTTCTGAAGGCTCGAGTTTACATCCTTATCAAATGCTCTAGAAGACCTCGCCAGTGTTCAAAATTCAGCTGATTGTGATTCAAGGAAATTTAAGCGAGGCTATGGCCAAGGGTATGCAGGAGCAGCTCACTATTTTGAATTGCTGACACTTCGCACAGGACGATTATTGTTCTTTTTGAGTTTCTGAAGCACAGCATTGTATCTGACAAAGATTAACTAGCTGCTATGTACGTAAGAATTTATAATAAGCATAAAACTACCCAGCAGAAAAGTATTTTTGACTTCAAGATCTTTTAAAAATTTCTTTACTACTTTGCATTGCAAAAATTTGTACTCCTTAAAAGAACAGAATAAAAGAGCACCTTTTAACTATTCAAATACATTCTTATCCAGCATGGCCATATGGGCAAATAAATTGCTGTGTTTCCAGTGGGCACATGAGGACATGGAAAACTCTACCACTAACACATACACTCACCATTTCTATTTGCCTGTGCACTTGTGGCCTCAAAATACTGCCAATAAACAACATTCCCATGTTCACATTTTACCAGGATTTTCAAGTTTAACATGTATTCGAAAATTTCATTCTAAAATGTCTAAAAACACACAATGTTTGACAAAGGGTGCTAAGTAATAGATGGATAAGGCAAACACTGAGTTGCTTGACTAAGAAGATTTCCCTACCCTAACTCTCTGAATTTTATACTGGAATGATTTTAAACATATGTGGTTATAAGCTTATCAGATTTCCAAAAATGAACCCTCTATAAAAATCACAGTGGGGCCCTCAGCTGTGTTTTCTTCCATTATTTACAGACAAATTGAAAGCAAATGTTCTTTAAAAGAAAAAAAGTACAATGAACTGAAAACAGCTGTCAGGATACACTTTTTCTCTCGAAATCATCTGCCATACAGAAGTGTAGTCAACTGGAGCCTAAGTCTCATGAAATCATGCCTTGTTTAATGATAGTTTTAGTGTCAATTCAGAGAGTTAAGTGTTAATGTCTGCCACAGCAAAATCTAAATGGCTCATTTAATTCAGCAAGGTTAGGGCGAAAGTAGTAGCACTGGGGTAACAACACAAATGCTTTGTTTGAGAGTGTGCATTGCAAATGCATTTTACAAAGAAGATATTTTCTGAAAAATCATTTGAAGTACTGCATTGAATATTTTATGGACATTTTCCTCTACAGCTACTGTGGAGTGAATTTTTAGCCATAATACAAGACCATAGGAAAGACAATGTACAGAAAAACAGAATACCTGCATGGACTGTCAAATGGCTTCCCTACTCTAAATATAAAAATATCTTTTATTGAATTGCTCTTGATATAGAAAAGACTTACTCAACAAATGACGGTATTCTGCTCCTTTTTTCTTCAAAATATCCTTTTGATATGTGACATGCCAAAGAGGGAACAGCATCATTTATACAGGATGCCTACTAGAACTGCACAATCTAAGTTTAATCATTAGAAAACAGCAATCCTAAATTAAGATCATTCCATTTTAGAAAGAGAATATATGAATGAATTCTTCCAACATGTCAGTATCATAAGAGACAAAGAAAAACTAAGAGAATTTTCAAAATTAAAAGTTGCTTAAGAGATATGACAGCTAAACTCAATATCTGATTCGGTTCTACAATAAAAAAAAGGGTTATAAAAGACATTGGGTCAAGAGACAAATTTGGAATTCAGATGGAAGGTTAGAGAGAAGTATTGCATCAATGTTAAATTTACTGAAGTTGATAACTACCCCATGGTTATGTAAGAGAACAGCTTTATTCTTAGGAAATACACACAGAAGCATCTGGGGTAAAGGGCTGTGATGTGTGCAACCCAGTCTCAAATGGTTCTGAGTGATAAAGAAAACGGGGCAAAATGTTAACAGCGGAAGAATCTGGGTAAAGGGCCCATGGCTCTGCATAACACCACAGCTCCTCTGCAAATTTATTTCTGAGTTTATTTTCACCTAATTGGTGGGTCTGAACTTTTTTTCTCTAAGTATGAATGTATTTTCATATTAATTTACTAAAAAACAATCTTACTTGACAAAGAATTACTTCTGGGAACCATCACTCTTAGATAAATGCTGTTGTCCCTACTAGGAATTATTCAACAGTGGCTGAATGAGTTCATGACTGAATGAAAGAATATAACTGATGGTCTATGGCCATACCGCCCTGAACGTGCCTGATCTCGTCTGATCTCGGAAGCTAAGCAGGGTCGGGCCTGGTTAGTACTTAGATGGGAGAATACAACTGATGTGTTAAAGTATTTTACATTTTGGTTTCAGATTTCAGCATAACAGATGTGAAAAATAACCAGAAATTCTGTTGATTCTGTCCTTTTGGGGTCACCAGGGAGTTTAGTGTATTACATATTTTTGCTGCCTCTAGGATTCAAAGGATTTCCTTTTTGTCATCTCAGCCAACTGGATGTTGGTTTTGAAGGTGTCTAACAGCCACACATTTCTCTCCAGGAAAATGGGGTGGATTCTTACTCTTATGGTCATATTGGCTCATGATTTTATCTAAGTGCTTGTCTAAGATGTATTTCATGAGAGCAAATTTTCAGTATTTTAAATTACATTGGAATTGCAGACTGAAGAATCCAATGTCCTTCCCGTGATTCTGGAAAACAAAACAAAGCAGAAAGTATTCCCATGATAAAATGCGGAAAGGAAGGGCCTTCGTACTCAACCCCTGCCTTATGTCTGAAGAAAAATTGATCCATGCTGTGCTCTGTCATTCCCGTTTCAATTTTTTTCATTTATGACAAAATTGAAAGACTCAAGTATATTTTAAACCATGGATACATTCCGTAAAATTAGTTTAACGTTAATGATGAAATGATGTTTTTCCATGACTGGACGAGTAGATCATATAATATAATCTCTGTTCGACACGCGGTCTGCAGGATGTGAGCGGCAAGCTCGTAGTGTCACATCACCTGAGACGTGTCGGAGGTGCAGATTCTGAGGCTCCGACCCTGATGTATCAGACAAGATCTGCCACTTAACAAAGCCCCAGGTCTTCTGTATGCGCTTAAAGGTCATGGAGCCCTGAGAAAACACAAAGAGATTTGGAAACAGATGTTCCTGAGGGGTCCAAGCATCCAGATTATTAAAAATTGCCTACTATTACCTTCTTTGAGGAGAATAAAATTAATGACTGCTGTATTTCCTCCATAGTAACTCTTTTTTCTGATTCTCTGCTACTTTTGTTTTGTTGCTCCAATCAAGAGCTTTCAGTTGTTTAGTTATTTTTGTTCTCTCATTATAATTAGCTTTCTAACCCATCTTGGTGTTGGTGTTTTATCTCGGCCCAATTTTGTGCAAGCAGTGTTGTGGTGCCACAGGTTGGGCTTGCGATGTCTGCCTCCCAGTGTTGGAGTGCTGGTTCAAGTTTCAGCTGCTCTGTTTTCAATGCATTTCCCTGCTGATGTTCTTGGGAGGGAAGTGAAGATGGCCTGGGTGCTTAGGCTGCTGCCACCCACATGGGAGACCAGGATGGAGTTCTAGGCTCCTGGCTTTGTTCTGGCCCAGCCCAGGCCCTGTGGGCATTTGTGGGGTAAAGCAGCAGATGGAGGATTTCTCTCTCTGTCTCTGTCACCCTGGCTCTCAAAACAACTATATAAGTCTGTTTTTTAAGTAAATAAAAAAGAATAATGAATAAAATATGTAGACACAGTTGTTTTGGGATTTTTAAATCCTAATCCATGTAATGACCCAATGTTATTTTTTTCTGCTATAGCTAGAGAACATATGCAATAAGATTTAAATACTTTGGAATTATTGAGTCAGATTCCTGGCTCAGCTAATGATCTATCTGGATAACTATTATATACCAGAAAAATTGTACTTCCTGTAGTTGTTGGATATAGTATTATTAAATTAATTTGATTTGCTCATGTTATCATTCTCTTCCATATCCAGATTCTTTTTTTTTAAGATTTATTTATTTTATTACAAAGTCAGATATACAGAGAGGAGGAGAGACAGAGAGGAAGATCTTCTGTCCGATGATTCACTCCCCAAGTGAGCCGCAGCGGCCAGTGAGCGCCGATCCGAAGCCGGGAACCAGGAACCTCTTCCGGGTCTCCCACGCGGGTGCAGGGTCCCAAAGCTTTGGGCTGTCCTCAACTGCTTTCCCAGGCTGCAAGCAGGGAGCTGGATGGGAAGTGGAGCTGCCGGGATTAGAACCGGTGCCCATATGGGATCCCGGAGGGACTTAAGCCGCTAGGCCACGCCGCCGGGCCCTCCATATCCAGATTCTATCAAATACACTAAGACAGAGTTGTCAACATTATTGCCATACTGCCCAAGTGAATTGATCTCTTTCTCCTCTTAAGTTTGTTTACTTTTGACTCATGAATTTTGCTGTTGTTATTAGGTCCACACATACTTAGAGCTGCTTTACTGACACATTTTACCTGTTAACATTAAATAATATCAAACTTTCTTCATAAAGAAGTTTACTTTGTCAGATATTGAGATAGCAGCTCCGGCTTTTGCACACTCAGTAGTTACAGGGTAAATTTTTTTCTTCTTTTACTTTTTTTTAAAAAAGGATTTACTTATTTTTATTGGAAAGTCAGACAGACAGAGAGGAGGAAAGAGAGGAAGATCTTCTATCCACTGATTTGTTCTGTAAGTGGCCACAATGGCCTGAGCTGAGCTGATCAGGAGCTGAGAGCCAGGAGTTTCTTCTGGATCTCCCATGCAGGTGCAGGTTCCCAAGGTTTTGGGCTGTCCTCTGCTGCTTTCCCAGGCCACAAGCAGGGAGCTGGATGGGAAGTGGGGCTTCCCGGGACACAAACTGGCATCCATATGGGATTCTGGCGCATGCAGTGTGAGGCCCTTAGCCTCTAGGCTACCATGCTGGACCCCGTTCTTTTACTTTTAAGTTATCTTTTTCTTTTCCTTCATATTTTGTCTTTTGTACATAGCATCTGGTTCAATGGTGTCTGTTTTCAAACTGAGGTATCTAGGCTATCTACTATAACGACATGAATGAGGCTAATTTTCATCCATTTATTTTCCACTTCTCCCTTATTTGTTCTTTTTTTCTTATTTTTGTTGGGTTAGTTATTTTTTGGTATTCTATTTTATTTGTCCATTCCTCCTGACTCTTATATAATTGCTTCATGATCCACACATTATAAATATTACCTCATAGATGTTTAGTTTTGCTTTAAACAGTAGCTGTTTAAGTAAATTAAAGGAGAACTAAAACACACTCTCACTAAGTGGGTAATAAATTTTTCCTTTGTCGTTTCTCATGCTCTCCATTTCAACCTGCAGATCCAAGCTTCCACTAGGTGTCATTTTTATTTGGCCAAAAGATTAGATTTTGGTTTTGTTTCTGTGGTACAGGTCTCTTGATCAATTTATTCTATTTCTTTTATTTGACAAACTTCATTTCATTTTGATGAATATTTTTGGCCAACTATAATATTCTGGGTTAATGGCTTAACCTAATGAATGGACAAATGCGATCTCCTGGGGGTGGCTTAGTTCTCATGGAACAGCATTAGTTCTTGTGAAAGTGGGTTATTGTAAAATGACGCACCTTTTTGTGCTGGATCCTTCCTATATGCAGCTGGCTCCCTTTATACTTCCCCATCATGCTGTGATATGGTCAGGGTGCCATTACCAGGATGCTGGTGCCATATTGATTGGATCCTCTGGCTGCCTTGTTCATGAGCCAAGTCCACCTCTTTACTTTGTAAGTTACTGAGCATTAGATAGTTTGTCATGGTGGTAGTAACAACAATGGGGTTTCTTTCCTGTTTCTTTTCCTTTTTTAAAAAAAAATATTTTATTTATTTGAAAGGAAAAGTTAGAGAGCAAGGAAGCAAGAGGCAGAGAGGTCTTCCTTGTACTGATTCACTTCCCAAATGGCTGATCCGAAGTCAGGAGCCAAGAGCTTCTTCTGGGTCTCCCATGTAGTTGTAGGGACCTCATGTAGTTGAGTCAACCCTAGCTGCTTTCCCAGGCAGGAAGCTGGATCTGAAGCGGAGCCACTGGCGTGGAATCAGTCCCCATGTGGGATGCTGGGACTATAGGTAGTGGTTCAACCTACTACACCACAGGATCAGTCCCTGTTTAAATTTCTTGTTGGCTTTGGGTGATTTAGAAGAAGTCATGTGTCATGTGGCAGTACTGCCCAAAATGCTTTGTGGGGATCACCATCTACTGGGGATCAGTGTTCCTACCTTGAGAAAAAGGCATCAAGACCTCCAGGGGCTAAGGTGAAGTGGTTAAGTAGCTTTCCCAATTTAACCTTGTGTATACATCAGGCTTGGCCAACTCCAAGTTTCTCCAAGCTTTTTCTGCTGCACAATACAATACTATTTTACTTTTAAAAATTCAATTGGTTGTTTTGTAGCTTGGTTAGGCATGCTAAAATTAGTATTTTTAGTATATCCTAAGTGCCCCTTTAAAAAAAATATTTATTTGAGAGGAAGAGTTAGAGACAGATGGAGAGACAGGCAGAGACCATCCATCCCCCAGTTCACTCACCAGATAGCTGCAGCATCCAGGATGGGGCAGTCTGAAGCCAGAGCCAGGAAATCAGTCTCCCACAAAGATGACAGAGTCCCCAATGCTTGGGCTGCCTTCTGCTGCTTTCCCAGGCACAGCAAGGAGCTGGTTCAGAAACAGAGTAGCTGGGACTTGATGCTCCAGTGTCAGATGCTGGTGTCCCAAGTGATGGTTCAATCTGATAGTCATAGTTCTGGCCCCTCATTAATGCTTTCAGAGGGTCACAATTTACTATTGTTGACTCGGTTTACAATGAACAGGTGGCCAGTGCAATAGCACATCAGGCTAATCCTCCATCTGTGATGGGCACCAGTTGGTGTTTTAGCTGCTCCACTTTCAATCCAGCTGCTTGCTTATGGACTGGCAAAGCAGCAGAGGAAGGCTTAAGTCCTTGGGCCTCTGCACCCATGTGGGAGACCTTGAAGAAGCTCCTGGCTCCTGACTTTGGGTGTTGTGGTCATTTGGGAAATGAATCAGTGAATGGAAGACCACTCACTTTCTCCATCTCTCCTTTCTCTGCAAAAAATGTATCTTTCAAATAAAAATAATCAGATCTTAAAAAGAACACCTGGGGCAGGCCTGGTGGGGGTTATTGTGGGTCGCTCTGACTAGGCTGCAGCTCCCACTGGCTTATGTGAGGACCAAGTATGTGCTGGGCAGAACCAGGCTGGATTGCAACACCCATTGGTTCCAGTGGAAGTCGGGGCTGAAAACAGAACCGACCCAGCAGTTGCAACCACCAGCTGATCGGGGCAATGGACTGTACCAGGCCCTGTACTTGCAAGCAAACAAAAGAATCTGGTCTGGGAACACCTCAGACAAAGTTTCTTTGGGGATCTCCCCAATCAAACTGCCGGACTCAGAACCCTAACCATGAAAAGACAGAGGACAGAACAAGTCAGTCAACTACCTCAGCCATATGTTTGCAGTGAAAAACTGGGCAAACAGAGACTCTAAGATGGACTATGATGATCAGTGGATTCTTTAGTGACCTCATCATGCTTGGAATGGTGAGATTTGCAACAATTCATAACTGTTGAACTATCAAAACCACTTGAACAAGACCCTTGGAGCATGCCCCACATCAGGGACCTGGGGATGGGTGGGATGCTGGGTGGGGTTTCTCCCTTTATCTCGCCCTTTACCCCAGATACATGAAGGAAACAATATGGAAATAATAGTCTTACCCATTTTCCTGTAGCCCTTGAACATTTTTACCCTAATTAACTATGTAAAAAATGTCAAGAATAAAGAAAAAAAAGAATACCTCCAAGAGCAATGTCAGCCTTCTGCTTCATTCTGCATATTTCTGTCATATTGGTTACATAGAACACAGAAGTTTGCACAGAGAACTGAAAGTTACCCTTCTTGGCAAATGGCTGAAATACTGGCCAACTATCAGGATTTGAAAGTTAACTTCTGGATATGGCATTGTAGTATAACAGGTTATGCCACTTCCTGTTATTCCTACTGGCATCCCATATGGCCATCCATTCCTGTCCCGGCTGCTCCACTTCTGATCCAGCTCTCTCCTAATGGCCTAGGAGAGCAGTTGAGGATGGCCCAAAGCCTTGGGACCCTGCACCTGCATGGGAGACCTGGAAGAGCTCCTGGTTCCTGGCTTTGTATTGGCTTCGTTGTGGCCACTTATGGAGTGAATCATTGGATGGAAGATCTTCCTCTCTGTCTCTCCTCCTCTCTCTATATATCTGACTTTGCAATAAAAATAAATAAATCTTTAAAAAAAAGAGCAAGAAATGTGACTTCTATGACAAATTTACCAGAAGATTCTTGAAGTCAAGGTCAGGTAACAGAATATTTCAAAAGTTATTCTGAAGGAGAGGATGATAATGAGGGTGACGGTGAAAAATGGGACGCCTTCCGGGCCATAATATACCCTTCTCCCATGTGTTTGGCAACTGGTGAGAAAACTAAAGCTGCAGAAAAAAAAAGTACTTTACAATAATTCTAAATCTCACTATTGTGAAATAGTCAGGCATATGAAAAAGCACAGATAATAGTAACTATTTGTGTTCTAGCAGTATGCTGAAGAAATAAAGACTTGAAAGAAATACAAAGGAAACTCTTGTGGTACCCACCCGTGCTCTTCATTTCCCTTCTTTCTTCAGTAGTGATATGTGTTTGAGATTTATGCATTCCAATAATTATAGCTTTTCTTTTTTGTAGGATTTATTTTATTTATTTGAAAGGTAGTGTTGCACAGAGAGGGAAAGAGTGTGAGAAAGAGAGGAAAAGGGAAAGAGATAAAGAGAGAGAAAGATTTTGCACTCACTGATTCACTTCCCAAAGGTCCACAATAGCCAGGGCTGGGACAGGCTCAAGAAACCACGCGCCAGCTATTCCATCTGGGTCTCCCACAGAGTAGCAGGAACCCAAAGCTTGGACCATCTTTGGCTGTTTTCCCACGTGCATTAACAGGGAGCTGGATTGGAAGTTGAATACCTGCACTTGAATGGGCACTCATTGGGGATACTGGCCTAATAGGCAGCAGCTTAAATTGCTGGACCTCTGTGCCAGCCTTGATCCTTATAGTTTTAGTCCACTTATTTTCATAACACTATACCACTCCACAATTTGAATATATTTGCTAACTTGTCAATTGATGAGCACTTAGGAGATGGCATGAGGTTGCTGGGGAATGTGTCACTAGATGAGATGTTCTCTGGTTCTATTGTTGCTTTTGGAGATGGGTTTCCAGATGTTTATTACATTATTAAAAATAAATTGATAACTGAATGTAAACCAGATAGTCACAGCCCTAATGATGACAATGGATTGTGAACCAAGGATTATGATGAGTCCAATTCACAGACACCAAACTAATAATAAAATTTACAAATGCATTAATTTGTTAGGCTGCTAAAACAGTAATATGCACTAGGAGGGTTGAAAAAGAAAAAAAAATATAATTTCTCAGTTTTGAAGGCCAAGGCTTTGAGATGGGCATGTGGCACCACTGGGTTCTTCCAAGGCCACTCTCCTTGGCTTGCAAGCTGCCATCTTCTCTTCCTATGTCTTCCCATGGTCTCCCTTCTATGTCTGTGCCCCGATTTCCCTTCTTTTAAGGTCACCAGTCATTGGAGTACCACCCAGACTGACCACCTGATTTCAACATAATCATCTCTACAAGGCCTATAGCGATCATCAGTTTCTGAGCACTGTAGTTTGGACTTCAACATGTGAATCTCAGTGGACAAAATTTATCCCACAATTACTATCACAGGCAAAGCTTCAATGACCATTCCTTGGACAAATAAGGGCAAGTTTCCTGGGGAATTACCAAAGTGTGGAATTTTTAGGTCCTGTAACAGAATAGTATTACATGAATGATGGTATTGACATTTGTACAGTAAAAGTTTGGAAAAAATCAGTGGTAGCTAGCTTTTTTGAAATAGTAACTATATTCTATAAAAATTTCTGTAGTTTTTATACATCTTTTTTAAGGTAGAAATTATCATTATCATTATTATGACAAGGAAAAAGGTTTACAAAAATTAAGTAATTTTTTTAGGATCCAGAGAAGCTGGTTTTTAAACCAAGATTATTTGATTCCACAGTTTGAGCTTTGTTTAAAATTTTTATTTATTTATAGACCAAGAGGTAGGGGGAGAGCGAGCGAGAGAGAGAGAGAGAGAGAGAGAGAGATCTTTCATCCACTAAGTCATTTCCTAAATGTGTCTAACAACTGGGGCTTGCCAGGCTGAATCCATGAACCAGGAACTAAATCTGGGTCTCCTATAAGAATAGCAGATGCCCAAGAATTGGAGCCATCATCTGCTACTTCCCAAAGTGCACATTAGTAGGAAGTTGGAAGTCAAATGCAGAGTGAGGGCTCACATTTAGGCACTCTCACCCACTCTACCAAATGCTTGTGCTACAAATTGGTGCTTGTACATGCTATAGCAGCTTCCACAGTGGCTTCATTTGGAGAACATGCATACATAGCCGAACACACGCAACTGGGTTGGGGCATAACGAACATTCACTTCAAAAACCCGTTCATTCATCAAGTTGTGGCTGGAAGATGAATGACAACAGTATGTAAGAGCAGCACAGGAAAGAAATAGGACACAAAGTCTCTACAGAACAATTCCCAGACAGGCAGCATCTGTGCAGACTTAAAAAATCAAAGACAAGAAGAGAAGCCATGTGGCTTGCTTTAGGAGCAGAGGTATGACATCCCGTGACGTGAAGAAGCGGTGGCAGAAGTCTGCAGGAACAATGGCCATGGACGCCAGGCTTTGGGGCTGTGTGTCCCCCACCAGCTGTGGGATGTGCACAGGACGGAAACACAGGGCCAGCCGCTGTGCTGACCTCTGCAGTTGCTATGAGGATTAAAAGATTGAAAAAAATCTGGGGTGTGTGGAGCGTGGCCTGGCACACGTGAGGGCCCTGGACAGGTGGTTATTGTTGCTGTATTCCCTTCACATGGCCTGCTTCCCCTAGACACGCAAAGCAGAAACAGTAATGTCTTTGAGAGGAGGTAAGAATTAGATTAATGAGTCTCCATGAATGGCGGAGGTGCTTACTCCACTAATCTGATTATCCCAACCCTTAAATGACACTCGGGTAGATATATACTGGGCAATATCTGTACACACAAAATGCTGTTTTTTTCTTGACTTTTATAATGTGAAAATTGTAGCTAGAAGCATGGACCATACTAAAACTGAAAAGGGTGATTTGGGTTCACTTGGGGGCACACTCAATGGTAGTTTTTAGTAAATGAAGAGGCAAATGTTAGGTGGGGATACTATATAAGGTCAAGGGATTTAAAAAGATCTCTCTGTCTCTCTTTTCTTTTTGGTCTTACCATTTTTTCAGTCTAACTGGAATATCTTCCCTTCGAAAATTCTACGTAATCCTAGAATTCGTGATAAGGATTGCTAGCCATTTAAACCATCTCTCTGCCAATAAATTGCCTTTGTGCAATTTATATGTAATGCTTTGAGCAATGTATTTTTTTAAGAGAACTAGTTGATTTCTTTCTATTTGGAAGTCAGATACAGGCAGAAACAGATCTTCCATCCACAGCTTCACTCCCCAAATGTCTGTAGCAGCTGCAGCTAGGCCAGAGAGGCAAAAGCTTAGAACTCCATCTGGGTCAAGTACTTGGGCCCCTGCCACCTGCCATGAGAGACCCGGTGCATTAGCAAGGAAGCTGAAACTTGAGCAGAGCTGGGAATCGAACTCAGGAACTGTGATGCGAAATACAGGGTTCCTAAGCAGTGTCTTCTCTGCTTTGCCAAAAACTTGCCCCCAAAGTGTCTTTTATAGGATGGGCAGCTGTGGTAGTGGAGGCCTCGATGTGTGGTTAGAACGAGCAACAAGTCTGGCCTTGCAGAGTAGGAGGAAGACATTCCCAGAGCTCTTCTCCATGCGTCAGACCTAATTTGTGGTCTGTAACCCAGAACAGCCGAAGTTCTCTGCTGCACTCTGCGGCAGTTCCCAAGTTGTCACCGGACACCATGGGTGCCTGCATTGGGGACAGCATCCGGGCAATGAGTACCAGGGAGAGTTTTGCAATGCGTGCCTATCATCTAAGTGTTGGACAAACATTCCTACCACCACCAGTCACGTCCCCAAGGCTTTGACAGTTTGTGCAACCTGTGTAAGACATTCCTGAAAGACAGAAGCATTTGTTCAACTTATATAACCTCTTTTTATATCCTAAGACCAAAGTAGTCCTTCTGGATTCATGTCCTGTTGAATGTGGTCCAACTGAAACTTCTTTCCTTTCTGTCTGCAGAAACCTGACTACCTGTGTGAATTCTACTCAACAGCCACTTAACACTCAGATTTCATAATGACATTCTGGCTTCCACTTGCAATTCTACTGAATTGTTAAAAAAAAAAAAAGCAATCACTTATGACGGGCTTATTTCTGCAATGTGTACTTCAATTCCACATGTGTGTTGGGCTGTAAAGTGTATGTATTTCTGAAGCAGACACAGACGCTACGTGGTTGTGAATTGCAAAGGACAAGTGGAGTTTGGGGGATGTTGTGATGTGCCTATAGCTGGGAACTCTGGCTGATTGAGACATTGAAGAACTAGCAATCTCTTCTTTCCTGGTGCCCAAAAAGGGGTTCATAGAACCTATCCAGCTTGGTATAGGCTCTGTTTCTTGCTCAATTTTTAGGACAAAAACACTGATAGATATGCCTTCATCTATGTTTTCAATGTGAGTTAGTTTAAAGCATTATGCTTATTAATATCATTATTCTATACTAATGCTTCTAATGTAATAAGATTTCTAGTTAGCCAAAGTAAGCATGGAGGATGAGGGGATGGTTTACGCTGGTCATCTTTGGTTTAGGGGCTTACCGTTTACCATGCACCATCTCTTGGGCATTCTCATTTGACTTTCACAGTGGTCCATGAGGAAATAGTACCAGTGTTGTTAGATTTATCTGACATACAAGGCCACTGAGCTCAGAGAGTTGAACGACTTTGTCCCAACTCACACAGCTTGGCATAGCAAGCCCCTTTCCCCCTAAGACATTTATTGCTTACTCAGTGCTATTTTTTATTGGTTGTTGTTTTCATAAGGCAGTCACTATGCTTAATGCTTCATGCATGTTACTTCATTTGATACATCTATTGGAGCTGGCATTTATTACAATAGAACAGGAAACTGACACCCATGTCACCCCGAGTTTCTTGCTTAACAGGGTCACCTATTGTAACTCTGTTGCTTTATAAACTTTAACACACTTGGAATTGCCAACTTACATCTCCCAATGTTCATTAGATCCCTTTTCTCCCTCCTCTGAACTTGTTGGAGTTGGGGTGGACCATGCTTGGGGTCACGAAGACAGAAGGAAGCAAATGCATGCAGGCATGACACATCAGTGATGGAGGTTTGGATGCTCCTCAGTGTTCATAAATGGTATAGGATTACATGAATGGGCAATTGGGCACAGCTGTCCTGGGTGGAGCCGGGGACAAGATGATAGGGAGAC
Organism: Ochotona princeps; assembly: GCF_030435755.1. NCBI lineage: Eukaryota > Metazoa > Chordata > Mammalia > Lagomorpha > Ochotonidae > Ochotona > Ochotona princeps. The sequence continues at coordinate 29,803,307 of NC_080838.1, read as the reverse complement.
AAGAGCTGTTGGCAGCCAGTAAAGCATCTTCCTCAGAGGAGAGGTCAATGCGAACCCCGAAAAAGGCAGGCTCTCACTGAGATAGCACCTCGGGTTTGGAATATCCTGGTATTCTAAATGGTAGGGGCAAGCTTTGGTATAGCTCTTAGGGTGCAGCTTGAGACACCCACCTCCCATATGGGAGTGCCTGGCCTGGAGTCCCAGCTGTGTCTCATCCAGCTTTCTGCTACCATGCACCCCGGGAGGCAGCAAGTGATGGCTCAAGTGCTTGGGTCCCTGTCACTCATGTGAAACCCGGGTAGAGTTCTTGATTCTTGACTTTGGCCTGGATCAGTCCCAGCTGTTGCGGGCATTTAGGAAATGAACCAACACTTGGAAGGGGTGTGTGTGTGTGTGCGTGTGTGCGTGTGTGTGCCTTTCAAATATGATTTACAGCTGGTTCAAAACTGTGCCACTCTGCTTCGATCCAGCTCTGTGCTAATGCACCTGGGAAAGAAGCGCAGAATGGCCTGTGTTTGGGCCCTTGCACCCAATGTGGGAGACCCAGATGAAGCTCTTAGCTTCAGCCTGGCCCAGGGCCAGCTATTGTGCCAATCAGACACTGAACCAGTGGATGGAAGATCTCTCTGTGTGTTTCTGTCTCTCTCTCTCTCACACACTCTCTCTTCCTTCTTCTCTTCCTCTTTGTAATTCTGCCTTTCAAATAGTTAAAAAAAAGTTTTTTTGCAAAGTTAAAGTATTTTTGACATTTGACTGGAGAGACCTGTTCTATGAAGGGAATGCCCACTCATTCCTCAACAGTGACGCAGCTCTCTAGCTCTCATTGTTGCTACTGAACCCCTTTGGCATTATCTGTGAGCAGTCTTAGCGGATTTGGCAGAGCTTGGGACCGACTTGCATAGGGAGCAGCCAGAAGTGGAAAATCTGAGTAAAAATCTTCAGGAAAATACAATAAAGTATTCCTGATAATTAAAATTAATCACTTGAATATGTGTGGCTTTCCTTTTTAAAGTTTAAAGTTAAGCTTCAAGGTGTGGCCTCTTACAATATTCATGAGGCTGACTATGTTTTTTTAAAATGCCATTATTTTTGAAACCCTATTTCAAATGATATTGGCTTTTCGATGTTATTTCAAAGAAAGGAATGTGATCCGTCAGACAGAGCTACTGCTGGCTCTAAAATGTCTCAGCTTTTCCACCAATAAATGAGAATGAAAAATAGCTGTTAAGAGGTATGGATTCATTTTAAGCTATTGGATATGGCCAACAAAACTGTCACCATAAAATTAAAATGTTTTACTATTGAGGAGTGTGGAATGTTTACTCTACAAACAGCACTAGCCTGATATCTTAAATTGGTCGCATTTTATTGGGCTTCTATGAACACAGAAAGTCTGTGTGTACTGATTTCTTTTTGTACAAAAGGAAGAGAAATCTGAAATCACTAAGATGGAATGTTCCAGTGATGTGGACTGTTCACATGGCAGTGGTCATCAGCTGGGGCAGGGTATACTCAGTCTCTTTTGAGGAGAACAAAAGCTAATGTGTGTGCCAGATATAGAGACTACTTTAGAATCAGGAACTTACTTAACTTACAAAAAAATGTGCATGTGTGTGGTGAAGTGTGTGTATAGGGATGTGTATGAATGTGTAGGGATTTGTGAATTAGGGATGTGTGTATGTGTGTGTGTGTGTGTGTGTGTAGGGATGTGTGTGTGTAGAGATGTGTGTGTGTGTGCCCAAGTGTGTAGGCATACTCCCAATGAGACATCATCAACCTATCCTAGCAGGTCAGCACAGCCACCCTGAAGAATACAAGTGTTGACTCTGAAGCCTATAGCCTGATATGCAGTGCGCAGTTTTCCAGTGCTCACCTGTCAGCTGCTGTACTTGGTAAGAATTTCTGAGAAGCCATCACAGTCTGCAGGGCCAAGCAGGTGGCTCTCATGACCTTGATGTGCTCGTGAATGAGCGTCTCCAGAGTCTGGGTTTTATCTCCTGTCCCTGCCCAAGTCCACCCCGAGATCCCTGTCTGTGGCAGGTTCCACACTTAGAAGGGGGTGATGCCAAGCGTACAGTGGACCAGCCAATGCATAGGCCTATTTCTCTAAACTCCCATGGAAAAATGGAGTTGGATGTAATCATACAGCAAAAGCTCACTGCAGCATTCATTCATTCATTCACCCAGCAAAATGTTTTTGAATATTTTGAAATATTTCCAAGTTAGCTTTGAATATATAAGTTATGTGCAATGTATTAGGGATACCCTTCCTTCCACCTTCCCTCGCTCCCTCAATTCCTTCCTTCTTTCCTCTCTTGTTTTTTTCTCTCTCTTTCTTTTAAAGGTTTATTTATTTAATTCTTTTTTTTTTTTTTTTAGAATCTTACTTAGTTGATTAGGGTACAAAGGGTCAAGGGCTACAGGAAAGTGGGTAAGACCATTGTTTCCACACTAATATTATTTTCCCCCCTGTATCTGGGGTCAGAGGAGAAACAAAGGGAGAAGCCCTAACCAGCCTCCCACCCATTGCAGGTCCCCAATGTGAGGTGTGCTCCAAGGGTCCTGCTCAAGCAGTTTTGTTACTCAGAGAGGCACAAGAGCTCCCTCTAAACCGTCAGGTAATATCCAGGGAATGGACAATAGTTTTGTTTGAGTTTTTTTTTGACTGAAAGAAAAAAAGAGTTCTCCCTTTAGTTCAGAATGTATTTAACTACAACCTCAGGTTATAACACAGAAATACATCAGTGGAGACACTTAGAGCAGTGAATAAATTGCTGAGGCCCCTGGATCACTCTGCTCTGTGCCTCAGTAACCTGTGCTGAACTCTGAACCCATTCATTTGGCCTATCTGCCTGGCATAGGATGACAGTCTTGTGAATGCCGCAAGGGGAAGCATGTTTGGGGAATTTTGATATCCAAAAATCATGAGTTGTTGAGCTGTTGTGCTATGTTTCACTTAATTTGCTGTGATGGCCAATTGTCACATACTGCCTTCATGCAAAGCATGCTGCTATTGTGACAACCGCACCATCCCCTAGGATCCTGAAACGGTGATGATGATTTTCTTATCCAGTGGATTCTCTCTGTTTCCTGTAATGTGTGTGAATACCCCAGCTGTCAGTTTCAGAACACCGACTAGTATAAAGTAAGTCAGTTTGGTTGGGGAGCAAGGTGTCATCTAGGTTAAACAAATACTCTTCCTTCAGATCAATATGGGAAGTTGGATTTCAAATACGGACAGTAAACAAACGTGGAATTGGTACAAGAGGAATTAATATCAAATGGAAGGCCTCAAATGTGTCAAAGCAGAACTGAATATCAGGTTGTCTATTAAGTGGTCTCTTAAGTGGCAGGTGGTATTTCCTTGTGAGAATCCATGATGGTCTGACCATGTCATCCCACTGAGATTTTGGAGTTTGCGTATTACCACCACTTAGTTTAAACCAATCTAACTGGTCCAACAAATATTTTTATGTGTTACACATGAGCCAGAACCTCTTCATAACTATGAGGAAAAATAGTGATGGGAGGATTTTTTTTCCGATTTTAAATGGGCTTTTTTATGTTACTTTGCCATTAAGGACTGTATTTGTTCTCAAATTTTATTAGATATCCATTGTTTAGTTAAGATCATTTTCTTTTGTTGTTAAGTTTTTGTCAGTGCCTATGACAAATCAGTATTGAATTTTATCAAATGTTTTCTCGAATCTATCGGCGTGATAATTCTTCAGTTTAAGTGGTCGCAAATTTAAACATGCTCAGCCAGTTTCACCATGATTAAATCAATTGTACTCATTAATATGTCTTTTTAATTTCCTACTGAATCCAGTGGGCAACTATTTTATTTAGGACTTGAAGTCTGAGTTTATAAGTGAGATTGGCCTATAATTTTCCTTTCTTGTATTGTCCTTCTCTAATTTTGGGGTTGAGCTTAAACTAGCTTTGTGAAATAATGTGGTGAATGGTTCCTCTTTTCCTTCCTCTTGGGAAAATTTGGTCTAACTTTGGAGTCAAGTATTGTTTTCAACTGATGGGTGGAACTGCTCTACAAAACCATCTGAATCTGGTGTTCATTTTGTGTATGTATGCTAAACAGGATTGTTTCTTTCATAGGTCTCATAAGATTTTTCTCTTTCTTATGGAATCCATTATATTTTCTAGGTAATTATTCACTGTGCGTGATTTTTCAAACTGAGTTATTTGTATTTCTCTCTTAAGATTAAAAGATCTCTATTGTGTCTTTGTGTGTTCCCCAAATCAACACTTAAAATCCACTTGTTAGAGCCAATGCTGTGGCTCAATGGTGAATCTACTAGCAGAATTAAACTCTGGTCTGAGTCCTGGCTGCTTTACTTCTAATCTAGGTCTCTGTTAATGCACCTGGGAAAGCAACTGAAGATGGCCCAAGTGCTTTGACCCCTGTACACACTTAGGAGGCCTGGGTGAACAGACAGATAGAGAGAGAGAGAGAGAGAGAGAGAGAGAGAGAGATCTTCTACCTGCTGGTTCACTCCCATGTTGGACACAATGGCTGGGACTAGGCCAGGCTAAAGGCAGGAGCTAGGAGCTTCACACGCTCTTTCACATGGGTACAGGGGCCCAAGCACTTGGGCCATCTTCCTCTCTTTCCCTTGTCATTAGCAGGGAGCTAGATCACAGGTGAAACAGCTATGGCACGAATTGGTGCCCAAACAGAAGGCTGTCATCTGAGGTGGTGGCTTTACTCAGTATACCGCATTGACTGCTACAAGGGAATGCTTCTTTGGGAGGCCCAACACAAGTCCCAAAGTGCTTTAGGATATGGCTGCCCCACAGGCCTGGGTAATTGATCATGGTCATCAGGACTGGTATGCAGGGAGCCCAGTGCATTCAGTACTTTCTCACCAGGCATTGACCATGGTCTGAGAAGGACATTTTGATCAGGAGAGCTAATCCCTCAGGAATGAGAGTTGAAATCATCCAGCCAGATACTTAACCTGGAGACATCTAGGATATGTAGTAAGGAGAGAGAAGAGATCAGTTGCAGCAGGGGAGACCTTAGCTTGTACCTCTAACCTTCCTCTCACAATTTTATCCCAAGTCAAGAGGCTCCATGGTCCTAAGGAGTTCTTGCAGAACTGACGCAAAGTTTCTGGATGCCAGCAGAGCAAAGGGTATGTGCTAGCAGATGTTGTGATGTGCCATCCTGCTCCGCTTTGGTACTGCCTCCCTTGCCAGACAGGCAGCTTGCTTACCAGTTGCCTTTGATACTTGTCCTGCTGGCCTCATCTCAGTGCACATTTTTAAAAAGATTTATATGTTATTATTGGAAAGGCAGATTTACAGAGAGAAGGAGAGACAGAGAGGGAGAGATCTTCCATCCACTGGCTTGTTCCCCAAGTGGCTTCAATGGCTGATCTGAAGCCAGGAGCTTCTTCTGGGCTTCCCATGCATGTGCAGAGTCCCAAGGCTTTGGGCCATCCTTTGCTGCGTTCCCAGATCATAAGCAGGGAACTGGATGGAAAATGGAGCAGCTGGGATATGAACCGGTGTCCATATAGGATTTTGGTGCTTGCAGGTAGAAGATTAACCTGTTGAGCCACAATACCAGCCCCTATTCAGTACAATTCTAAATGGCCACATCCAACCCTACTCAAGGCTTCCTTATAGGCTCAGCTCAGGTCCTTTTCCTGAGACTAAGCTATAGGCCTGCTCTGCTGTCTTTCCAACTCTGCTTCTCTCTTTTCCTCAACAGGTGATAGTGCAATGTGTGCTCTGTACTAAGTGCTCTCAAACTGATCTCTGCCTCATAGTTGTCTCCCTGGGGATACTTGAAACAGGAGTTGGGGTGCTAGCAGCTTCCCAGAAGAACCAGACCAGCTACTGTCCTCACCAGCAGATTTAGTCTCCCAGGGCACAGCTCTCACCTGACCCTGCCTATGGCTACATGCAAATCTCAAGTGGATGTGTCTATCAGGAGGAGCTGCAGCTGAAGAGACCTTGAAAATGGAAATGGAGTAGTTAGGTCTTCAGCATCCAGAGGACAGGAAGCTTTAAGGTAGAGGCATGTTAGGATGGGCATAAGTGGAGTAAGATGACTTATAATATCTGCTACAGTCTATCCCGACACTATTCAATATCCAGTTATTCTTTTCATATTTCAACATCCAAGTAGGAACAGCAAATGCAGCATGCTACTGACTAGCATAAGACAAGGAGTCCTTCTGCAAATACTTTCTTCCACTCTCCAAAAGAGGGGAGAAAAACAGCAACCACTGCATCTTTGAATGGCATTCATTTCTGCTTTAATTTGGTCACAATCTATATGCTTGTTTCGTATCCTTGGGATTAAACGTGACACCATTACTGCATTTTATATAAAAAGAACAGGGAAGAAAAGAATGAGCAGATATAACTGTACTCTGCTTTTTTGTTCACAAGTTTACCATAGACAACTTTTTCCATCTATGACTCATTTTGTGTTCGGGATGCTGGTATGTCAGCTGGCTGTGCTTTCTTCCTGGTAAAGCAACCTGTTTTTTTTGTGTCTTGGAGGCCTGAACTCTTGGTACTTATGCTAGCACAAGGTTATTTTGGTTCTTTTGAAGGCTTTAAAATTTCTTTTTAGTTGTTGTAAAACACAAATAACATAAAATTTACAACCTCAATTTGTGAACTTGTAGTGTGGTGACTTTAAGTGTGTGAAAATAACTCAAATAGTTCATGGAAAAATAATGCAAAGATAAACTTTTCTTCAAAATTCATTCATGTGTTCATTCATTTTTGTGTGTGTGTGTGTGCTGTATTTTTTTAAAAAGATTTTATTATTATTGGAAAGCTGGATATACAGAGGAGGAGAGACAGAGAGGAAGATCTTCCGTCCGATGATTCACTCCTCAAGTGAGCCGCAATGGGGCCGGTGCATGCCGATCTGATGCTGGGAACCAGGAACCTCTTCCGGGTCTCCCACGCGGGTGCAGGGTCCCAAAGCTTTGGGCCGTCCTCAACTGCTTTCCCAGGCCACAAGCAGGGAGCTGGATGGGAAGTGGAGCTGCCGGGATTAGAACCGGCGCCCATATGGGATTCCGGGGCACATTCAAGGTGAGGACTTTAGCTGCTAGGCCATGCCGCCGGGCCCGTGCTGTATTTTTTTAAAATTTACTTTTTATTATTATCATTTTATTATATAGTTCTATGGGCCCCGAGATTTCCCATATCTCCTCCCCAATTCCCTCCCTTCTCACTGAGTTCCCATATATCATTACTGTAGTATAGTTCTTCATACACAGTCATATGTCCATCATTGTGGGCATGGACAATGGCAGAGAGTCCAGCATCCTATTGTCAAGATAGAGTAAACAGCTTCATTGTAAGTCCATCTCTGTCTGGAAGTAGAGATGCATACTGCATTGTATCCTCACATCTGGATATGATAGTCTCCATTACTCAGTTACTATACATACCCTTAAATGAAAAGTCACAAAACAAAATCAACAGCAAGAAGAAAAAAGAAATCAACAACAGCGTGAAGTTAAATGCATGCTACTGAATGACTAATGTGTCACTGAAGAAATGGAAAAGAAAACCAAGAAGCTTCTTGAAGAAAATGATGCTATGATTTGAGTATGATCTATGAGTCACTGAAGAATTTAATGAGAAAGAAACTGTTTTGAAGAGATGAAACTAGCAAAAAAAAAAAATCAAAATCCATGAGATGTAGTTTCTGTTGATCTTTGTTGGGGAAATATGTTTCCTGTAGGCAACAAATAAATTCCTTTTGTTTTTCAATCCAGTCTACTAATCTTTTTTTGTTATATTTATATATTTTTTTGTTTTTTTTATATTTGTATTTTGAATTTTTGAATTTTGTGGTACAATTTCATATAGACAATCCAGTGTACTAATCTATGATGTTTGGTTGATTAGTTTAAGCCATTTACATTCAGGGTTAATAAGAATGGGTGGTAATTTGATCCTGTCATTTTAGCAATGGGTTGTTCACTGATTTAATTTTCTGTTGTCATTTTACTGGGATGCTCTTCACATTTGCCTTTGGTTGTGGTGGACGCTATTCCTCTTCTCTGTCAAGAGAACATCTTTAAGTATCATTTGTAGGGCAGGTTTGAAAGAGGCATAACTTTTTAAACTTTTTTTTATTGTGGAAGAATTTTCTTTCATTTTCAAAGACAAAGAAAAACTTTGCTGGGTACGTTATCTTGAACCGACAATGTTTTGTTTTTAGAATTTGGAATATGTCACTCCATTCTCTTCTTGCCTGTAGAGTTTCCTGTGAGAGGTCTCCTGTGAGCTTAATTGGCATTCCTTTATATGTCAATTGATTTTTTTCACGTGCACATTTAAGGATCTTTTCCTTATGTTTGACTGAAGAGAGCTTGACTATCATGTGTCTTGGTGAAGATCACTTTTGGTCAAGCCTGTTGGGAGTTCTGTGCCCCTCCTGGATGTTGTTTCCCAATTCTTTCTCTAGAATAGGGAAATTTACCCTTATTATTTTATTAAATACATTCTTAAATTCAGCTTCTAATTTTGCACCTTCTGGGACTCCCATAACTCTTGTAGTAGGCCTCTTGATAGTGTCTTTCAATTCTTGAATTCTCTTTTTGGCCTGATCCAGATCTGTTTCCAGCTTTTTGTTTGTTTCCCCATGGTGACAGGAAATAGCCTCCAATCCTGAGATTCTTTCTTCTGCTTGTTTCTTGTTCTTTTGGATACTCTCCACTGTACTTTTAATTTGCTCCACTGTATTCTTCATTTCTGATATATCAGCTTTCATTTGATTCATTTCCAGTGTGCCATATTCTGTAAATTCCTTGAATGTCTGCTTTACATGCTTCTTGTTGTTGTTAAAAAGTTTTATAACAAGTGCTTTGAATTCTGTATCCCCCATTTTCTCAATGTCTTCCTCAGTTAATTCTGAGGTTGTCAAAGGGTTTTGCTCCTTTACAGGGGAGTCTTCAGTAATGTTCATTGTGCCTTTGTCTCTTCTTTTGCTCTTGGTCATTGTACTTCTGGTTAGCAGATTCTTCTCCTTGGGGCAGGTTTCTAAGCTGTGTCATCCACAGGTCTACAGTTCAATTTTATTTATTGCAGTTGGTACATGGCTTTGTTTGCAGTCATTTGTGCCACTCCCTCCAGCAAGTTCCAGGTCTGGGTTCTTATGTTAGATTTTCACCATGGTCTCCATAACTCAGCATTCTCCACCTCCTGTGATACCGTGCTGAGGCTGCCCTGTTGTCTGTACAACCTTTCTCCCGCTTCCGGTTGAAATAGGTCCCAGGATTAGGGAGACAGCAGGTGTCCTATATAGCTAGGTCGTTTTTGGTGGTGATATTGCTGGAACCTGTTGGCCGTTAGGTCTGAGGGCCACACAGAGCTATTTTGACCTGTATGATGCCATGGTCGGTATTATTTTCCTGTGGGCCCAGTGCGATACACTGAGTTCAGTGAGTTCACTCCCAGCTCAGTGCATGTGCAGCTCACTGTTGTCACTGCAGTCTTAAAGCTTTTGTCACACTGTACAAAATGGTACCTGATGTGCCACTACTAGAGTTCTTGATCTGCTGGTCGTCAGGTCTGAGGGCTACCAGGACCTATCTTGGGTGCAACCTGTATGATGCCATGTTATTGCAGTTCACTGAGCCAGAAATGAGTTCACTCCCAGCTCAGTGCATGTGCAGTACTGTCCACAGCCTTTACCTCAATAAACAAAACGGCACCTGATTCAGCTCTTGGATGTGGACTGGGCTGTGAAATCCACCCTGTTCCTGCACTGCTTATCTGGGACCTGCCGCTCTGTCTCGGCTCCTGAACAAATGAAATAGACCAGCAGGATGGGCAGTTCTTTGTCTGGGTTCACCTCCTGAGCTCCCAGTGAACGTCCCCTTCCACCTTGTTACTGGTGGAGTTGTGACTGCCGGTGGAGTTCAGACTGCTGCTTGCTGAATGCTGCTGCGGTATCAGTCACTGTGAACACCACACCGTTGTGTGTGTCTGTTGCTTCCCTGTGTCTGTCAGTGTCCAGGTACTCCTCTGCTGTTGTTCTGTCCTCTCCTATTTGCTGGATGTGCCCTTTCTGCTTCACACTGACTACTATTTCTCCATTTGTTTAAACACATTCTTATCCTATTCTGCCATCTTGATTCCATGTTCATTCATTTTTAATGGCAGAGTGAAGTGATAGGGCAGCAGTAGTATTTGGGAGACAGAGAGAGAAAAATCTTCTATCTGCTGGTTTTTTATTCCCAGATGCATTAGCTGGGCTCTGGATCAGGTGGGATGTAACTGGGACCTGAATTAGCCCTCTGATATGAGATGCCAGTGTTGCATGCCGTGGCATAACCTGGTATGCCTCATTGCTAGTCCCAAATAAGATTTCTTTGTAAAAAATTTTTGAACACTTGTATACAAGGAAACTTGTATACTCTCTTTTCAAAGAGTTCATGAAAAATGAATACAATGAAATACTGTGTATGAATTTCAAAACTTTTTGCATCAAAATGAACTTATCTTTTAGTTCCATCAACTTGTTGGAGTACCCTCCCATTCACAATTATAGTCATTATCACTACTTCCAGAATTTGTTCATCATGTCAAGTAAAACTCTGTACTCATTAAGAGATACCTTCCATTTTATCCCTTCTCACCTCAGTGCTGGTGAGCTCTACTCTCTATGAATTGACATATTTCACATTCTTCATATAAGGGAATTTGCCTTTTTATGTCTGACTTACTTTACATAGCATAAGATTTTCAAGGTTCTTTTATGTCACAACATGTTTCAGAATTTTATTCCTTTTTATGGCTGAGTACTATTCCATTGAGGATATATAGCACATGTTGCTGAGCTGTTCATGTGTTGAAGGATACTTTCAGCTATTGTGAGTGCTGTTTACTTAGACTAGGTGTTTTCAGTTCTTTAGGATATAAACTTGGGGGGGAGTAGGGAATTGTTGCATCATGCAGTACTTCCATATTCAAGTTTTGAGGAACTAACAAACTTTTCCACAGAGGCTATATCATTTTATATTCCTACCAATAATACACAAGTCATCTAATCCTACCTCATTCTTGCCAACACTTGTTATTTTCCAATTTAAAAAAAATTATAATTATCTAGTAGGGGAAAAGTTGTGTCTCACTGTAATTTTGGTCCACATTTTCTTAATGACTGGTGATGTCGGCATCTTTTACACATCAACAAGGAACTGTTGACACAGGAACTGATGTAACTGAAAAACACCCCAGAACATACCCCAGGTTCAGATGAATGTCTGTGTTCCTTGTGCAGCAGTTATCATTTTTCTACATTGGATTTCTGGAGTAATCACTACAGCCAATGTGGTACCTGCAGCATGTCTGTTGGTCTACAGGTTTAGGAGCAATTTCAACTTCTAGTTTGATGGAACGCTGCTATATTCCTCTAGAAGACAAAATGTTTTTTTTTTCAATTTATTTTCTTAGTTTTAATTTTGGAGAGCGAAATCTTTAAACCAGTACAGATAAGGCCAAGAAGATTGGAAACGAAAACATTTTGCACATAGGTCTTGAGTTGTATTTAGGTAGAGAAAGGCCATTGTTTCTGGATCCATGTGTCTTGGCTTCCGTATAAACAATGCCATTATTGCCTCAGCGCATATACCATTTCCTGTAGAGCTGCTTTTCAATTGGACTAAATATTTCTTAGGCATCACTGTAACTAAATTGTTAATAAGCTAGCCCATAACTATTTTCATCAGGTCAACTGTTTGGGAATGAAACCAGTACATCTCATGGGTGTGTGACCATTCCTTTTCCCTTCCCAGTAACTCACAGTGAATTTAACTCTCTTGATTGCAGGCAAAAGTGTATTTAGGGTACCAGGTTGGCAAGTAAGGTGTATATTTCACATGTGAAAGCAACTGTACAAAGAAGCAATTTCACACAGAATGATCCAATCCATATGCAGAATAAATATCTATGAAGATGTTGTAAAGAGGATCCAATGACTCCTTCAAGTGGCTTTAGGGATGCCATGTTAGGTGCTCAGAATTGATTTTTTGCTGCATGGAGGTTTGAACCATAAGCAGGAAATGGGCTTGTTTTGGTTGAGGAATATCTGTGACAGACTCACGCACAATTCCACATCTGCTATTTCATAAGTTAGTGAAGTAAACATGAGCATACAAGACAATGACTCAATATCTGAGAATGGTTAATCTCAATGAGTATTGAAAGCCTCTTTTGTCTGTGAGTATTAACACTGAACACCAGTAACTTCATTCTCTAGGTATAGTTCCATAAGCTCCCTTGTAAATTTGTTTGTTTCAAGATTCAGACATCTGACAAAACTGTTACTGTATCTATAATTAAATAGATCTCTAGCTCTAGTTTCTTCCTCTCTAATCCAGAAAACTGAGCATCTGTTCACAAACATAGTGTTCATATAGTAAATCAGAAAATATTGCTATTGTGTTGAAGTCTTCCAATGTTTGGTTTGATTATGTCACCTACTGAAAACTGGAATGTATTGGTCATTGTGTCTGGAGACAATGAATGGTGCTAACAGGAGAGAAATAAAGAGAACTGGCATCCCCTGGGAGTTACTTATCCAAATTGAGATCACCACAGACTCTTGAATGCATTCCCAATCTCAACAGACAGGAGTGGAGCTGCTGACTGTGCTGGAGTGGCACAGCAGATCTTGCCGTTTCGGATGCTCCTGGAAGCTAACATCATTTATCCCAGTCTGGCTAAGGATGGAATGAATGAGATGTCAAACCACCTGAAATTTCACCTGAGACTTACATCCATCTCTGCCATACTCCACAAACTGATAGGCTCGACCTCTCTAACTCTTTTGTTGTTGTTGTTTTGTTATGGCAGACAACAAGGGGTCACAGATGAAAAGTCTCTAGGGCAGTTATAACAATTCCTTGGTCTCTGCTATGCCTTCAGCCAAGAGCTTAGAAGCTTGATGTTACCCTTTTCTTTCCTTAAGGACTATAATACACTCAGAAATGCAGTCAATTGCACAGAATTGGTATTTCTTATGTCCCTCCATTTCTGTTCCAGCAGCCTTGGGTGAAGCAACACATTGCCTTCCATCAGCATTCAGGAGCCAGTAAACATTCGGGCTGGTTCCCTCCTGGTGCCCCAGCCTTTGAAAGCCAACAGATCCCCAGTTCCTTCAAACCCATCTATCTCAGAAAACCAGACTCAGATTTGTATTTCCCTCACTGAAACCACTTCTGTTAGTAATTACAGTCAGTCTTGGGCTTAACAATGGTTCAGCTTAAGACTTATTCCACTATATATCTATATTTTAGACTGTGATCATTTCCTGGGGTGACAATACATGGCTAGAATATTCTTTCATAGCGCACAGCAGTAGCAGACCTAGCTCCTCCAGGCGTGTGCCCAAGCCATGCTGCGTGCTGTACTGTGTTGTTGACCTAACATGCCTGCTACAGGCAATACCTGCCGCAAGGTTTTTAAATGCATTTTCAGTTCATGGTATTCTGAGGAGCATCTGTTGAAGCAGATAGTAGGGAGATTTAAAACTCTTCAGGAAGCTGAAAACTGGGTTTAGGTGGCTGCTACAATCTTGAGAAAAGAGTGGCTGTGAAAAATTCATTAAGCCAACATAGGAATGTTTTCAGCAAGAGACTCCCACTATTGCTTCCTGTCTGTGGGAACTGCGCCTCTAGCAAGTGGGCTCCTGTCACCCTGTCACAGCTGCACTGAAAGAACTGGATGTTTGTGCTGTCTTGGACGTCAGCTCTTCCTCTCTATGTCCACTGTTCGCATCATTCACTTCTGCTTTCCAGTTTGGAGTGGTGGTTTGTGTCTGCCTGAAGCTAAATCTCATCCGGACCCTTGGGTTCTGGGAAATGCCGCGTTCATTTTTTGGCCTCAGTAGCACAGGAAGCTACAAGGAGGTTATAGAAATGCTGCAGGACTCAACCCAGCTTTAGACCTTGAGTTCTGAAAGGAACTCTCAGACCTCTGCCCCTTTTCTCAACTCAGCAGATAGTAAAGGCAGGACCCCGGTGGGAGTCAGGAAGACCTTATTAGCTATGGGTTATTCTTAAAAAATGAGGATTTTTAGAAGGAAGAATGGAGCTAACCAAAAGGTACTAGTTATTATGATATAGAAATGAAAAACAGATGTGTTAGATGTTACTGCAAGGAAGGAAAAGAAGTCAGTATTTACAAAACAAAGACCCGGTGGCATTTCTTTCCAGTCTTCTAAGGCATGACAAAGGTGCGGCCAAGAATAACAGAGAACAGGAACTAGGAAAAATGGAACTGCAGTTTCTCTTAATTTTAATTCATAGCTAAATCCTCTGTCCTTAGATTTTTTTTTTTGAATGAAAACAGCAACAGGAACTTAGCTTTGGGCTAAAACTGGAAACAATTCAGGTGGTTTTACTTTTTTGGAAATAAGATTTAATTTTTTCAGATTCAAATGATAATAATTAGAAATGCTTAATGATCAGCATGAATGATAAGTGTGGGGGAAGGTTAACATTTTAAGGAGATGATAAGATAATTCAGAGGTAAGTTCATTATCTGCTACATAAAGAAAGATTCATAAACTGTACATATAAACTGTATGGATGTAAAATTCAAAGAAGCCTAGTCCACTTCTCTCTGCAGGATTTTTCTTCCTCTCTCTTTGACAAATAATTCATCGTCTTTCACTGTTCTGGGGACAAAGAACAAACTGCCACAGTGGTTGCTAAGTGAAAAGTGGATTTGGTTTGATCCAAATGTTTCTTAATGACATTTCACTGTTAACCATTGATAATTGTTTCTTATTTTTAAGTTTTCACAGGCTACATGATGTTTTTATTTACTAACGTAGTTCCAGATTCATTAAGCTTCTCTGTAAGTGTGAAAACATTTTTAAAATGTATGTCGTGTATCTTCCAGTTACAATCAAAATAAAAATGTCCAAAGTCAGTGGTTTGGGTAGGTCCAAACCTTCTGACTGCAGGGGCAGGATGGGGTGACGTCCCCCTACTCAACAGAAGGGTGACAGCTAACCAGAGAAAATTGAAATAAATTTTTTTTCAAATTAACATTTTAGGTGATGTGAGAATCTTCAGAAATGAAGTTCCAGGGATAACTGCCCGATTTTGTCCCTGATTAGATTAAGAACCAAGAGCTGTGCAGGAATGAGATGGCGAAAATGATAACAGACCGCGGGGAAACACAGCCAGGCTGTCTTGTCCACAGATCATGGCTTTTGTACGTGGAAGTCCTTCTTTCTGGCTATGGGTCAGGACTCCTCTGGGATGGTAACAGTCTTCAAGGGAGAAAGGAAAAAGCAAGAGTGAACTTTCTGTGTTTTAGGGATAGTTCTGGCTGCAGGAGATTTCAGTTGCTTTTCTTTCTATTACTTTTTTAAAAGATTTGTTTATTTTTATTGGAAAGGCAGAGACAGAGAGAAAGGTCTTCTGGCTTCTGGTTCACTCTCCAAATGGCTGCAACAGCTGGAGCTGAGCCGATCCAAAGCCAGGAGCTAGGAGCTTTCACTGGATCTCCCTCGCAGGCATAGCATCCCAAGGCCTCCGTCCATCTTCCACTGCTTTCCCAGGCCACAAGCAGGGAGCTGGATGGGAAGTAGGGCAGCCAGCACATGAACTTATGCCAATATGGATACTGGTGCCTGCAAGGGGGAAGATTTGCCAACTGAACCATTGAGCTGGTCTCAACAGATTTCAATTTAAACAACTTGCTTTGCAGAAGAGAAATTCCAGTTTCATGACACACTGGCTGGAAGACAGGAGAGCAGAAGAAGGTCAGAGATAGCTCGCTTCTGTGTGCTGCCAGTGTTGTTTGGTTCAAAGGACTCAACATGCCTGTGAATCACTTTGGGGTATTACATTTCGAGCCCCAACATTACCTAACCCATCCACTTGGTACTCTATCTTTATTAGTCAATAGGCACTGCTAAGAGACAAGTTTTTAAACCCCCAAAGGAAATAAAAATTCGTTCATGCATTTTATTTTAATATATTATATATGAAGAAGGAAACGTGGTGGAATTGAATGGTTACATAAGGCTAATTTATACTGATTTGCCTATAACTGAAACAGTTATGAAGTGCACTGGAATCAAAACCAAGCATGAATTTAGTTACATAATTATCATTTACTGTCAGATGGATGTGATAATCATACAGTTTAAAACTCTGGGATCACAAGTGACAGAAAAGCTTTAAGCCAACTTATTAAGAAGAAGCAATTTATTGACTCACCTAGTTGAAAAGGTGTTTAAATCAAACATGGCAGACTTCTGCGGCTCAGATGATAGCAACTTATTATCTGTCACTCTTATTCCATCTCTTTGCTGTGATACACTCTTCCTGACACACAATGGTCAAGTTCAGCTCCAAGTCTGCATGCTACCATTTAATCAACCTAACCATAAAACATGGATGCCTCTTTTGTATTTTTTAAAGGAGGTATTTGTTTCTTTGAGAGGCTAAATTGACAGAGAAAGAGAGAGATCTTCCATCTGCTGGCCCACTCCCCAAATGCCTGTTGTAGCTAAGCCTAGTCCAAGTCAAAGCCAAGAAACTGGAACTCAACCTGGGTTTCCCACATGGGTGCAAGACCTGGGCTATCATCTGCTGCTTCCTAGGCACATTAGCAGGAAGCTGAATTAGAAGGCGAGAGTAAGGGCTACTGTGTGGGGTTGAGCCACTGTCTGTGACACAGCAGACCACTGGTTTGAATCCTGGCTGCCTCACTTCCCATCCCTCTCCCTGCTAATACACCTGGGGAGGCACTGAATAATGGTTCAAGTTCTTGGGTTCTTGCCATCTTTGCGGAAGACCCCGATGGAGCTCCAGGCTCCTGGCTTCAGCCTGGCCATGGCAGCTGCAGATGTTTGGGAGAGTGAATCAGGGGATGGAAGATCTTTCTCTGGAAGTGCCTTTCAGATAAATCAGTACATATTTGGGGGCAGGAGAACAGAAAAGCAGAGCAGAGTAGCCTGGATTCAAATCAGCCATTTCCAATGTGGGATGCAAGTGTCCCAAGGGAGAGTTTAACTTACTATGCCACAGGATGCCTCTTTTAAAATCATTCCGGTAATGATTATCTTTCGTGAGATCAACTTGGTTCCCAAAGCTTGTTACAATGGCCTGAATGGTATGATGCTACTTACTTGTTTACTGCTAGAAACAGGAAGGAGTGTGTTTGATGGAGCAGTATGAAGGCCCCGGCTGAGCAGGCAGAGCAGCAGACGGCCATGTGCTGGGAAAGCCTGGCACGCTGGGCTGGGTATGGGCTCATCCGCTTTGAAGGCAGGGCCGCGCTGTTCTAATTTGTGCAATCCTGTGACCCAATTGTGGCCTTTGAGGGTCAGCCTCACTAAACAATTTAGATGGTGAGTAGCAAAAGAGCCAACTTCTGAATGAAAAGCAGGCTCATTTTCAGAAGTACAAGTGGATATTTGGGCATGCAGGGCCATCAGATGTACAAGACAGAAATGCCCCACTGCAATTCTGAATGTCTTGCCTTATAGATGCAATTCAGCTTGATGTAGGTCAACGTAGCTCAACGCAAGCCAACAACTACAGCTTTCTTCTTATTACACCAAAAAGTGTGCTCTGGGTACAAAGATGCTACCCCCCCACTCCAAAAAAAGAAAAAAAGGGGCAGAGATTTCCCCTTAAAAATCATGCCAACCATGAAATTTCTTTTCTTACATTCTGCTTTATTTTTACCAAATAATTCAAAACATCCACAGGCAAAAATCAAAGGTGGTAGCATGTTTCTGTAGTTTTCGTTTAGCGAAATAATCTGTTAATTATATATCTACTTGTGCTCACATATGATAGTCTTGTAAACTTACATAATTAAGGGCTTTTAAAATTATTATATTTGTTACAGTTCTATCGGTGCCTAGAACCTAACAGTCTGAGATGGCAGTTATAGTTCCTATAGAAAGACTTCCTGTGTTTTCAAGTGACATTTGAACACGGTAGATACAGCTTTATTTCTGAACTGCTTCTAGTTACGCAGTTGTTTTTAAAACCGAGCTAGTCATTCATTTATGGAGAGAGCAAACTCACATGGCGAGTCTCTAACAGGGATTGCATTCACTTTAAACCTTAGGGAAAGCACAAAATAAACAACCAGCTGATAATAATCTGTTGTGGAAGTAGAGCAAAAGCTAGGGGTGTGGGGAATGGCCAGAAGGCAGGAACCCAATACCAAATGGGGCTATTTGTCCTGAAGCCAGTATACCTACACAGCACAAGTGAAAATGTCCTTCTAGAAAACTAAAATGCTCACCTATACGAGAAAACATCTGGTGCTTCTGAATAAAAGAAAGGGAGCAGAAGGTTAAGCGAATAAATACTTGGGGGAAAAAAAAACCTAATTAACTGCCACTTTGGGATGAAAAACATATACATATTTTTAAAACCCCGAAATAGACCAAAGCTTTCTGCTTTCCAGCCCGGGATGAGGGACTTACACGTCCCACGCGACGCACGCCTCCGTGGGTAGCTGGAGGGTGCAGAGCGGTGCAGATCCGGCAGGAGCTGCGGGTCGCGCACAGCCTGGGCAGCGCTGATGCGCGGCCAAGGGCAGGATCGCGGCCCGGCGGCCAGCGCGCCCGAGGGGCCCAGGCAGGGCCGGGAGCGGGGGTTGAGAAGTTAAGGGGCGGGCGGTGGCGCGCCGGGGCCGTGGCCGCTGCATTTGCATTTCAATGAGAGCCGCTTGTTGACTCAGTGCCCGGCGCTTCCGCAGCTCCCACCAGAATCTGCCTTTGTTGGTTTTAGCTCCGGTCAAGTCCACTTCTTGCACCGGGGGGAGCGGCGCGCATTGAGTTTGTGTAGCCAGGCGAGACGCTCCACGGGAAGAGAGGAGGAAGGGGCGCTGTGGCCGCCATTGTCCCGGCAACCGAGGGACTATTTAATCTGCAAGGTGCACTTGAATCCTTCGCAAATCCTCTCAGTGTGGAGCAGGGGGCACCCTGACAGGGACAGATGGTGCGGGAACCCCTTTGTTGAGGAATATGGAAATACGCCTTTCGCTTTTACTCAAGGTAGTCCAAGCTTTTAACTGTTGCCTTTCCCTTGGTGGATTATCAAGGGCAGGCCACAAGATGCAGCCCTGCCCAAGCACCGCTGGTTTTTTTTTTTTCCGCCTTTTTAATTTTTAAAATAAATAATATTAAGTAATGGATATAGGTCCGCCCTGTCGGGTGAGTCATCGACACACCAGAGACCTCCACAATACTCAGGTTGCCTTCCGTGCTTAGGCGGAGCAAGCGCAGACTTGGGAAATGTAGCGGAGATTCTCGCAAGATGGGCTTTACGGAAGCTCCATCCTTTTCCCGGTTCACAGTTAAACGCCAAGTTCAGAGGCCCTGGGTTACAACCCGGGATAGGAATGAGGGAGGGGCGGGAAGGGGAGAAAGAGAACATCTTGTTCTTTTGCCTTCCCCATCTGCCCTGCAGTGTGACCTCTTAGGCCAAGAAGTGCAATGAGGATGAGTGAGTTGGTTCCTGTAGCCGGGAGCAAGGCCGGGGCCACCTGGCTCCCTCTACCGAGCTGGCCACCCAGGGCTGGCATTTGCAGGGTGTTCAACTTGAGATTGTGGCAACGTACTCGCATGCATGAGGCTTGTTAGGACCTAGAACGAGGGGTGAATTGCCTATTTCCTAAGGCAGACTGGGTTCCAATGCCACCTTGGCTCCTGACTTCAGTTTCTTGCCAGCGAGCCTCTGGGCGGTAACAGACCCTGTCCCAAGTCCCTGGGTCCCCGCTACCCACGTGGGAGACCTGTACTGAATTTTTGGCTCTTGGCTTCCGGCTTCAGCTTGATTCAGCCCTGGCTGTTGCAGGCACTTACTAAGTGAACTGGATCTCTCTCTCTCCTCAATCTCTTAAAAAAAAAAAAGTTGTCAGCTCACAGAAACGTCCTGATGATCCTGACAGCATCCAAGCCTGCCCTTGGCACGTGCAGGGGACTATGGTGTGGAGCCGCACTCAGTCTGGAATGAAGCCAACCAACTCTGCACACACGTATGACCTGTTTCTTGTCCCAGTTCATGTTGAGAACTGGTGTGGCTGGGTTAACCTACCCAGAGGAATACAAATGCACCAAAGGAAAAACAACAACAACAAAACAGCAAACGGAAGGGACACCAGCTGGGAGAAGCTCAGATCCTTTTCCATTTCCAGTACAGATTAAGCAGGAAGTAGATCGTCGTCTTGTGGTTTTGAAGGTAGGATAAAGCTGACACGTTGGAAAATAGATGGTTGAAGTATTTTCATCTTGAGGTGTCTCAATCTGGGGCATGTTCATACATTTATATAAAGAGACAGAAGTCTGCTCTGTCTCTAATTCTAATGCAAACATTTGCCTACTTGAAATGCGCACCATCTATTTTATTTTTCTTAAAAGGCATTTTCTCTCACCTGCCACGTGGCTGCAGACTCTGTGCCCCCGTGCTGCCCTGACATGCTCTTTTCCGGAGCAAACACAACATCCGACAACACACCTGGATTTGGGAATTAATTACTGCCTAGGCTACCTTGAGAGATTTCCTAAGTAGCCAGGCGCATGCATCTTCTGTTTCTTACCCAAGCATTCTTTCACCACTGCCCCTCAGGCCAAGAATTGACCCTTACCTATGAATTCCGGCATCATTTCCATTTCAATTAGCCATCTGAGCGCAGGAAAAAGCCAGAAAAATCGTGGGCCTATAGGTGTAGATTATAAATTGTATTTTTTGCAGAAGTGTCGTGGAAGTGTGGAGTTTAAGCTGTTTACAATAGTATCTTATTAGTGTAAACTAATAAAAAAAATGTGGGGTAGGGTAGGGAAACAAGTTTTTTTTTTTTCATTTAAACACTGCCCAGTAAGTAATTTCTGTAGAAATTCAAAAGTTAAAAGAAACTCAGAATTTTGCTTGGAATTTCTTAATTTTGGAGGTTTTTCTTCTAACAAAATTAAAAAGCAAACCAGAATACAATGTGATGATTATCCTGTGGACAGGTGTGAATCTTGGGCATATTACGTTCGTTGGCTCTCTTGATTTTATATAATGAGCCTTTTGTTTGATTTCATTACAGTGCTGGTGGCCCCCTCCAATTCTGATTAAACCGTGAAACCCCACACACTCACTGATATCTGTAATTTGGTTTAGGTTGGTAAGTGAATTTTGGTGATGAAACTGTGAAGCCGCAAATTCCCTAAGGCTTTGGAAGGTAGTTCAAAGGCAGCTACCCCATCTTGCAAAGACTTTTGCTGTGAGTTGAACGTGGAACTTCGTGCTCACTCATCGTTAATGAGGATGTCCATTCATCTAGCCCTAGGGGAAGAGACTCGGTTCACTGTGTTGTGTTAGGTGCAGAATTCCCAGAATGCTGCTAAGGCTAATGTGTTGAGAGGGACCCACCTGGGCTTCCATTAGAGGCCACAGAATGAGACTCTGCCTCGCATAGGGACAGGCCACTTTAGCGCTGGCCCTGCCTCTGGGAGAGGGCTTGGCCAGTTGGGACATGAATCCAAGAGGCTTTAGAAATGAATCAGTTCCCTGAAGACTATTATGTCTGGGCTGAAAGTGTGCAAATTGAACTGTAATTTTTAGTTTCTGTGTTGTTTGGGTTTGTCCTCAACAGATATAATTATGGTGATCCTTCCTTCCAGAGAGAAGGTTGTTGAAAAGTGCTCGTCAACATTTCCATTCAGGTGTGCAACACATTAGGGAAAGTCCTCCAACAGGTAGCTGCTCCTTCTTCCTCGCCACCCCTCCTCTTTTTCATTTATTTATTTGAAAGTCAGAGTTGCAGAGAGAGAGAGAGACAGAGAGACAGAGAGAGAGAGAGAGAGAGTGTGTCTGTTGGCTGTTTAATTCCCCAAATGGCCACAACAACCAGGAGGTTGATCTATTAGGAGGCCCAGTACTTGGGCCACCTCCACTGCTTTTCCAGGTGCAGTAGCAGGGAGTTGGATCAGAAGTGGAGTAGTGGGGGTTTTAACTGGCACCCATATGGGGTGCTGGTATCTCTGGCGGTAATTTAACATGCTGTGCCACTATGCTGACCGCTTTTTGCTTATTTATTTTTAAAAAATTGTTTATTTTATTTAAGAGGGAAATGGGGTGGGGTGGTAGAAGGGAGATCTACCATCTGCTAGTTCACTTCCCAAATGCCATCAACAGCTGGGTTTGGGCCATGCTGAAGACAGGATCCAGGAATTCCGTCTGGGTATCCCACACAAGTAGCACCTGATTCATTATTTGCTGCCTCCCAGGATGCACATTAATAGAAAGCTGCATCAGAAGTGCAGGAATCAGAACTTAAACCAAATATTACTAGCTCTGACTCCTGACTTTAGCTACCTGCGAATACAGATCCCGGGAAATAGCAGTAGTATCTCAAAAAATTGAGTTCCTGCCACCTATGTGGGAGACCTGGCTTGAGCCAATGGATCCTGGCTTTGGCTGCAGATAGGGGCCATTGTGGGTATTTGGGGAGTGAAACAATGAATGGAAAATCTCTTTCAACCTTTGTCACCCTCCTCCTCTCAAATAAATAAGTAAATTAAAGTTTGAAAAGGAACATATTGCTAAACGTCTGTTCATATTTAAACGAGTATAGTGTATTGATGACTAGCACTCATAACTCTCAAATGCACAAAAACAAGGCTTGTAATGGAACTCTTCCCTTGGGTATGCTGCAAGCTTTTGCAAGTGAACATGTCAAAGTTGTATTTATTATCCTTTGCTGGCAAACCCTCCTCCCACTTGCATTTTCTCTTCTGATGCCTAGGAACTCCAGGTTAGAGCACAATGTGGTAACCCAGGCTTGTCGAGTTGACTTCCTCAGTCATTCCTCGTCTCCACTGCCCTGCTCATGCTTGGCGTTCTTCCTATTCTCTCAGAAAGTCTGCCTTCCCCTTCCAGCTGATCTTGCATGCAGGTCACGCTCCTCTGTTCAGAACTTCTGGCACTTGGATGTGAGGTGACCCCTCTACCTCACACAGTGAAACTGTCACTCCCTAGCCTTCCAGGCAGCCCCAGAGATTTGAAGACTTCCTGGCCTGAGTCTCCAGCCAGCCCTCTTCCCTTTGCCTGCTGCTGCTTCCGTTTTTCTTGTCCTACAAGGGCACACACTTTATGCCCCAGTCACAGAGTACTTGGCAGGTTTCTGGCACTGTCCACTGAAATGCTGTCTCTCATTGCATGACCAAACTCTTCTTGTCCTTTGAATCGTGTGGAAGGAGCTATTTGAGCTTTCTTAGTTTGGTAAGGTGATTTGTTATTGGACCTGGGGTGATGGCTGCGTGGCTGAATCCTTACCTTGCACGTGCCAGTTCATGTCCCAGCTGCTCCACTTCCCACTCAGCTCCCTGCTTGTGGCCTGGGAAAATATCTTCCAAAATTTTAATTTTCTCTTTATAAAGTTGGGTAGCTGTTAGATTAAGCGTAACCAGATAATATGAAAACCACATCAGAAGCAGACATCAAGTGATAACCAGCTTAAGCTAATCATGACTCCTTCAGGACAGAATTTCTAGACCCTGGTGCATCTTATGCCACTGTATGCATGGCCTTCCTTCCCAAGCAGAGAAAATCCATCCAACAGGCTAACCCCATGTGCCGTCTATGGAGATAGGCAATGTCTTACAAGTCTGACTTCAAGTGGAGATGAAACATTGTGGAACATTTTGGTCACTCCTGCTATTTCAATACAAATGCCACCTAGTTTCTTGGTGGTGATGCAAACCAGCTGTTAACTTTTTTTCTACTTCAACTACTTTTTTCTACTAGTATACTTTTTTCTACTCCTATATACTATATATATATACATACATGTTTATACTTTCAACTAGTGTTTTTATACTTTTTATGCTTTCAACAGTATGGTTTTTATACTTTCAACTAGTGACAGTGAAGTACATTCCAAACTTAGTTTGTCTAAAAATTTATTTTGTGACACCTTCTAGATATCCAAAAATTTTACATAAGCCATTCAGGTGTTTTATATAATCCTCTATCATTTATCTAACTCAACATGCTGCATGTGGCCTGGAATTGGGATTATAAAGCAAGGGCCATTGCCTTGGGGGAGCCCGTGCTTCGTGTCTGCTCTGCCCACCAGCCTTGTGCAGCCCTTAGTTGGTATGACAAATTTGAAAAGACTTCTTTTCTCTTTGCCTGGCTTATTTTGAAGTTCTTCTGTCTTTCCTCATGTACTGGGCATAGTCTAAGGAGTGCAATGTAAGCAAAGGAGTTTCTGAGCCGCAGGGCAAAGATTTCATTCTGAATCTCTGCCCTTGGAAGCAGTAAGATGATTTGGTTCACTGATTTCTCTGAGTCCATTTCTTTCCACTTCTCTGGTCCCTGATCCCTATCTGCCAGGGTGGTAGTTAATCATTTTTCTCATATCCTCTGGTTTTGAGTTAATAAGTGCTCAAGTGATCTGGTTTAAGGCATGCCTTAAAATGTTTGTGCAAACTACTTACATGAAACCAGGATTTATTTAAGGTTGAGTTATTGATAGTGTATATAGAGGAGGGAACTTGGTATAGATCATCACAAAGCCATTTTCTTCTTAATTTTGTTAAATTTTGGAGGCAAACATCTCTCTCTCTATAGATAGATATTAAATGCTGGGGAATGGTAGCAATGAGAGTGTACTCCCATCCCATTTGTGGGCAATATGTGCATTTAAACAATTTTTCTTTTTCTTATTGAAAACACATTCACACATACACACACACACACACACACACACAATTTTCAGCCTGCTGATTTACACTCCAAGCGCCTGCTGCAACCACAGCTGGGCTTGGTGGGAGACAGAAGCCTAGAACGGAATGCTTATCTCCCATGTGTGTGGCAGGGATCCAGGGTTTTTTTGCTGTTACCTGTATGCAGGGTACACGTTTGCAGGATGCTGGAATTGCAATTAGAGAGAGGGGTGGAAACAGCACTCAGATATGGGATGCAGGTGTCACAAACCGCTTAATCACTTAGGCTTCTTACCCAATGCATCAAGTACTGCACCAAGCCCTATGCCAAGCACTATACCACATAAGTATTTTAAATTAGTTGATACAGGGTGTGCATTAACAGAAAGCTGGAATTAAAAACTGAGTTGGGACCTGGTGCGGTAGCCTAGTGGCTGAAGTCCTAGCCTTGCATATGCTGAGATCCCATATGGGCACCAGTTCATGGTCTACGTGCTCTGTTTCCCTTCCAGCTCCCTGCTTGTGGCCTGGGAAAGCAGTTGAGGACAGCCCAAAGCCTTGGAACCCTACACCTGCATGGGAGACCCGGAAGAAGCTCCTGGTTCCTAGCTTTGGACTTGCAAAAAAGAGCTGGACTTGAACCCACTTTTGCTTTTGGTTGCAGGTGACACAAGTGCCATCTTGATGCATCAAACATTGCTCTGTATGTCTTCATTTTTCCTTTTTAAATATTTATTAATTTTTATTGCAAATCAGATATACAAAGAGGAGAGACAGAGGAAGATCTTCCATCCACTGATTCTCTCCCCAAGTGGCCAAAACAGCTGGAGCTGAGCTGATCCAAAGCCGGGAGCTAGAAGCCAGGAGCTTCTGGGTCTCCCACATGGGTGCAGGATCCCAAGGCGTTGGGCCGTCCTCGACTGCTTTCCCAGGCCACAAGAAAGAAGCGGGATGGGAAGTGGGGCCGCCAGGATTAGAACCAGCGCCCATATGGGATCTCAACACATACAAGGCAAGGACTTTAGCTGCTAGGCTACTGCACTGGGCCCATATGCCCATATGCCTTCTAATTATTTAATTCCATCTGATTTACAAACATTTCTTTCAATCTATGGGTATTCTTTTTACTTTTTGATAGTTTCTTCTGAAGCACAAATGTTTTCAGTTTTGAGCTAGTTTGACGTACAGCTCTTCTCTTTGGAGGTTTGCATTGTACGTAGTGTTATAGATAAAAAAGCATTGCAAAAGCCAAGGTTATGAATTTTATTCTAAGTTTATTCTTCAAAAACTTATTGGAAATTCACATTACCCTTTAACCCAGTTTAACCATAAACTTTTTGGAGGCTATGTATAATTTCAGAACTTTCATCTAGATCTGTAGCCCACTTTGAGTTAGTTCATATTTTGCATACAGATTCCCTCCTGTCCCTTCACCATCCTTCCCCTCCAATAAAATGTCTTTGTCGCTACCCTTCCTTATGCGTTTTATGGTTGATTGTCCTTGTTTGTGTTCTTCCTTTGACCGACGGTTGTTTTCTGTCAGCCTTCTCATATTGACATACTGTTAAGTCTAACCTTCATCTTACTTTATTAGGGTTCAATTCAGATTTATCAGCTCAGTGAATTCTCCCTAGCCATCCAGACTGAATCATCGCTCCCTCCTTGGTGCCCATAAGTGGCAATTGATTTTTATCTTGATTATAGTATATATCTTCTTGTAGCCGAGTTAGCTGTGTACCCTTCTGTCTCTCCAAAACCATGTGCTTCTTTCGGACAAACATTCTCATCTGTTCAATGTGTGGTGACTGGGAAGCAAAATAGTTACTGATTAGGTAAATGAATGAAAACATAAACGGAAAATAAACGAATGTGCTCAGTGAGAACACAATTTTGTCTGAGGGCAGTAGGGCTATGGTGAATGATTCCTACTCCCAAAATTCTGCACCAAGGACAACAAGGAGGAGTTAGCATCTGAACAGATGGACAAGAGTTCATTGGTTCACTTAAAAGCCTCCATACTTAGCGACGTTTCTCCCCAACATTTCCTGTAATACAAAGTCTAACGCCAGGATTGGGGTTATGATCTGAAGAATAACACAGACCTCTGCTTTACCTGTGTCTCTCCGGTTCCCTTACTGATCTGTCATAGAACTACCCTTTCCTGCTGCCTGGCCCCAAAGCCCTGGTTCAGTGCTAGATTTCTACACTGTCCACCTGGAGTGGGACCATCATCATGAGAATGGCATGTTCAGGAGGCTGAGATACCTACTATAGAAGAGCACCTTCTCTCCAAACCTGTGTTTGGCTGTTGGCAGACCATGATTTTGTAGATTATTGTGGAGAGCAGGCGATGGGTTGACAGAGGCAAGTCCTGATGGTGGCAGAAACTTGATTGGTTACTCAGACTTTGTGACATTCTTGGATGTTATTTAAAAAAAAAATACAGTGCTGTTTTGCAGGCAGGTAGATTGTCCAGATCTGCAGCTATAAAGGCAGGCCCGAAGAGCTACTAGCCAGGAAACTCAAGCTGTATACTCAGCCTGTGCCTAACCAGGACTTCTGTGAGCATGTTGTCCTGAGGTAGTGGAATCCCGTTGTACCCCATTGTCAAGAGAGGAGAAAACAGTCACAGTTATGATGTCTTGTGTGACAATGAGAGAGCTCACTTGACACCACCGTGTACCCAGGGTGAAGGAATGATGTGACTTGATCCACAACATAACCAAGTCCGTGCAGGGGCCAGGTGTGTGTCTCCTGTGGCTGCTGATGATGCATATCCTGAGTCAAAGCAACAAGGCATAGCAAAAATGTCTTGTAGACTGTCAAAAGGAGAGCTGAGGTGTCAGCCCTGTGTGAACGCGTTCTCCCCGAGCTGTGCATGTGGCCTCTGAACATGTGCAGAACAGTGCTCCTGTCAAGCCGTCCGCTGGGCTTTGGGGACAGCGGGATGACAGCCAGAGAGCAGGGTGAGCAAAGAGGAGCTGCAGCTCCGAGATTCACACACAGGCTTTCTGCCCGGAAGACGGGCAGCTGCTGTCAGGGCAGCTGGGGGGACCCGCACTCCTCTTCTGTGCGTATACATGGGAGCTTAGTGACATTACCACATTTCAGTTCTCAGGCTGGTTTTTGAACTTTCAATGAGGTTTAACCTTAGTTATATTCAGTTGTGTAAAATAAATTTATTTGAGAACCGAAGATTGGATGCGAACCATGACTCACTGATGAGAATCATTGAAAAATTACCCATGTTTTAAATTTCTACTATTAGTATAGTATGCATAAGTGTGGACCCCTGTGCTGATGGGAAGTGTGTAGGCAACAAAAGCTGTCACAGCTTTCACCAATCTTACTATTTATACATGTAAAGCATGCTTAGCAACAACAAAAATGAGAAGACATTCTTATATCACATTTACTTTGAAAATGAATACAGCTGAAAGCAAATCATACATTTCATACTTGCTTAAAAAGCCATGCTGTTTACTTTGTCACAATAAGAAGTGCATATGCAGGCCTTAGGCATAGTGTGAATTGGGGAACTCTCTAAAATACAGGCATCCAGATCCTAGAATATTTCAACTTTGACTGAATCCACCCAGGAGATTGTGGTGTGTACCAGTGTTTGTTACAGGTGACCTTTGAGTTTTTTAAAACCCCGGGGTTATGTGTGTTTGTAAAACAAAATACTGAGTATGTATCTTTTTTAAAAAGAGAGAGGAGGAGAGACAGAGAACTAACTTCTATCACTGATTCACTCCCCAAGTGACCACAACATCCGGTGCTGTGCCAATCCAAAACCAGGAGCCAGGAACTTCCCACAGGTCTCCCACACAGGTGCAGAGTCCCAAGGCTTTGGGCTGTCCTGGACTGCTTTCCCAGGCCATAAGCAGGGAGCTGGATGTGAAGTGGAACTGCTGGGGTTAGAACTGGCACCCATATGGGATCCTGGCACGCTCAGGGCAAGGACTTTAGCTGCTAGGCCACCACGTCAGGCCCTGAGTATATATCTTAAAGCATCTGATGATAAACTTATTTTTGAAAATCTCTTATGAAGGAAATCATTGTTGTAGCATTCTTTTTTTCCAGTTTTGTTCCACTGGGTTTGTCTCACTCATCACCATTTGTGTTTCTTTTTCTTAGATGTGATCCCTATCTGAATTTATGAGCGAGTGAGGGAAGCTTTGTAAAATGGCTCCTGAGTTCTAGGGCTCAACTTTCTCTCCTCTTTTGCTGGAAAGGCCTGGGGCTAAAGCACGGACAAGTAACCAGAGGTTGTTGTGAAGCAGAGAAAGTGCTCCTTGCCTTAGCAAAGCTTGGGTTTCTCCCTGGCCTGGCCAGAGCCAGAGCAAATTTCAGGGGGTTTGATTCAGAGTGGCTGAGGGCCTGCACGGGAGACAATCCAGATTGTCCTGCCGTAGCCCATGTGGAATCACAGTTCCTCCATTTGTTCCTTTCCAGGGGCCTAGGGCCAGTTTCTGTGTTGGTGGAAATCAAATCTATAAGACAGTGTAAAACGAAACTCCACGAGGGAGGGTCACATGCTATGTAGGAAATACCCCTTTTCTAATTTCACCTTCTATCACCCTGGCAAGAAGGATATGACCTAAGATAGCAGCAATGCATTTGGAGTGGCATTCTTCCATCACTGTAGGGAAGAGTGCACACGGTGTTGCCATGCTGACTGTCACTGCCGCATGAGGAAGGATCACGAGTCTTGTGTGTGAGGAAGAGCTCTGCTCTCAGCTTTGACATTTCTGGCCTATGTGCACTTGTGGTCTAGGCAAGCAGACTACATCTTTATCATCAAACTGTTTACATCGTGTAAAAGATTAGTTCCCGAGCAGAATCAGGCAATTGTGTCTCTTTCTCTCCCCATCTCTATCACCGTTGTCATATTGCATTTTTCTTAAGGCAAGTTTCCAGGGAACACAATCTTGTGTATTTTTATAAGGATATAACTCCGAGAGGGAGAGAAAAACAAGGCTGCAGTTTGCTGAAGGAGGATTATCCCAGCCAAGTTTATCATCTTAATTTCTGCACCTGACTATGTAATCAACAACTTGGACTGATTAAAGTTATAAGAACACTCATTATGGAAAGGAAATGAGTCTAGCCTGTGGCTGCCCAACTAATGAATAGTGAAAACAGGATAATTTCAAACTGGTGAAAGAAGAATGTATATTATATATAACAAGTATGCAAGATCATATAAAAGACCTGAAGTCGCTACCACAGTCAGCCTATGTAACTAAAACATTATATTACTCTTTAACAAACTTGAATTATAGGAAAAGAAGCCTAGAATGAGCATGCATGTGAAGTTTCATAAATTCAAGCTAAGAAAATAACTTTGGAATGGAATAGTAAAACCTAACTTTCCTTTTAAAAAATATGTAAGAGATGACTGTTAAAAAAAAAAGTCGTGTTCATTTTTACCCAGCTATGAGCAGGAGTATCTGACCGCCTCTGGCGGCTGCCGACACTGTTAGTCCTCCACCCTCTGCACCTGCACCTGGTTTTGAGTCATTGCCAGGCGAGCTGCTGCTTGATGGGAGTGTGTCAGACCTGCAGCTGGATGGGGCAGGAAACAAGAATGGGAACTGCTGGCCCATATGGAAAGGTTTTAAACAGCTTCCAGACCATCACATTTCTGGCACTTCCACTTCTATACATGTGTGACTACAAGAAGGTTCAGACTGCTGAACTGCGATGGTTATAAATGACAAGAATGATAGGCAATGACATTTTCGCTGTGACAATTTTTGTTGTTTCATAAGCATGCAGATAAGATTGTGCATGGATAATTTACATGAATGAAATGAAACACGTTTCATCTAGATCCCAGCACCTATTGCCTATTGTCAACTATTTCAGGAAGACAGCTGTGGTGCTGAGTCTGGGATGAATTGTCCTAGGATCAAGGGGGAGTTTCCTAAGCTTGGTCCTTTCGGTGCTAAAAGGAAAAGTCCTGGACAAAGTGGGGTAAGTTGGTCACCCTAAGCTAATCTCTAAAAGGAGTCTTACACAGGGACGGCTCATCTGAACTTCGTTACACAGAAACGTGAGAAAGAGCAAAATGCTTTTTTGTTTTTTAAACTTTTAAGATTCGGACTGGTTTGGTTTTCCTCTTTCTCCCCACCATCCTCCTCCCTTTTTTCTCTCTCTATTCCTTTTTCCCTCCTTCCTCTCCTCTTGTTTCATCCTTCCTTCCTCTCCCTACATTTCTTCTTCCAATTCTTTCTTTCTTTCTTTCTTTCTTTCTTTCTTTCTTTCTTTCTTTCTTTCTTTCTTTCTTTCTTCCTTCCTTCCTTCCTTCCTTCCTTCCTTCCTTCCTTCCTTCCTTTCCTTCCTTCCTTCCTTCCTTCCTTCCTTCCTTCCTTCCTTCCTTCCTTCCCACTCCCCTTTTAAATTATGTAAAAAGCTTTGGTACCACATTTTAAAATTAACAGTGTGTTCCACACATATTTGCATGTTTTTCAATGCTTCTCTACAGGGACAGACATTTGGTCCAGTGGTTAGAATGGAGTAGTTGCTTGGAATCTCTGCATCCAATATCAGAGTCTGGGTTTGTCTCCTGGCTCTGCTTCTAATTTCAGCTTTCCACTCATACAGACCCTTGGAGGCAGCAGATAATGGCTTATATACTTAAGGCTCTCTTAAGATTGAGTTGTGGGCTCCTGGCTTCAGTCCAGCCTTGGATGTTGTGAGCATTTGGAAAGGAAGCTAATAGGAGGAAACGCTTTGTTTCTCTACCTTTCAGATACAAATGAATAAATAAAAGCTGTCGAGTGTTTTTCATTACCACATGAATGTTACAGTGATACGGAGCGCCATGGGATGGGTGCACCACAGTCTGTTCCACAACTTCCCATCACTGGGCATTCACATTGCTTCCCATGTTCTCCCTCTGACAGTGTTCTCTTTGAAAAAACAACATTATGTGTACATGTTCATAGAGCTAGATCTTTGCACATAAATCCCGGAACTGCTTCTTCAGGATGAATTCTTAGAGGTATGTTTGTTGTGCCAAAGATAACATTTTGAGGCCTTTTACTGAATAGTGACAAATTACTCATCATGATATTGTGTTAATTAACCAACCTAAGTACCCTAAATTGGGAATGCTCATTTTACATAAACTAAACTTGCAAAAACAAACCAATTCCCAGACTCTTGATGAATTCAAGATGCTTTCTTACACTCTGTAGTCAGTCTCAGACACACCACAGTGAAATCCCTCTGGTCAATTTAGTATTGTACCATCAGAAGGTGTTTGCTGCAGTAGTTCCTGATGTTTATGATATCGTTACCTAAGCCCTCAGCACCATCAGATATTTATTTAACATCTATTGTAGCTTAAGAATGGCAACCTAGGGCTCTGTGCAACTTGGAATCTGAAGGAGTGAACAGAGACAGAGGCATTGTTTTCTCTCTCTCTCTCTCTCTCTATTTTAAAATTTGCCCCTTCTTTCCTCTGTAGAAGCTTACAGAATCTACGGAAAAAGTGTAATTCATGTTGATACAAGGAGCTTAAAAAGTTTTGTGGAAAATGACATATTACCTTTTTTTTTTTAAATTGGAAAGCCGGATATACAGAGAGGAGGAGAGACAGAGAGGAAGATCTTCCATCCGATGTTTCACTCCCCAAGTGAGCCGCAACGGGCCGGTGCTGTGCCAATCCGGAGCCGGGAACCAGGAACCTCTTCCGGGTCTCCCACGCGGGTGCAGTGTCCCAAAGCATTGGGCGGTCCTCGACTGCTTTCCCAGGCCACAAGCAGGGAGCTGGATGGGAAGTGGAGCTGCCGGGATTGAAACCGGCGCCCATATGGGATTCCGGGGCGCGTTGAAGGCGAGGACTTTTAGCCGCTAGGCCACGCCGCCGGGCCCCATATTACCTTTTTAAAGAGATTTGTTTTATGTATTCAAAAGGTAGAGTTAGGGTGCTAGTGGGAAAGTGAGTCTTCCGTTGATTTACTTGCCAAATGGCCAGGATCAGAGAAAGTGTGACATGCTCTGTGACTATCAAAGGCAACTTAGCCCATTTCAGAATTTTCCTTTGAACTGACTTTGTATCCAAAACCCAAGAGGAAAGAGAATAATCTCTTTCCTTAAAAAAAAAAAAAAATCTGTGGATTCCCCACCACTCCCCATTCTGTGAAGTTTTTATTTGTAAGAATCAAGAATTCATGCTATGAGTTTAGTTTTCTTGAAGAGCTAACCTGTGGATTAAATGGAGGTCTGGAAGCCAATCCCCATAGCTAAACATTAATGAAGAGGCTGATAATATTGCCTGAACTTCCCATGGAAAACAAAAGGCTGTCTATATAGGTGCTGAAGACGGGCTGCTCACTAGAGTAGACATGATGATGGGTAGCCAGCCACCCAGAGGGAGAAGCACAAATGTAGGCTTATCATGCCTGGAAAAGGGATGGTCTACACTTTTAAGATGTTGACTGCTGTGCAAGTGAATGGCCAAAGGGTGTGTGGATGTTGATGGAAGGGTTGATGGGAACTTGTTCAGATCCGCAATGTAATGGTGTTAGATTTCTTTCCTACATGTGTGAAGCAGCCCCAATCATTTGGTTCTAGAATTCCGTAAGTCTGGTCCTATGTTTAAAATAGTCTCTTCTTGACTTCCACTTATCATTAGGCTACTGCTCAGGTGCCCACTGAAAGGTTAGAAGAGGTTGGACTTCTACTTATGATATAAAATTTCCCATGTGGAATGTATTTTTGTGGTTCAGTAGTTTCTAAACTACTCATTTTCAAAGATAGGAATATGACAAACAGTAGTTTCCAAATTGCATGTAGCTTAAATCGCAAAAGGATTTGGGGTTTTGGATTGAAAAGCTGTCACATGGGATGGATGTACAGCAAACTTGGCAGGAAAATCAACATGAAGCAGACAGCTCTTCCCCTGAGCCTCACTAATTTTATTTCAGATGGTTTCCATTAGGTGAGGTGTGACACTCAGGGTTCTTGTGAGTAAATGGTGACTTTTGAATGAAGTTTAAAGAACGTAATAGGTGTGTGGTAAGTTTAGCACAGTACCTCATGCAAGCTTTCTTGATTTACATGTTGGGAACTTGATCATGTTCTCTTCACTGTTGGTAGATAAAGCTTGTGAATAAAATCAGATGAATAAGAAGGGACTTTTTTTATTATTCATTAATTACATTGTATTTCATAGGTACTGGGATTTCCCCCACCCCTCCCAACACCCTCCCCCCATGGTGGATTGCTCCACTCTGTTACATGACCATAGGTTAAGTTCAGTTGAGATTCCCTCACTGCAAGCATATACCAAACATAGAGTCCAGCATGAATAAGAAGGGTCTTAAAAAGTCTGTGGAAAGTTCACATTATGAAAAAAAAAACTTTGCATGCATGGATTTGAAACAATTTTTGGCACCCAAATGAACTTGTGTTTGAATTCTATTTTTCAACAGTTTTTTTTTGCAAGTGTACTTGTAGCACCTGACATTGGTTACACATTGAGGCAAAGTTGTCTAGCAACTCAGCCCTGCTGCTGTCTTGCTGACTCTGTTTGCTTTGACTGTGATCTGTATGGGCTCTGTCTTGCCTTTAAGTCTCCCCAAGTGTGCATAAACAGATGGGTTTCTCTCCCTTTCACCTTCCCTTTCAGCACCACTGATGTGTGGAATTGTAGTCCAGCAGGCAAACCTAACATTAGCTCCAAGTTGTTGATGAATATCCTGTGTATGGATAGTGTTTCCTATATGCACGTAGGCACATGAACTTGTTCTTTGTTAGGTCTGTATCCCATCAGTCCAGAGAAATGTGCTGACTCTGAGCTAAGCTGGGTGAGGTATAAAATGTGCTTCCACAGAAGATGCTACTCTGTGTGCTATCCAAGTCTCTGAATGATGTTCTCATGAATGTTTGAAGATACTTATCCCTTGAATTGCAAAAGTGTGACATTGAACTATACTCACTGTGCCTTAGATTTGAAGGGAATCACACGCTTCCTCTGTCAAGGACCAGATAATTAATACTTTGGGCTTTTCAGATAGTATAATGTCTGTCACATGTTTGTCTTCCCTGCTGTAGCCAATCCTTTGGAACCATGGACGTCATTCACTCGGGTGCAGTAGAAAGCTGGCTGAAAGGTTAGTGTTCAAAAGTAGGATGAGGGCTTGAGCTTTTGATCTGTAACGTGCCTATGCTAGGTGACACTCTCAGTGGAGGACACTGAAAACACCCTGGGATCCTGTGATAGAATCTTAGGAGAATCAGTGTAGACAAACCGACTTCCCATTCTTGAGTCATTCATTTGGTAATGGTGAGTGGAGTTGGCCAAGACACCAACAACCTTCCTTTGTAGCCATGTGGTTATTGGAGTAAACTTGAGATGACTGTAAATTTCCCTTCCGGACTGTGCAGCAAGTACTTCATCAGTGGGTGTCATGAGTCCTGTGGTAACAATTTGTAAAGTCCTTTGAGGTGAAAGGCGAAATCATAAATATTAATTATAGCCATTGTTCTGATGAAAGGAGGATTGCTGAGGCACAGAAGCCTCTAAATCCACCTATTAAACCATGTGCCGACTCTTAAGTTCTGGAATGAAGGGGTTAAATTTTATTAGAAAAAGTCCATGGGATTCTTCTGTGGTCTGAAGCCTAATAAAAGGCTCACTTTTCATAGGACATTGTTTTAGAAATACTTTCCAAGGCTTTCAGGCTCATTTTCATGAGAGAAAAGAACTCAATAAAGAAACTTTAAGCTATTAGTGAATTTCATCAGGAATGTAATAAGAAAATCAGGCTATTGGTACAAGGTCCTCGACTTGAGTGTTAAATGAACCCCATCTACAGGATGAAATTCTTTTTTAAGGAAGTCTAAAACACATGTAATGCTCTTTGAAATAGTTATTAAACAGTAGAAAAAAATTAAGTAAACATATTTCGTGTTACTATGGAGAATAACAATTAGAAACATCTGGAGTGACTTCATTTAGATTGAATTATTTATTTGTGTGTATTATGACACTCACAAAACGCCATAAGCTAAAGGTGCTATTACTTACTGTCCTTATATATCATCTTTTAAAGTCCCAAAGTTTAAAAGAGGAAAGAGATAGTATATCCCTATGTTAAAGATTTATTCAGGAAAAAAGGACTATGGTAAAATTCAAAGTGAACAAGTGAGTGATTATGTGTTAATTTGTACATAGACCAATGAAAAGATTGGACCAAAGTCTTGATTTTTTTCTAGGAATAATTTTTTTAAATTATAGAAACAAATGGTGAAATATAGAAAACTTTTTTTTAAAAATCATGTTTCATTTCAATATCTACAAAAACCCATCATTACCATTCCATTGTCTTTAGTAATCCATAGGTTTGTTTTTTTCTTAAAGATTTTATTCATTTTATTACAGCCAGATATACAGAGAGGAGGAGAGACAGAGAGGAAGATCTTCCGTCCAATGATTCACTCCCCAAGTCAGCCGCAATGGCCCGTATGCGCCGATCCGAAGCCGGGAACCTGGAACTTCTTCCGGGTCTCCCACGCGGGTGCAGGGTCCCAATGCATTGGGCCGTCCTCGACTGCTTTCCCAGGCCACAAGCAGGGAGCTGGATGGGAAGTGGAGCTACCGGGATTAGAACCGGCACCCATATGGGATCCCCGGGCGTTGAAGGTGAGGACTTTAGCCGCCGGGCCCAGTAATCCATAGGTTTTAAGCATGCTTGTAAACAGCTGTTTCCATACAGAGTATCAGGTCATCTTTGCCTGCCATCCATTTAGCTTGTATGGAAAGCTTTTTTTCAGCAAGATATTCTTCATGGCCACACAGTTTTCATCCATGAATATACTCCCTCTTGTTTGTTTAACTCTTCCTGTTAGACATAGTGATGCATTGGCCAGAGAGTATTCAGATACAGTAGCAGAAACTGATCTCAAAGAAACTTTGTCAGAAAGGAAGGTTGGACTCACTTCTGCAATGTGCATCCTGGGAAGCACAGGTGGTGGGTAAGGGGCCCATATGTGGGAGGCCCAAGGTGAATTCTGGGTTTGTGGCTTGAGCCTTGGCTGAGCCGACATTGCAGACATATGTGGAGTAAAGCAGTGAATGGACGACAACTCCCTCTCTGTTGGTCTGCCTTTAAAATGCAAATAAACAAATAAACTTTGAAAAAGAAGAAAAATAGACATCAACTTTTCCATATACCTATTACCTTGTCTTTTTAAAACAACTTCATGGTGGGTGTTTGGCACGATGGTTAAAGACACTGCTTGATACACCCTTGTGAAAGTGCCTGCAGTTCAGCGAGCCCTGGTTCACTGACTTCAGTTGCTTGCTCACGTACACCCGGGTAGGCAGCAGATGATGGTCCGAGGGGCTGGATTTCTGCCACTCAGGTAGGGGATTGGATTGAGTTCCTGGTACCTGGCTTGGGCCTTAGCCCAGTACCAGTTATTGTGGGCATTTGAGGAATGAACCAGTGAATGACAGATCTGCTTCTTTTTACCTCTCAATAAATAAATAATTTGAAATTTAAAAAAAGGAAACACCTCAGGAGACTAAACCAACATCTTGGAGTGACAGTACAAGAGGTTTTGAAAAAATTGATGGAAAATGTACATTATGAAAAAACTATGGATTTAAAAAAAATTTGCACCAAAATGAACTTACTTAATTCATTTTCTAGGAACTTAAAAATGTCTCCTCTGATGGCATAAAAGCTTAAGAATTGTAGTTCCTTAGCTATTCTGTTTCGAAGCTTCTTAGAAACAGAGAGTATTCTTGCCCCTAAGTACATTGTATCTGTTTTTCCTTTTCTTTACTGAAGAAATTGGTTTCAATTTCTCCAGTCCTATTTCCTGAATTAAGGAACTTCCTGCATTAAGAAGTTCATTATCTGAATTACAGCTTGCTATAATCATTCCACAGACAAGCCAGCATAACTCCAAGTTGCCCTGGAGTTGAAGTAAGACTCCCTTGATCTCTTCCCTCAATAGAGTCAGGCTTGTGTGTTCATTAAATGTCTGTGTGCAGTCACCTTCATCTTCTCGGTTATTAGGTGAGACAGTATTTAAGACAGTGTGATTGGAGGAAATTGGGTGGATGTGAGAGGCATAAAAAGAGCCGCATCTCAGGAGAGGAGTTAGGAAAACCACTCTTTCTCTTTCTCCTCTTCTGTCACCTCCGACGTGTGACAGTGCCCCGGGCTGTCCCTCCTGTCCCCTGCTGCCACACCTCACTCCGGCAACACTGCACACAGTAGCCATTCCATAATATTATCTCTTTTTCCTGCTAAGAGGAAGTATACATTTTTCTTTGGTACAGGAAATTTCCACCAACCTGCTCTCTCATGGACCCCGGGGAAGAACTCTGAGTTGACCTCATAACAAGCCTTGCTAAACAGCCATAATTAGCATGTGTTTCTCAGTCACTTCCCACAACCTAGCCCACCTTGGAAGCCCACCTGCTCTTTCCTTGTGTTTAAACTCTTTTCCACACATTATCAATTTGTGCTAAAGTAGCATACCCTTACAAGTCCCAGGTTATTACCACTTCTGTGAGGCTAGGAGTTTTGTGAAAATATCCCCTGTCTATCAAAAGAACAGCAAGACTGCATCCATTTGCAGTGCCTGAAGTTTCTATTGTGACCAAATTTATTTGCCAACTTTAATATGAGTGGATTTGACTGAAAATAGAATGTACATGGCTGGTATCAAAACTGACTAAATGAAACAATTGAATGTTTTCTAACACATATGCAATACCCTATAAGCTATGTGTAAGAGAAGGAAAAACCTTTACTTTCTTAGGTTCATTGACAGGGATCTGTGAATTAGAATTACAGATGACAAATTAACACAAAAAAGTTTTACTTTGTATGTACATCAGGGGTGTGTGTGTGTGTGTGTGTGTGTGTGTGTGTGTAGGGGCTCAGACAAGAAGTGAAAACCACTTAGGCAATTTGGGCAAACAGGATGTTGGCTTTGCTTCAGAGTTATTAGAAGATGGGGAGTTAGGTACCCCACCTTCACTGAGTACAAAATTAATTTTAGAAGCACTTATGCTGATACTGGTTCTGGGAGCAACAGAGGGATTAAAGGAAGTGATTCACAAAAGTCAGAAAAAAGTGAAAAAAAAAAAGGATTAAAATGACACACAAAGCTTACAGAGAGATTATAGTGGGTAGGCAGCTAGAGTTGGTTAGACTGTGGAAGGCTCAGCAATAGAATGAAGTGATAGGTCAGAGACTGACTTGGGGCTCTGGGTTGGAGATTCTGGAAAAGTGGGTGGAATCCAGGAAAGCTACAGAGCTTTGATTTGTGGCTGCTGCAAGGAACGTGGTGTCATGCAGAGGCAAGGGGTGGATCTGACGTTCAGGCCCAGGCTTCTTTCCTGTCTCTCCTCACCCTGTGGTCAGGAGATCTGCAGGGCTGTCACTCCTCCGGAAGCGGGTGTGATGGTGAGCTAAAAAGTAACATCTTTTAAAAAATACTATTGATTATTTTTAAATTTTCTTCTTGATATCATTTACGTAGTTGAGAGGGATGCAGTTCATGTGGACCTGTAGTTATGATAGGGGGGATCAGGTATGGAAGAAAGTGGGCGGGACAAATGTTGCAGGTTTTTATTTTTCCTCCTGTGTCTGCAGGGAAGGAACGGGGAAGGCTGACCCTTGCTGTCAATCTACATCAGCACCTAGGGGTAGGGGATGATCGTTTGATGATGCCTTAGAGACCCTGATGTGAGGAAGAGTGTTTCAAAAGTGTTACTTGAATGGTTTTGCTAGGCTTGAGAAGTTGTTGGTTTCATTGCTCTAGGGTTGAGAAAATCTTTCCAAGGTCTATTGATCGACAAAGCCCACTGTAATGCAACCACAGACCCAACATCATGCTGCCAAGCTAGGCTAGGAGAATTGTCCAACCTGTTCTGCTTTCCATCATCCAACAAGGCAGTCAACACCCCCCTTTTGGCCTAGATAAGCTGGCCATCATGTCCCTTTTATGCATAGGGTTTGCTGCTTACTATACAGGCATCAGCAACTGAGGACCAGTTTTGATACACGCATTCCAAGGTCGGACCATACATCCTATGCTTTTCCCTGTGGCCACAGTTTAACTTCCTGTGTCTGGTTAGGAAGTCCCTGAAGAAACCTTGCTTGGGTTGACCTCAGAATTGATTCTTGTGTGCTCCAGACAGCGCAGGGTCAAGTTGGGTCTGTCACCTGCCACAGCCATCGCACATACTGGTGGATGCAGCTGCCTGGTCAGTTCTGCCCCAGCCCTATATATCACACAATCTGATGTGTGCCATGGCCCAGTCCGGCCAGCCTGCCGCAGGTGGCATGGCCTAATCAGGGCATTCCCTAATAATTCCCACCAGGCCTACCTCAGCCCTGGTTTTTGCATTTGTCAGCCTCTGCTGTCGCCTAGACCAGCTCAGCCCAGCCCATATCCCGTTCAACTCTTGTGTATACCGTTGATACTGAGACTTAGTTCAGC
Organism: Ochotona princeps; assembly: GCF_030435755.1. NCBI lineage: Eukaryota > Metazoa > Chordata > Mammalia > Lagomorpha > Ochotonidae > Ochotona > Ochotona princeps. The sequence continues at coordinate 29,763,112 of NC_080838.1, read as the reverse complement.
TCCACTGTGTCCCCAGACCTGGCCCCAGCCCTGGTTCTTGTGCTCACCAAAAGTAGGTATAGCCTAACGGGGGAGTGCCCAAATTTCCCCTGCTAGGCATCTTGTGTTCCCAGCCCCAGTTCTTGTGCCTTCCAGAGGGTATTGCAGTCCAGCCTGACATGACTCATATCCAGATCTGGCACTTGCCAGTAGGTGCGGCAGCCTAGTCTAGTCTGGCCCACCCTTACTTCCAGTTCTCACACTCACCAGTGGAAGCAGCATTCCAGCAAGATAGTCCCCCAAATTCCCCCAAATTCCCCTACCAGGCCTTCTCCCAGCCTCTAGTCTTGTGCATGCCAGCAGGTACAATGGCCCAGTCTTAGATGGCCCATCCCCAGTCTTGGCATTTGACAGCAGGTGCTACAGTGTGGCTCAGCCCAACATATCCCAGTCCTAACTCTCCCTGGTGGGTCCAGGAGCCTAGTCCAGCCTGGTCCACTCTCTGTTCCAGCCCTTATGTGAACTGGCGGTTGTTGCACTCCAACTTGGCTTGTCCTGCACCCTGTTCTCGCTCTCACTTGTGCTAGTGGTGTTGAAGCCCAGGCCAGCCAGCCTGGCCTGTCCCAGACCCAGCCCACACAAACACTGACAAATGCTGCAGCTTGACCTGGCCTGACCCACCATTTGCTCCCCAGTGGGAGCTGTAGCCTCACAGGGCAGTTTCCTGAGTCTCTACCAGGCCTGCTACAATCCCCAGATCTCATGCATGCCAACAGGTGCCCACCAGCTACTGGCTGCTTTTCTCCCAGAAGTGTACCACTTGCCTAGGTACAAGGCAACCTATATAATTGCCTGCAGCTGGGGGATCAGTTACATCTTGATCTGTGCTCATCTAGATCAAGCTCAACAAGCCCAGACACTTGCAGGTTACCCAGTTTGTGCACTTTGGTACCAGTGACTACGTGTGCTGTGTTTCAGAAGACACAAGGATATGTTTCAGGAACATGGTCTCTGGAGGAGAAACCAGATTCTTAAGGTGATAAGGATGCAAAGTTACCTAAAAGAAGACATTGTGAACTCCAGAGTTTCTCACAGAGACTTTACATGCCTTAAATGCTATCTGTTTCGGTGTCTTAAAACAAGGCCGCCCATTTTAGAGGGGAACCACTGAATTGGTCTTTCTGAGCAACAGAGACCATATATGAGAACCAATCTTCTAAAAGACTAACTGAATAGGGCTTACATATGTTTCTGAGTGAGTACAGAGAGCTTCAATGAGTACTAAAAGAAAAAAGAGGTATTATTTCTTGAAGACACTAAGAATGTTGGTTGGCTCTTGGACCAAAGCTAAGTTGTTTTCACTTGCTCAGCTTAAAACTGTTTCATTTTGGATTTGAAATCCTGTGACAGGATTTCAAGACTAAGCATTCTCAGCACCATTTCTTTGATGCCTACCAGCAGAGTTATGAGCGTATCCAGCCGGTTAAATCAAGAAATAATTTAAATTATATGGCTTTAACAGTCTTCATTGATCAAATTAACTGGAATAAAAGTGAATCTCTCACTCATTTTGTGATTTGAAGAGTCTACCTTTGGTAAAAGCCAAATACTCTTGTGTACTGGCAATAAAGATTGTAAAGTGCTTTTTCACATTCTAGGAGTAAAGCTTTGGGCTATGCTGTCAGAGCCGAAAGGATTCCAAAATATGTTAGACGATTGCACTCCATTTCATGAACATTGATCAAGTGAGTGATTAAAGGGTCAGGCTTGTGGTCATATATAGGTGTGGTAGCTACTTTATATGTATATGATATGATTTTCAACAATGTTGCTGAAGATATAGAGAAAAGGGAACTTGTGTGTTTTGTTGGTGGGAATATAAATTAGTGAAGGCACTGAGGAAAACAATATGGAGGCTTATTTTAAAAACTAAAAACAGGGACTGATGCAGTAGCCTAGTGTCTAAAGTCCTCACCTTGCATGTGGATCCCATATGGGCACCGGTTGCACCCAGATGTTCCACTTTGCATCCAGCTGCCAGCTTGTGGCCTGGGAAAGTAGCAGAGGATGGCCCAAAGCCTTGGAACCCTGCACCCATGTAGGAGACCTGGAACAAGATCCTAGCTCCTGGCTCCTGGCTTCAGAATGATTCAGCTCTAGTCATTCTGAAGCCAGTTGGGGAGTGATCCATGGAATAGAGGATTTTTTTCTGTTTTTCCTTCTCTGTTTTTCCTTCTTTCTATTAATCTGCCTTTCCATTAAAAATAAATAAAATCTTAAAAAAAATTCAGATTTGTCATTTGAGCCTACATATCCAAAAGACATGAACTCAGTGCATCAAAGAGTTACCTGTTCTACCATATTGACATCATCACTATTCACAATAGCCAAGGTATGGAATCAAACATGGTGTCCATTAACAGATGAATGAATAAGAACATGTAGTAGTATATATGCACTGTGGAATATTATTCAACTGTAAGAAAGTGAAACTCAATAATTTGTAGCAAAATAGTTAGCATCATGTTGAATAAAATAAGCCAGATATAGAAAGAGAAATACTGCATGTTCTCCTTTGTATGTGGAAACTAAAAAAAAAATAAATAAATCTTCAGAATTGTAGGAGTGTTACTATTTTACAGGTGAGAATTTTGATCTTTGCATAGCTAGCGGAAAGTCATCTAAGAGGTACAAGCCTGAAGCAGTAATTCAGCAAAGTTCTGACTGAGTCCAGATTCCATGATTAAACCTCTGGTTCTTGTCCACATAACTTCTTACAAACTGCTTCTAGGATTGCTATAGATTTATTTTGAGAAGTTCATTTTTGAAAAACGTAAGTAATTCACACAGAAACTATCATTGTCTGTTTTTGTTTTGTTTTTGTTATCAAGGAGAGTGCATATCTGATCTTTGGTATCCTAGTAGCTGATTATAGGACAAAAAACTCAAACTGGCAAACCACTACCAAATAATTGTTGGTGCTTTGGAGTGGGAGGGAACTAAAATTGCTCAGGATCAACCTGTGAGAAAACTGGGATGTTAGTAAAATGGTTCCCATTATTATTTTTTGCTCTGACTTTGGTGTTTTCTCTCCCTGAACCCCCAAATCTACAGAACTGCTAACTTGACTAGAATCATACCAGCAGTGAAAATTCAGTGACAATTCAGGTTAAGGTATTGGTGACTACACGTCATCATTAAGCCTTTTATCTTCTTTTCAAAAGGAAATAAACTATAAGGGAAGATAATGGTTGACACACAGAAAGCAGCCACTGGCAAGGATTCATCGATCTACCCAACTTTGGGTAGGTTCCTGAAGTTGGTGCCAGGCCCATCTATGCCTGTCCTTGCAAAATAATCTTTTAGCAAGAACCCTGTTAAGTTGTGCCAGAATCCCCTGTGTACTATATCTGAACACCTTGATTCTAATTGGTTACCTCATCCTTCACCGTCCTGCAGGTGTTTAGTCTGATCACACTGACTTGTCTTTCAGTGAAATCCGGTTAGCTCAGTGTAATGATAATTCCCCCCTTACCCATGAGATCTCCTCCAGTCATTTTTCATCTACCAACACCCACTGTGACTCTTGATCCCACTGGCTCCTGTCCTATTTGGAATTGAGCCCAGTTTCATAGTGAGGTCTCTTCTTTATTACAACAGTATTGAATAGAGTCAGTTTTTTTTTTTTAATCAATTTACTTTCTAGTTCTGGTTTGCTTTGACAGTCTTTAGGCATTCATTCATTTTTCAGGCTCGAACTCTTGGTAGCAAGCCCAACCCTGAAATGTAAGGTAGTGTAAAATTCTTGCTGGCCCTCAGTGAAATTATATTTCAGTACAAGACACAGCTATGTTAATACTATCGCGATACTTCATACAAAGGAGTCTGCTGAGAGCAGGGGGAGCTGCTGAAGATGGTCAGGAACGCTACGGAGAAATGCAACTTTCCTTTGACTAGTCATCTACATTTTCTAGGATTCACATTTGAACTGTGAGATGTGAGGGTTAAAGGTCTCTCATGGGTTTCAACAATTGTTGGGCAACCTCATTTTAGGTGGGTTGGGTTGGTGAATCGGAATTTCCATGTGATCTTTAAGGTCTTTTTGGGGGTAGAACTAGACATGAGAAGGGTTGTTCTGAATGTCAAAAGAGGTCTTAGCACTGGAGTGGAGATTTCATATTCCTGCTAGTCCCAGGGTATGGGCACAAGTATAAAGAAGTGACTTCCTTTTATGGAACCTTTCCATAAAGTAGGATTTTGGGGTGTAGTAAAACTGCTTCTCATGTGTGATGAACCATGTTAATGACTAATATATGATTTGGAGGAAGCAGAAATGCCTTTTGTCAAGTCATTGCAAACCTTTGTGAGGCATCCATTTCTTGTGGTCCAGGTGATGAACACAATTGGGTAGTTGTCTATTCTTAATTATGTTGATAATGTTTCCCTGGATTATCTGATAGATGTTTTTACATTTCTTTGAACATAGTTAAAAAGTCTTATTAATATATAACCTTTTCATTGTTCTTATTAAACAGAGAGCTCTTAATGCTTTTTTTTTTTTTTTAAAAATGAAAGATATAGCTATTATTTCTGTTTGAAAGGTAGAGCTTTAGAGAAAAGGAGAGACAGAGAGAGAAATCTTCCACCTGCTGGTTCACTCCCCAAATGGCCACAATGGCTGGAGCTGAGTTGATTCCAAGCCAGGAGGCAGGAGCTCCTTCTAGAGTTCCTATGTGGGTGCGGGGACCCAAAGACTTGAGCCATCCTCTGCTACTTTCTTGTTCTATAAGCAGGGAACTTGATTGGCAGTGGAGCAACTAGGACTAGAACCGATGCCATTGTGGGATGCTCATGCTGCAAGTAGGAGGGTTAGCCTGTCAAAGGTAAGACTTTTAAGGCTCTTAAATGGAGGCTTTATTATTATTATTTAATTACTTGTCAGGATGCTGAAGTTATAATAAATAGCCTCTAATGGTATAGTCAGTCAACTGTTTGGGTATAACATTCAGTTTTGAAAGTTTGTAATGCTAAAATTGAATGCAAAATAATCTATTTGTGATGAGTATACTTAATTTTCCTTTATAAAAATAGTGATTGATTTGATAAGCAGAGGGAAAGAGACTGAGAGACCAGAATGAGTGAGCTCCTGATGGTTCATTTCTTAAGTGTCCCCTGGCTGGACTGGACCAGGCTGGAGCTAGAAGCTGAGAGCTGGCCACATAAAGACCTCCTTGTGCCTTGTAGGTATCCAATCAGGGAGCCACCACCGTCTCCCAAGATGGATCACAGCAAGGACCTGGAGCTGGGAGCTGAGCCCAGGTTGTATGCTGGTGGAACATGGTTGTCTTAACTGTCAGGCTAAACACATTGCCGCCTTCTTCTTTTTTTTTTATTTTTATTTTTTTAAAGTTGACTTCTTTAAGAAAAAGAAATTGAAAGAACGTGTACTAAATTCCAAGTGGAAAGTTGCCTACTTTTCTTTAGTTGACTAAACAATCTAAAAACAACCCAACCCAACCAAACAAAAAACAAAAACCACTACCACCACCACCACCCACAACAATAACAATGACAACAACAACAACAACAGCAACAACAACACCTGTTACCCTAACTCAGAGTGGCATTGCTCCTCTGTTCCCCTGCTGGGTGACGCTCAGAACCCCTGGAGAATTCCAAGTATAGAGTCCCATGTGTGTCCTAGAGCTGTCTGATCAGTGTCCCGAGAGTTGGGCCTCAGGACTCTGCATTTACAAAACTAACAAACAAACAAACAAATAAAAAATAAATAAAAAAATAAAGCTGTTGAGTTGATAGAATTTGGCAGATCTGAAAAGCAGTGCCCTAAAGCAGACAGGGGTTTAAATCTCTCCATCTTACCCTAGCCTCATTGAATATGTTCCTCTAATGGTTTAAGGGAATAATGACTTTGTTGTAGGCTATTTCCTGTTGATGAACGACCAGCTGGAAGGAGCTGTCTGGAGGATCTTTCAATTCAGACTGCCAATAATGACGCAGCTTAACTATATGCCGGCAGTTCTAACGTGTAAAGTTTTCCTTCTACAGGGGAACATTGCACTGTTCCGGGGTTTGTCCTAATTGCATTCCTTTCCTAATTCATTGCTCAAATGCCACAGTGCTCCAAAACGGAACAAACAGGAAGATCAAAGTGTCTGGCCCTGCTGGAACAAACAGAGGCAGAGAGGCGGGGGAGAGCATCCTCCCCCCTCCCCCCCGCTCAGGTGCCTTTTTCTGCAATGTTCTATTTGCTTAGCAGGGATTTGTACCGACTAATGCGCACTAGGTTGCCCTCGGTCTCGTTACAGATTACACGCCATTTCCTTTCCTGGGCTGCTAAGTAATTCTTAGGGAATTAGTCCCCTGCCGCCCCCACCGTCTCCCGGGCTTGGCTCACAGAATAACCACCGCATGTGCTTCCACTGGAGGTGCCGGGACGGCCCCTGGCCTGCCTTTTGAGCTGTTCTGGCTGGGATTGCAGTCCTGCCAGGTGAAGAAAACGCTCATACCTTGGGTTTTGTTACCAGGCAACAGCGTTCCATGTGCCAATTGCCACCATTTCCTTCTCATAGTATTACAGGCCTTATTATTAACATTCAGTTCAGAGAAATTGCTGTCATTATGTGAAGTAACTTCCTTTAGAGGTTATTCATTAACCTTAGGTATTTTACTGTGTAATTATAATTGCCAAGAGCCCCAGGCTTGGAAAACCTTTGAACTCCTCAAGGTATTAAGGGATGGCAGAAAGGATATTATCTAATTCTTTCCCCCTCCTTCTCCAGTTAAGGTTTCATCTGGAAGGTCCCCGATCCCTTGGTGAGGTGTCTGTCTTTCCTGCAGCCTGAATTCCTCAGGTCCCCCATTGGCAAGTGGCAGATCAGTGTCTCCCCCATGCACCTGGAACTACAAGGAAAACTGCTCCCCCAGTGGAACCCCACTTGGTGGGTCACACTGGACACTGGGCGGACACGCTCGTGCCTCCTCGGCGGGGCTCAGTGAAGAGCTTGCACAATGCCTGCAGTTGTACCTTGTGCACAACCTTGTTCCGACACAGCGGAAGGCCGTCATCCTATTGCTCATTCGATGGCTCCATAAAACCGCATTTTTTTTTCACTCCCAGGCTTTCGGAGCCAGGTGTGCCTTCCATAATACGCTTAGTATACCACTATGCCCAGTAGCTGGTGCTTATACCATGACCCACTGCAATGTGGTTGCCAAGAGACTTCGGGGGCCCCTCTCAGTGCTACTTCAGATGACACATTTTACGTCTATTTGCAGGGAACAACAAAACAAAAAACCCAAACAACCCCACACTATCCTCCGTGTCTTTGTTTCAGATGAACAAACAAAAGTAGCTGGCAGCTCACCCTCCCTTCCTGCACCACACCCCCCACCCCCACTACCTGTACTCGCAACGCTGCGCCCTAAAAAAGGAAACCTGTTTTCCCCACCCAGTCTCCCCGCGGTCCTCCACTCCCTGCACCCCATCTTTCAGGCCTCCACCCAGCTCCTGAGAAGCGGGCCGGGCATTCGGGGTAACCCGATCCCCGAGTCGGGCGAGGCGGCGAGGCCACGTGACCCTGCCTGCCAGCCCGCCGCGGGGAAACGCATACCTGGCTTGGAAAACTAGGGGACGGGTGAGCCCGGAGCACGCTCGGCGAAGCTTGCACCTCAAAACAGATCTTTATGAAAAGGGTGCTTTGCTTCCCTGCCTCAGACAGCTACCACTTTGATCATCCCAAATGACAAGGCACGGTTGGCCGTGGGGTTTTATGGCGTGAGCCGAGCTGCGAGACAAAGCCAGCGCGATCCCGACGAGGAATAGGCGGAGCGGGTTTTATGGGAGCAGCGGCGCAAGTCTGGACGCGGAGGTTCCGCGCGGGGCGGGCAGGGCGGCGCTGCGGGCGGAAGGCCTCACCTGGCGGCCCGGCCCTCTGCCCGGTTTCCCTGGCTCTCATTCCTTCCCAGCCCCCACCGCCGCTTGTGTTCTTGACAGCCTCCAACTTTGATCTGTGAACTGGGGGTGGGAGGAATAGGGGACACTTTGATATACTTGAAAAGGCACCAGGATCTGCTGCTTTCTCCCCAAATGAAGGGCTTGTGGGGAGTTTGAGAACTGGAAGGAACATGCTGTCACATGTAATCTAATGAGCTAGCCTCGCCTTTCAGCGCCTGTTAACCAATCAGCCAACGCTTTCACAGTACCCAGTATGAATGCTGGGTGCTCATGGGATGCAGGGTCTTTGCTTTGAAGGTCTGCGTGGTCCTGTTGACATGTGGGACTCGTGAGAGTAAGACAAGACCCTAGCCAACAGGTACTGCCTCTTGTGTGGGGTCCTTTCCTTGCCACCGCAGCACGCCATCCAGCAGGCAGTATGGCATCTCCATGAGAGTGCGCCTGGCCCCAGGGTTCACTCACAGTGTGCCAGTGTGCAGGATGGGCAGGCTCCAGAGAGCCAGCTGTGCTTGCCAGGGAAGGCGAGTGGCCAGTTGAGCTCAGCTCCTGTTCTCCGTGGTCACCCTTCTTCTGGGAGCTCTGGGATTCTGCTGAGGGTCAGCTGCTAGTGCTTTTTGAGCCACCATTGCCCTCTGGGACCCTATGCCAGCTTGTTCTGTGCTCAGCAGTCACATTGCAGCTCATTGCTCATCGTAATCTTGTACTGTCCTCCGCGCTTTTCTTCTCCAAGTCTATAGGAAAGACTGATTTCAGAACAGTTAAACATACACAGTGGGACTTCACCTGGATGAAGTGGGCCTTGGCCACTGCTCCAAGCTCTTCTGCTAATGTTGCACGCTCACTGTGCCTTGCGTGGCTGAGACTTCCCTGAAGCGCTTGACGCACAGTCAGGAAGAGTCAGTAGCCCCAGGGCAGTGTGACAGCTGGGCATCCCCCACCTAGCTTGCTGCCTGTGCTGCTTGAACTCCCTGGTGATGGTAAGAGACCAAACAGAATGTGGTTTTCCCAGGTAGGCCAGCATTTTGATATATATTTTTTAATAGTGTGGAACACTAGCCAATAGGATTTTATGAGTCTCATGGGGAGACACTTCCTTTGACCTGGTGTATAATCTCACTTCTTTGGACGCTGGGCTAATTACAGCAGCTCCCTTGGGCATGGGTTTGAATGGAGAATGTTCTGTGGGTAGGAACGTTTCAGGTTGGAAAGAATCAGCTCCAGGATACAGTTGAGTCCCTAATTCGCCCAGTTGACCAGGATTAGGGAGGGCTGCAAATCCTTGTTTAGTGTTAAGTCCCTCCTCTGTTAACTCCAAATACGGCGATCTGAAGATTTACTCCTTCCCTTGTTTCTAATGAGCACATCTATTCACATCATTTCCTGGTAAAAACAATGCAAAAGGCAGAGTGAGGATGGGCAACCCCCAGTTAGATTTGTGGGCCTGCAGACTCCAACACCGTCTGGTGCTCTGGAGGACCAGGGTAGATGTGGGATGGACTAGGCTAGGTCTCAACCCCTACTGAGCTATGTGTGAGACGTATGTGGGTATGGACGAGCTGTGGCTGGGCTGAAACATTCAACAGCAAGAACCAGTTTGGGTTGAAGGCCAGTCAGGAAAAGCCACTGTCCCTGCTAGGACAGGAGGTGAACTGAGTAAGGCTGGCTCATGGACCCACTGGTATGCATGAAATCTGGCATTGGGAGAGGTTCTGATGGAGGAGCCTGGGCAACTCCTAGGTCAGGACACAGATCCCTGCAGGTAAGCGCAAGAAGCATGATAGGAAACAGCCCAGAACAGACCATGGAAAGTTCCCCACTGGCATACGTTTGGCATGCGTCAGGGGCAGACCAGGCTGAATCAGTTCACGTCATCCACTGGTGAATCCGAACACCAGAACAGAGTGTGGGTCGAGCCAGGTTTGGTCGCGACAAAAACCAGTGCACAATGTGGAATGCCAAGGTGAGGTTGCTTGTACCGGATGTGACCGGAGCACCCAACCAGCACACGTGAGAGTCAGGAAGGGAGGGCGCAGAGCCGTCAGGGAGAATATGTGGGGGTTCCCTTGCTGGACAGCTAATCCCACTGGAGAGCATGAGCTGGGATGGGGACAGACCAGACTGGGCAGGGCCACAACACCTGTGCACCTCATGTGGACCAGATCAGGGAAAAACCAGGCTGGGCTGATTATTCCTACCGGTGCAAACATAAATTAGAGTGGGTGAGGGTTGTTTGGGTTTAGTTGCAGTATCAGCTGGCAGAAGCTGGCACTGGGGACTAATTCTGTCAAGTCAAAACCACAGAACCACTTGGAGAGTGCATAATCCGGGAGTGGGAGAGGCCTGGGTGGGAAATAGTGGGCTCCTCCCTCTTGGGTTACTACTCCCATGGGAGGGCACGAAAACTAGGACAGGGGCTGGGGTGGCTAGACAGAGACGCCCAACAACATCTGTGTGGGCTGCATAGTGGAGCTGGTTAGATGTGGAACTAAGCTTTAATACCCACTGACATGTATGAGAGCCGAATGGGATATGGGACAGACTGGACTAGTCTGCTACACATACTGGCAAAGCAGGGTAGGGGGCGGGCCTGGTGGGGGTTATTGTGGGTCGCTCCTACTAGGCTGCAGCTCCCACTGGTTTATGTGAGGGCTGAGTGTGCGCGGGGCAGAACCAGGCTGGATTGCAACACCCATTGGTTCCAGTGGAAGTCGGGGCTGAAAACAGAACCAACCCAGCAACTGCAACCACCATCAGGGCGATGGACTGTGCCGGGCCCTGTACTTGCTAGTACATACAAGAATCGACTGGGAACACCTCAGACAAAGTTTCTTTTGAGATCTCCCCAATCGAAATGCCAGACTCAGAACCCTAACCATGAAAAGACAGAGGACAGAAAAAGTCAATTGACCCACTGCAGCTAAATACTGGGCAAACGGAGACTCTATGAAGGACTATGTCAATCAGTGGATTCTTCAGCGACCTCATTTGCTTGGAGTGGCGAGATTGGCAGCGATTCACAACCGGTGAACTATGAAAACCACTTGAGCAAGACCCTTGGAGCATGCCCCACACCTCGGACCTGGGGTGGGTGGGAAACTGGGTGGGGCTTCTCCCTCAATATCCCCCTTTACCTCAGATACAAGAAGGAAACAACATGGAAATGATGGTCTTGCCCACTTTCCTGTAGCCCTTGAACCTTTTTACCCTAATTAACTATGTAAAGATTGTAAAAAATACATAAAAAATGAAAAACAAAACAAAACAAACAAAAAGGATTTGTGGGCCTGCTACTAACCAGTCACCTCAACCTCCCACCCATGTACACGAGCCTTTGTTTTCTTAAGGGCATAATATAAAAATCTGGACCGAGCTAGGCTGTCTGTTCATCAGAGCAGGTGCATTTCTTTATTTCTATGTAGCGGGGTGCTGTGTAGGATACTTGTGTGAAAACAAAAAGGGGATCTGGTGATAAAACCCATCTCCTCGTGCTGTAGAGGCTTGCTTGGGCCCCTTCCTCCTTGGCTCCAGCCATCATTGGTTCTCCTGCACACTTTGGTGATGGCGAGGCGGCTTGGGACTCCTGGTTGTCCGGTTTTCTTGGATTAGAAATTGCATGAGGGAGACGAGTAGAAGACAAGACGAGCACTAAAGTGTAAAGTCTAGATTCCAGACTGCCATGGCTGCTAGGCCAAGGATATTGTTTTATTGGACTTCCCAAACCACCAATGATTTCTTGAGACAAAAATGTTGTCTGTAAAGATTTGTATGCAGCTGTGAAAAATAGAATAGCAGCTGAAATAGTGCTAAGAGTTATGTCCTCCCCAACATGACTGTGGAGGATCGAAGATCAGAGCCAGTGTGTGAGCTCCACGCAGTCCTCAGAGATCCAGGCTTCTTCGGTTTCTACTTTTCCTGTTCTAGTGACATAGGATTTCATCTTCATGGTTACCTCGGATTCTGAGATGGTTGCTGGAGTCCACCCATTGCACTTCCATTGCAGGCTAGGAAGAGAGGGACAGCCTGGGAAGCGGGGCATGTATCCTGGCTGTATAGAGTTCACAGCTGATTTTCATACTTTCTGTCGGTCAGAACTGAGGGTTTTTTACGGGCAGCCACGTGACTAGCTGAAACTGAGTTTCGTTTTATCAAGAGGGAAGGGAAAAGGGAAATGGAGAGGCAGCTAGGTGTCAAAGGAATTTGACTCTGCCCAGGGGGCTTGTGTTCCATGGCAGTCGTCGGGAAACTCTGGGTTATCAGAAAGGATGAGGGCCTGAAATAGAGTGACAAGATGGGTAGGGCACAGAAGGAAGACTTAACGCAGAGGGGGGCCCACAGTTCTTTGTAAGCTGGGTAGGATTTTAACACTTGGAAGAAGGGTGCAAAGATCACAGCTTGTTTGGAAACCTTATGAAAGGGATCCTGCCAATGCTGTTGACTCAAATAAGGACATTGGAGGAGAAGTTTAGACAGGATATGAATTAGATTTTGTGTACATTGAGTTTATTCAGTAGATTTATAGACGGAAGGAGAGAGAGAAAGTTCTTCCATCCATTGGTTTACTCCCCAAGTGGCTCCCACAGTCAGAGCTGAGCTGATCTGGAGCCTGGAGCTAGGAGCTAGGAGTTTGCTCTTGGTCTCCCACATTGTTGCAGGGTCCCAAAATTTGGGCCATCCCATGGCCACATGGGAAGTGGAACATTTGGGGTACAAACTGACAACCACATGGGATGCTGTGCTTGGAGTCGGAGGTTTAGCCAATAGAGCCACTGTACCAGCCCTGGAATTAAAAGTTTATGTAAGGTATGGACCGGGTGTGATAGCATAATGGTTAAAGTTCTTGCCTTGAATGTGCTGGGATCCTATATGGTCGCTGGTTCTAATCCCGGCAGCCCTGCTTCCCATCCAGCTCCCTGGTTGTGGTCTGGGAAAGCAATCAAGGACGGCCCAAAGCCTGGGTTCCTGCACCTGCGTGGGAGACCTGGAAGAAGCTCCTGGCTCCTGGCTCCTGGCTTCGGATTGGCTCAGCTCCAGTTGTTGTGACTGCTTGGGGAGTGAATCATCAGATGGAAGATCTTCCTCTCTATCTCTCCTCCTCTCTATATATCTTTCTTTCCAACAAAAATGAATAAATCGTTTAAAAAAAGTTTATGGAAGGCAAAAAAAATTGAAATCCACGTGTGTGTTTTAATAGTATGTATTTTTTGTGACCCTTGTTTGAAAATCCCTTGTATGGTACATTTCCAAGTGAATATTAAGTTCAGCTTTTTCTTAAAAAAATTCTAGTGTGTAGGATGTCCTAATGTCTTAGAACCTTTCCAGAATTTTATACATTTTCTAAAAGATTTTATCTTTATTTGAAAGGCAGAATTATAGGCAGAAGGAGAGACAGAGAGGTCTTCTATCCAATGGTTTACTCGCCAGATGACCATAATGGCTGGAGCTTAGTTGATCTGAAGCCAGGAGCCAGGAGCTTCATCTGGGTCTCCCATGTGAATGCAGGGTGTCAAGGACTTGAGAGATACCTCTGTTGCTTTCCTGTTTTCCCAGGCCATAAGCAGGGAGCTGCGTCAGAAGCAGAGCAGCTGGGATTCAAACTAGGTCCCATATGGGATACTGGTGCCACAGGTAGACATTCAGCCTACGTAAGCCGTGGTGTGCCCCCTCACTTTTTTCTTAAGTTCTTCTGTTAACCTGGTTAAGTCAGGCAACCAACACAGCCACCTTTTCTCTTCTCCATTGTACCCCACCTGCATGGAAGTTCTTTCCCACTGTTGGGCTTGAAGATTCTGACAGTCAAAGACCTGTTTCTGGCAAATGTACATTTCTTAAAAGGGCCCTCGCTGGGCCCACGTACTTGGGCCATTGCCTGCTGCCTCCCGGGATGCACATGAGCACGGAGCTGGAATCGAAGCAGAGGTGGGTTTTGAGCCCAAGGATCCTAATATGGGATAGAGTATGCCAAGCAGTGGCTGGTACCTGCATCAAAGCCCACGCTTGGGTGGCAGGATTGAAATCCTTGAGCTCAAGGCATTATAGAGATAATTTCCAGTGCCTTTTGCCTGAAAGGAGACAGCCTGGGTTATATAATTTTAAGTGAAGGGCTCAAAAAAGAGGGCAGTTACTGGTATGCCTTGGTGGTCAGACCTGGGCTGGATGGCTTTCCCTTCAGCATTACGAAGGCATTGTTCTGCTGATCTGTGGTGCCAGTGTTGCCTCCTTTTCCTTCTTCTTCTTCTTCTTCTTTTTTTTTTTTTTGGTAATTTATTCACTTAAAGGCAGAATAACTGAGAGGGACAGACAGAATGTTTCCATCTCCTAGTTTACCCTTGAAATGGCTGCAGCAGCCAGGATTGGGCCAGTCCAAAGCCTGTAGTCAGAAATTTCATTCGGGTCTCACAGGTGCATGTCAGGGGCCAAGATACCTGGCTCATCTTTTGCTGCCTTCTCAGGCATGTTAGTGGGGAGCTGGACTGGAAGTGAAGAAGCCAGGCCTTGAACCAGCAATCTATCTCAAGCAGTGTTTTAACTTATTGTGCACAGCACTGTGCCCCACTAGTCCTTTAGTTCCCCCCAATTTTCTTTCTCTAAAAGCTTTGGGAATCTGCTCAAGCCTGGTGAGGGATACTTTGTTGCAGAACCCTTAGATCACTTAGTGTGATGCCAACTGAAAGGGCCCTCCCCATTGTCTTTTGGGAATCTTTTGTCATTTTTTCAATCATTTCTGTCTTGCGACAGGTTCTGTTCTCTCCTGGAAATACCATTAGTCACATGTAAGATCTTTTGGATATCTTTTCTGCAATTGTTCATCCCTTTGTTTTTAAAGTTGGGATCTGACTATAGCCTTCTTTATAAAGTGATTATATATAGATATTTAAACAAGTGCTTTAATGTTATGTTTTTACCCTCTTGTCATTAGGAGAGTGGTCAAGTTTTATGAGTGGAGGTGAGAATGGGGAAGGCATTCTGGTAGTGAGATCCCTGACCTGTGGGGAAGGCCAAAACTTGCCCTCATCACCCACATGGCCCTGGGCTTTGGTGTATTTTGGCATGGCTGCAATTCAATGACTCCCTGGATTCTGAATATAAGTGATAGTATAGGGTGTGTATTAACAGGAAGTCAGATCTGAAGCAGAGCCATGACTCCAACCAGACCCTTGGGATGCAGGCATCTTAACTAACATGCCAAAGGTTTAGTTAGTGACGAAAATGGAAGAAGCAGATGATTAACAACAGATAACTTATTACCAGGAGCCAACAACTTCTTCCAGGTCTCCCATGTTGGTGCAGGGCCCCGAGCACTTGACCATTTTCCATCGCTTTCTTAGGTGTGCTTGCAGGGAGCTGGATCAAAAGTGGAGCAGCCAGGACTTGAGCTGGTGTCCGTATAGGATACCTGTGCCACAGGCAGTGGCATGACTCACTATGCCACAGCACCACCTCCTCTGTATAGGTCTTGATGATTCAGTTGTTTGACTCTAGGCCATCAGCTATCTGTTTGTCTTGAGTGAAGGTATTTTTCCCAAAGACATGTGGCTTCCTCTTAGTCTCGGAATACTTTCACTAGAACATCAAATTAGCATAGCATCAGCTTAACAATGCTGACTCCTGCACTGTGTTTTTGGTAGCTTTGGGTATTCAGCAGCATCAGCTCCAGTGCGTTGCCTCTCTGTTGAGCCCACTTTGCTGTGGGGAGAGTCATGGTTTGGTGAGCATTCTCATGGCTTTTCCCTCCCTTGGCTTTGGACTGCACCCAGCTTGCCGACACCTTAGTCAGCAAACCCCGTTGACTGGGAACAAGCACTGCACGCCTGGGGCCTTCTGTATCCTCAGCTGCCTCTTGCTGCCTTCCTTGGACACCTCCTAACTGGTCTTTTTCCTCACGCTAATCTGGTGGCTTTCAGCCTAGTTTACGGCTGTCCAGCATCAGCGGCCTGATGAAGATGGGAATGAGAGGGGTGGGCAGTGGAGGAGTTCTGCCTGGTGTTCAGGTGCTCCTGGGCACCCCCATGCCTACCAGTGTAGAAGACACCACAGGCTTGCTTCCTGGTTTCACGGGACCCCATCCTTTGGCCTCTCTCTTGGGGAGATGCCTAACATGTGTTACTCTCCTGCTGTCACCTCTTCTCTAGCACCTGCTCTTGTCTTCCTGATTAATCTCCTGCATGCTGAGTGGAGCCACTCACACTTGCCCTCTATCAGAATAACATCCGCAGGGTGTAGGTGTTTTTATCCCGGGTTATTCTGTGGTTCAGGAGAGTCTAAGGTGGATGTGTGCCATGACCTGTGTGTTACTGCAGAGAATCGTGATAAATGCATCCTAAATAGGTGTGAGAAAACAAATCCCTCAGAGTTGCTATCTTTGCATACTTTATGTGCAGTCTGAGATGTGCTGTTCCACTCCTGTTGCTTCTGCTAGAATCATTGGGAGGCTGGAGAGGGAGAAACATGGCAAAGTCCATGAGAGTCCTGCATGAACAATCAAGAGAAAACTGATGGGCACCTTGTTACTCTAAGACTGCGCTGGCCAGGAGGGCACTCAAGTGAGGCTTTACCCCAGATAGCACTCCTTCCTTCCTTCCTCTCACTTTCTCTCTCTTTCTTTCTCTCTTTCTATTGCATCGTGTTCACTGACTGCTGGTTATTGCAGGGCTGGGTCACTTGGAGGTCAGAGAGGCAGGGAAGGCGGGGAAGCTGTGGGCTGAGAGATGGAACCAGCAGCTCTACCGATCTGGCAGGCTCTAAAAGCAAGTTCTGGAGAGATGTTAGGAAACGATCAGAAGAGTAAGGGGGTCCCCACCCTGTTGACACTTCGTCTATGAAGCCTGCAAAGCTTGTAGGAAACGAACCTGTGATGAACAAGCAGTTAACATAATTGCACATTAAGAGGGCTCGCTTACTGCCCACACAGATCTGGCTCTCGGTGTGCCCAGCCC
This sequence comes from Ochotona princeps, assembly GCF_030435755.1. Classification (NCBI taxonomy): domain Eukaryota; kingdom Metazoa; phylum Chordata; class Mammalia; order Lagomorpha; family Ochotonidae; genus Ochotona; species Ochotona princeps. The sequence continues at coordinate 29,746,225 of NC_080838.1, read as the reverse complement.
TTGGCTCCCTCTCACCAGCCCCTCCTTCCCCTTCACAGGTTCCTGACAGATTCCTGGGGGGATGTGACACTTCCTCCTGGGAGTCCCCGCTGCAGCTGTGAGAGCGAGGGACTTGTTTCTCCAGCTGTCTAACCTGCAAGTTTCACCGGCCTCATGTTGACCTCTTCGTTTTATAATGACTCTGTTTATTTGCTCGAGCAAACTGAGTTTTCTTAGAAATATAGCAGAGCTAGAAAGAGGCCAGTGTTTTGATTGTTTCCCGTTAAGAAGAAGAAATGATATGAATCCAGGCGCTTTGGGGGCCATTCCTTTTGTGTCCGTCCCTGTGGCTGGTTTATTTTAAGACGGTTCTGTGTAGCCTAGTGGGCAAAGAAACAGCATCTCCCTTGTCGGAGGTAGAAGTATCTGCAGGGTTTACAAGCTAATGACTTCTCAATTCCTGGGCGCTCTGAGGGTTTGCTTAGCAACTGGCCTGACCAGTCCCTCCAGAGCCTTCCCCCCAACAGGGCTGCACTTACCGGTGGGGTTGATGGAGCAGTTTGGGAACTAAACCAGGATTAAGCATTTTGTGCAAATAGTGCCAGTCTTTTCCTCGATGGGACGTGAGCCTGCAACCCAGGCCAACAAAACGAGGGAGAACAAGCCAAAGAAAACCTTTTTAAGAAACAACACAGGCAGTAGGAAATCATACTGGTCAGGGCTTGTTTTCCTGGCTCGCAGCCTCATTCCAACCTGTTGCAATCAGCTTTGGAGCCTCTACAGGGACACCCTGCTGCAGGGGCCCTGCGGAGGAAAGGAACTTTTACATTTTTGTTTGACTGGGCTCCTTGCCAAGGGCCAAGTTCAAAGTGCAGTTTCCAGTAATTTGCTGGGACTTCTCTGTGGGTTTGATAGGCCAGGACAGAAGCCTGCAGGCCAAAGTAATATTTCCTGATTTCTGTCATTTCTTAAGAAGAGAAGAAAGATTGCTAAGGGATTAGAGGTGGGAAGATTTTTGCTGGTCCTTGGAGGAGGTTGGGTCTTCCCTACCTCCTGTGGTCTCCAGCTCTGTCTCTTCCATCCCATCCAGGGCCATTGGTCGTCTGGCACCAGGATGGACTGACACGGGTTTCCTCCCAGAGCAAGCCTGAGATACACATAACACACAGCTAGCAAAAATCTCCATTGACTTACTGCATGTTAAGCATTATTTGGAGCTATAAAGTTGTCGAATAATAGCAATATGTTCTTGTTTTCTCATATCTGCAGGATGAAAGTGAACATTTTTATAATCCTTCCCTCCTCATCACATTTAGTTCCCTGGTGTTAAACATGTGGGCTTGATTAAAGAGGAGAAGCAGCTACAGGAAGAAATTAGATGTGATGTCCCTCTCACTCGGCCTCTTGCCCTGCCCAGAACACTGACATGGGGCCTGTATGCTTGTCCTTGCCTCCTTGTGTTCCCTCGTCCCCTGCCCTGTGTCTGGCAGAAGACTTACCAGCGATAAGTCAGAATGAATATGGAGCAGATGAAGGGCAGGCCACCGTGCAAATCCTGAGTTGAGCAAAGGTTTGCAGCATCAGTGCCGTCTCTGTGATGGAGAGGGGGTACATGGAGAGGGATTTATTTTGATTGGATTGTCCTCATTTTCTACAACGAGGACTTGTGTTCTAAAAATGTGTGCTCTGGTCTTGGTGTGAATCACTCTGTCCATGAGAAGAACCTGGTCAAATCTTGAAGGTCTGGGGCAGAGGACAGAGCAGAGAGGGAGCCAGAGCCATCGTCAAACTCGCCACAATTCTTTCCCTTTCCTTTTCTCCCTTTTATTTATTGATTGATGGATGTATTGGAAAGGCTGAGCAACAGGGAGAGAGAAACACACACACACACACACACACACACACACACACACACATCAATCTTCCATCTGCCGGCACACTCACCAAACTACCATAATGATCAAAGTTTGTCCAAACCAAAGCCAGGAAACACATGGGACATGGGTGGCAGGGGCCGAAGTCCTTAGGCCATCTTGTGTCATCTTCCCAGTATGCATTAGCAGGAGGCTTTAACAGAAGTGCAGAGAAGTCCCGACACAGGATGTGGGTGTCCCAAAGGACTTAGCCCACAGCTGCTGCTTTCACCAAGATTCTCCAGGCCGTGTCACCAAATTGCAGTCACCTTTTACCGCAGTTGCCACTACTTCAAACATTCTTGTGTCCCCTAACACAAAACCCCAGCAATTCACAAAGAGGGGTAATAGGTTATGGAACTAGGCTGTGGGGGTCACTCTCTTCTCTTCCCCACAAAGTTCCTTCCCCCATTCTCTTGGTTCTCCTACAATGAACCTCTTTTCATCTGCTCATTTGCCTCTGAAAGAGTGACTGTATGTAGGGCCCTTTCCTCTAGCCTGGAAACTGAATTATAGCAATTTAGCATTATAACATAATTCCACTGCAATAAAGCAATTTGGGGCTGCTGGTGGTGATGGAGTGGTTGTTGGCAGGAGTGGGAAGCGGAGAATTTACTATAATGGAATTTTTCTGCATTTGTTTAAAAAATGCTAGCCTAAAGCCCTGTTGGTATGAGATCTCACTTAAATATTTTTATCAGAGGATTGGTGTCATGGGAAACTATCTAAATTGTACCTATATGATGCCAAAGCAACTGGTTGAAGGTTTAAAGAATGACAGAAGACTTTTGTTGTGTGGACTTGTATTACACAAGTACTGGTTTGTGCCATTTTCCCCTCCTTGACTGAATAGAGTTCTTAAAAACTTAAATGAATGATTTATTTTTATAGAGTGGAATAAAAAAAGAGACTCAGATTTTTTTTTGGTGGTCTGTAGTTACAAGTTAAGAAAATGTACGACAAATCGTCTACAAATCTACAAATCGCTCACTCCGTAGTTAAGACTCAAGAAAGGAAAGAGCAAGGGAAGAGATGCGTGTTGCCAAATGATGGCTCACTCGGTGGTGCAGTGAAATTGGGTAATTGAAATTGCTGAATGAACACGGTTTTCTCATCATCAGATAGACCCGTAAGGCAGGGCATGGGTTTCTCAACCCATATCTGATGTGAACACACCTCATTCACAAGGAGGCGGCTGTCTGTGAGAAAGCACCCACTGGCCTTGCAGTTGACTTAAAGCAGGAACTGCTCCCTGTCTGTTCCCAGGCATGCTTCCGACTGGGCGCTGTTGAACTGCGCCATGACTTGCCTGCTTTGTCCCTAGCATTTGTGGCCATCATACTGGCAGTTTCATCTGCTCAGGGGGCATCCTCAAAGTGTATCTGAGGCCGGTGGTCCTAAAGATTTCTTCTCAAGGGTGAGACGGCCCCACATGCCATGAATTAAGCGCTCAACTGCCTTACCATCAACACCTCCTGGTGTTTCTGTTGTTTTTCTCACCAGCTCAGGGATATGCCCGCCCATCACTCTCTGACAAGCAATCAGCATTTGGTTCCTTTGTGAAAACTGGGCGTCCTAGTCACCTGCACATTTGTTGGAACTGACCAGTGATGCCTAACAGAATGAAAGCTCTGGGTGAGAAAACATGTCTCGATGGCTTTGAATCCTGTGTGCTAAAATTTCATCAACTTCTTAAGAGGCTGAAAGAGTCACTGAGGTTTTTCAAGGATGCTTCCCTACATGTTCTGGGTGGTATGTTATATGTATATACATATGTTCTGAAGTGAACTGCTGGGGGTCATACATTTAGCTTTGCTTTTCTTTATGCTTAGAATATGTTGGAAAAACATTTTAAACTAATAAGGTGTAGAAATTAATATTTGTGGGTTACTTGGGGACTATCAGCAACCTATAACATTTGAATGAACGGAACTGAACAACATAAGCAAAATCTTTATGGCTGCATTGAACTGCACATTGCAGCTACTGAAATGAATGGATCTGCCTTGGTTAGAACGTCTCAGAAAGGAAACGCATCAGGAGGCAATTGCTCATACTGCAAAAACATTCCGGAGCAGAGGGCTGGCTCCAGGTTGCGCTTCGGCTATGGGTGGCGGCTCCTTGGTTCTTTAATTGCAATTGTTCTGCCAAGTCAGTGCCAGCCACTCCCAAGCAGCCCTTTTTTTTGCACCCTATGTTTGCCTCTTTTCCTTCAGGGATCTTTCAATTCAGTGGTCTCAAAGCCAGCAGAGTGACTGGGTCGGAAGGAGGAAGGCACTCAAATGTAGTAACTGTCCTCTCTGGCTTGACTGTAGTGGGGTGCTGTGTGTTGTAATGATCCAAATCCCACAGCCAGAAGGCTGAGGGCTTCCCAGCCCCACCCCCTCACCGCAGCACACCCCAGGTTGGTGCAGCTGTGAGGATGGCTGTTCCCCTGCAGCTGCCCGCAGGGAGACGGATTTGGGGAAGGGGTGAAGGGCGTTTTGTTACCTTGCCCCTCTCTTTCTATAAGGCTGACCACATTGTTTTGTGGATGGTGAGTTTCCTTATGCACTGAAAAACACAAGGTCAACTGAAGGAATGTACTTGCTGTTCAAAACAAAGAACATGACTTTTTTTCCCTCTGCGTCTATGGATGCCAGAGTTCAAGGATCGTGATTATAGTCAATGCACATCCAGTAGAGCTCCTCTTAATGCCTGTCACCTTACTTATTTGCAACCTAACCCGCACGTATCTTAGCCGGAAAGCTGAACATCTAGGGTGTAATTTTTAAATTTATCACTGTGCTATCCTTGTGAAAACTTTCAGCTCATTGTTTTGCCTCCCTCCTCCCACTCCCTCACCCCAATAAGTTTAATACCATCATTACCTACTAACTCTGGATTGAAATAGCAGGCCATTATGGTGTCTGTATTAACATCCAAAACACACTGGTTTTCTTCCAGGATTCTCATATCTACTATTGTTCAAACATATAACTTTTAAAACTCAAATGGTTTTCCCAAGCCAATTCTCTAATCACAGACATAAATTTCACTCCATTAAGGAAAGGAAACCAGGCAGAATGACTAAAGTTAGGAATATGATCAAATTTCAAGGGAGGGGAGGAGAAAGATTAGGCGGGGAATTCTTTCCATTGCTTTTGCTTGTGAAATACTTTTAAAATGAAACCTTGTACTCCTGCGCACATGAAGCGTGCAGATCTTCACAGTGAGACTCAATGGAGACAGGAGGCTGGCATCCTCTCATACCGGCTGGGCATAGCTGGGGTGGCCCCAGGCTGCCCCACTCATCTTAAGAATGGTTGGAGATACAGTGAGAGGCAATACTTTGCAATTTCTATCATAAATTGCCTGTTGCATATTTATGAGTTCTCCATGAGAACTGTGATGAACAGGTAGATATGCAGAAAGAAGGAGAGACAGAAAAATCTTCCATCCACTGAATCACTCCCCAAGTGGCGGCAATGGCTAGAATTGAGCTGATCAGAAGCCAGGAGCCAGGAGCTTCTTCCGGGTCTCTCATGTGGGTACAGGGTCCCAAAGCTTTGGGCTATCCTCTGATGCTTTCCCAGGCCACAAGCAAAGAACAAGATGGGAAGTGCAGCAGCCCAGACATGAACTGGCAGCTATATGGGGTTCCATATGTTCAAGGTGAGAATTTAGCCACTGAATATTGCAGCAGGTCAGATTACCACTCTTGAACATAGTTCCAGGATGGTTTTTCCTTTTTTAATCTTTATCAAAATTTTTCTTTTTAGAACTCTTTCTCAACTTATTAGAGATGTCTTAAAAGTGAATTGTGTTCAATTCCATTGAGAATGTTTACTCTTTACTGTTTCTGTGTTGAGAAAACTTGTCAAGACAACTCCACCTCCACCTTAGCATGTAACAAGTGCATGTCTTTCTGAGAGCGTTCAGCAAGTTCTTATGTCCTAAGACCACGTCTCTGTGTGTGTGAGTGTGAGTGTGTGTGTGTGTACACAAAAAATATAAGGTGATTTTTGATGTGTACTCTGTAGCAGGTATCTATGAACTAATGTTGAATTTAAACTAGGTCAGTGGATGGTGTGGGCATTTGGCCTAGCAGTTAAGATGCAACCCGGAATGGCGTCATTCCATATCGGAATACCTGGGCTGAAGTCCTTTTTCAGGTCGTGATTCCAAGTTCCTGCTGCCTGTGCGCCTAGGGAGGAACCAGATGAGGGTTGGGGCTTTCGGATTCCCACTGCCTACGAGGGAAGCTCAGATTAAGTTCCCAACCCCTTGGCTGTGGCTGGACCCAGCCCCTGCTGTTGTAAGCATTTGGGAATAAACCAGCATATGAGCGATCTCTGTCTCTCTTCCAGATAAATAACAATAGGCCATGAGTCAGCTGAGAAGGAAGAACCTTTTCAGGCACTCCTGGAGAGCCAATAAAGGAAAACAAGAAAAGCTTGCTTTTAAAATCTGTAATTCTCTTGTTGGTAGGAAAAAAATTACTGGAAAAATACCTTTTGGGAAGCAAAGTAACAATCTGTCCCATAGAAAAATTACCTACAGTTAGTGCAAACGGACTATCAAAATGTTCTCTCTTAGCTCTATGTGCATGACTAACCATTATTTCCCATTTTTCTATTTTTAAAAAGATTTGTTTATTAGAAAGGTGGAATTACAGAGAGAGGGAAAGAGAAGAAAAGAGAGAAAGAGACAGGGAGTGTTCTTCTGTTCAGCTGCTTTACTTCCCAAATGGCTGCACTAACTGAAGCTGAGCTGATCTAAAGCCAGGAGTTTGGAGCTTCTTCTGGGTCTTCCACACAGGTGCAGCATGCCAAGGGCTTGGGCCATCCCCTGCTGCTTTCCCAGGCACATTGGCGGGGACTTCGACCAGAAGTGGTACAGCCAGGATTTGTACAAGTACCCATGTGGGATGTTGGTGCTACTGATGGTAACTTTACTCATGATACCACGGTGGTGGCCCCTCTCCTACTTTTTTTATTGCCTGTTTGTTCCCTCACTTATTGCTTGAGTCCCACCAGCATGTGAACTCTGTAGAAACCATGACTCCATTCATTTCCTTCCCTGTGGGTACGGCAGTATTCAGAACAGTCTCTACACAAGGTGCACACTAAATATTTGCTGAATGAAACACAGAAAAACACCCAAAGATTAGCATGTGTGTCCAAGGAGGTTTATTGTAACAGCAAAACAATTGACATGCAAGAAAATATCTATCAGTAAGTGGGGGAAAAGCAGCTCTACCACTCCTGGGCTAGGCAATGAGGCATGGAGCTCGGCATGGCTCTGGCGTTATAATGTCTTCCCGGGCATTAGTCCTGCATTCTTTGTGACCATACAAGGAACAGCCCTGGGAAAAATATTTAGCCGCTGCATTTCAGTTTTCTTATCCATGAGAAGTGGACAGTAATGATACCAGTCTAGGGGCTGGCATTGTGTCCCAGTGAGCTAGGCTGCAACCTACAATGCTGTTATTCCATGTAAGAGCTCGGATTAAGTTCTGGCTGCTCTGCTTCTGATGCAGTATCCTGCTAATGCACCTGGGAAAGCAGGCCAAGTGCTCAGGCCCAGGTGTGGGAGACTCAGACAGAGTTCCTGGCTTCCAGCTTTGACTTGGCTCAGCCACAGCCTTGGGAAAGCAGAGGAGGAAGACCAAAGGCCTTGGGCCCCTGGACACATGTGAGAGGCTGGGAAGAAGCTCCTGGCTTCCAGCTTCAGAACAGCTCAACTCTGGCCATTGTAGCTATTTGGGAAGTGAAAAAGTGGACAATCTCTCTCTCTCTGTCTCTGCCTCTCCTTCTCTGTAAAAATTTGCTTTTCAACTAAAAATAAATCTTTAAAAAATGATACTGGTGCAGAATTTGTGAAAATTAAAATAATATAGGCAACATATTTGGTAACAGTGCCTGGAGAGTAATAGGTAACCGATACAACTTTGTTGTTGTTGTTTCAAGAAACAGTAAAGGGAATGGTTTAAATATTTAACCTGTAGGTATTTCAATGAAGTATAATTTATTTCCATGATGCATAATTCAGAGAAATACTTATTATGCATCCTAGTTTTATACATTAACAATGACAATAAAAATCCTACCTCTAGGGTCAGACATCAGATTAAGCCACAGGTCAGGATCTCATGCCTCATTGCCTAGCCCAAGAGTGGTAGAGTTGCTTTCCCCCCACTTACTGTTAGATTCCACCCTGAAATGCCTGGGATCGAGTCCCACCTCCACTTCCAATTCAGCTTCCTATTCATGTGCCTTGGAGGTAGCAGATAATGGCCCCCAAGTCCTTGGATTCCTGCCACCCATGTGGAGACTAGGACGGAGTTCCCAGCCCTTGTCTTTGGCTTGGTCCAGCCCTGGTTTTGTGGGCATTTGAGACATTAGCCCTGAAATCTTTATCTCTTCCCTGGTATCCATCTTTCCCTCTGCCCTTCAAATAAATAAGTAATTAAATGTGTGAGTTAATAAAAGAGAATTTATCTGCGTATATGCTTAGTGTGTATAAGAGGGCAAAATTATGGAAGTCATATGCTACACCTACAGAGCTGATTGTGTGAAGAGCAGAACTGAGGTTACAGAAAAATTGGGGATCAGCTCTGTGGCATAGCAAGCTAAGCCTTGGCCGGTGGCACCAGCATCCCATATGGGTGTCAGTTTGAGTCCTGGCTGTTTCACTTTCAGTCCAGATCCCTGCTGGTGGCCCAGGAAATCACAGGAGGATTGTTCAAGTCCTTGAACCCTGCATCCATGTGGGAGACCCAGAGGGAGCTCCAGGCTCCTGGCTTCAGATTAGCCCAGTTCTGGCCATTGTGGCCATTTGGGTAGTAAACTAGTGAATGGAACATTTCTCTCAGTAAACCTGCCTTTCCAATAAAATATCACACATAAATCTTTACATTTTATAATTTAAAAAAATAGGGGAAGGGAAAGTTGAAAAGCAGTACCACAATAAATAACACATATTCGTATTGCCAACATGTGTTGTGTAAATGACAAGCTGTGTGTGTTTATGTATATACAATAAAATAAGTAAAAAGGAGATCTCCAAATATCAGTGGTGATGGTGTTAGAGGGACTGGGATTCTTTCCTTACATTTTAATATATTTTAATTTGTGACAATGTGCAGTGTTCTTTTTGTAATCAGGAAAAGATTAAAATAGTTTTGCTATTGGAGGAAAAGAAAAAAATATTATTCTCATGTTTTTCTGTGTATTAAAGGAAGCGAAGTTGTCTTTCCTAGAGATTTCAAGCCTGTTAATCATTCAGACCCAGTTTGAAAGGATGCTCTTGGTCACGTGATCTGAGAAAAAGCAAATCACACACCGGATACCTCAGTCTTCTCTTTGAGAAATGTGACATCAGACCTATGGGATTGTACTGTAGTTATAGGCAAATTGACCCCAGGTTTTTGAAAATGGGGAAAAGGGAGTCATGGGCACCCACACCTACAGATGATGTAGTCATTAAGCCTGCAGTGATCCCCATCCCAAATTTTCTTCACATACCAATTTCCTGGTGTCACAGCTTTGTCCTAGTCCCTGCACAGCACTGGTAACATGAAATTGACATCCATACTGCTGCCAGCTTTCTCTCCCACTGTTGCTGTTCACAAGGTCACTGCTTTAGTTAGCGCCTGCCTCCGGAAGTCCACAAAATGTCTCTCTACCTCATTGACACCTTTCTCTCTCCTTTTCCTTGCAGATGAATCTTGCTCATCCGGCTCAAGTCCATCTTCTCAGGGCCTTTGAAGTGTCCTGCCCTCAGGGACGGCTCTGCCTAAGCTCTGGTGGGCTCTTCTGCCGAGCCTGTCATTGTGTGCTGCGTCACTCCAGAGCCTTTCCCCTGTGCGCCTCTAAACTGGCATCCATCCTCACATGCAAATCCATCTCCTTTCTTCAACTGGCAAGCACCTTGGAGAGCTGGCTTATACTGTCTCCTTCCTTGTATTTCCACAGTTACTAATGTGCTGCCTTGGAGACAGCATGCAGGAAATATTTGCTGATGAATAGATATTTATAGGCATTTTCTTAAAAACCGGAAGGATGTTGTCATCCTATAATTAATGTATGTGTTGGAGCTGTTATGTAGAAACCAATGTATTTGTATATAAGTTTATCTAGGGAGATAAGACTACCTTGTCTAAACATGGAACATACTTCATGAAGATTCCAAATCCTCAAACACGTGTGCATTCCATGATATGCATCTACATTTGCCATAACAAGGAAAAGTGAAAAATGAAACGAAAAGAGAGACATTTAATTTTTTGAGAGCTGGAAACAGTGAAGTGTTAACAAGGGTAATAGTGGAGCGTATTCAAATGACTTTTATTTTAAGGTGGTTTGTCTAAATACTTCACATGTATTAGCTCAACTATCCCTTGAGATAATCCTATGAGGTAAATGCACTATTACTAGCCTCATGTCACAAATGGTGAAAACACAATGGAAACTAACTTCTGCTTGCACTTCCAAGTTCCTGAGAACTGTGTGATTGGAATGTGAGTCATTTTTATGATTTTTGATCTGCAGATGTATCTGTGTGATTCCATCTTCACACACACACACACACACACACACACACACACACATTGAAGTCCATTGTAAATGGGAAAACTGGCATGCTGCTCAAGGAGAGATTTAAAAATAATGGATTTGGTTTAAACAAAAATTAGTAAACATCATACTAAAGGAGTTTTCCAAGGCAGAAACCCAAAGAAGCTATTACGTTTAAGAATTTTGTCACTGCTTTTAGAAAGAATGTTTTTAAAGCCAGTATTAATATTGATCATTATTAATAGTAGAAGTGGTATTAAGTCTACGTCTGTGTCATTACCTAACCTGTTCATGTGGCTTGGGACTTTGGTCATTATTTCACTCCGGAAGGCTGAAACTGATCATTGGCGAAAGATGCATAAAATACTTTTCTAACAGTCTCCAATGGGGATTCAAGATAGAAATTCCAAAAATGTCAACCCTGCATACCTTAAATTCTGGGAAACTCCAGTGATTCTCCAGGGTTGTACAACTCTGCAGGGGTAGACTGGGCAGAGTCTAGAAACTTTGGCTCAAGTCTGCTGTGGTTTCTGTACCACCACTGGAGCTTGCAGTGAGACACACTGGGCTGCCCCCTGGAGGTGGCTTTGAGAGACAGGCTGTCTCCTAGAGTGGAGGTGAGATGTGACCTTGACCTGAAGGTGACAGCTAATAGATTGTCAACATATTGAGAATTCAAGGATTCTCAATGCTTTGTAGTATGTTTAGTGGTCGGGTCGCATGTAAGTGATGAAGATTGGGTTAGGATATGTTCCTTGTTGAGCAGAGGGAATGACAACTTCTTATGAGTCAGTTGTTAAGAGTTTGAATGTCCAGAAACTCTTAAGTAAGGGATTCAACCAATGTTGTAGACCTTAAACATTATAATAACTAACACTTTGATTAGTTTTGGAAGTTTTATATCTCAGCCACCTTCTATGGATTACCTTATGTAGTCTCTTTTCAAACCATTTAGTGGCCATTCATATTTTACAGATAGGGAAGCTATATTACAGAGAAATTATGCAATTTGGTCTGCAATGCAATCGAGTAGCTAAATTGGGATTCAAACCTATACAATTTGGTTGCAAAGCCTCATCAAAATAATTTTTGAAATATTTATTTATTTGAAAAGCAAAGATATATGCACACACGCACGCACAAACTTATATGTAGAGAGAAAGTAAAAGAGAGAAAGATCTTCCATCTGCTGGTTTACCTCCTAAATGGCCACAATGGCCTATTCTGTGCTAGGTCCAAGCCAGTAGCCTGGAGCTTTTTCCAGGTCTTCCATTTGCTTTCAGGGGCCAAAGCACTTTGTATTTTGTGTACAATGTGGAAATCATCTGCCCTATTGTCTATTCCTGTTTTCAATGCTGTGACCCCCCTACATCTCACAACTCTGCATGTCAAGTATATAAATACATCTTTCAAAACTACTTTAAAAAGCTGGAGACCAGTTTCGTGACCTAGTGGGGAAAGACACTGTGATGCTGACATCCCATTGTGGTGCTGATTTATGTCCTGGATGCTCCACTTCCAGTATAGCTCCCTGCTAATGCACCTGGAATAATAACAGAAGACGGCTTAACTGTTTGGAGCTGTGTACCAATTTGGGTCATCTGTATGAAGCTCCCAGCTTCCACCTGGCCTAGTGTTAGCTGTTGTGGCCATCTGGGGAGTGAACCAGTGTATGAAAGATCTCTTTCTCATTCTCTCTCCCCCTTTGTCTCCGCTGACTTTCAAATACATACATACATACATAAATCTTTTTTTTTTTTTAAGCCAGAACGCAGAAATACAGGATTGGTTTCTAACTTGTCCAAGAACTAGGAGATGGTTCTAGAAGCAATAGCAGATATGGTGTGCTTGGCTGTAAGTACTGGGAAATCCCCTTATCTGCTGTAGATCTAGAACTCCCACCTGCTGTACAGATGCAGTGACCCGCTTACCTGCATTCTGACCTTGCACTTTCTCCTTTTTTCCTCTATTCTCTTGCTTCCCTATGAACTAGAAGTTAGATTTGGAGACTTGATTTCATTCAGGCTGGATTTTTTTTTTCTTTTCAGCAGGAATAATTTAAAGGATGTGCCTAGAATCTGTTGTCTCTGTGGAGTTGGTGGCTGCTTAATGCTTCTTCCTTCATTTGAAGAACACCAGATCTTTCACCCTCTTTGTGTTGCCTTTTCTATGACTCAGAAGCAGAACTGCATGATCTTGGACAGACCCGTGGGTGGATCCTAGAGGAAGTCTCACGTGCACATGTCCTTCTGAATGTGAATGTGTGCACGCACTGCATTCCACACACTTACCCTCACACTCTTGTAAGAAAAACTGTTTTTTTTTTTTTTCAGAAGAAGACCTTGGAGACCTACTCTTCTTTCCTTTAAATTATTTTTAGAGTGGGGAGAGAGAGAGACTGTGCTCCAGTCCACTGGTTCATGCTCCATTTGCCCACAAGGCCTTAAGTAAGGAGCCAAGTACCCAGTCCTGTTCTCTTTCATGTGTTGCAGAAATCCAGTCACTTGAACCATCACCTATTAGCAGGTGGTTGGAATCAGGAGCTGTAGCTGGGACTTGAACCCAGCACTCTGATGCGGGATGCAGGTGTCCTAATTAGCATCTTAACTGCAGGTCAAATGCTCCTCCCTCAGGTTATCTTTGTAGTCAGAACCGGTGGATGGCAGGCTGAAGAGACCAGGTAAGAGGAAGGAAGGACTTGCCATGTGTGCATGGATTGTAAACATTTTCAGCCATACGCATAAGCTTATAATCCTGTATACTTCCTTTTCATTCTGTGTTTTTGAGCTGTGCCTCCCAGGGGATAAAGGCAAATCTCTGCATGGATACTGCTCAGCAGGGCGGGGACAAGCCACAGAAAGGGGAGCTCAAGCAACAGTGAGGCCCTGAGAATTGAGGGATCAGGCATTTGTGTTCATTGGCCCTAGTGCCAGTGCAGCCTGGGGACCTGGGTGAAGTGTCTTTGATGCTTTCGCTTTATGGAAGTCCATAAATACAATTTGGTAGGGAGCATGCAGGACCAAACTAGTTTGGGAGCTCAATCACCTGTAATGTCTTCATGGAGATTTTCTGTAACAGAGATGGAACAAGTTCTTTTGCTGAACTAGAAGAGCCAGGCATTATACCATCTTAAACTGTTTATACTTGGAACATGTTTTTATTGCCTCCACAGTTAAAAGGTCCTTTTTTTCTCTCCCTCTCATTATTTCCTACGGCTTTTGAATTATCTACTGAGAGCAGGCTGGGTTTTCTGCTTTATAGCTTCTCTGACACAAAACTTCCCAAGGATAGACTTGAGACCTTGAGCCTTGGTGTTGGAAGGAGCCTGGAGCTGTGTGTAGGGAAACATTGAAATCCCATGGGGGTAGAGAGAGTGCTGCTTAAAAACATCCTCATGCTTGAACGTTCTGTTGGTTTGAGACCTAGGAAGTAATTATTTTTGCATGTAAAAAGCTGGTTAGCTATTGGATATTTCCTATGGTTCAAGCTCTGTAACGTAAAGATATATCCAGCAGCTGTCCTGGGCATTAGGGAACACGTACTCATGTGAGTGTTAAATTAAGAGGGAATACAGTGAAATACAACTGCGACAATAGAATAAGGAAAGGCAGCTCTGCTGGAAATGAACAGTTGAACTTGAACATTCTGACTGAGGTCAGGAACTTCCAGCTTCTACATGCATCCTTTCTCTGAGAGTGATTTGAGGCATACTCCTCAGGGTTCTAAGGATGTGCCTTGGAAGAAGGCTTTTGTCCTTTTGTGCCTGAATAAACCCTGTAAAGTGTGGGACAATATGATTACATAGAATACTTTGACAGTGCTGGAGGAAGTAGGAAGCTGAGGCCATCTTTAGGCTTAGAGACGGTCCTTAGCGCCCTCCATTTGGTGAAAATTTGGGTGTTTGGATTTATTTCACCTGTAGATAATTGGTAGCGGCATATGAATCTTAAATAATTTTAAGTGATGAAATATTACATAATTTGAAAGGCTAATATACAATTTTGCTATGCAAAATCTAACTAGTATCTTCTTGATGTTTGTGCTTGCAGGTCATGGTATTCCTGTTTTAGGAACTGATTTATAGAGCAAGAATATGGTAAATATGGCTGGAGTGTCACTGGCTAATACTAAATGTGTATTTTTTATGGCTATTCTATTCTAGGAATCTTTTTTTTTTAATTAAAAGGAAATAGTTCTTCAAGCAGGCAATCTAATTGCCTCTGAGGAGGTCTTTGAAGGCTATTGTTTTTCATGGACAGTGTTTGCAAAACACCACTAAATTTCTTTGGTTTAATAAAAATTTTAGTTATTTATCTTATTTATTTGAAGGAGATCTCGAGAGATCAATAGATCAATCTCTCTCATCTAGGTGTTACTCGTGTGAATGGCGTAGACCCAAGTACTTGAGCCATCACTTGCTGGCTTCTAGAGTATGCGCTAGCAGGAAACTAGAACTGGGGCTGTAGCCAGGATTGGACCCCCAAGCCCTGTGATATAAGACATGAGTGTTTAAGTGGTATCTCAACTATTATGCTGAATGCTTGCCCCACCCCACCCCCATTTAAAAAAAATTCCTTGTTTTATTTTTAAGGCATTGCTCCTTTGCTTACATCTATTCCAACACACTTTTTAGTTATCATTCCAAAAGCTTACAGATGTGCCAGGCAGTAAATTCCTTGAAGGCCAGAGTTGTGTTTTGGGGAGGCAGGGTATGCTCTGCAAGAGGCCTGGATTTGGGTTAGAGAAGCTTGCTGCTAAACTGTGCCTCACTGGACGACCACATTCTGTGCATCTGTGCCCTAGGAGAGTTGCTTGGTTTGTCTGACTTGATGTTGTTCATGCAGAAATATGAATAATAATGCCTTTTAGTGATGTTCTTGGGTTGAATGCCTGTTTCTGATTCAGTAAAGCTTACCCTCTTTGCCTTGTCTTCACCTTTTTGTGAGGTGTTATACATAGTAGGTATTTAATATATACTGGGTAAACTGATTTCATTTCAAGTGGACCCTTTCTTGATGGTATAAAAGAAATCTTGGTATTGGTGGTAAATTATTTCTAAATAACATTGCATGGATGGATCACTTTGAGAAATCATCTGGTGCTCCAATACCTTTCAATGTTTTGAATGTAGCAACCTGAGAGAGAGAGAGAGAGTGAGCGAGAGAGAGAGTGCGCGCAAACACATGTAGGGGTAGTTATATTGTCATTGTTGGGAAGTTTTATGAGTTAAAAAAATGGCAGTAGTTCTCGTTGGGACTTCCTTTGCCTGCTCAGCAATCGATAGTTAATTCCAACCACCTCATGTGGATTTTGGTTTGTTAGCCTCAACGGATGGCCTTTGTTCATCCTAGTCTCTGTTTAAGGGTTACTTTTATGGGCTTGTGGTACTTTATGCACGGAGTTCACCACTCAGTGCAATGTTTGGAGCCAATGAAAGCTTTTGGAAATAAAACTGTCTTGGGCAATACAAAGTAACTTTTCCTTGAGTAATAGATGGTTTAAAATCTGATTTAACTTTATTTTTTTATGCCTATGGATTCTTTGTCCACACTTTATAATGCCAGGAGGTTTTGATTTTTTTTTAAGCCCCTGTGAAGATAAAATATGCAAGATAATACATGCTTGCAATTACTTTACCAAGGTTTCAGAAGAAATAAAAACAAAACAAAACAACTAAGAACCCTCATTGTCAAAAGTTTGGAAAATGCAACATTTGGAGAAATTTTTGGGAGACCTGTTTTGTATTAAAATACCAAATAAAACAAAATGATGGATTGTTTTGGCACCATCTAGATAGAGCTTATGTGATGAGAACTATACATAAAAGCAAGCCAGTTGTTGTCATAGTTGACAGGTTTTTGGGTACCATCTCCTTGTTCAGTATAGTGAATTCCCAGGGGTGAGGAGCTTTTCCAAAATTCTTATCCGAGGAATACTGCCAACTTTTGCTGTAACTGAGACGGACACTATCTTTCTAGTTCTGTAGGTATCTGTAAGTTGTGGTTCTGCCTTATCCACGAAATGAGTTCCTGTGACGCTGTGTGATGGGCTATCACCACTGGCATGACTTCATTTTGATTTTTGGCAGGTTTCAAACTTTCCTTCGACTATCAGCTCGCTCATAACAGGAGAAGGGTGCCGAAGAGTCTGCAGTGGAGTGGTTAGCTCAGGCAAGGAGAAAATGTCATAGAGTGTGTTCGAGGAAAGACAGGAGATGGGTTCCTTTGAAGTAGATCTCCTGTTCCGAGTCTCTGAGGAACAGTACTGGAAAGGGTTTGGGAGGATGAGCTCCAGTGTCAGGAAGTGGGATTGGCTCCGCCTCAATTGGATGAAGCACATGTTGGAGGGACACCCTTGGAGCGACTGCCGTGAACTCAGTGAGAGGCGAAGAGCCTTGAGGCGGGTGCAGGTGATGACAGGAAGTGCACGGCAATAGATTGCGTGAATTCTGCCACATTGTGCTTTATACACTTGTAGGACAAGATGACATGCATCATTCGTACATCCTAACTGCAAATGTAGTAAAAGAAATAACAGAGGCCAGACACTAAATCCAAGGTCAAATAGGGAATGAATGTGCTCAACAAGGGTTCATATTTATAGATTGTTGTGAAGAAAAGCTGTCCACACATAGTCATATACCTGGGTAGAGTTTTTTTTTAAGATATATTTCTTCATTTATTTGAAAGTCAGTGTTACAAGGAAAGATAGAGAAAAAAAAGAAATACAGAGAGAGAGATAAAAAGAGAGAGGGAGAGGGAGAGAGAGAGATGGAGAGAGAGAGAGAGAAAGAAAGAGGAGAAAGAGATCTTCCATCCATTGGCTCATTCCTCAGATGACCCCAGTGTCCAGTGTTGGTCCAGGCTGAGACCAGGAGCCAGGAGCTTCCTCTAGGTCTTCCATGTGGGTGCGGGCTCCCAAAATATTTGAAGCATCTTCTGTTGCTTTCCCAGGCCATTAACAAGGAACTGGATCAGAATTGAAGCAGCCAGAATAGAAACCCATTTTCTTATGGGATGCTGGCAATGCAGGCAGCAGCTTAACTTGTTATGCCACAACACCTGCTCTGTTGGTAGCGATTTAACTGCAAGATTACTATTGAACTCAGTCAAAGCCCAACATTTCACAGTTTTAATATTTATGTAATCTCCCCTTTTCATAACTCATTTAATCTTTGCAACCATCTCTAACATGCTCCCAGTATCTTCATTTTGTAGAAACTAAGGCATAAAGAGATTAAATAACTTGCAGAGAGTATAACATGACATAAACCGGAGCCGGAATCCACCTTTATAGGGTTTCTCTCTACTTTCTGCTATTTCCGCCACTGCTGCTTCATTGGTACTTGATGACCCATTAATTTGCAGTGTAGTAAATTTGTTTAACTAATGTGGCCTGTTCATCATTTTCATTGAGGTAATGTTAAAAAAAAAAAGCAAGCAAACCAACAACCCAGACGTCTTTGTTTTTCTTTTAAGCTTCTAATGATAGTATGAGAGTTGCATCATAAATTACTTGTTCCTTGTTGGCGTCGAGGTAAGGAGAGAATGTAGGCATGTTTGGATTCAACATATTTGAATGAACCCTAACAGCACTTCCAAGGACAGGCCAGAACCTTCACATGGTGAATAAATGTGAGCTGAACAACGTCCCTGGGAATGAGAAGGCTCTTAGGACTGTGCCTAAAATGGAACATTCTGCGATCCCCCGGTGGGCTGAGAATCACTGTGCTTTTCTCAGTGCTCCTTAATGGCAAACCTCGGGGGACCTTAGCTTCTTGGGGCTTATTGTTTTGACTGTTCCAGCTATTGTCTAACGTAAATTGAAAACATTCCTTGAAATGTTTCTTTCTAGTGTTTCCTATCTTTTGTGGAAAATACAATCCTCAGTTTAACATAAAGCTGAATTCCTAGCTTCCCACTGAGTTCACTTACATTGGATTTAAAATTTGTTAGTTAATTGGCTGGAGGGAACCTGTGAAATGGACTTGATTTCAGTGATGAGGTCCTGGACTTCTACCCTGAGCTCAAGCCACAGTCTGATGCCATGATGGGAGCACAGTTTCAGGAGGATACATATTTCTCATGGAAGAAAATGAATAATTGATTTTCAGTGGGAGGACAATGGCCATTTTAAATATGGGTGAAAAATTATTGAGAATTGGGGTCTTCTTGTCTAGAAGGGCTTATGACTACTTCAAAAAGGAGAGTATGACACAAAGGGCACTGTGATTTTTTTTTTTAAGATTTATGGAAAGGTAGATATACAGAGAGAAGGACAGACAGAGAGGAAGATCTTCCATGTACTGTTTCACTCTCCAAATGAGTGGCCATGATGGCTGGAAGTGAGCCAATCTGAAGCCAGAAGCCAGGATCTTCTTCTGGGTTTCCCAAACTGGTGTAGGGTTTCAAGGTTTTGGGTCATCCTCTACTTCTTACTCAGGCCACAGGCCCAGAGCTGGATAGGAAGTGAGTTAGCTGTGACGTGATCCAGTGCTGGGATCCTGTTGCTACTGAACGATCATGCTTACTGTGTGATTTCTAAGCCTAGATTATATAAGACTAGGAGCCTTCTGCTTGTTTACACCACACTTTCTCCAAAATGATGAGCTGGTGGGTAAGGCGATGATGATTGCACTTCATTCTGTAGAGGCTTTGGTTAAGTGCTGTGGTCAGCAGTTTCTGCACAGGTAGGCCTTTCCATTCCCACCAAGGTTAGGATGGCTAGACATGCAGGTGAAGCTGTTGTGGACCCTTCGGACCAATCCCGTCATTAGTTGAATATTAGTGAATAACCTATATGAGACCACTTGTAACAGAAGAATCACCCAACTGAACCTTGCCCAAATTACAGACCCACAAAATTATGAGACATAATGGTTGTTGCTGAAAGCTACAAAATCTAGTGATAGGTGGTTATGAAAATTGCAAATGGGTCCTTGGAATTGAATTTGGTGCTGCAGGTGGAAGAGACTGGGAAAATGCCTATATATCAGAAATAACCTTTAAGCATTAAAAAGAGAATTAATTCTTGTGTGATATCCAAGTGCCAAGGGAAATGTTTCCTGGTGTGCAAACAGCTGAAAGTGTTTGTGTGGTGATTGTGTAGTACTTACAGACAAGTCCTAGAGGGAATTTCTATGAGGTTGTTAGTCTTGCTCATTCCTTGCCCAGCAGAAGGTGAGCTACTACATGCTTGCTACTCGTAGTATGGTCTGAGGACCAGCATCCTAAGTTTGATTTGCAAGTTTGTCAGAAAAGCATATCCCAGGTTATGAACCAGGCCTACATGTCAGCAAGATATCCCAAGAGATTCTGGTACACGTGACGGTTGAAGGGACTGGCCTCAGAATGACTGCTTACTACATCACTACAGTAAACCAGAGAAGGGTTCTACCTGTACAATATGTAGTGACTTATATACAAAGCCACATACAATCCCATTATCACAATAACATTTCAGCATAGATATCATCCCACAGGATGATTGCGGAAACTGGGGCTTAGACGTCAAGGACCATGCAGCAGGCAGCACAATTACTAAGCATCAGTGTCATAAGTGGAACCCAGACCTCTCTTTTGGCAAACCCTGGGCACAATCAAGTTACAAGGACTCAGGATGGCTTATTTACAGGGTGTCCCCAGGAGGCACTAGGGGAAATCAAACAGGGAAGGGCAAGGATGATGGGGGCTCATCAGAGAACTGTTAGCAAACTGGGTAAAGGGGGCCTTATCTCTAGCGACTTGGATATAATTTGGCAGGGTTATTTCCTGGGATGGTAAGGGTATCTGTTCAAGTCCTAGGAAGTGGGCCACTTTAGGGATGCCAACTTCCTGGCATTTCTGAGCAGCCGCAGGAGTGCAAAGCCAACTCAGGTGATCTGAGATAGTCCTGAGGCAGAGAAAATGAAGCCAGGATTGGGGATCCCAAGATCGCTGCATTGTGCTTACCTGTCTTTTACAGAAAGATGCTTCAGGAAGGCATTTGCTTCTTAGATTTTCCTCCTTAGAGCAGGTTTGGTTACAGAATCATGGAAAACATCCACAGAATTGGGATGCCGATTGGGGTCTTCAGACATTAGAAGGACATCTGCAGAACGAAAAAGATCATATCAAATCATTTTTACCTTGGCACGTAGGTTTCATTTCACCATGCTCTCTTCACAGTACCACATCTCACTGTGCACACACTGTTATTTTCTGCTTTTTAAACTTACTGTCTCATCCCTCTGTTCCATGCGGTGACTTATTCTGAAGGAGTGATTATGTAAGGCTGCAAAATAGCCCACTGTGTGGCTGCCACAATGCCTTGAACGCTTTCTCTCTTGCTGTCTGTGGAGGCTGAGGCTCACACCTGAAGTGGCACGAATATAGGAAGCGATGCTTTTGCGCCATGTGAATACAGTTCCATTTATTCCGCACAGACGGAGGTACTTCCACAGGCTTTATTTCATTCAAGAAATATGTGTTGAGGAGCTCTTACATGCCCGGCTCTGGGCTGGGTGTAGTGGTAGGAGTCGGATACAGACGGCCTTTGTCCTCCAGGAGATGAGCGTTTTGTGAGACAGTGGGTGAAAACTTAAATAGCAAACAATATGTTAAATACCATTAGAAAAAATTTGATGTGCTAATTGGTGCAAAAAGTTGGGCCATGTTTTGATAAGCTTGAACGTGTGGGTTACACAAAAGGGTCACTGGATGCGTTGATTAGCTCATAGGCAGAAAATCTATAGTGGGTCTAATACTTCTTAAAATCTGGAAGGCCTTTGGCCTTTTGAATACATGTTCCACAAGTACATATGTATTGAGAGTGAGTGTGAGGGCCACACATGGAGTGATCGTAAGGATGGCCAAAGGTCTGAGTTCCTTAGTGGTTGAAGCTGAGGTCTGAGCCCAAGGCCAGGTTCTGGTGAGAGCTGTGCCCTGGCACTGGGAGTCAGGTGCAGGTGCTCAGCAGGAACAGGTGAGTGGTCAGATTTGTCCTGATGGAAAGCACACCTCTTCTACTCACTGATATTTATATCTGTGACTTTCAGTAACAAGATATTCAAGCCTATTTTTCGCTTATGGCTTTCTTTCAAAGAATTAAAGTAATGATAGAATCTTTTCTTTAGTAATTTGAAAGATGTACATATCCACTAGGTCAATTTTCAAATGATCTAATGTACTGTAATTACATAATATCCAGTGATGCAGTAGATTTACATTTGTTATTTTATAAAGCTTCATTGCATTTTTGTTATGACTTTTAATTACATTAGTCCAAGCATCTTGAAGGCTCATCTAAAGATGCAAAAGCATACATAGGCAATTTATAAAGATTTTGTGCCTTCTAAGTCCTTTTCAAAAAATCATTTTTCTTCTTTTCTTCATTAAAAATATTTATTAAAAGAATGACAGAGAGGCTGGCATGATAACGTAGCAGGCTAATCCTTCTGCTGCGTGCTGGCATCCTGTGTGGACGTCAGTGCGTGTCCTGGCTGCTCCGCTTTTGTTCCAGCTCCTTGTGTAGGACCTGGGAAAGCAGCGGAGATGGCCCAGGTCTTTGGGCTCCTGTGCCCATAAGGGAGATCCTGACTTCCAGGTTTGGATCGACTCAGCTCCAGCTGTTGTGGCCCTTTGGGGAGTGAACCAGCAGATGGAAGATATCTCTCTGTCTCCGTATCTCTGTAAATCTTTCTTTCAAGTAAAAACAAACCTTTAAAAATAGAGTAGGAGAAAATGTTTTCAGCTCACATACTTGGCAAAGGACATAACCATTCTATCTCCAAATTAAGGAATAAGAAAACAGACAAGTCTCCCTTTTCCTCCACAAATGAGCAAAATAATTTAGGTAAACATTTTCCCAAAGACACAGAGGATGGTAAGTAGGCACCCTAAAATCTGCTCAATATTACTCATCTGTGGGGAAATGTTAATCAAAACCTACGTGAGAAGCCAGTACACACCGACTAGAATGGCTGAAATAACAAAACACTGACAATGCCAAGTGTTAGTAAGGATGTGCAGAGACTGGCATTTAGATGAATGTTGGGAGTACGGAATCTGAGAGCTTCTTTGGCAGTCAAGCAGTTTCTTATCAAGTTAAAACAACACAACATTTGACCCAGCCAGCTTATTCCTCATTATGTGTCTGACTGAAATAAAAGCTTATGTTCATAAAAAGTTACTGGGATTGCAGCTGATTTATTCACTGTGCCCCCCAGGCCAGAAATAACTCAGAAGTTTAACTGGGAAACGAGGCAATGAACTAAGGCACATTCGCAAGTGGCATACTACTCAGCAATGAAAAGGCACAAACTTGTTGAGCGTTAGCCTGGGTAGATTTTTGGATGCATTAGGTGAAGTGGAAGGAGCTTGCAAACAGTATGCTTTCATTTGTACAACATGCAGAAAACGGTGGGTGCTAGGAGCTGGGAGTAGGAGATAGGTGAGGAAAGGAGGTGACTACCAAAAGAATGAGAGTGTATTTTGGGGGCAATGGAATTAACTCTGTGTCTTATTGTGGTGGTGGTTACTTGGTTGCCTTTGTCAAAACTCAGAGATCTGTGCGTTAAAAAGGAAGAATTTGACACATGTAAATGATACCGTAATCTAAGAAAATAGTTTCATTTTAAGGACTGAGGCACTTGTTAAACACCAAGAATGAAGGGATCCCTTAGAAAGTCAGGCTAGCTGAGGATGTGAGCATGAATGGACATAGCTGGATACAATACTAGCAAGATCAAGAAACCTTAGAGTTGTAGCACAAGTGAGGGTGGTGTATGAAGAAGGTTGCAATAAACTCTAATGATCTGGGTTGTTGTGCATGTGTGTGTGTGTGTGCGCTCCTGTTGGAGTGGGGACAGGGAGGACCTCACCAGGAGCTGACACGAGTCTCCCAGTAAGTTCTGTTGGGTGAGGGAGAGGAGGCAGGTGTGTGTCGCTGATGTGACCAAAGTAGTGAACAGGGAATCATCCCTTTCCCAAACAGTGCAAAGGCAAGGATGAGTTTTTTTTTTTTTTTTTAAATAAAGGAACTAGTTAACATTGGTTTATTCAAAGCAGAAGAAACATCAACATTCCTGGTGAAGGCAAGATGTGTTTTCTCTTAGCTCCAGCTGCTAGGCATGCAGGCTTCCTGGCAGGGAGCAGGTTATCTGTGCTATGACTCCACGGGCACACCCTGCGTGTGCCTCCAGGCTAAGAGATAATAATAGTATGCTAGCCTGGCAGCCTACGCTCTGGAAGGGTTTATGAGGAGGAAGTCCGCAATTACATATTTCTGGGCAAACATTAACCAAGATTGAAACCCAGATTTGGAGAAAAATAACAGGCTGGAATCTTCAGACATCTTCTGGAGCTGTTCTGTGGACTGAAAACAGGAGTCAGACACTCCAGTGACTGACGGTGAGGTGAAATATGGAGAAGACGGGGCCTGCAACATGGTGCAAATCTTGGACCACACCTGCCCATAAAACGTGCTCTGTAACACACAGAGCTTTGTCCACATGTGAGTGGCGAGAAACTATTGACATTCACGGCAACAACGCGGAAGCCACAACATAGGGTCTATTGTTCCCTCCCTCCCAATGACCGAATCTATTTATCCGTGTGGTTAGAGAGCTCACCACGGCACACTGGAAAGGCCTCTTCTTGGCAGTGTCGCGGGGAGCGTCTCAATCGCTGTTACTACAATCCGAACAATTTGGGTTCCACGCTGTGGTTTTATAATTTCCATTTTAAAAACTTCTTAGACTGAACCATGATGTGCCCAGTCGAGGTTGGGCATACTTAAAATGAAACTGTTAAGCTAAAATTAGCTTGACATCAAGATGGTGCATGTTCATTTTCCTTATATTTATAGCCAACCACAGTCATTATACAGTAGGCATCTAGTCTTTACTGTGCACTCCAGGGAACAGGAGGAGCAGCGGCAATCATCAAAAACAGAACTGGAAGTCTTCGCAGAGGCAGATGCTGGGGACTCCTGTTGGAGTCGGGGGTTGTCCTCCTCTCAGAAGGGCAGCTGCCACGGAATGGGCCTGCCTGCTCCTTGCCCACAGGTGCTTATCGCCAGTCTTTTGGCAGTTACTCCAGAGGGCTGGGGACCTCAAGGTTGAGCTTGCATTGCCACTCAGGGAGAGTCCACAACAAAACTTTCTCAACCAATTTAGCTACTGTTCAGAGAAGATTAGAACTAGAATCAGATCTGAATTTTAGTTCTATTTTGGGTCTGCAGCTGGCTGTGTGATGCAGACCTTGACTTCATGCATTAACCTTGAAGGGTTGCACTGTGATTCTTCCAGTTCAACACTCAAATATTTCTCAAGTCCTCTGAGGGAAACAGCATATTTTTTTTGTCATTTTCTTTATATACCAAATATGGTAACAGCTACAGAGGAAAAGAAGTAAACCCTGCATAATCAACATTCCCATCGTGTGTGTGTGTGTGTGTGTGTGGTTCCAGAATATTACAGGCAAATTGCCATACTTTAGGGATAACATTGATTGAGAGACAATGTACACTATCCCTCCCTTTGCACAGATTAAAATAGAGATTTATTTATTTATTTAGAAAGTCAGAATTATAGAGAGGGAGTTTCATACACAGATATTTCATCTGTTGCTTCACTTCCCAGCTGGGTATAATGACCAGCACTGGGCCAGGCGAAAGGAGCCAGGAGCCAGCAGCTTCATTCATGTCTCCCATGTGAATGGCAGGGGCCTGAACACTTGGACCATCTTTTGCTGCTTTTCCCAGGCCATTAGCAAGGAGCTGGATGGAAAGTGTAGCTGCTGGGACACAAGCCAGGTGCTCTGGAATGGGATCTGGGCATCTCAAGGGCAGACGCCATCACTGCCCCACACACCTACCTGAGAATGCACATCTTTTTGACTGTAGACTACACTGGACATCATGTTTCTTTTTTGGTATTAGTAGTTCAATGTTCAAAATAACAATCTTTAGGCATGTCATAGAAGTTATGTCAAGCACCCCATCTAAAATGTTAAAATTTTCTTGCAGTCCTTGCCATTTATTGTTAAAAATGCTGTTAAAGTCTTTTATGCCATTGTCTTTCACTGAATCTTCATTATATTGTGTTTAATGAGGAAAGGAAAGCTACAGCAGCAGAACTCCTAGCAGTTCCTGAATAATCAGATACAAGAGGAGGCCAATATGAAAGAGATCAGGGCTTCAGGTGCCTGGGGGTATTAGGGGACACTGATACATTTACCAGAAGGCATCACGAATACTCTTTCTGATAATTGCCATTTATCTCTTAACTCCCAAGGAATCTTCAAAGTGAAGAGTTGCCAAACATGTCCTGTAAAGGGTCAGATAGTATGTTATATTTTGGGAACATGTAGTTTCTGTCCCAACCACTCATCTCTGCTTAGGTAGCACAAAATCGTCCATAAACATTATGCAAATGAATGGCCATGCTGTGTTTGATAAACTTTATTCACAAGAACAGGTAATGTGCTGGATATAGCCTATTGGACTGTACAGAATTTGCTGAGCCCTGGTCTAGATTATGATGGTCACCCTCCTCATTATCAACATCAGTCACAGCCAATTATTGTGCTTGTTATGGGATTTACAGTAGGACCTGGTCAGAGTGAAAGAAGAGAAGGATTTGAGGGAGTCCTGTGACCCACAAATCAGTCTCGATTCACCTATCAGAAAATGATCAGATTTAATGAGAAAGCTATAATACGTATTAAGTGGATACTTAAAAGCTTCAATGGAGAATGGGATGAGGACAAATTGTTTTTGCTTCCATTAATAAAAGACAAAATTTAAGAACTTGGGCCCGGCGGCGTGGCCTAGCGGCTAAAGTCCTTGCCTTGAACGCCCCGGGATCCCATATAGGCGCCGGTTCTAATTCCGGCAGCTCCACTTCCCATCCAGCTCCCTGCTTGTGGCCTGGGAAAGCAGTTGAGGACGACCCAATGCATTGGGACACTGCACCTGCGTGGGAGACCCGGAAGAGGTTCCAGGTTTCTGGCTTCTGATCGGCGTGCATCTGCCCGTTGCGGCTCACTTGGGGAGTGAATCATCGGATGGAAGATCTTCCTCTCTGTCTCTCCTCCTCTCTGTATATCTGGCTTTCCAATAATAATAAAATCTTTAAAAAAGAAATTTAAGAACTTATTTATTTGAAAGATGCAACATTATGTATGCAGAGAGAGAGAGAGAAAGAGAGAGAGATCGACCTTTCATCTATTGGTTTACTCTCTAAATAGCTGCAACAGCCATGACCATGCTGGAGCCAGGAGTCAGGAAATCCATCCTGACTTCCCACATGCATGGCAGCTGCTTAACCACCTGAGCCATCATTTACTGCCTTCTTGTGAGCATCAGTAAGAAGCTTGCGTTGGCAGTGGAGCAGTTGATGTCACAATCAGCAGCTTAATCCACGGTGCCAAAACACTCTCTCCACCTCTCTCTCCACCTTTCTAAACAATTTTTTTTTCATCTACTTGAAAGAAAAAGTGGCAGTGAGAGATCTTCCATCTGCTGATTCACTCCCACTCATTTATTCTCTCAAATGTCTGCATGACCAGGACTGAGCCAGATACAAGCCAGGAGCCTAGACCTCCATCTGAGTCTCTCATGTGGGTGGCAGGGGCCCAAAACATCATCTGGTGCCTCGTTGAATCCACTAGAAGGAAGCTGTGTCAAAAGCAGAAGTGGCAAGACAGGAGCTACCACTCCGAGTAGTGGGCATCCAAAGTGGGCATCCAAAGTGGGGATCCAAAGTGGGCATCCAAAGTGCCCTCTTCATCCTCTGGACCACAATGCCTGCTGCATGGCCCAAAACAATTTTTGAAATCTGTGCATAGAGAAGTCTTTAGAGAACTCACAGAAAGTTTCTGTTATGAAAAAACTGTGCATGGATTTCAAATTTGGGCACTAAAATGAACATCTTTTACTTCTGTTTTTCATGAACTTTAGAAAGCATCCTTGGATAATGGTCAAAGTCTCCTTTGATCTTTCAGCGTTTTCTGCAGTTATCAACAATGTAAAAAAATATTTATTTATTTGAAATGCAGAGTTATAGAGAGGGGGTGGGAGAGAGCTAGAGCTAGAGAGAGCAATCTTCCACAGTGGCCAAGGCTGGGACAGGTGGAAGCCAGGAGCTTGGAACTCAATCTAAGTCTCTCCCATGTGGGTAGAAGGATCTTAAGGACTTGAAACCATCATCTTGCTGCATCCCAGGGTACACACTGGCAGGAAGCTGCATTTGGAAATGGAATAACTGGGACTTGAACCAGACACTCTGATATGGTCAGTGGTTGTCCCAAATAGTGACTTAACCTCTGAACCACACACTCATCTGTACGATCCAAAGTCTTAAGGATACTCAGGTATAGATTCCTTAGATGTGCCTTTTAATTTTGTACCATGGTTTTGATTAAAGAAATTAAAATGCAACTCCTGAGCACCTCTGAATCATCACACTTTCTTTTGAAAATATCCTGTTGGTCCTATAGAATGTTTTAGCAATAAAAGCAGTTGAGGATGGCCCAAAGCCTTGGGACCCTGCACCTACGTGGGAGACCTGGAGGAAGTTCCTGGCTCCTGGCTTCGGATTGGCTCAGCTCCAGTCGTTGTGAACACTTGGGGAGTGAATCATCGGATGGAAGATCTTCCTCTCTGTCTCTCCTCCTCTCATATATCCGACTTTGCAATAAAAATAAATAAATCTTAAAAAAAATAGGGTGTGGCCTGGCACAGTAGCCAAGTAGCTGAATCCTTGCTTTGCATGTGCTAGGATCCCATATGGGTGCTGGTTCATATTTGGTTGCTCCACTTTCCTTCCAACTCCCTGGTTGTGGCCTGGGAAAACAGTGGAGAATGGCCCATAGCCTTGGGACTCTGCATCTGTATGGAAGACCCGGAAGAAATTCTGGCTCCTGGCTTCGGATCGGCGCAGTTCTTGCCACTGTGGCCACTTGGGGAGTGTACAAGCAGATGGAAGGTCTTTCACTCTGTCTCTCCTTCTCTCTGTAATCTGACTTTCCAATAATACATAAATACACAAATAAATAATTAATTAATTGAAACAAAACACACAGGGAAACAAACGCATTCTAAGCCAAACCATGATTTTGTCTTGTGGCATTCTTATGTTTGAGTGAACAAATGTTTGTGAAAATGAGAATCAAGGTGAGGGACGAGAGTGTGATGGGCAGAGCCGGGGAGAGATGCGATACTCATTGGTTCCAATAGAGGTCGGGGCTCAGAAGAGAACCAATCCAGGGGTTAAAACCATCAGCTGATCGGAGTGATGGACGGTGGCGGGCACTGTGCTTACTAGTAGTACATGTAGGAGCCTGGACTGGGAATGCCTCAAAGTTTTTTTTTTAGGGGGATTCCCCTGAACAAAATGGAGGAATCAAAGCATTAATCAAAAAAAGATGGAAAATGGAGTAGATGAATCAACCACCTCAGCTTTATGCTTGCAGCGAAAAACTGGACAAGGGGAAACCCTAAGACGGACTATGTCAATCAGTGGACTCTGCACCAGCCTCATCATACCTGGACTGTTGCTGATGATATGTTGGAGCTTCTAATTGATCGAGGTGATGCTCTGCTGGCTCTGCCTACAAACCTGAGAGGGCCTCCCTAAGAGGCCGTTGAACTTGAACTGGACAAGTGGGATGCTGGACTCTGTATGGTGTAAACTTTTAATTAGGGAATCTCAACGGAACTTGAGCTGTGGTTATGCATCAAGGTGAAGGAATTCATGATGGGGGAAGGGTTTGGGGTGAAGGGGGGGAATCCCAGTACCTATGAAATTGTGTCATGTAATGCAATGTAATTAATGAATAAATGAATATTAAAGAAAGAAAAAAAAAGATATTAGGGTTTTTTTCTAGCATCACAGGATTTGCCTTACCTAATTAAGCGGTAATATTAACTTTTAAAATCAAATTCATTTTTCTCTTTTCCAGCATTTTAAATTTCTTTATTTTCTTACATCATCATCATCATCATCATCATTATTATTATTATTATTATTATTATTTTATGATACAGTTCCGTAGGCTCTGGGATTTATCATTCCTTTCCCCAATTCTCCTACTCCTCCTTCTGATTTCCCCTCTAGTATTACAATGAGTGGTCCTTCATGAGCAATCATAAGTCAGTCATGCCACTATGAAGTGTTTTTTTTTTTTTTTTTTTTTTTTTAAGATTTATTCATTTTATTACAGCCAGATATACAGAGAGGAGGAGAGACAGAGAGGAAGATCTTCCGTCCGATGATTCACTCCCCAAGTGAGCCGCAACGGGCCGGTGCGCGCCGATCCGATGCCGGGAACCTGGAACCTCTTCCAGGTCTCCCACGCTGGTGCAGTGTCCCAAAGCATTGGGCTGTCCTCAACTGCTTTCCCAGGCCACAAGCAGGGAGCTGGATGGGAAGTGGAGCTGCCGGGATTAGAACCGGCGCCCATATGGGATCCCGGGGCTTTCAAGGCGAGGACTTTAGCCGCTAGGCCACGCCGCCGGGCCCCACTATGAAGTGTTTCCTGACACTGCAGGCATGAACAATGTCGGAGAGTCCAGCATCCTATTGTCAGAATATTTTCAGCTGTTTCCCTGGGAGTCCCTCTTTGGTCTGGATGCAGAGATGCATACTGCCCTATGTCTCCATATCTTCCAGCATTCTTTTAAAACATTTATTTACTTATTCAAAAGGGAGAGTTACAGAGAGAGAAGGAGAGACAGGGATAAAGAGATCTTCCACCTGCTGGTTCACTCTCCAAATGACTGTAATGGCAGGGATTAGTCCTGGTGGAAACCAAGAGCCTGGTACTCTATCAGGACCTCCCACTTGGATTACAGGGTCCCAAGCAGTTGGGCCATCATTGCTGCCTTTCCATGGATCTGGGTCAGAAGCAGAGCAGCTGCACATGGAACTGGTACCCATATGGGATGCCACCATTGCAGGTAGTGGCCCTAGCTGCTATGCCATAATGCTAGCTCCTGTTTCCTACTTTCAAGACTGAGCATCCCCTAACTCCTTTGATAGCTAATGAAACTGAACATCGTTTTAACAAACTTACGAGATGTGTTGGTCTGTGGTCTTATAATTGCTAACTGAAGAATTATTCATGGGGGTAGGGGTAGAAACACACTCCTATCTGTTTGCTTGTTTGTCCAACAGTTAGGTCTGGTTTGGGCATCAGAGCCGGGAATTCAATCCAGGTTTGCCACATGAATGGTAGAGACCCAACTATTTGAGCCAGGGTGTGCACTGGCAAGAAGCTGGAGTTGATAGTAGAATTATGATTCAAATTCAGGTGCTTCAATAGGGGATAGGGGGTGTCCTAAGCATCATCTTAACACTAAGCCAAATGCCCATCCTTAGATTAAGGTGACAGCAGTGAATATTCTTGAAGGAAAAGAGTCAATGAGACCTTCCTGTTGCTAGAAAAGACTGATGGTGGAAAATTCTTATAAATGGTAGGAATTACCAGGAAGTCACAGTGCACGGACAACCAAGTGGTTCCATGGAAACTGCATTGAGTAGGGGGTGTTTAGCAGCAGCAGAAAGGGCACTTAATGAATAAGTGATGTACACAAGAGAAAGTCATTGCACATATGTAGGCAGTACATTCACTTAGTTCTGATTGAGGAATGACCTTGCAGCAAGTATTTTTTATGTTTAATCTTCAGTTTCTTTATCTGTGAAAAATATTATGGTACCTGGCTTGCTTACTTTAAGAACTGTGTGGGAATGGAATGAGATGCTATCTATAAAAGCATTTTGAGAACTATGAAGGTTAGGGATGGAAATACTTTTCCTTTCTCTCTTAAGTTTGGTGCATAGGACCCCTGAATTAGACAAACAAAAGAGAGACAGAAGGTTGGGTTTTTCATT
The DNA here is from genome assembly GCF_030435755.1 of Ochotona princeps. Taxonomy (NCBI): domain Eukaryota; kingdom Metazoa; phylum Chordata; class Mammalia; order Lagomorpha; family Ochotonidae; genus Ochotona; species Ochotona princeps. The sequence goes on along the minus strand of NC_080838.1, from coordinate 29,714,900 downwards.
TGTTTTTAAATTTTAGAAGCAGATAGAGAGAGTGCTTTCATTTGCTGGCTGTCTTCCAAAATATGAAGAATGGCCTGAAGTAGAACTGGTTGAAGAGTGGCCTTGACTGGTCCTGGTTGAAGCCTGCAGAGGGGAACTCAATCCATGGACCCAATGGCTGGAGCCATCACCTCCTGCCTCCCAGGGTGTGTTTTAGCAGAAAACTCAAATTAGGAACCGAACCAGGACCAAAACCAGGACATTCTTAAAGGGAATACAGGTGTCATCTTCACTAGTAGGCCAAACCTCCACTTGTCTGAGCCATACAATATTCCCATGCAAGGGCATTCACAGAAAAGAGTGGAAACCCAAAGATGCTTTTAGATTTGGGGACTAATACACTTTTTATTTTAGCAAAAGAAAGGGGTGAGATTTGAAATGCAAAGGGTGATAATTTGTGGGAAGTGAGTAGGAAACACATGGGGGAACTTACGGAATAGAAGTTATTTTTTTAGGATCTGTGCAGACATACTCATTTTGGTGTTGGTACCTTGTCTCTGGAAATGAGGGATCCCTTTCTTTCCTGGTTGCGGTAACACACCTTCCTAATAGAACACGTGCATCCTGCTTTTGGTGAGAAAAGGGCAACACGGAAGATACCTCCTGAATCTAGTGAGTCTCAGGTGCCTTTAGATCAAAACGATCCTTATCCCAAAGTGGTGTATTTGGGGATGTCTTATGCGGATCCACCTCGAAAGCACTCTATAGATGTAATTCTGCAAGGATTCTTGTATTCTAGTTTGCATATTTTCTCCTCACATGGAAATCCCAGTTTTTCATAAATTCATAATTGCAGTTGTCTCACCAGAAAAAGTAGAACAAAGTTGACAAAAATAAGAAACATCCTTATTTGTCTTTTCCAACAAATGCTCCAATTCGTTTAGTGTCCATAGCAGCCCAGGAAGACAGGAATGGAACTAATTATCTGCAAATATCCCTTGGCTCCTTCACTTTCCATCTGAGTTTAATTCTTAAGAAGGAGACCCTGATGGATTCCTGCTTCCAGGTATAATTACCTCAAAATTGACGGATGTTGAAAGTACATATGACACTTTTTAGCTTTAATTAGAGTAAATTGGTGGTATTTGGTAGTTTGGGGGTAGTTGGAAGCGTGAGAGTATATTTAACATACCATTTATGGTTGGTACTAAGATTTAGCCCCTATCAGAGGGTTCTATATTTGGGGCAAAATGACTTGAGAAATGTGGCCCAGTGATCCTTATGGTCGTGAAATAATCAACCCAGTTGATGGGAGATGCAGAAACAAACGAACAAAGATAACAACCCTCCCCCTCAAAGCCAACACTTAGACATCAATGGGAACCGAAAACCTATGGATGTTTTGTTTGAAACAACATTGGGCATTTTCGTGATTTAACAATATTAAAATTCTTTTGGTTTGCTGTAACATTTTTAACATTGGTGATATGAACAACGAGGAGAAATTGATGGGAGGGAAAGTTTGAGATGGTGATTAAAACATTGCTTAGAGTGCCTGGTTTTAAATCCCCGCTTCACTCCCAATTTTAGCTTCCTGCTAATGGCAATCCGGGAGGCAGCAGGTGATGGCTCAAGTTTATGGGGTCCCCCTGCCATTTATGTAGGAGTTCCAGTTTTCTGATCTGGCTTTCCAGACGTTTGAGGGTTGAACCTGTGCAAGGGAGATCTTTTTCTTTGCCTTTCTTGAAAAACAGAAATACAGAATGTAAGAAGCATTTTAGACCAACTTAAAATAAGTGTAAATAAAGATATACTCAGTGTCTCTTATGATTATTTTCATTTGCTTTTTATTTGTGGCTGTTTTTCCTTTATAGCTTTATTCATTTCATTTTTTTTTAGATTAAGCTGGTTAATGGTTTGCTTTTTTTCATGAATTGTTTAAAAGAATCAGTTTTTGGATTAATCATTGATATTCTTATTTACTCATTTTGATTCTAGTATAATTAACTGATTTTCTCTAATTTATATTCTTCCTCCTTTTACATTTTGCTTCATTTTATTTTGCTGTTCTCATTCTACTATATTAAATAACTTATTTTCATTACCTCTTATTATTATTTTTTTTTTTACTGTTTAAAAATCTATTTGAAAGCAGAATGGCAGAGAAAAAGGGAGAGAGAGAAACATCTACCCACCGTCTTACTCCCCAAATGGCTGAAGCAGTCGGGGCTCGACCAGGCTGACACCAAGAGTCAGGAACTCCATCTGGATTGTCTCCACTGGCGGCAGAGACCGACGTCCTTGGGCTACCATCTGCTGCTGTCCAATATGTGCATTAGCTGGAATCTGTCTTGATCCCACGGACTCAGACGTAGGATCAAGTGATGTCCTGAGTGACGGCTTACCCCACTGCGCCACAGTGCTGGCCCCTTGATTTCTATTCTGAGCCTAATGTCGTTAATAATTAGTTTCTTAATTTCATGTGACTTTCTTTTTGTCTTCTTTCTCTGATCCTCCTCCTTTATTTATAGTTTAATATCAAGTTCACCATGATGTGTTCTGTGCTAGTTCTGTTCTTCTTTTTGGCTTAATTTATTGTCCGAATTTTCTAATGACACCACAAACTTGTATAAAGGAGATGTGATACTTCTTATCAAGAGTAAATTCTATACGTCTGTGTTCTAATCCATCAATTATATAATTGACCCCCAATATTCTTAATTTTTTATGTGTGGAATTGATTCTCTATGGACTAAAACTGTAGTTAAAACTTCCCAATTTGGGGGCAGGCCTTCTTCCTATTGACCTGGCACTCTGTCGTCCATAAAGCCTGTTTTTCCCATGTCCTGCTGCTGTAGCAAAACGCAGTGTGAGAAGGGCTCTCCCTGGAGAACACTTGGCCAGGAGGTCACTAGTGTTTCAAGTTCCTTTGCTTGTTTTGGAAAGTTTATATAGCTAGAGCTGCATATGCCTAAATTTGAACTTGTAGTTTTGTCAACCATTCTGTGCTTTAAAGCAGAAATAAAACTAAAGCCGAGTATTCAAAAAGCACCACATCATCTGAATGACTTTTTAATTTAATAAGTATATTTGCCTTAATTACTCATATTGTTGATCCATCAGCACTTCCTGTTGATTTTATCTTCAAAACCTATCATAGCTCCATCTGCTTTTTGTTTCCACCACTCCCATCCTAATGTAAGCTACCTTCTTTTTTCTTTCCCTTGTGTTGCAAGCGCCTCCACATTTATTTCTGATCCCAATCTACCTAGCAGCCAGAGTAGTTACTTAAAAAATAGAAATGAGATCATGTACGCTTGCAAGACCCAACAGAGGTACCTCTCCACTCTTGAAATATGATTCAGGTTCTCGGCTGGATTCTCTGTGGTCTGTCTGCTCTAGCCAAGGTCTACCTTTCCAGCATCATCTCCCATCCCTTTCTTCCTTGCTGACTACGCTCCAGCCAAACCACACCGACATTCTTTCTGCTCTGGAACAAGACAAGCTGCTTCCTGCCCTCCGGCTTTTGGGCTCATTTTCTCAGTAGAAGGCGCTTTCCCAATGACTCCTTCCCGGTCTTACTTTTCATGGTCACATCCTTGGAGCCACCTTCTCTGACCATCCAATCTAAGTAGTCCTTTATTCATGCTACCCTTCTCCATATTCAACACAGAACATATTATCGCTTGGTTATTCTTAAGAATGTGTTTGCTTGTTGTCTGATGCAAGCATTGAGACGTCAGCTGTGTGAAAGTGGGACCCTGTCCTGTCCGTTGGTTATCACTTAGGATGATAGCCAAATCATGTGGCAGCTGCCAGGTCTCCTCAGTCTGGCCTTGCTTCAAATCTTTTCCATATGTTTGTTCCTTCACCTACTTTACAGTCTCAGGAGGTTGGTACTATTTTCGTTTTATGGTTCAAAGAACTGAAGCACAGAGAACATCAATGATTACTAAGGTCACACAGCCATGACAGAATGAAGTTGGAGTTTGAGTCTGAGTAAGGGCTCCAGAGACTATGTGTTAGTCCTGGGGTTACAGATCTGAACAGGGCAGAACATTCCTTTCAAATACTTAATGGTTGGTAAGGCAGGGAAGTGAAAAAACTCACATCGAAGCATGGTAAGTTACACACGTGAGGCACTGAAGCATTGCAAGGGAAGCGCACGAGTGGGTATCTCATTGGTATTAAAGCTGTGCTTACATCTGTGAAATGTTTGTATTAAAATATGTCAGAAAACTTTGGTGTACCTTGGCTAGTTGTTTTGTTTGTTTATATAGGTGGTTAGCATCATTACTGTAGAGATAGCAAAGTGAAACCTTTGCCTATTTAAATGGAAGTTATCAGGATGGGATTATTTTTCTGAAATGATTTTGGTATTGGTTTCTTCTTCATTTTTCTTGGCTAACGGCGAGATTCTTTCACAGGTGAAAAATGATGTGAAGGGATGGGAGGAAGGTGAACTGAATCATGAGGAGAAAATCATTATTTACTACTTTGAAGAACCTGTTTTAAAATAATGACACATCATTAATGTAAGTGCTTAGGACCCTATGAAAGTTTATTGAGACCTGTGCAACTCTAGGGGTCTAAAATGACTGTCTGATCACACGTATGCCAAGTAGCCATCACATGCCTCACTGGATTGAGCAGTAAAATGAGATGAGCTCCTAATTATGGATTACCACCCATAACGGCCAATTTCATTTAGTACCAGGAGTTGGGGCCTTGCAGGAATTAACTCATTTAGTCCTTGCAGCAAACCTGGAGAGATATTTATTAGTATGTTCTCTGTTTTGTTGTTGAGAAAACGGAAGCGTGGAAAGATTAACTAATTTTCCTAATATCGCATAGCTGCAGTATGGTAGAACTGGAATCTGAGTCCAACCATCGGGTCATGTAAAGAAAGAAAGCAGATAATCACCACTGCTGAGTGGGTAGTATTTGTCTGGTCCTGTACACTTTAATGTTGTTTCATTTAATTGTCATAACCCTAGGACAATCCTACGACATGTTTTAAGCTTACATTACAGGCAAAGAAACCAAGACTCAGCTAGGATTAGGAAAATTTCCCAAGGTTATGGATGCGTGTCTGACTCTGAAGTCTATGTGTGAACTCTTTAAATGAGTGAGCAAGGTATGTTCTTCCTTCTTTGTTAATGACCTTTCCTGTTCTGCATTCTTTCCCTCTGGTACTTTCCTCTCCTTCTTTGGGCTTTTATCATGTACAGCTCAACAGTAGACATTTTTAATATTTGATAATATTTTCAGAGCCCAGGCAGTGAGCTGGGCATTGTGCTATTTTGTTTTCCAGTAATTTTTTTTATCTATTTCTCTCAGAAACCAAATGATATAGGCACTATTACTAGCATCTTTTTTCAAACTTATGAGGTGGCCTAGATTTCAAGAGAACTGTTAGCAACACTCTTCTTATAAAGAGTTTGCCAAGGGCCTGGCACAGTAGTCTAGTGGCTAAATCCTCGCCTCACATGTGCCAGGATCCCATATGGGTGTCCAGGCTGTTCTACTTCCCCTCCAGCTCCCTGGTTGTGGCCTGGGAAAGCAGTCGATGATGGCCCAAAGCCTTGGGACCCTGGACCTGCGTGGGAGATCCAAAAGAAGCTCCTGGCTCCTGACTTCGGATCAGCTCATCTCCGGCTGTTGTGACCACTTAGGAGTGAACCATCAGACAGATGATCCTTCTCTTTCTCTTCTCTGTAGATGTTCCTTACAAGAAAAAATAAATCTTTGAAAAAGGTTTGCTAAAATTTTCTGGAGACCATTTCCCAGAGACACAATGGGGCTTCATACGATCATATCATTTTCTCCTACTCAGAATGAATGAACCCAGAAACGGAATCTTTTCCAATTTTTGTGCATTAAACAATACACGCAATCCCATTTAAAAGCAAGTGTTTTGTGTTTTTTTATTTTGTTTTTATTTTATTTTTGGTAAGCAGGGTATTTGGAGCTGTATTCAGGGGTGTTTCTTGAAACAATTTGTGAGGCTAATGTGGTTCCTTCTGTACAGTTCCTGCTGCCTCTGTCTTTCTGTTGGCTCAGCCTCCGGTTCTCAAGGCAGTCACCAGGAGTGCCTGTCTACCAAGGGGATGACAGGGTATTGGGCCTCTGGGAAACTCATTTGCATACTTCTTGTTGCAAAGGCAGACCCCATCCTGGTGAAGACAATGTGTTGTCTGATAAACAGGCTGTACTCTCCAGTGCCTGCCTGGAGCGGGCCCGTCTGTGGCCTGCCTTTGCCACAAGATGCTGTTTATTCTGCCTGGAAGTCCAAGAACAGGACAAACCAGCTAAGAAACTTTTTATTTCTCCCCTTCTTTGACAGAAAATCTTTGGGTCCAAAATATTGATATTAGGTTAAGGGGAATTGTCTGAAGCAGCTCCCTGAACCCAGTGGAAACCTTTTACAATTTTGATCTTCCTCCGTAGCTACAGATTCCTTGGGCTTTGGAGAAATGAGGAAACTTGGAAGATGCAGTGCATGAATACTATAAAGATCCAGGCTTGCCAAGACCTTCTGTTGATAAATATTTATTCCCACATCTGTTTTCTGTGTCCCCTTTCTCTTTCCCTTCTCCCTCCCCTCGCTGTACACACAGACAAAAGGAAGTAGAAGCTTAAACAATTAACTGTGGACTGAAGGACATGTTGTTTAAGAATCTGGATAATTGAGTCCTAATTTCTCCAGTCTCCCTACCATTTAGTAAATTAAAAAAAAAAAAGAGGAAGAACGATTTTGAGTGTCAGTTTCATTCAGTCATTAAGGTCAGCATTTTGCCTTTACCTCTTTTTTACTGGTGTTTTCTGCCCTAATTTCCCTCAAGATAATTCAACATTTCCTGTTCAGCTTCAAGATTTTTCAAGCCTAATTTGCTGCATATTTTAAGACCTCTCCTAACCATAGATATATTTTTGTGACTGTCATCACTATGAGGAAGTCAATCTGTGACACAAAAATTGGTTCAAGAATTTTCATCAACAATTCCTATAAACAGATTTTTGGCTCCAGGGAATAGAAACTTGGTGACGGTCTCCTGCCTGTGTTTGCAGTGACTGCTGAAGACTGTGACAGCCACTGAGGTGTGTCTGACCCAAAGAGTGCAGTGAAGATCCTTCATGGAGTCCTGATGCGGGCCCTATATGGAGGGTGTTACAGAAAAGCCCATCAAGGTTTTGAAGGATTACCAGCAGTTCTAGTAGACTCATTGAAGACATTTTTGGCTGCTCAAGAACATTAAGGGATGGAGTATGTTGAGCTTTGGCGGTTAAATAATTGTCTGTGGCGAGTATGGAAGTTTGTTGTGAGCATTAGATCTCTATGGAATCCTTGAGAATGGCCCATGTAGAAAACAGGTACCCCTTTCTTCCAGCTGCTACTCCGGAGCCTGAGTCCTCACAGTGTCCCTGGTAAATTCCAACTGATGCCGACTGTCACTCTTGAGGACTGGTATGCATGTAGTCAAAACAGGAAAGCAAACAAATATTCAGTGAAGTTGAGTGACCTTCCCTAATTTAGAAAAGCTAGCATTGCCTGGCAGATAGTGGGGGTTCAGCTGGAGGAGAATGAATGAATCAAGTTAGTAGTGTTTATTGATCTTGTACCCAGGCTGGGGCCTGGGCTAGAGCTTAATTTCATGACCTTATTTGTCATGGTATGATTCTAGCAGTAGATTTCTTCATATGCTTTAGAAGAATAGAAGTCTGTTCTCATTAGATTATCCCCTCCTGCCTCTCCAGCCTGCGTGACACACTGCTCATGTACTCTGATGAAATGTGTCACACCATGTTGCTTTGGGGTCTGCTTTAGAGTATTTGCAAGAATTATAGAGGGGATGGCAATCATCCTAGTGCATAAGACATCTGTGTCTTCTAGCAAAACACTTGTTTTTTTTTGTTTGTTTTTGTTTTTTTTAAAGTTTTATTCATTTTATTACAGCCAGATATACACAGGAGGAGAGACAGAGAGGAAGATCTTCCGTCTGATGATTCACTCCCCAAGTGAGCCGCAACGGGCCGGTGCACGCCGATCCGAAGCTGGGAACCTGGAACCTCTTCCGGGTCTCCCACGTGGGTGCAGTGTCCCAAAGCATTGGGCCGTCCTCGACTGCTTTCCCAGGCCACAAGCAGGGAGCTGGATGGGAAGTGGAGCTGCCGGGATTAGAACCGGCGCCCATATGGGATCCCGGGGCTTTCAAGGCGGGGACTTTAGCTGCTAGGCCACGCCGTCGGGCCCAGCACTTGTTTTTGATGCCTGGCTCTGACTTTTGTTTCCAGCTTCCTGCTTATGCACTCTCTGAGAGGCAGTGGCGATTACTCAAATAGTTGGAGTTCTACCAAGCATGTGAGATGCCTGGATTGAGTTTCTGGCTCTTGGCTTTGTCCTGCCAAGCCCCAGGCTTTGGGGAGTGAATCAGTGGATGGTAGCCCTCAATCTCTCAAGTACACATTTTTAGGGGACAGCTGTATGGCATAGTATGTTAAGCTTCTACCTGTGGCACCGGCATCATCCCATATGGCTACTGGTTTGAGTCCCGGCTACTCTGCTTCTGAGCCAGCTCCCTGCTAATGTGCCTGGGAAACCAGTGGAAGAAGGCTCAAGTCCTTGGGACCCTGAACCCATGTGGGAGATCCAGAAAACACTTTCAGCTCTTTGCTTTGGATCAGTCCAGATCCAGGCATAATGGCCATTTGAGGAGTGAAGCAGCAGATGGAAGATCTCTCTGTGTCTCTGTCTCTCTCTCTCTCTGGGTGTGTGCATCTTTCTCTCCTCTCTCTGTAGCCTTGCCTTTCAAATAAAAATAAATAAATCTTGGGCTGAACACAGTAGCCTAGTGACTAAATCCTCACCTGGCATGTGCCAGTATCTCATATGGGCAAGGTTCCTGCTCTACGTCCCATCCAGCTCCAAGCTTGTGGCCTGGGAAAGCAGTCGAGGACGGCCCCAAACCTTGGGACCCTGCACCTACATGGGAGACCTGGAGGAAGCTCCTGGCTCTTGACTTCAGATTGGCTCAGCTCTGACCCATGCGGCTACTTGGGGAATGAACCAGCAGATGGAAGATCTTCCTCTCTGTCTCTCCTTCTTTCTGTAAGTCTGCCTTTCCAATAAAAATAAATAAATATTTAACAAAAATAAATCCTTATGGGAAGATTTTTTTTAAAAGATCTGGTGGCACTTGTACACAGATCTTTCATGGTGTTCAGATACATAATGCTGTGATACAATCTCCTCCACATAGTGTTTCATTCCCGCTGCATCTGTAGCTTAGCTCTTCTTGGGAACCTGTATATTTCGTATTCTCTGCTTCACCCTAAGGCCGAGTCAACTTCCGATCATCGAAAGGAGTTCCTCATGGCTAGTTTTAGTGATTTTACTACCCCTAAGGGTCATGGCTACAGAGTGGGAGAGGGAAATCAGACACAGCTGAAACTTAAAGCCTGTCTATCTATAACTATATGGTTATAGCTTTGGGAAGTGATTGGCTCAGAGATGGGAAAAGTGGTGGGTTTCCATAGTGTTCCAAATCAAGATGTTTAAAAACTGAAAGTGATTAGGGTATGTCTTCAAATCTGGGGCTCCTCTGTTGTTACAGAGGATGACATGAAAGCCATAGGACATTTCTGTACTGGAAAAGAATGGCTTAACAGACTTTCAGATGGGATCATTTCTGGAATACCATGGCTGGGATCTATATGCTAACCGACCATGTATCTCTGTAAGACAGAAGGTGGCGTTTTGGCTGCTTTGATCCCAGATTCTTTGACATTCAGGGCAATAAATGTATACAGTTTTGGTTTGTCACTCTATTTGGCTGGATTTTTTTCTTCCTCATTTTTTTTAATGAGGTAGTTTAAGGTTTAGATTTCCTTTTTACCACTGAGTCTAACTTAATTGTGGTTGTTTTATTTTTTGTATAAGTGCCCAGAGCTTTCTGGGCTATTGGTAAACTTTAAAAAGATTACAGTACATGTAAACATACATAATTTAAGAACCAGTAATATTGTAATGATTGAGGCCTGTGATATCCTTTGGAAAATTCTTACTTGGAAACAGTTCTAATTAACAAGATAGTTTCTGGTTTCCTCCTTGCATGCTTTGTTAATAACAGCGAGGTTAGTCGGAAAAAATCCTTTTTCCTCCTATGATTTAATTTTCCCTATCCTTTCAAAACAACCAATTCCATTGCAGTTACCTTTGATAAAAAAGAGGTAAATTTATGCTAATGAACAACCTGTATGATAGATAAGAATAGTTGGACTCCTAAGTGTTGGCAATTTGAAGTTTTTTTAAAATAAGAAACTCAGTGAAAATGAATTACATTCAACTACAGTTGGCTTATTCGATGGATTCATTGCATTTTCTCCAGTTAAATAGATTTCTTATTTTCTTTTAAATTAGAGATATCGGATTACTTGTTTGGCTATCCAGAACTATCTTGCTTTTTTTCTGTCCTCCATCTTCTCAGTTAAAGTTTAGTTTTGTAAAAATGTTTAAAACTCATTTGATGCCTTTGGGAAAAAGGAGAATGAGAGTGAGAGAAATTAGTGAACGGGAGAGAGACTGAACTCCCATGGATTGGTTCACTTCTAAAAGACTCACAATGGCTGGGGGTCAGCCAGGCTAAAGCAGGTTGCTCTCAAGGGGGCAGGATTGCCTATTGCTTCCCAGGGTGCATGTTAGCAGAAAGCTAGAATTGGGAACAGACCTGGGACTTGAACTCAGGCACTCTAATTTGGGATGTGGATATCTCAAGCAGCATCTTCATCACCCTGATTTAATTCTTTTGGGTAATGAAGAAACTACTGTCTGACCAAAACACTAATAGAATTATAGGGCTGTGAGCTACCAGTGTTTGGAAGATAGAGTGACCTGATTCTTTATTCTTGATCTTGTCAAAGTCTAGTGAAGAAAAAATCATTGTGTCTGTGAATATGGTATTGTAGCTAACTTTTAATAAGTGAGTGGCACATAATGAACCTTTCGACGGATATGTTATAATTTCATGTGGATTTCTTACCTTTTCCAGAATGGGAATTCATTTAAGAAAGAGGGCTTTTGTACATAAAATATTTGTTTAACAAATTATTCTTGATGTGAATTCATGATTTACACATGAATTCAGCGTATAGTATTTCCTGCATATTATTTAATATATAACATCTCTTAGACATTAACCTTATTACATTTCTATAGCTGTTTTATTTTGTGGTGCTAGAAGTACAGAACTTCTTATATCTTGAGGAAAATTATACTTGTGGGGGCTATCTCTGTGGCACAGTGAGCTAATTCATCATTTGTGACATCAGCATCCCATATTGAGTGTCTGGAATAGATTCCTGCGTAAGTTTCCAACCCAGCTTCCTGGTGATGTGCACCCTGAGAGACAGCAGGTAACAGCTCAGGTTCTTGGGCTTTTTCAACTCCGTTTGGGAGGCCCATAACCAGTTCCTGACTTTTGCCTGGCCCAGCCCTAACTATTATAGTCATTTGGGGAGTGAACCAGTGGGTAGAAGATCTCTCGTCTCCCTCTCACAGTCTTTTGAACAAATAAAAATAAACTTTTAAAAGTAATGGAATTTATACTTAATACAAAAGAACAATATACCATGATAGCATCATCATAATTTCTGAAATTCATTCCTGCATTGCCAGGGAATTTTATAATCAGTTTTTTCTAAATGACTAGTGGTAGTATCTAAAACATGTGTGACGACAATTGAGGAAACAATAAGATGCACAGAAACACAGCAGAGTTGCTTGGTATTCAGCACACTCAATCTTTAGTAGCTTTCAGGTGTACCAGGATAGAGATGTTTCTACTCCTCTCTTTTGAAAGACCATCTTGCATCACTCCCTGGAGAAAGGCTTTTCAGGTGTTGGATCAAGAGCCTGCTTTCATGGTAACCCCTACTATTTTAAATGTTTCTCTGTTGGCCTTTCTTCTTGTCACAGTTGGGGAGGGAGCTAGCAACAGCTGAGATCATAACCAATAGCGCAGAGATACCTAACTTAATGTTTGAGTCCTGAGTAAATAGCTGAAGGAAGTTTTTTTTTTTTTTTTTTAAAGATTTATTTATTTTTATTTGAAAGGCAGATTTTTTTCTTTTTTTTTTTTAAAGATTTATTTATTTTATTACAAAGTCAGATATACAGTGAGAAGGAGAGACAGAGAGGAAGATCCTCCATCCGATGATTCACTCCCCAAGTGAGCCGCAACGGGCGATGCGCGCCGATCCGATGCCGGGAACCTGGAACCTCTTCCGGGTCTCCCACGCGGGTGCAGTGTCCCACAGCATTGGGCCGTCCTCGACTGCTTTCCCAGGCCACAAGCAGGGAGCTGGATGGGAAGTGGAGCTGCCGGGACCAGAACCGGCGCCCATATGGGATCCCTGGGCTTTCAAGGCGAGGACCTTAGCCGCTAGGCCACGCCGCCGGGCCCTGAAGGAAGTTTTGTAATGTCCAAATTCCAATCTCTTCATGATGGTGAATGCTGGTTTATTATGGAGCATCCTCTAAAGTGAAGAACAGGCTTTTTATGACGCCTAAGCCCTTTGTAGGTCACTGAGGTATCAACTTTAGTGCTGTATACACTTTTGATGTAAAGTATATTAACAGGCATTTAGCCCAGCAAGGGACACCTAGTTAAACATTGAAGTGCCAGAGTTCGATTCCCAGTTGTAGATCATGACTCCAGCTTCCAGCTAATGAATTCCATTGGAGTGGTGATGGCTCAAGTAATGGGTTCCTCCACACATATGGGAGACATGGATGGAGTTCTTGGCTCCTTGCTCCAGTGTTGGCAGAGCCTTGCCCTGGTCATTGGGAGCATTTGGGCAGTGATTCAGCTCTCTTTCTCTCTGTGTCTTTCTCTTCATGTCTCTCAAGTGCATAAATTCAAAACAAAACAAAACAAAAAGATGCAAGTGTAAGTTGCTTTAGAGTGAGCTATTTTAGAAAACAAATGTTGAGAAAAATGAGCAAATGTATTTACAAAGTATTTCAACTAATTGAAAATTTGTAAATCTATATTGTGGGTTCTCATAGTACAACATTGTACAATAATGTGCATTTTCTTCTAGTCTGGAATGCTAACAGAAAAAAAATTGATATTTAGTATATGTTTATTGTCTGTCCTCCATAAACTAATCATTTTGCAAAATCCTCCATATACATTAGTATTTTTAAACCTTAGAGGTGGTCTTACTAGCTTTTCTTTTTAAAAGATGAGGCAGCTATACTTTGTGAAGATCTAATAAACTTTTCCAAGGATATACAAGTTGTAAGTGAGCAGCCAATCTTTATGAATTCTAATGCTCAATTATCATCTATGTATCTAGCATGCACACATTTTGCTGTTATTGAAATGCATACTGTATCAAAAAGTGTGTAGCATTAGAATTTAATAAGTTTTCATAGACATTTATAAAGCAGGATGTTTGCACATCCTTCAGACCTGTCTCTACTTAGTTAGCCAGGTTTTGGGAGTCCTCTTTCATGAGAAATGTTGGAGACATCTTCTTGTCTATTCCAAAGGCCTTTAGTATTTACCACTGAATTAGTTAACTGGTCTGTGTTGAATCTGGCCCACATTAAGAGATGTGACTAAATGACTATACCTGATCATCATTTTCAGTGAGTCACTCAGTGCCTTCCAGTTGCCTACAGATAAGAGTCAATAGTATTCAGGGTGACATTTCAAGGGTTTCTACAGTCTGTCCCCAGTCTACTTTTCTGCACACTAATGTCCTTATTTGGATATGAATTCAGTGTTGTGAAATGGTCTTCCTAGGTTTCCATCTCTATATGATGCTTTTTCTCTTGCCTGTTCACTGGCTTGGTACATTTGACCATCATGAACCCTATTCAGATGCTGGTCCTTTTCTGAATGCTCCCCTATTAGCCTAAAGGTAAAGAGATGTTTTCCATTTAGGCCCTTTATTATCATTTAAACCAATTGTTTTGGCCATAATTACTTACTGTGAAGTATTCTGAAATAAACAGTTTTTTTAAAAATTTATGATGTGTCTGACCTTATATTACTTTGTAGATAATGCTCAGTGTCCCTGAAGTTTCAGTAAGTATGCTATGCTAATTGAGCTGGCATTGGTGAGTCTCTATTTTCTATGACTCCATGCCATAAGTTATAAACTAAAGGTCATTAGAGTAACCGATTTTTATATAATTGGTGTAAGAATTCATTTTGTATTAAACAGAATGGGTTGGATTTTTTTGCAGAAAAGTTAACCCCACATCTTAATGTCTTAAAAAATACAGTTTTATTCCCTGTTCTCACCACACTTCTGTCCCAGGCTGACAAAGTTTCTACATTGTCCATATACATGGACAAATCTGCTAGTGCCATCATTCTCTGGGCCCAGGCAGGTTATTGTGGCAGGAGGGAGGGCATGAGGTGATTCATGCCTTAGTTCCTAATCCCTTCAGGTTTCACCCGTTGCTGCAATTTAATACCCGCTGTGACAGCTAAGAGGGTATAAACTTAACCCAACTACCTGTTTAAAAAGGTGTAACCTTTGTGAAGTAATTGGAGCTAGATAAAATCACAACAGTGTAACCTCCATGACTGAATCTTGGTAGTTTTAAAAACATCAGGAAGGAGACCAGAAAACATTCACACACACACACACACACACACACACACACACACACACACAGAGTCACGTTTCCTGTTTCTAGCTAAGCGATGACCTATACCACCTTGTGATTCTATCAGCTAGCAGGTCATCATCAGCTGTAGCTCCTTTATGTTCAACCACAAGAAGCATCAGTCCAAATGACCCTCTTTGTTCATTAGCAGCTTACCTTGAGTATTTTGTCATAGTAGTACAAAGGGACTAGTAATCTTCCCTTTCCATTTTATCTGCTGTGGCAAACTCTATTTTTTGAAGATTTATTTATTGTTTTTGGAAAGGAAGATCAGATTTGTGGAGAGATGGAGAGAAATATCCTTCATCTGCAGGTCTACTCCCCAAATGGCTGCAAGAGCCAGAGTTGAACCAGTCTGAAACCAGGGGCCAGGAGCTTCTTCTGGATATCCCACACAGGCACAGGGTCCCAAGGCTTTGGTCCATCCTCAACTGCTTTTCCTGGTCATAAGCAGGAAGCTGGATGGGAAGTGAGATCTGTGACATGAGCCAGCACCCATATGGGATCCTGATGCCTGCATGGTGAGGGCTTAGCCATTGAGCCATTGTGTTGGGCTCCTGTGGCCAATCTTATATAGGTAGGAAGGAGCAATCCCAGAATGAGGGAATGGCGGTAGTAGTGACCATGCCACACTTTGCACCAATTAGCAATTTTGTCAGGGTATCTTTCAAGTTTTATCAATCCCCAGGGACCTCGCCCTGTGGCACCTGAGTGTTAGATTTATAACCCTCCCTGATCCATCATGATTACTATAGGTTCCGGATGAATGTTTTCTGATGAGATGATAAGAGCATTCCTCAAGGCTACGCATTCCCTAATTCTAGGAAACAACTCAGGCTTCTAGCCCCAGGATTTATTTTGTCTCCAGAATGATCTTAGGTAGAATATACCTGACACAGCACTCAACCAGGGTGAGTGGAGGTTGGTATTCTGGTTCAGTGGGGTAAGTCATCACTTGCAACATCAGCACCCCATATTGGAGTGATGATTTAAGTCCTAGCTGCTCTGTTACTGATCCAGCTGCCTGCTAATGCACCTGGGAAAGCAATGGAAGATGATTCAAGTGTCTGGACTCCTGCCACCCAGAGACCTGGATAATCAGCTTCTGGCTTTGGTCTGAACCAACTCTAATCATTTAGAAGATGAACAAAATGATGAAAGGTTTCTTTCTCTAAGTTTCTCTCCATCTCTTTATGACACGTTGCCTTTCAAATAAATGAAATCTATCTTAAAAATAAAAACACCTAATGCAAATTCTCAGAAGAGAATTTACCGCCTTCGACTCTTTGACTTTATGCTAGGTAGAAATGTTAACTGTGAATTTGGAGGTATTCAATGACTTCTCTTTAAAAGTTTCATCCTGGTACGATAATCAAGGCAAGGATTCATCTGTAAGATGGTTCTGGAGCAGAGGATGAGGCAGCAGACGCCTGGTTGAATTAGCCACAGGAATCTGCTTGGAATCACCTTCTATAGGTCAACAGGAAGGACCACAGAAGTCCTTGACATTGAGTAATGTTCAGTTGGCAATCACCTAGTGAATAGTGAAGTCATATTATCAATGTCTAGTTTCCTTTTCCTTTTTTAGATATAAGATGTTTATGTTGTGTTTGTAGAAAGGCTAGCAAATATAGAGGGACAAAAAAAGATTTAAAAAACCCATAAAAGGAAAAATTACCGAGAAGAAGCACATCTTGTTTCTCATCTTGGGTTAATATTCTTTAAACAAAACACCGTATACTCTTTTGTTGCTGTAGTGAATGTTTCTTAAAGCACTGATCAATTAACATACTGTGTTATAGTTTCTGTCACTACATTGTAAATTTCCAGACAGTGAATTTACATCATAAGCTGGGCCTGATGTTTTCAAAGAAATTCCTTTTTATTAAACAAATTTTAAACAATACATAACAACTGTCTTTCTTTGACTTAGAATTACAAATCCCAGATGCAAGCATGGCTTTTTAAAAGTCATGAAAACAATCTTTAAGTAAACAGAATGAAGTGGGCCACAAGAAAGCAGTTCCATGAGTCGATGGCTTGATGTACAACAAGGATGAGAGATGTTACTCAGAATCAAGATGTTCCAAGGAAATGGGTAAAGGGGCGACTTTTCTATTGTCTCGGATGTTGACTGAGTGCCAAGGTTAGGGAATGAGTAACCTTTGCTGCTGTCAGGGTCTTCCCAGGATCCTGAGCAACTGGTGTCCGTGTCCTGATGACCCTCTGCCTTGCATGCATTTGCTCATGTGCCCTACACAGCATGCAGGCATCCCTCTGCTCTGACCCCCTACTTTCATCCTGTTAGAGACCCTTGGATAAGAATGCCAGCGGGTAAATGGGGAAATCACTTCTGGGGACTGACTCAGTTTGGAGATGACCGTTCTCTTTCCGAGCATCCTGCTGTCTACTGAACTCACAACCTGCAACTTCTCTGCTGGTCTTTGAAAAAGGATCCAGCTATGGATTGGGGCTTTCTAATTGTACCATGAAAGCCTGATGGCTTCAGACTGAATAAGTCAACATAGATTGGTGTATGAAATGAAACTAAAGGAGGGAGCTGGGATGGATGTCTTTCAAAATAATATCATTATTGCTATTAAGTCATTGCTATATTGTCATAATTGCTGTTGCTAACATCATTATTGCTATATATCTCATTACACAGGCAAGGAAACAGACAAGGAGAAGAATCTTGGTATCTAAATTTCCTTCTAGTGGTCCGCAGAAACAGAACAGTAAACTTCCTTCGGGACTAGGGAGAGGAGCTTTCTCTGGTCCTTGTCTGCTTCCAATTTTGGGTCCCCACCCCCTCTCGTAATAACCATCAGGAGCGCTCCAGAAACCCCTCAAAACAAACAAACAAACAAACAAACAAACAAAACTAGAATAGATAGAGAACAACAAGGAAAGCTTAGAAACAGTCAGGAAACGGTCAGCGGGGATGCACTTCTACCTCACTGGGTGGGACACAAAGATTAGTTACTCCTCACTGGGGTATGGAAGATTTCTCTGCACACCCCTCCTAAACATGCTCACCTAAACTGTTGACATATATCCTGTTAGAATTATAGAGTTAGACCACCTGAAAAACAGCCAGGTTCAGCGAAAACATGCTTCAAGGCTATAAACTGCTAAAGACTAAAATTAAAATAGGCATGAGATAGCTGAATAGCAATCTATAGCCATTTTAAGGTGTATAGAACACGGTTGAATATAAACCAAAATTGAAATGTCTATGAAGAAGTCACAGGTTGTGGTTGAGAACCTGCATTTTCCTAGTAACATATTAGTTAATCAATACCGTGTCAATTAATGTCACAATGTTGTAAATGGTTGTAAATGTTGTGTTGGGGCTTTTGGTTGGTTGGGATGATGCTCTGCCGGCTCTACCTTCAGACCAGAGATGGTCTCACCAAGAAACCATTGAACTTACCAGGACAATAAGATGCTGGACTTCATGCTTGGTAAATACCTCCAATGAAAGAATGTCAACTAAATTTGAACTATGGAAATGCAAAAAGGTGGAGCAATCCATTATAGGGGGAGGGTGTGGGGAGGGACGGGGAAATCCCAGCGCATAAAAAAATGTATCACATAATGCAATGCAATTAATTAAAAAAAAATGAAATGCAATAAAAATATGTTTAAAAAAATTTCCTTCTAACTATATTATATGTTGAATAGTCTATATATTTGCTTTCCTATAAATTCAAATAATGCTATTTCTTGTTTCTCACCTGCTCTCCTCCAAACCCCATTTTCACTTTGAGTTCTGATGTTTCTGCACAGGTCTCTGTGCCATAGAGCTTTTGTATCTGGACCCCTGCTCAGCCTCACTCCTGTCTGCGTGCTTGCATACTTCCTGTTTTCTTAGGATGACCTACTAGCACTCCTGTGAGAGGTCTTCTGTGGTCTGTGCAGCTCTAAGACATCTCTGTGACAGATCCGAAAGGCTGTGGCTTGGACAGTTGCTGTATGATTGGTGGTACTGACCAGGTTTCTGGTAGTAATAGTTATTTTTATGTAAGTTGATGGGTTAAAGCCGAATCCAGACTGAAAATTCCTATCATACACAAGAGCTTTGCATGTAATAAGCTTCACCTAGCTCTGGAACTGTCTCTCATCTTTCATTGTGTACTTTCCCTAATACATAAATACACAAAGGGAGCTGTATCCCCTGCAAGGAAAGAGAATGGTCATATGATTAACATCACTATTTACATTGACGTAGTCCATGCAGGAAGCAATTGGAAGAGCTAAATGAGAACTTAAAGCTTAGGAGCTATTCACCCTAGATTAATTTTATTTCATATTTCTTCAGGAACTGGAACAGCTTTGTAAATTTAATGGTATATAGCAAGCTTTGTAACTCTGTGCAGCTTATTTTATGCGATGTTCTTAAGCATCCCTAAGCTGAAACTGCAGATCAAAAAAGCAGGCAGGATACTTTTTTCCTCCCTTGAAATCGGGCTTCTCCTTTGGAGCCGAGTTACGAATAAATATAAATTCTATCTCTGTTGTATCAAAGACTTCTTCAGTCCTTTCTTAGAGAGAAAAGAAAGATCTGGATTAAGCCCAAGTATCTGCAACTTAATCCTGTTGATTTAAAAACCCTGAGCATGAAAAGGAAAAGGAGGCCCTGCGACTTTAAGGCACAGATAGTCTGCACATGTTCTCTCTGAAGAAACAGGGCTCCAAGCTTGGGTTTGCAACTCTGATAATAAAGGGTGTTTTGTGTTTCGCACAGCATCGAATGTTTAAAATCAATCCATCTTGAGGAGAGCCTGGCTATGATAAATAGAGATGATTACATGAACTCCATGGAGAAGGACTGGAGTTAGGCCTTAAATGGTACCCCTCAGGAACCAGAATTTCTAGTTTGGCAACATGCATTGATTAAAAAAATAAATAAAAGAATAATGTCTAAATCTCTGCTTCCCTGGGGTCTATGAAGAGTCTGAGTATTGGTTAATTGCCAGCAAACCAATGATTAAAAGACGTTGCTGGGGTCTACATTTCCTTGTGAAAGGCAGGAGAGGCAGGAGCAGGACCTGAAGAGACAGGGAGGATGGAGCATAATTTTCTGAAGAATACAGAATTGATTCTTTTTTTGGCTTTCTTCCTTCCCCATGCCAGTTCACCGGATAATCATACTCACAGCAGTTTACATTTGCATAATGCTTTACCAGGGGCTTTCAGAGATTTTATTCCCACTTGATCAGAGGGTGTCTGCTTTGTGCCGAGAGCCTAATCTTGAAATAAATCATTTACTATATGAGGATTTAAACAGGTCTTTTGGATCAAAAGTGCATTACATATTTATGAGCACTGATTTCAAGAATCACTTTGAAAGAACTATTGATGTTGCTTTATATTGGAGATCTGAACTTAATCTCATTTGATTCATCCTTGGGTTTATTTTTCAGAGGATCCAAATCATGTTTGTAAATCCCTGCAGGTTCATTTCCTGCTTCGAAGGGAAAAATGTTTCAATGCATGTCAGGAACTTAGAAATTTCTGCCATTATTCACAGGTTGTTAGGAAACCCATTTTCTGAAATCGAAACGGCAGCTCATCGATGATGATGATGGTGTTGATAGTACTCTAATTATTCAGTGCAGAAAGACAGAGGACGTTATACTCTGTCAAAGCAAAGTCTGTTGATGTTTTCTGTGAATAGCAGTGCCAGAAATGGTTACTATTTATTTTTAAGACCCCTTATTGTGGGCTGGGAATTTGGGTTTGCTGTTAAGGTACCTGATGGAGTACCTGGGTTCCAGGCCCAATCATGCTTCTGACTTCCACTTCCTGTGACTGTGCAGCCTGGGACAGCCGGTGATGACTCAGGCAGTTGGGTCCCTGCCACGTGTTTAGGAGACCCAGACTGAGCTCTTGGCTTTAGCTTGTTTCAGCCCTGGCTGCTGTGGACATTTGACGAATAAAAGATCTCTCTCTCTTCCTCTCACTCTCTCTCTTCTCTTTTCAAGTCAAATGGGAATGAAAATCAAAAAAGAAAGAATTCAAAATGCATTATTGCTTGAGTGTTCTTGATTTACTTTTGTATTTAGGGGTTGTTAATAAAACGTAATGTCTTTAAACCATTCGCTTTCTGCATAACTCAAAGCCAAACAAATTAGTAGAAAAGAAAAGGCAACCGCACATAACTGAAATTGTTTTTAGAGCTCCAGGAAGAGAATGCACAATAGTGTACAGATTGCTATAGTTCAAATTCAATCCAATATCCTGTCTTATTAAAGTCAAAATAAAATACCTAAGGGAAGGCATCTTCCGTTCTTTAGAGAAGGGAGAGGAAAACCATACGAAAGCAGGGGAGCTTTGTAAGGCTGCTGCTGCCTGAGTAGAATCACTAACTGGATTCCTCTCTCTGTGCTGGGCTGTCTGTATTCACTGTATCACAAGCTTGAAAGCAGACCTCATTTGACTGAGCCAAAAAATGGCTCCATTGTTGCTGTTTTTTTCCCCTAGTGTCATCTCTCATGGTTGCCTAGGCAACCAGTGTGTATTCTTTCAGCATAGGTTACTGGACCCCAGGAAGGAAGTGCTCCAGTGCTGGCCTGCTATTTTTATAGAACCATTACATAATACAATCTATTAAAGCTTCCTCTTGGTGTTTTATTGCACAAAGGGGAAATTAAGTTTGATGACTCCTAAATGTTGCATGGAGGATGTCAGGTGACTCTGGGATTGTTTGGCCCAGGCCGCATAGCAACAATAGTCTCATATGCCATTCAAGGAGAACTGATACACAATCATGCCCTTGGCAATGTGTGCCTGCCTGGGGAGCCTTAGAAGAAGCTGAGCTTTCTCAGCTGCTCAAAGGGACAAGTTTTGTCCAAGCATACAATGTTCCCTCTCAATGAGAATCTTTTTCATCATGAAGGCAAATGGCATTTAAAGGTGTAGCAAATATGCTTTTCATAGGTGGAGTGATTGTTGATGAACAGAATTAAGCCCCAAAACAGGATCTCACCCTAGGACCCTCATTTCAGTGTCTGGTATACCTATGGTATGGTTAGCTCTCCCTCTGGGCAGCTCTGATATGGTCCTAGAGAGGAGGTTCTTGGCAGAAGGCGTCATGCCAGGCGTAAGGCTTTCCAGTGGAGACGCAAAGCGTTTGTAATGTGTCTTTGGGAATTCGCCACCAACAGGAAGTGATGCTCCTAGCAGCTTTAATTTCTGGTTAGTTGGTGACAAAGACTGAATTTTTATTAAAAAGTGCAAAAACATGTGAGTCAGGAAGTCTCTCCTGAGGCAGAAGAATCCTAGATGGCGTGGGACTTTTCTGGACCAGAGAAAGTCTGAGCTGCCCCTTCTGGTCTCTATCTCCCCGCCTCTCCCTGCTGCCCCAGGCACTCTCATCACTGCTGCTAAGCCTCCAGGCTCTTGCCTCTCAGCCCTGTGCTTCCAGCGTGCTTTGCTTCTGCTCTCATTTGGCCTGTACTCCTAACTGCCTGCTGGAAAAAAAAAAAGACTTTTATGAATGTTTCAGTTTACTGCAAATTCACCAGATTTGAATGAAAATCTCTTTATTATTTTTTGCAATCTTTCAACACATCTCATACATGATTTTTTTTTTCTCCCCACACTATTCCATTCTCCAATGTTCAATGGACTCTGACTAGGCATTTTATGATTTTTTTTTTTAAGATCTTCTGTCCGTTGATTCACACCCCAAGCGGCCACAGTGGCCTCTTCGGAGCTAAGCCAATCTGAAACGAGGAGCCGCTTCCAGGTATCTCATGTGGGTGTAGGGTCCCAAGGCTTTGGATCGTCCTTGACTGCTTTCCCACGCCATAAGCAGGATGGGAAGCAGGGCTGCTGGATTAGAACTGGTGCCCATATGGGATCCAAGGCAAGGACTTTCACACTAGGCAACCGCACCTGGTCCTATAATTTATTTTTAAAAAGATTTGTTTATTTGAAAGCACAGAGTAACAGACAGAGGAAGATTCACACACACACACACACACACACACACACACACACACACACACACACTGAGAGAGAGAGAGAGAGAGAGAGAGAGAGAGAGAGAGTTCTATCCACAGTTTCACTCTGCAAATGGCTGCAGTAGCTTGGTCTGGACCAGGCTGAAGCCAGAACCGCAGAACTCCATCTGGGTCTCCCACATGGGAGTGCAAGAACATGGACCATCATTTACTGCCTTCTCTGACACGCTGGCAGGGAGTTGGATGGGAAGTATAGTAGTTGGGAATTGAACCAGCCCTCTGCTGTGGGATACTGGAGTTGAAACCAGTGCCTCAGTCCATTGACCCACAGTACTGGCCACAGAGTCCTATCAATTAACTCAGTTCTGACATGGATCTTACAGGTTCAAGTGCTCAGACCCGCAAGACTGTCCACTACCTCAGACATCAGTTGCATGCAGTAGGTCTCTAGGATACTCACAACCTCTATCTAACTTGGGTGCAAATCTGAGTTCCCCATGATCCTTCCATGTTTGATATCTGGCTAAATGGGCCCACAGAACTCAAGAAAGAGTAAATTCACTTGCTATTGCAGATTTATTATGGTGGATATTTTAAAACACAAAAATAAACAGAAAAAGCGATACACAAGGTGAAGTCTAGAATGGTCCCAACCACAAAGATCTCTGTCCAGTTGGAGTTCGGGGTATACCACTCTTGGTGTATGGATGTGCTCTTGCTGAACAATCTTGAAGCTCTCTGAATCCCTCCAGCTGGGGTGTTAATGGAAGCTTGTCTCTGTAAGCATGGTTGAATAATTTACCCAGTGCTGGTGACCCACTCAATCTGCAGCTCCTGTCTAGTGAGGTCAGGGGAGTGGGACTGAATGTTGAATATTGTAGCTCTCTATTCACTAGGTATGATTTCCTAGTTTGGTTTACTCAGCAACCAGAGCCCTCATCTTTGGGGGCTTTTCAGAAGTTACCTCATTGATGTGAACTCAGGTGGGGTTCAATGGGATTTTGAGCACAACAGAAAAGGGCTTATTTATGCATTTGAAAGACAGTTACAAAGAGATGGAAAGATGGAAAAAGAGATCTATACTCTGGTTTATTTTCCATATGTGCTAAAATAGTCAGGACTGAGTCAGGCTGAAGCCAGGGGCCAGGAGCCTGCTCTAGGTTTGGGTACAAGGGGCCCAAGCATCTGGGTTATCCTCTACTGCTTTTCCAGGCATGCCAGCAAGGAGCTGATCAGAAGTGAAGTAGTCAGGATTCGAACCAGTGCACCTGTATTGCAGGTGGCACTGACTCAACCCACTAAAACCACAATGCCAGCCCCAAGGTGTTCCTTTTATCTTAAGGAACTTCGAGGTATTTCAGGAGCCAGGGCTAAGACCCAAATTGTATAGTTCTTATTTTGTCATAATAACCATCACAAGACCTAATTCTTTTGCTTCTGGTTGCCTCCCTGATTTCCATGAATAACTAAACTCAAAGGATTATAAATTTTGTTGCTATTCTGATATAGCCTTCCTATTTTACAGATGGACAAAATAAGGCCAAATGAGTTAAATCGCTTGTTCAAGTTTGTCCAGGAGGACTCTGATCTCCGTGCCTTCACTGTACTCCATCTGTGCTTGACGTCACTTGGAAGTTTGAGATCTCCTTCCCCAATTCTTACAAATATTTCTTCATATTCTCTTGTAAAAGTCCAGTTTTTCCTTCCCATTTCCATTCTTACCTCAACAACTGAGGTCAGATCTGGATTACAGGCTGGGCATCGAACCTGAAAATCTGAAATCAGAAATGCTCCAAAACCCAAGCCTTTGTTGAGGATCACAAGGTGGAAAATCCCACAATGGGGCTCCTGGGACAGATCGCAGTCAAAACATGGATGCTTTCAAAATGTTGTACAAGTTATCTTTGGGCTGTGAGCAAGGCTGATTATGAAATATACTTCAATTTCACACTTGGATGTATCTAATACATCCGAATATGTCTCATAAGGAAGATGCAAATATTTCAAAAACAAAAACCATCTGAAATATAAAATACTTCTTGTTCTAACCATTTTGGATAAAGGATATTTAACCTAAATTTTTGTTTCCCAATGGCTGAGCCCTGAGCTTTTCTCTTTCAAACTAATATTGCATTTTATTTCTGGAATAATCCTATAATCTTGTCACTTTAGTTTTGATTGATTATGATGTATTAAAGTCTGATTTTACTTATCTGTAGTTTGAATCTCCCTCAACCCTTCCAATCTGCCACTCAGATATCATCTAATGAATAAGGTTTATTTTATTTATTATTCTCTTTTCACAGGTAAGAGAATCATGGACTGTTTTCCATTTTTTAATTGTGTTGCTTCATGCAGGATGGTTTCTGATGGTATATTAACTGAAGCATTTCCAGAAAATTGAAATTGAAATGGAGCTGATGGAATAGTAATGGACATTTGGTGCAACTCTTTAGTTGCTCATTCAAAACATTTCATTAAGTATTTACGTTATGCTCAAGTGGTGGCCAGGAAATATATGGCTCCTGCTGCCTCTGAGCTTATTGAATGTAGAGGGGAGGCCTTTCCTGATGTTACGTAGCCATCAAAGAAATGAGTACACAGCTAATTGCAACCAATAGTTTAAGGCTTATGAAATCTAAGAGTGTAGGAGATAAAATCATGGTTGGTGGTGGGTAGGGGTGGAATTTAATATAAATGCGAAATTCAGAGCAGAATTTCTCTAGAAAGCAACATTTCTGCCAGAACACAAAGAATCTAGTTGAATTGGAGGAACAAAATGTGTGGCTGGTCTCAGGATGAAGCGCTGTCAGTGGATGTTGGCGGAGGGAAGACAGTGGAGAAAGCCTGAAGGGAGTGAAGCTCTAAAAGTTTTGTCGTAACTGAGAACAGGCTGGTTTGCTGTGATGCGGAGTGGGGTAGGGATCCCTGAGTGCACATATGAGAAGTTACAAAGAGGCCCAGGCATCCAGGATGGTGGGTAGGACGTCCCTTGGGATGTCTACCTCCTGCATCAGAGCGCCAGGTTCAGATCCAGGCCATTTCCAGTCCTACTTTCTGCTGGTGTGCATCCTATGAGGCAGCAAGTGATGGCTCCAGGACCCGGATCCTTGCCACCCGAGTGAGAGTCTACAGCTTCAGCCAGGTCATTTTTGGGGTATTGTGGGTAATTGAGAGAAAGAGAGGGAATCAGTGGATGGGATTTTTTTCTCTCCATGTCTTCTCTCTTCCATTGTCTGTCTTTCAAATATACTTGTTTTAAAAGAAAGGAACAATTTATAGTCTACAGTAAGTCATCTTCTTCCCTTTTCTGGGGGAATTCTTATGTTTGCCAGAATTCCTACTCAGAGAAGTATGCAAACAACTGTGTACCAGTAACAGTGCTTGCTTGCTGTGTTTTTAAGTAATTTAAAGGACTGAGGATTGGGTTTGGGCTTTCCTCAAACCACTGTCTTCTGAAGTAAAGTGAAATTTATTATGGTTTCTTACCAGGAATTTGACGTGACTTTTCTTATGGAAGGGTTGCTGATTCATTTTCTTTCTTTTTCATAAAAATTGTGCATACAATCTCCATAAATAGCTGACTTATCTTGGAATAGTAGACTAAGGGGACTTATAATTATTTAACTTGTATCCACTAAAAAAAAGTCAAAATTGAGATAAGTAGTCATTTCTTCAGTTTGTTTTAAATAATAGAGGAAAGTAGAAGTTTAAAAGTTGAAGATATTTGAAGTTCTTTTGTTCTGAAAAACTTGTACCTAAACATGCTACGATGCAGAGGGGAGAAATAACGGAGCTGTAATGACCCATGTGACTGTTCTATTCCTGTCAATAGAAAGGAGGGAACATGTTTTTTTCCTGCCCCTTTGGCAAGCTCTGCTGCCAGCTTCCTATGGGTGGAAACGGGCAGTAAATAGCAGGGTATCCAGTGGCCTCTTTCTAGGCCTCCTTGTTACTAGTGTTGGCAACGACGCCGCTCTCCATTTCTTTCTTCTTATTTTTAGACTTTCCCTTTTTTCCCTTTTTCAGGGTTGTGGGCAAGGCAAGAGCCTGTCATTATCAGGGAGTGAGGTGAAGCAGGAGGACTCATTTCCCAAGAATCTGTGCCCAGCTGCCAACCTGGTGGACCAGTCACCCTTGGTTTTACCACGGGTGGTTTTCCTGTGAAAGTGAGACTTCCTTTCAATTAGCACTCACAGTCATGGCCTCGCGTGCCTGGCTCCTCTCTCCTCTCTGCATCAGTTAGCTGGAGAAAGTGCACTTTTCCCTTTAGTTCCTCTGCGAATGACTCCCCATGAGCTTAAACCAAGAGTGCAATGCTAGGGTATTTCTAAGGAGGACAAGGTGGAGCACTTTCTCTGGTGTCTTACTGTGAACAATCTAATACTTTTTTGTGTGTCTTTGGCTAAGGACAAGATGTTCCTCTTCCATGGATGAACAGAAAAAAAAAAAAGCAATGTATCATTTTAAAAGGCTTGGGAATTCCTGAAAGAGAAATCTGTTGCAGCTTAGAGGTTTGGTCCAGATTAACTATTTGGAGGCCCTAAAAGCATGAGAAACCACAAAGATAATAATGGTTTTCTGGTTGCTGACAATGCACCTCAATACGCATCAAGTACAATCAATGTTAAGTAGGGTGAGTGTCTTTAACGAAACACCAGAAATATGGTGGAGTTAAAATTCTTTGTTTTCATTGGCAGAAAAAGAGAATTGTATTTTTAGGAGGTTCGTCTTCACCCTGCAGGGTACTTTTTATGCAGGGCAAGTTAAACCGAATCCACTCATTCATTTCTTTAGAAATTAACACGCCTTGATCTTTCCCCTGTGATACTGGTTTCTGTAACTCAAATGTGTGCCTATAAGGCCTGGAAAGTTGATCCTTCTGGTGCCCTGGATGGAAGTTCATCACTTTCAGAATCTGCTATTTCAGTCTGATAAGGTAGTTGAATATCATTTGAGAAGCCATTTACAGTAGAGAGCTGCGAAATAATACATGTTTGATATTTTGCATCGTCCAGGGATGAAAAATGTATTTTTATGTCCAGATATACAAATATAATAGTTTTGCAGCCAGGTAACAAGGTGTTGTGTTTTTGCCTTCTGGTGACTGGGAGGATGAAGTTTACTGTGTCTGGCTTTAGGTTTCAAATATACCATTGGGCTCTTTGTGCTTTTGAAGTGCATGCTTTTCTCCAAAGAGCAATAGCATAAATGGCATCACTCAGGCTGTGACTGGAGATCGGGTCCCAGCTCTACTCAATGTGTGATGACCTCCCTGCTGAGGGTATGGTCAGAGTGACATCACAGACTTTTTTTCTGTCTGATTGTGTTGCTTATTACCACAAATGCGAAATAAAGAAATTTTACAGAGATTTCTCTTTATTGTCCATTGTTGACATCGATAATTGTCTGAGACCGAAAAAATTGCTTAGACCACAAATAACCATCAAAGCCACCCATTTTGACAACGCCCTTACACTTTTGTAGAATGTGATAAGCGATGTGTTGGGTGTTAGCCAATCAAGATGATGTAAGCATTTTAATCAGGTTTAATTCCATCTTGGGGAATAAATCTAAGCTTGCAGAAGTTCAGACATGGAAGGTACTTAAGGGAAACATGCAATTTCTTATTACGCTCACAAGAACACAGGAAAGCACAGAGGCTCAGAGAAAGCTATGCTGTCGCTGAGTGCTCGGTGACAGGCTACTTGTCATGTCGGACCTTAGGATGTGTAACATTGACAGCTGCCACCTCCCAAGAGCCTGGCAGTTGGCCAGATGTCTTACCCACATTATGACTTTGAGAGCACCAGTTTGAATCCCCACACTACCACTTAACAGCAATGTGACTTTGTGAGCTTCTTGAACCTTTTCAGCATCATTTTGCTTTCTTAGTTGTAAAATGATGAGCATTACAGTCTACCTCTTTGGATTCTATGGATGTTAAATCAGATGGTAGAGATAAAAAATTTCATCCCATTTTTTAAATAAATGTTATCATTACATTCAATTCACCATTTAGCATATTTAAAAAACATTATGTCATACATTTTGATAAACCAAGCTAGTAACATTTTATAAATCTGCTCCATTCATAAGGGTGTTTAATGAGTGTTATTATACATAAGACACTGTGTTGGGCCCTTTTAGAAATAGAAACATGAATATGCAATGATTCTAGCCCTCAAGTGATTTTTTTTGTGTGTGTGTCTGTGCATGGACAGCAGAATGTAAGATGAGCAGAGTATAAAGGAAATGATAGAAGTAAAGTTTGATGATACTGTATTTTATCCTGTTCTGTGTCTGTTCTTCCTGGTAGTGGCATGAAATTTATTACTTGTCCTTTAAGTGTCTCTCCCAACAACCTCAATGGATTTTGACAACTTCCAATGACACCTTAACAACTCTTGGTTTCCTCTAAAAGTCTGATCCCACTCCTAGGCTCAGGAAGCCTGTTAACCTCATTAATTGTCTTCTCTTCCCGACTACCTGCTGTGTTCTATGTGCACATAGTGGACATTACTAATTAGAATTATTCCCGAGAGCGTGATTACCTGAGGATAAGATTTAGTGTCATTTTTACTGAAAGCTTCTACACAAACTTTTTCTTGGGGGTGGGGCCTTTGGTGCACAGTGTAAGCTTCTGCTTAGGTTGCTCAAATCCCATATTGGAGTTCCTGTGTGGGAGTCCTCGTTTGACGTCTGATTCCTGCTTCCTACTAATTCACACCTTGAGAGGAAGTAGATGATAATTCAAGTGTTTTGGTTTCTGATACTTACTTGGGAGACTTTTATAGAGTTCCAGTCACCTGGCTTTGACTTGGCTGAGCCTCAGCTGTTGCAGGTAACTGAGGAGGGAACCAATGGATGGCAGATCTCTGTTTCTCAGCCTTTCAAATAAAATGAAAATAAATGCAATTTTAAAAAGTTGTGGTGTAGCCTATTAAACTGTTACTTGTTTTTTTTTTTTAAAGATTTATTTATTTTGTTACAAAGTCAGATATACAGAGAGGAGGAGAGACAGAGAGGAAGATCTTCCGTCCGATGATTCACTCCCCAAGTCAGCTGCAACGGGCCGGTGTGCGCCGATCCGAAACCAGGAACCAGGAACCTCTTGCAGGTCTCCCACGCGGGTGCAGGGTCCCAAAGCTTTGGGCCGTCCTCAACTGCTTTCCCAGGCCACAAGCAGGGAGCTGGATGGGAAGTGGGGCTGCCGGGATTAGAACCGGCGCCCATATGGTATCCCGGGGCGTTGAAGGCGAGGACTTTAGCTTCTAGGCCACTCCGCCGGGCCCTAAACTGTTACTTGTTAATCTGACATCCTACATTGAAGTGCCAGTTCAAGTCTTGGCTATCTGCTTCCTATACAGCTTCCTGCTAGTGCCCTGGGGAAGCAGTGGAGGAAGGCCCAAGTACTTGGGTTCCTGTAAGTCATGCGGAAGACCTGGATGGAGTTCCTGGTTCCTGGCTTTGGTCTGACCAGCCCCAACATTGTATTTGGAAAGTGAGTGGATGCATGAGCCTCTTTCTTACTCTCTCTCTCTCTCTGCCTCTCAAATCAATCAATCAATTGATCAATCTTTTTTTGTTATACCCTATATAGAGTAACATATAAGGTAACATAGCAGAAATTCTGTCCTTTTGGTAATTCACTAGCAATCCCATCCATTCTAGGGAGGTGATTTCTCTTTTGGTGGGGATTATCCTGTCTTTGGTTAATAGATACCATACAAAGGTGCACCAAAATGTTTCATGGAAATATGAACAATCCTTTTGATTCACAACAATTTTGAAATCCATGCATAGTGTTTTTCCATATATTCGACACTTTCCGTTAACTTTTTGAGGACTCTTTGTTGTCCTAAATTTTTCCCTCTGGTGCTATCTGTGACTTCATTGCCTTTCATTTCTTTCTGCTGGCCTGAGATACCCAGGTCATCTTCTGTGTGAAAATGCTATGTGGTTTCTGCCCCCTGTTATTTATGGCATGATCTCTTGAAGGGCAAAGAAGCATCTTTGTCTCTGTTTCATGTTTAAGCTCCTAGAACTTGCTTTTAAAAATTTATTTGCTTTCTATCTACTTGGAGAGTAGAGTTACACAGAGAGAAGAGCCACAAAGATTTTTCATCTGCTGGTTTACCCCATAAATGGCCCCCAATGACTGGGGCTGGGCCAAGCTGAAGCTAGGAATCCAGAGCATCTTCAGGTTCTCCCACATGGGTGCAGCGGTCCAGAACTTGGGCCATCCTCCACTGCTTTCCTAGACAGTAACAGGGAGTTGAATTTGAAGTAGAGCAGCAGGGATGTCAACCCCAGTGCTCATATGGGCTGTTAATGTGTGAGGCAGCTTAACTTGGTGTACCAAGAAGCAGGCCCCAGTTACTAGTCCAGGTTTCCTCACTCCTGTTTCTCCCATGCCTGCCAGTCTCAGCCCCTGCAGGTGCCTTAGACAGAAGTGTCTGATAGCGTAGTCATCTCTGTACTCAAAGCTTTTTCTTTTGCCCCCCTAACCATGAATCATTTCCTGGCTTGAGTGTCAAGGATGGTGGAATTTTTTGTTTATCCACACATCATTGACTTTTGCTCTTTTCTAGCTGGAAGATGCCCTGCCAATCCTCTTTTTTACCATCC
The DNA here is from genome assembly GCF_030435755.1 of Ochotona princeps. NCBI lineage: Eukaryota > Metazoa > Chordata > Mammalia > Lagomorpha > Ochotonidae > Ochotona > Ochotona princeps. The sequence goes on along the minus strand of NC_080838.1, from coordinate 29,683,631 downwards.
TTGGAAATGCAGTCTCTGACTTGCTTTCAAGTCATCAGCGATGTGTAGATGGCTCTTAAATTCAAACATGCAGCTCTTGGTGCAACGGAGAAATATTTAATGTAGCAATGTTATCAGCAGCTTCTCCAACTGAATGTCTCAAAACAGGTTGAGTCATATGAAGTTACAAGGGAGGAGAGAGAGAATGGCAAAGATAACAAAATAAGAAGACCGCCCATCTCCTCTGCAAGTTCCCTCCCTAGAGGCTTGCAACCATTGCATTGGTATGGGGCTGAAGGTGTAGTCAGGAACTCGAGCCGTGTCTCCAAGGTAGTTGGCAGCAAACCAGTCACTTGAGGCATCACCTGCTGCCATCCAAAATGTGTATTGGCAAGAAGGCAGAGAGAGACTAGCCGTCTGACATGGGATGTGGGCCTCACAAGCAGTGTCGGAAGTCTCCCTCTAAAGTCACTAATTTTATAGGGGAAAATGGCCAGATTTTATGTGACTCAACAGTTTTTTTCTTTTCCAAACTGAACTTAGTTGTTTTATTCAAAGTTAACGTTTTCTCCAACTGGCCTAATACTACCCTTAACACTCTCTGAACATTTGAATGCCAGACTGTTGTGTCAGTCACCTGAATGAGATCCTTTCTTTGACAAGAGAGAAGGCTTTTTCTAATCTCTGATGTTTTTCTTCTTCCTAACCAGGTTTTCGCTAGATTGTCACAATGATTGCCTCTTTTATATCTGATTTGAGACCAGAGCAATGATTCTTAGGTGATATTAGTTTGTTTCTTTAGCAAATCCTATTTCTAATCTCTTGTTTGAAGTTATTTTATCAGGGCACCTCTCTTTTTCCATCCTGGGTCTATTATTCTAGTTTACAAAACACAACATTTTAATTTCAGTGCAGTTGTTTCTAATCAGTGTATTGGGGATAATGATATGAGGAATCTAATCTGCTTTGAGAGCTGTTGAACATACACAGATCACATGGAATAGTGTCTGGGATATTGGACTTAAACTATTAATGCAAACAGAAGACTTATGATCATCTTATGATGGGATCTAGCTCCTTGTGTTGCTTTCTATATTTTTGCAAATAAAACAAAAAACCCACAAAATCCATAAAAAGCCCCACATTCCACATTGAATGTTTTTAAAAGATTCATGTGTAATATTTGGACTGTAAATTTTTTGGTGAATTCTTACTTATTTTCATTCAATTTTACCTTCCTAATTACACTGCTCTAATGATAATTAAAAAAAAAACCCTTAAAAAGCATGTCTTCTTTAGGAGGCATTTAATATCAAGTATTCTAATAAAGGGTTGCTGTGAGGGAAATCTTTGGGTAAAGGTGATTCTAAAACTTGAGCTTGCTGAAATAGCCCAAGAAATATTGTAAGGGATTTGCTCTGCGGCACTGTCTTTGAAGTCTAGTCGCCTGCCTTTAATTTTGCAGTAAGCGCCTAATCTCATTAGATTTCATACACTCAGTGTTTGCACTTGCACAAAAGCTGTCCAAACAAAGCCAAAATGTTGACACCACCGTCCTCTGATGGCATTTAGAATGAATATATTAAACACACTTGCACTAGCATGGCATTAAGCGAAGAAATAAAATTTGAACTTTGAACTCAGCAGGATAAAAAAGCTTGATTTGATAGCTGAGCAATTGTGTTGTGGTATCATGTAGGGAATTCATTGTGTTTTCAGGGAATCCAAACATGCAAACATTCTCTCCATACAGTAGGCACTGCGCAAGCAAAGAATGTAAGTAGGGAACAGGCCTCAAATCCTGTTGTTAGGGACCTAAATGGAAGGTAAAGCGGGCTGCTGGATCTGCTTTGAAATTCACTGAATAAACTTTGATGAAGTTCCCTTCAGAGAAGGGTTCAATAATGGAAGACTATCTGCTAGTTAGTGTGTGAATGAGAGTTTGTGTTTCTTCAGTTCACTCTGCTAATTTACAAATTTAGAAGTTTTCTTTAAAATCTGGCACTTGTCTTTTTAACGAAGGCTTGGAGGAGAACAATTCCAAAAAGGATTCACGTGGTAAAACTTCTTTGTCCCTTGTCATAGAGTGAAGACAGCAACAGAATTGGAGTGAAAAACCAACCACATCTAACAGCTGTGAGTAGTAAGTGGTTTCTAAATAAGTAGTACCTAAGACAAATAGATTTCCGGTAAAGTACATATAGATGTTTTTAAGCATGTGGCCACTAGTTAGGAAGTGTGTGTCAATAGTCTTCCATCAAGGCAAACAGTGACCCGTCTTGCAGTCCTCAGTCTGATTGCTTTCATGATTAGTGTAGATGTTATTTGCTGGAGTTTCTGTTTTTGGCTTATCTCACAGGATTTCATAAGAAATGTACCATATCAACAATTGCCAGAATGCCATTGAGGGTGCCCATTATCTCTTCTACCTTGTGTCATCTTTTTAAATAGGACCATCTTTTAAGTCTTTATCTCGAGTGGCGGTAATTCTTTCCTGAGCGTTGTGATCCTGTAACTAATCTATTGCCTTTCACTGGATTTTAGAATCTCGTGACTTCATCTTAGTCGTGATGGAGGGCTGCAGGCTGCGTACAGCATTCACCCTTGGCTTTGTTATTTCTCTTTCCTTCCTTTCGTTTTGCTCAAATTCCCTCAAACATTTTTTTAACTGCATAATTTTTAAAAGCTGCCACAAATCCTTTGTGGAAAGGAATAAGTGTGTCCACATTTATAAATATAAAATTATAAAAGCATAATATATAAATATGTATTCATAAATATATAATATACAATATATAAAGAAATATATATATTTACATATATAAATACATAAATATATAAAACATATGCTATAATATATGTGTAATATACATTATATAATATATACTTATATGTAATACACATATAAATTTAAATATAAATATATAAGAATTATACACACACATCCCTAGATCTGTGCTTGCAGAGTGACTGAATATTTGGTTTCCAAAGCCACAGCAATCAGAAGCCACAAAATAGGAGACAGATGATTGCTAGAGAAGGAACAGGGACATCGGTAGTTGATGTTACAACTGATCAACTCCATTGAGACCATAGACAGTCAGACAAATGTGGGAACTCAAAGACTGCAGCTGCACAAGACCATCCCAAGCAGAGCTAAGACACGCACTCCACAACGTTGCACTGGAAATGGGCTGCAGTCCTGGGGTGGCTGTCATGAAACTACCCCCACGGTAAGAGTCCATTCTGCCACAGTTCACATACTTTGTGCAACCAGGCACTGTTCTGCTTGTAGTACCCAAGAAACATTGATTCCCTGTACTCCTAGACATGTGGAAAACTACTTGAACAGAAAATGGTACTTCTCTGTGAGGCTGGCTTCAGGTGTCCTGAAAAAGCAGCACACACAAAACGTGTACTGATAATAAGGTTGGAAGCCAGTTCTTGACTGCTGAACAAGACTGCAACAAATACATTCAAGAACATAGGCTGCTCTAGGCAGCATTTGAGCTGATCTGTCACCAAAGTCACCTGAAGGCACTGAAGGAGAGACTAGGAGGATGATTCATCACCCACGGCGAGGAGGTTGATTACCAGGTCTGCGTGGGAACTGGGATTGCGTGTAGTGATGGAATGGTAGTGGAATAGCAATACTCATGTGCCATGGCCTCCGTGGCTCCACGCCTTTTTTTTCTTAAGCTGACAGAAGGTCCTTAGGTCCTTCCATGGCTTGTACCAGGAGGTGTGCATGTTGCAGGGAGGGACAGAGGCACTCTCTCCTCACTTGGGAATGAACGAGGGCGATGGAGATATGGTTTGAGTGAATGTGGCAAAGCACCTAAACTGCATGGACTGGAGAAGACTGGGGTGTAAACTGCTGTGCTGCATCCTGACTATGTGATCTCTGATGTTTCACTTCTCTGTGTTTTAGTGTTGCCAGCTTCAAATGGGTATGGCAGTATCCCACTCCACAGAGGTTTTGTTGTGAGATTAAATGAATTTACATAATATACTTTAAATACTGCCTGATTATGTTGAACATGTTATAAATGGTAAATGTTATTTTTATCATTTGATATTACCATGAAAATCAGAAGAAGGAAGGTATGTATTTGACTTCTCTTAAAGTTACATTACCTTTACAAATATGTTTGACAATATCCTTATTCTATTCTGTTCATATGCCTCTGCACTCAGAAGGGGGAGGCTGGAGAAACAGATCTGTGTCCAGGCAGTAGAAGTTGTTGGCATCCATTAAGAAGAACTCTGTATACCAACCAGTGTGTCTTACTTTTTAACACTCATTTTTTTTTTGTAAATGTGACTTTAATCTCATTTTAACAGTGACATTACCAGATTACAAAAATTTGTCTGTTTAGTTAAGCCACATGGCCAAAACAAACCCACCCCTATAAAAGAAAAGGCACAGTGTGTCTGTATCTTGGTTTTGTTTTGTAAGTGAATAGAAATGGGCATGTCTATGTATTTGTAATATTGATTCTCATATGTTTTTCTGCTATACTTAATAAATACATTTTCTTTAATCATACTCAAAATATCCCCATAACCATTTGCTAGTATGTAGACTACACCTCTTCACTGAGACGTAAGTAAAATCATTGGTAAGGTTGAACACTGTAATAGGCTTACTTGCAAATTAACATGAACACATGATTAAATGATTATAGCAATGTTGAATGGACAAGTTTATATTCTTCCTTTTCATTGAATATTATTCATATTTTCCTTATAATTGTGAGTTTTGATAACTGTCATTTAATATCTTAGGCACACACATCAATGAGGAAATGATAATGATCATATATACCGTGTTAAACAATCTTCTGATGTTTTCTTTTTTAAAAGACAAGTTATTTGTTTTTATTGAAAAGGCAGATTTACAGAGAGAAGGAGAGATAAAGATATTCCATCTGCTGGTTTATTCCCCCAAATGGTCATAACAGTAGGAGCTGAGCTAATCTGAAGCCAGGAGCCAAGAGCTTCTTTTGGGTCTCTCACATGGGTATAGGATCTCAAGGCATTGGGCTATTCTCTACTGCTTTCCCAGGCCACAAGCAGGGAGCTGAATGAGAAGTGGAGCTGCCTGGTCATGAACTAGTATTGGCACCCACATGGGATGCTGGCATTTGGAAGTAGCCAGTTGAGCCAAAGCGCTGGGCCCTATCTGACATTTTCTATGCCTGCTTCATTTTTTTCTTTTCCATTTTTTAGAAGAAGCATTTTATTACTACTCTTATTTTAAAAAAATATTTATTTATTTGATTGCCAAAGAGAAAGAAAGTGAGAACTTCTATTTGCTGGTTCACTCTCCAGATACCTGCAATTACTGGATCTGTGAGGAGCTGAAGCTGGGAGCTGGGAACTCAATCCAGATCTTCCACATGGGTGTCAGGAACCCAGTTACAGGAGCCAACCCACATTGATGCCTGCCAGGGTCTGTATTAGCAGAAAGCTTGAGTCAGAAATTAGAGTCAAGAGTTGGACCTATGTACTGCAATGTAGACTGTGGCTATATTCCTCAGTGTCTTAACTGTGAAGCTAAATGCTTACATTTGCAGAAGCATTTTAAAGCAGATCCCAGGCATTGAGCCATTTTGACATTTTACCTCTAAACATTTCACCATTGAATATCTAGAACTATGTAATATATGACCCTATACATTTATCCTTATTTGCAAAGTATCATCTAATATAGGTCATTTTCAGAGGTTTCTAAAAGATTCACATACTAAATTCACTTGCTTGCCTCAGGATCCAACTAATTCCACTTATTGCCTATAGGTGTATGTCTCTCAATCCTTTAAATACAGAAATATGTCATCCAATATGGTGGCCATTTGCTACAAGTGGGTAAAATTGAAATTATTTAAAATGTAATGACATAAAGAGATTCAGATGGCGAGTCCCAGTAGCCACATTTCAAATGTTCAGTAGTGATTGGACATGCTACATTCTCATCACTGTAGTGGATTTCACTGGATGAAGGTTAGCTCCTCCCATCCCTCCCCTGGATTTCCAAATCATTGAAAAAATGACCTCAATGGACCATAATTCTGAATAGTGTCCTTGTAGATAGTTTAGCTGGTTTCTTTCAACTTGTCCACTCCTGCACACTGGATCAACCCATTAAATGATTTTTATCTAATCATTTAATTGAAGTTCAGCTATTTTCTTGGGGGTGGAGAAGTTATGGCAAGGATACTCCAGAGATGATGCTGTGTGCTTTAATAATCCAGATTTTTATAAGAGCTTTGTATTTCATTATGTATTTGCGGTGTACTACACTTAACTTTTTCTTTACTACATATGTACATACTTGCTTTGCTTCAGTGTTTTCATTTTATGCCCAATAATGTCATGAATACTTCTATGAGTAGAGAGCTCTCATATTTAGGGTATTTCTTTAGAATAGATGGCCACCAAGAAAATTCCATATTAACCTTAGTAATGGTTTTATGGTTTTTGATAGGTATCATTTACTTGTGCAATAGTACCAACTGGTGTTGCCCACATGTAGCCCAGGAGTACCTAGGTATTAGTTTTACCGTTTCTTTACCAGCCTTGAGCATTGTCATGGAAATGATCACATTTGTTTTCATTTTTTAAAAGTGCCTGCAATTTGAATGAGCTTGTTGTCAGTACCTTTTTATTCCCTCACGTCTTGGGCAGGCCAGTGCAATGAGGCCCTTCTTCCAGCAGGGCAGTTTCCAACATCTTAGACTGGGAGGCAGGATGCACCAGGACGCTTTGCCCGAGGCCTTTCCTGCCTAGATCCTCTGGGCTAATAATCCCTTTGCTCTCTTCATGATTCATTCTGAGCAGGTTTAGCGGTTAATCTTCTATTTCCAGTTTTACGCTCTGTTCCTCCCCCTCGCCTAGATCTGAAACATCCTTTCCTTCAACAATTCAAATGTCTTGGCTATTCATTTTCCCCTCTGGTTCAGAAAGCTTTAGTTGTCAATTCTATTCCCTTGTCAGCAACAATTTTTATTCTTACTGGCTTAGTCAGGCTGTCTGCCTTGGCTTTCTTTATAAGTGTTTTTGTGTAGAATTTTTGCCTCCTAGGAAGCCCACTGTAGCATAACATAATTAAGTGACAATATATGAGGTGCCAGGGCTTTACAAGCAGTTAATGACTGGTCAGGAGATTTATAAGCAAGAGGTGAAATCAAAGAGAACCAAATGCTCATGTTCTATATAAATAAGAAGAGTAAGATGAAATGTGGTCCAAATTGCTATTTAACAGTTGCTTGAAAAGAAGTACATGAAAATGTGCATATTAAGAAATCTTGTAATGCAATTGCACATTCACTCACACAAGCCCATCTGTGTGCTGAATTTCCGTTCCCAGTCTCCCATACTTGTGTGCCTCCCAGGACCGTCTCTGGCAGCATTTGTTTTCCAGCTTGCTGACCTCTGGCCCTGCTTTGATTCTTCATTGCTCCCCTTACATTTTCAGGAAAAATAAAGCAAGTGTGACTGAGGTCAGAATCTGGTTCTTTGTGTGAAACTGCACATACAAATTGCTAACCAGGACAGAAAATGTCTATCATGGGAAAGTTAGAATTGCAACGAGAAATTTAACTTTGGCATTCCCTCCCTATCTGTCTCTTAGGTGAATGTTTGACTTGATGTCCTTGTTTGACTTGAAATGAAAAGTTAGGGATGAGACAGGAAGGAGTGAATACACACACACACACACACACACAACCCCTATGCAAGTTTTTATGACTGAGACAAAGTGGGACTGCAGAACTGCACATGACTCTCAGATGGTGCACCAAGTGTTTACAAAATCTTATAACCCCTATGATGACGGGATGGAATGCTTCCAAGGATCTTGCTGTGTATGTACAAAGTGGTTTTTGGAGTCTTGTTAGACGTAGCAGAGCTTCAAGTTTTGTTTTCCATTTTCTCAGGAGCTCAGAAATAGGCATGTGGAAAATTCTCTCTCTCTGTGTGTAATATTTAGCAGAATACTCTTGACAAAACTCTCTGAAATGAATTTCCAATCCAAGACAATGTGCCCCCTCCACCCGGAATGAACTTAAAGCAGTCGGACATTACAAACCAGGTTGGAAATAAAATGTAGTGATTGTATAATGAACCGTTTCCTTCTAAAGGTATCATTAGCATAAAGGTATTAGTTGCAAATGTGGTTAGGAAAACTGCGCTTGGGTTATTGGAAGAGGTGCAGTGCCTCTCTCCTATTCCTCATTCTTTGCTTGTTCATTCTTTTTTCCCTCCAATGATGAGAGTTTAGTCTTCAGCCTGGACACCAAGTGAATATTTTAGAGAGCTTTTCAGGTGTCTTTTTTAGGACATTCTGAGTGCTGGGTCTTCAGTTGCAGAGTGCATGGGGACAGTGGCAGCAGAGCGCGCGGTGTGCTTGTCTCTAGGTTTGGTGTTGGTCTGAGTGCCAGGAAGCTTTTGTCAAGGTGCTGTGCCAGTAGGCCTCACTTGCCATTACTGTCCAGAAACTTCTGAGGAGAAAGGGTGTGTTATGAAGTGCAGGGAGGCTGGCAGCTAAAGACAATGTGGGTCATTTTGACATTCAGTGCTGCAGGTGACTGTGGCTCTGGGGGATTCGCCGGGAGTCACTGACTGTAGTAGGGATTTACTGAAAAAAATCAAGATCCCATTTTTTTTAATGTGTGTATGGAGGAGTGTCTGACTGTGGGACAAGGCCTGCCTCTGACTAGGTTACGACTGAGCTAGTTCTTTTTTGGGGAGTTGTTATTAACCCTTAACCCTCCTTCTCACCCTGGTGTTCCATGCACGGCACTGGGATAAAGCTTCCGGATGCAGAAACTCCTTTGGTTTGATGAAGATGTTGACACTTTCTCTCTGTGACTCAACCTGTTCCCCTCCCCCCAAATATTGAGTCATGGAAACTTCCTCCTTCTCCTTTTTAAATTAACTTATTTATTTGAAAGGCAGAATTACAGAGAGAGAGGTAGGAAGAGCTTCTATCTGTAGGTTCACTTCACAAATGGCCACAATGGCTGAAGCTGGACTGAAGTCAGGAGCCAGAATTTGTGTCTCTCACATGGGTACAGGACCTTAGGTCCTTGGGTCATTCTTTGCTGCTCTCACAAGGACAGTAGCAGTGAGCTGGATCAGAATTAGAATAGCCAGGTCTTGAACCAGTGCCCATATCGGATGCTGGCACTGCAGGCAGCAGCTTTATTGGCTATGCCACAGTGCTAATCCCACTCCTGTTAAAATACCATCTGTTAGCAGAACATACGCAGCTGTGGAGAGATTCTGCCTTCATCCCTTCACCCTCATTAATGGAAGGGTTGGGTATGTGAGGATGGTGGGCTGCAGAGAGCCCAGGGTCACAGCCCAAAGTCATGTCTCCTTGATGCCTCCCAAAGTCTTATCTCAGGTGGGGCTGGGCTCACATCCCACTACTTGGAAGCACAGATCAAGGGGCATTTGGCAAGTATATCCTTCCTGGGACCATATCTTGGGTGAGCATTTAGCAGCCTCAAACTCCAGTATGTAGAAAGTCGAAAAGGAAGCCCATCCAGACAGATTTGAACTTTTATGCTGAAGATGTGTTCTTTTTTCCAGGGAACTGTGGGTTCAGTTACATCTACACACTCCAAGAGAGACCGTAGTGAAGGTTCCCCCTCCCCCTATCTGTGGGTTAGATACTGGCAGTGGCAGTGGCTGGGTCAGGCTGCAGCATGCCATGAGGCTCGAGGGCCATGGACTTCAAGTCTCTAGCCTTATCTCACTCTCTGTGGGCACCTGCTGACCTCTAACGGATTCCGTTCAGTTTTTGTTCACAATGCCAGACATGAAGCCCACCATCAGGCCTTGGAGTTGCCTTGAATGCTGGACAGGAGACTCCTTGGCATCTCCCACTCTCCCACACTCTCACCACTGGTGGCACCAAGAGCATCTAACCGCCCCTCCAGGTGAACCTTTCCCGGGATTCCTGTTCAGGGTGAGGGAGATTCCTCATGAAACCGATTGCCAGCTTCCTAGCAAAGCACATGTGTTCATTTTCTTTGGAGCCTTTCAAATTTGTGTATGATCTTCTTTAGCTCCCTTCCTATGCTGGCACAGGACAGGCTAGGATTAAAAAAAATATTGTATTTTTTCAGATTAACTGCTGCAGTGGCTCAGGCTGAAAGCTATAGGTTTAACCTTGGATCCTCTTCTATCCTACATCAATGACATCAACTGCTCCTATCTTTAGTATGAATTACGCATTTTAAAAATTGTTTTATGATATAGTTCCATGGACTCTGGGATTTTCTGTCCCCCTCCCCAAATTCCCTTCCTTTAAAATCAACTGTTTTTGGGCCCCGGGGCAGTAGCCTAGTAGCTAAAATCCTTGCCTTGTGTGCACGGGGATCCCATATGGGCACCAGTTCTAATCCTTGCTGCTCCACTTCCCTTGCAGCTCGCTGCCTGTGGCCTGGGAAAAGAGTAGAGGATGGCCTAAACCCTTGGGACTCTGCACCTGCATGGGAGATCCAGAAGAGGCTCCTGGCTCCTGGCTTCAAATTAGCTCAGCTCCAGCCATTGTGGCCACTTGGGGAGTGAATCAGTAGATGGAAGATCGTTCTCTGTCTCTCCTTCTCTCTGTAAATCTGACTTTCCAATAAAAATAAATAAATCTTTCAAAAAAATTGACTGTTTTCCTTGCATGAATGTGAGCTCATGAAAGCAAAGAAGTTTAAAAAGTTCGTATTATATTTCCAGAAAAGTGTCTGACACATGGTATATGTGCAAAAAAATTCAGTCAAATCTCTTATTGAATGTATGAGTCTCCTTCAAAAAAAATCTGTTATAATAAGTGGCTTTTACAGAAAACTTTAAAGCTATCCCTTAGTTTCTAAAATTGCTAAAAGTAAGTCCAAAACTTGAATTTTTAGATCAAGTTATGCACATAATAAGAAAGTAGTTATGTGCAGTAACAAGTTTTTCTCCCAAAAGTTGACAGCAAGGGTACAGAAATGTTGATCTTGCTGGCCTCTCAGAAGTACTGGGTGCGATCCTTCAAATTGTTTCCAAATGTTAGCTGGGAAAAAAAAAATCCGATTATTGAAATTGAAGTGTTCGTATTTGATATTCTGAGAAACTATTTTGATTTTGTTACAGATTCTGGGTTAATTGGGTCTACAAGGAAGATTTTCTTATTGTGTATCCTTTAAAACACCATATTAGAACCATCATTCTTCCCAAAAGGTAGCTTCCCCTTTGTAGACCTGGAGACCATGTCCAATGGCCCTGTGCCTCTGCTTCATCAGACCTGGAAAAAGGTTTGTGGAAGTATATGAACTTTTATTGCTGCTTTCGACTTTCTAAAAATATCTGTAAACATAGAGAAACTTGTGTTTTGTGATAAGAAAGCTGTGTATGTAAACATTTAAATGGTTAAATCTGGGGAAAAGGGAATAATTCTTTTGTAGGGAGTTCTTATATCTGGCAACATTGCCTCTTAAGGAAGTAATAAATTTACCAATATGTGTTAGTTAAAACAAGCATTAATGCGGTGAACCTGGTCTATGCATGGTGGATTTCCTGAGCCTATTGAAACGCCAAGCATTTTGTACTTGGCTGAAGCATTTCAAGCCTCTCTGTGTCCTGTTTGGTAGATTTACGTACTTTTGGCCAAGCCCACCTGTATCAACTGATCGACCCTCTCCTTCCCTGTGCCTTGAAGTTCTGACTTCTGTCTCTGGCTCCTCAAGCCCTGAAACTTTGAAGCATACAATATGAATATTCTCATTTCCCTCTGAGTTTTACCGTCTTCTGTAAAAGTGAAAAACAGCACCTTCATCCGGACAGGTGTATGTGTGTATATGGACGTTTTTCAAAGTTTTAGGCTGTAAAAGCTGAAGTCTTCAAGACAGTAAATATGATTGCATTTCAGTCCCATTGTATGGGCTATATGACTTCTGCTGTTTAGAATAATGATAATGTCTGTTAGTAATCATCTTTTTTTGGTCTACAAATATTCACACCTTTTCTTGGTTGCATTTGACCAAGGAAGGCTTCAGCAAAAGTCTAACTAGCTTGCATCAACATCTGTTCACATATTTTCAAATGAATAGTTCTTGAAAGAAAGGACAGGCTGTGTTGCTCTCATTTACCTTTTTTGGCTTGTACATGGGTTTTCATAGACTGCAATGGAAATACTGTGAACAAGGATTATCTCTTCAGGCTTAGGTGTAAACACTAGAGCTTACTATAATAACTTGGATCATGCACCATCCTAGGAACTAGGGCTATTTCCTCAAGACACTCTGAGTGGATGGATCAGTTGCCAAGCAACTTGCATTCTTATGGGGCCGGGCTGGGAAACAAAAGGGCGCCAGGTGGTAATACACAGAAGGAAAATGACAAAGACACATGGAAAAATAAAGCCTCCATCTGGGAACTGTAGCACATAGCCACTTAGAAATTTGGAATACATTCTCCCTTAATAATTCATTTGCACAACTGTCAATAGACGGAAACATTTTCAATAGCTATTTACGCACCTACTGATCACCTATCTATCTTTCCATTTAGACAAACTTATTTTGAAATTGGAACATATAAATAATATGTTGGAGCCAGGTAATCCTTACAGTAACCATTTGCTCATGATTATTGTTCACTGATTTCTTATTCTTTCTCAAAATTTCTTCTATTTCTGTTTCTTCCTAATGTCTTATACACATTTTAAGAAGAAATTTGTTTATTTATGTTGATAGATTCACAGAGATGAGGCTGAGACAGAGACACGCACAGGAGAGGGAGATCTTCCATCCCCTGGGTCACTCTCTAGATGGCCACGATGGCCAAGCTTCACCTGGATCTCTCATGTGAGTGCAGGATACCAAACATGTGGGCTGTCTTCCCCTGCATTCCAAGGTCATTAGTGGGAGGCTGGGCAGCAGTGGGGGAACAGGGACATGCTCTTGTCCTCATAGGGGATGCCAGGTGCGGCCAATGGCTTTACCTGCTGGGCTGCCTGGCAGCCCCCATAGACACATTCTTCATCTTCCTCTGGCACATGCTTTCTATTTTTCTCCAAGAATTTATTTTTTGGATGACAACACTGTTTTGCTGCTATTTGCTGTTTTGATGCTCAGTCTAGGTGGGAATACAGAGCCCAACAGTTTGGAATTCACAGGTCCTACAATTGTATGCATCAGTTTCATAGAACATATCTTTACATGTACACATTCTATTGGTTCTGTTATTCTGGAAGAGCCTTAATACATCTTTTAAAGCAGTAATTTTGATGTGAGACTCTGTTCACAACTGGTAGAATAGGCAGGTGTTAGGGATCAAGGAGTCCTGCTTATCATCACTGCAAGTGGGGTCCACTTGGAACATTTGTGTTTGCTGTCTCTGCAGCCTTAAGAATTGTGTGTCTCGACAGCCTGATTCCCACAGAGGAAGTCTTCCGCTAGCGGACACATTAAAAACCCTGTGAGGCAGGCCAGGTGCGGTGGCCTAGAGGCTGAAGTCCTCACCTTGCATGCCCCGAGATCCCTTAGCGCACCAGTTCTTGTGGCCTAAGAAAGCAGTAGAGGATGGCCCAAAGCGTTGGTATTCTGCACCTGCGTGGGAGACCCAGAAGAGGCTTGGGGCTCCTGGCTACGGATTGGCGCAGCTCTGGCCATTGTGGCCACTTGGGGAATGAATCAGTGGATGGAAGATCTTCCTTTCTGTCTTTCCTCCTCTCTGTTTATCTGACTTTCCAATCAAAATAAATAAATCTTAAAAAAAAAATTCCTTGAAGTATAAAGTGTGAACTGTCCTTGCTCATTTTGGGTTCCAAGTGCTGTCAGGTGAGCGGACAAGGAAAGCTCTTCCACACTGACAGACATGCATAGTTAACCCTCATCAGCATTTGAAGGGAGTGATTTTGCTGCATTGTGAGGATGAAGGATAATGTGTTTGATGCCCATAGCATCTGTTGGGCTATCTTTCATTGTTCCTATGATTTCTTTTACTAGTGACTAGGGAGATACAGCAAGTGTGATCTTGTCATAACAAGGGTATCAGCTATTTCAAACATGAATTTCTGGGTCACCTCACCAGGCAAACCCTGGGTGCAGCAGAAAAGCTAGCCATGTATGTGCAGAATCCCTGCGAAGTGGAAGAAAAAAAGATATTATGAAGTTAGTTCTGACCATGACACCAGCTGTAGCAGCTGGTGGAATAACTCTTGCTTTTCGCTTGTAAATTCTTTCCCAGGAATTGTGATCCAATGGAAAATGTTACAGAATGGAGTGAGTTGAGCATGAGGTGTGAAAGGATGGGTGAGGGGTCTGTGAATGGGTTCTAGTGAACACTGTCAGCATGTAGCTCAGATGCCTTCAGACGCTGCTTCCATTTCTTGGGGTGCCTCACATTGGTCCCTGGGTGCTCCTGCGTCTCACAGCCTGCACCAGAAGCAGCCTTTGGAGACCTACCTCCTGGGTGCTGGAGTTGTGGATCTTCGATGTAGATAGCCAAAGATGCCTAGGAATTTGCAGGGTCTCATACAAACCACTAGCCACCGAGGGACAGGAAGAGAAACAAAACTCAGCCTTCTTGCCTTCATTTGGTGGACCACTGAGACATACTTATATTCTAGAGTTTTCTTACAGGAATAATGTAAGATATTTGGGGGTGACACTACGCTTTGGTTTGGTTTGATCTCTTGCTCTTTCTGGCTTCCTTTCTTTGATTCCACCAGAGTCTCTTCCACTTCCTCCAAGTATTACTTGCTTAAGTGTTGCCTTAGCGGGTTCAAGGGTGAAGGAAATGAGCAGACACGGTTCAAAAGAACAAAATCAAATGACTAATAGACATATGAAAAAATGTACATGCTTCCTAGCTATCAGGGAGATATCAATGAAAACCACATTGATATTCCACCTAATTCCAGTGAGAATGGCCCACATTCAGAAATTTAACAACACCTACTGGCATAAATGTGGGGAGAAAGGTACCCTACTCTACTATTGGTGGGAGTGTAGGCTAGTGCAGCTACTACAGAAGTCAGAACAGAGAGTGTTAAGACAACTGAAAATGGATCTATCATATGACCCAGTTATCCCACTTCTGGGAGTATGCCAAAGAAAGTAAAATCTGCATATGAGAAAGTGACCTACAATCCCATATTTATAGCAGCCCAATCTATAATAGCAAAAGCATGGAAAAAATGAGGATACCTGTCACAAGAGGAATGAATAAAAATGCTACTCTATGGATTATAAACCAGCTATTAAAACGAATGAAATTCTACCACTTGCAACAAAAATGGTCCCAACTGGAGATCATTATGTTCAGTGAAATAAGACAATCCCAAAAGGCCAAACTTATTCTCTCTCTGATATAAGACAACTTTCATGTAAAATACAAGATTAGTAGATACATAGAAAAACATGTCCATGCATATATTCACCTGGAGGAACTGTATAGTGGAGACTAACATACTGGGATGTGGAGATATGTTGCAGTATGCATCTCTACTCCTGAATAAAAGGAGGACATCCAATGAAACTGCTGAATATACATTGACAATATGACACTAGAGTTTTCTACCATTGCCTATACATATAATGCCATGATACACTTAAATAGCAGGCTGTTGGACTTGTGACTATTGCTGAAGGACTATACTATTATAATATAGGGGGTAAAGGAGGGAATGGAGAATGGGGAGGGAGAAGGATCAATCCCTATACCTAAAAACCATATCATAAAAGATAATAATAACAGGAATGCACTATTTTCTCAAATAAGCCCTATTTGTCTATTTGCAGTTGAATGATACAAGGTCGGCAAAAACGGTGGGGAGTCACAAAATCTTGTCATGAAGTGCAGTTTCTTGCATTAGTTTTTCATGGACCCAGTCTTTCCTTAGGATGAGCCAAAATCTAAAGCTCATTTTTACTGGGCACAGTGGAGAACTTATTCTCTGATTCTCTCCCCTCGAATAACTATTTTCCTCCCCAGGCAGGCTAAAGCAGAGATGAGATAGACGCAGAAGCAGAAAGGGTGGTAAGTTCTGGAAGTCGCTTCTTGGGACAGAGGAACTTATGCTCCCTGCCTGCCACTGCTACTTGAAATGCTGCTTTGAGTTGCACTTCCGTAAAGTGGCATGAGAACATTTCTCTCTTCATATTCAGAGTGTGCCTTCCTGTGTGCTTCTGGTCCAGCTCTACTTCACTGCAATCCTGAGGGCAGGAGGGAGGCTCCAGATGAAAGTGAGGTCAGCTTGGGCACAAAGTTACTTCTTCCCAATATTTGATTATTAACTTTTTCCCAGATAGAAAGATTTTAAAAACACAGCACAATGATGTCTCTATGTCTATACTCAAGTACTCAGCATACATAATTTATGTTTTCTGAATTCTTGAATGATCTGGATCAGTTATTGTAGATCTCAGAGCCTGCACTCTATCAGCTTCCTCTTAGACTGAATGGGAAGGAGAATGGCCTTCTCTGGGCCCATGACTTGGCATTCACCGCTGCCTGGGATTCTGTTTCCACTTGAGCCTGGGCTTTTAGATATATCTTTGGAAGAGTCATGGAGAGGTTGTTGGGTTGCAGCTGGCAAGTGAACAAGAAGCATTTATCATTTATTTACTTTATTGATATTTCAAGAGCATGTGTTATTAGGATCTTGAATTAGGTAATTAAACACAAGCGCTGGGTTATAAACCAATTTTTAAATGTATGAGGAATGAAGAGACTTAAGCTTGGTCTATCATGAAAAAGTAGCCAAAGTCAACATTTTGAAAGATTCCAGAGCAATGGAATATGTTAGATTCATCTGTCTGAGTGGTTGTATCCTTTTTTGGGTCACAATGCCCTTTAAAAATCTGATGAAAGTGTTAAATGTTCTCACTCGTGATTGTATATGTGAACTACACATAGTTTATTTTGCATATAAATTCAGAGTGGATACCCGGGAAAATCCCTCATGAATCTGCCAGGTTAAAAATGCTTTTCTATGCCTTCCTCCAGCACAGGAAGGTCTTGGCTCTGAGTGGGTGCCAAATACCCACAAGAGAGCAACAGAGGGAATTACTTAACACCCAAGTATCAAGTGTGTGAATAGTCCCCCAAATTATCCAATATTCTGGAAGACTGAGGGTTTAAACTGTGCCAGATGTATTTTATCTGATGTCTTAAGTAGTCACCAAGAGTATTAAAATGCACCACCAACAGATTCCTCTAGTTTATTAATTTAGAATGATCTTGTAGAAGTTTCCTTCTTAAATGTGATTTAGGTAAGAAGCTCTTGAACACTCATTGTCTGAAAATATCCCATGCTGTCCTCATCACAGTGTCTTATTTTTTAAAAGAATTACTTGTTTTGATTTGAAAGGAAGATTTGCAGAAAGGAGAAGCAGAGAGATATCTTCCATCTGCTGGTTCATCCCCAAATGGCTGCAATGACCAGAGCTGAGCCAATCTGAAGCCAGGAGCTGGGAGTCAGGAGTCAGGAGTTTCTTTTGGATATCCCATGTGGGTGGAGGGCCCGAGGCCTTCATCCATCCTCTGCTGTTTTCCCAAGCCATTAGTTGGGAGCTGGAACTGGAACAGTTGGCACTTGACCTGGAACTTATCAGGGCTGGTGGTGTCACAGGTAGAGTCTTAGTTAGCCTGGTATGCCATTATTCTGGCCCCCATTTTCAATATTTATTTTATGTATTTGAAAAGCTGTAGCACACACACACACACACACATACAGAAAGAGAGAGAGAGAGAGAGAGAGAGAGGCGGTAAAGTTAGGAGCCTGGAACTTCTCCATGATCCCTCACATGGTGGCAGGCCCACCCAAAGGCTAGGGCCATCTTCCATTATTTTATCTAGGCACATTAGCAGGGAACTAAATAGGAAGTGGAGCATGTTTGACCCTAACACGTCTCAGCACTTTCTATATAGAATTTAAGCTCAATCAGGGAGAAGACTTCATCTGCTTTGTATCACTATGTCCTTGGTGCAGTGCACAACGCCTTTACACAAATGAGGGGTTAAGAAATACTTGTTGAATGAATGAATGATGAATTTGCAGGGCTCATGGCAATACTCAGCTTCTATAATTTTCTTCGGAATACTTCAGGAAGCTACCTGGACAATTAATTGCATTTGTAATACATTCTTTTCATGATGGTGATGATGAGGACTGTTGTGATGAGGGTGATAACATCAGGTGTCTTGCAGCTGCTGTGTGGTGAAGTGAAGTAAATCGCCCAAAAGAAATGAAAAGGCATGCTAAAGCACAGCTTTCAGCAAAATCCTTTAATCTTAGACTGCTGGAGGACTAGCCACAGATAATCTAGTCTGTGTGCCAGGAGCCCAAGGAAGTTGGCAAATTATAAGTAAAATCATCTCTTGAAGAGAGAAAGGCAAAATCACTAATGGCAACAGGTATTGCAAACAGTGGTCTCCGTTGCTAAGTGCAGCAGGGCCTGATGCGTTACAGGCCGCACAGTTCTGCCCCTGGCCTAGGCTTTTCAACCAGGCTTTCCTGAGTCTCAGGAGGAAGCCCTTGGTAATTCATTCACTCCTTAAGGGACTGCTCACAAGGTCATACTCAGCCGTTTCTAACTATTTTTTCACATAGCTCTAGTTTATCTCGAAGAAGATACTGTGATATGTATTATCACCCTTAGCACTAGTTCCCCCCCTCCATACGTAAGTTGAAAGTATGAAGGTACTTCAACTTTTTGTAGGAAAAATGCAATTAAAAGGCAAATTTGTTTCAGGCTAAATTTTTTGAAATCCATGCAAAATCTTTTTATGATATACATTTTTCCTTCAGTTTTTGAAGGCTGCTTGTATAGATCTTGTAAATACCTCCACATCCTAGAATACATGGCAAGCCTGTTCATTATATGTTGGAATGTTCTCCTTACACTAGGAAATATGCACATTTCCTGCAATTTATACTTTTAAATAGAAACAAACTTGAAATTTAAAAAATTACACTTGTTTATAAGTCCATTTTAAAATCTAGTGTGACATTTTTCAGGCCCAGTAAGAGCCAATAGTTTTATAAACACACTAATATAAAGGAAATGAAAACAAATGAACAAAAAGGAAGGGATGGGAGAAAAATAGAGGAAGGAAGGAATTAGGAAAAGCAGGTAAGAAGAAAAAGAAGAAATGGAGAGAAAAGAAAGGAAGAGGAAAGAGAAGAAAGGAAAAATAAGGAAAAGGAAAAAGAAAAGAGAAAGTTGGCTTGGAGCTCCTTGTTCCATTTTTTTTTCTGCCTTGAAGGTTTTGCTGGTCCAAAGCTAGAACTGCCAAGTGGCAACTGAGGGAATCGGAGGCTAAGCTTGTGGTTTTATTTCCTGCTCCGAACAGGACTAAGAGGTTCAAAGAGTTGGTCTGGAAGGACTTGCTCAGAGTATGAAGGAATTTGAACAAACTCCAGAAAACATCTTCCATGCGGAGAACTTTGCTGTAGTGCTTTTCCTGATCTAGATGGCCAGGTCTCAAGCTAATCCTCTCTGTGAGATAACGGATGTTTCTGGGCCATTTTCATAACCGGCTTCAAATAGTAATTAACCCCAGAGGTGGGCGAATTCTAGAAACTCCTGAGCCCTGGGCAAGGATTAAGTGATGTGTGAAGCGGGGCGGGGCCTCTCTCCATCTTGTAGCTAAAAGCACAAGGTGGGCGCAGAGCAGGTCCTTGCTGCGCCCTTGCTTCACCCACTGCATTTTCATTTCCCCTTACAGGACCCCAGAGGCCTCATAATGTGCTCCAACATCCCGTCCTCACCGCAGCTTAACAGTCTGCATGGAGTACAACACTGGAGGAGGAATTCGTGTTTTGTTTTTCTTTCGGGTTTAATATGACTTACCAGGTTCAGCGTGCTTTGTAATATATTCCTTAAACCACAGGATCAGGAGGGCAGATGCCCCTGGGGAAAGTGGCTCGGTGAGTTGATTAGCACCGCTTGCCCGCTTCCCCCTTCCCTTCTGCTCAGGTATTAGTTGTTCAGACAGCTGAGCTGCGCCTGCCTCTCCAGGTCCCTCACTCCATTTTAATACAAGCCAGGGAAGCAAAGTCCCCAGCTTGGCCTGTCAGAACTTGATAGCTCTGTAAACATTCAAATCCTTGTTGCCATAACACCAGGAAAAATAATATGGGATCCTGCATATAAATATAGTGGAGGCCTTGGGGAATGGGAGCTTTTCTAAATGACTTGAAGCTCTGTCACAGCATAATCTCTTATAAATAAATGCCAACGCAGTCACTGGATGGATGCAGAGTGGATTTTTGCCTGACTATGGTGCTTAGGCTTCTAGACAATAGTTATGCTAAGGGATTATCTTTTAACATAGTGCAGTTATCTCCTTTGTTTGTTTTCTTTTTTCATTATTCACATAAGCCAAAGGAAATGAAAAGCATCTTATTTCAGGCAAAAGGGCCTGTGAATGATTAACTCTGGTTCCATGCACTGGGACTTTGCATAGCAACCCTTTGGCTCAGAACTAGAAAAAGGCTCAAGGCAGCAACCAGCAGCCCTGGGAGCGGAGATGAACGTTCTCTAAGCAAGGCGGGGAGAAGAAGATGGAGTTCTAGCGCTGTGTTATGGGTGGAATTCTCTGCAGTTGGCTCCCTGAGTGCCGCGTGGGCTTTACTGCACTTCACTTGGTGGACGTGTTTTGCTGACCTTTCCTTTCTCATTTGCTCTTGCCTTCTGTGACCGTGGCTTAGTCTGGTTTGATGCCCCCGTGTTTTGAGTTTTTTTCTCTAATGGTTTCACAAATGGGCCTAACCCTGGCTGATTTTTTATTAAATGGAACCAAGAGCTCGTGGCATAATTCAAGTTCTAGTTTCAGCTCAGTTGAAATTCTGTTGGTAAATTACAGCAGTTGTGGAATTAGACATAAGCACAGAGCGTCAGGTGAAAGAGAGAAACAGAGAGCGTGATTATAGGATTCCAGTTATATGCTAGAAATATGTCATGGCCCCACACTGTACAAATATGGGGCTGAAATCAATACCAATCCCATATCTTAATGGCATTTGACTCTCTAAAACATATATATGTAAATATATATGTATATATATTTCCGTGAATAAATAAATATATATATGATAAATAAATATAATATATATAATATAAATATAAATATAATATATATAATAAATAAATATATATATTTCATGGAAAACAATACTCAAAAAAACCAGGAAACAAAATGTAAGCTAAGGACAGGGGAAAAAAAGCACTTGAGAATTTAGGAAAACGTTAGTATAGTTATAATTGAGCCAAAATATTTAGGACACTTAAATTTAGCCTGGAAGTCAATCCAGATGTTTATTTATTAATGTTAATAGTGTTTCCAGTGTTGTTATAGAATACCAAATCCCAGGGGTTCTGCTTCCAAGTTTAAAGACAAATGCATGGTCTTTATTCTTTGCCAGCTCTGTTTTAATTCTAGGGGTTTCTCTCTAGCCACGCTTTTCCTGTAAACGTGTTTGCAAACTCTTGAGCAGCCCCTGATGCCTTGCAGAAAGTCTGAGTGAAACATTGCTGAACAAAGCTCTTCTTGCTTCCATGGCAATAAAGAAAGAAACTTGGCATAAGAATATAATCTGTTCCTGCCTGTTTCTCATCTGAAGTCATAAACCTCTGCCATCCCACCCAAGACTAGAATTTCAGCTGGCATGAAACAGCTGTCTGCTTACAGGTTTATTCCGGTAGTAACCAAAGACAAAGCTATTGTAATTGAAGGCCCTAGGCTGGTCTCCAAACCCTCACAATCTCTGGGTCATTCCCAAGGGCGGAGGGGGGGGGGGGAGAAGAAAACCATTGAGGAAAAAAGGTAGAAGTGACATGGTTTCTTATAGCTTTTGACACACTGTGTATTTGTGGAGTTGACAACATTTTGCCCTTCTAATGCCTCTGGTTTGGAAGGCATGGTGGCAAAGAGGGGCACAAACTCAAAAGCCCTTGGGGCGCAGGCACATAAGCTGCCAGCGGAAAGCGGCCTGCAGTCTTCCAGAGGTGTGACTGTGCAAAGAGACAACTGCTTCCGGTCCCACTTGTTGCTACCATGTGGGAATGCAGAGACCTGTGGTGCCGGATGTTCCCATTTGTATTAGCAGTTCCCACTCCAGCTTTTTCTGTGACTTCGGTATATAGTTTTAAGTGTTGGCAACTTGAATTAACATCAAAATGTGATGAAGGTCAACCCAAACACGGCTTGAATGTTTGGGGCTGCCGATACCCAAGCCGTAGACATTGCTGCTGATTCCCTATGGGTAGACTTCGCATTTGTCAGTCTCTCATGTGTGAAAACTGTCAGGTGGCCTGATTTATTTACACACTTCACTTTCTATTTTGATTAGGGCCACATAAAGTACACAATTTTAGAGTCAGGAAGAGATGTAGATTTTTACTAGTTCCAGACGTTACCACATTGTGACTTGCGGGAGTTTAATCTCTGGAAGCCTCTCTCATCACATGTGGAAATGGGAACCTATTTTATAGGGTGTTTGGAGGAGAAAATAAACTACCATACATATGTGAAATGGTGAGCTGGGCCTGCAGATGTTCTCTGTGTGGGTGTTGCCATTCTCATCGGATGATTCTGAATGTAACCATAAAGTGATCTATTGTACAGGATGCGGTCACCCACCAATCAGAAGGAGTGTCTCTCCGAAGGCCCCTCTCTTGGTCTAATAAGCTCTGTCCTACAAGAGATTTCATGATGTGCCACTATATGATTATTTTATTTTATTTTTTTAAAGATTTATTTTTTAAAATTTTTATTGCAAAGTCAGATATACAGAGAGGAGGAAAGACAGAAAGGAAGATCCTCCTTCTGATCATTCATTCCCCAAGTGACCACAACGGCCGGTGCTATGCTGACCGAAGCCAGGAACCAGGAACCTCCTCCAGGTCTCACACACGGGTGCAGCGTCCTAAGGTTTTGGGCCATCCTCCACTGCTTTCCCAGGCCACAAGCAGGGAGCTGGATGGGAAGGAAGCAGAGCTGCTGGGATTCGAACCGACACCCATATGGGATCCTGGGCATGTTCAAGGCAAGGATTCTAGCCGCTAGGCCATTGCACCAGGCCCACCACTATACGATCTTAAGGAGCCTCAATTATAGCAAGTCCTCAAACTTAACTTTTTTCTTTTTTTCTTTTTTTACCTGTTTTTGATCTTTTAGAACTAGAAATTTTAAATTTTGCTAGAAGAGACCTTGAGGAAACAAGAAACTGACAGCGAAAAGTTGCAGAATCATCAATTTTGTCTTAGATGTTAATATTTGGAACCATGGAAAATGAATGTTTTCATTGAAATGGAGTATGGCATTTTAAGAATATGACTGGTTATGAAAATAAAACCAAAGACTACAGGAACGATGTTGTGAAGTAAAAGAATGTAGGTTAAATTTTCTCCTATCAATTTTTGTGGAATTAGTTGCTTTGGAAACGAATGGATAAATGGCACTTAGGACAGTTCCTTCATATGTGTGCAGGCAGGTGAATGGTTAAAGAAGATCTCTGATGCCCTAGTCTTGGTTCTGTGATGTCCCACTCCAGTGACACACAGAGTGAAATTTGAGATGACAACTTCATGCTTTCGCTAAGCTTTCTGTTCAAAGTTAGATGCAAGCAAAGCTTTAGTATTCAAAGGGAGACTTTTTATTCCTTCCTTTCTTCCTTCTCCTAAAACATCTGCAAATAATAACAGAAGAAAAATCAGTCTAACAAATAGACTGGTGGTAGAAACAAAACAGGGCAATCATGTAACATGGTTTAAGGTATCGAATGTCATTCATGTGACACTTGCTATTATTTGATAAAGCTCTTAGCATGACATTGAGTAGTTTGGTTATGTAATGGATTATTTAATTTGCTCACCTATGAGTCATTGACATATCCATCAACACAGCTTTTTCATTTCTAAAACTAAATGGCATATGGTGCTAGTAATATGTGAGTCTCAAAGACTTGCTGATAATTTAAGAGCTATAATGAACATTACTCATTTCCCATCTACTATGAGATTAGGTACTTAATGGACATAATTTGTCATGCTCATCACCCTGTATGTTGGTGTCATGTCCATTTCCAGAGAACCAATTTCAGTCTTCAGTACAAATTTCTTCATTAGGGATGTATATATGGTTAGGCAAGGCTAGACTGACACCAGATCCATTGTGTAGGCTGCTTTTCCTCACATATTCTCAAGTATTTGGGGAGTATCTTGCCGCATCTATGGGGCAATGAAGTTATGTAGAAATCATCCGTAATGTTACAATTCCAGCAATTCAACAGCCAAGCAAGAAATTCAGTTGATACATATCTGGGGCTTAACTACTCAAGACTCCTTGCCATTTCTTAGCAGAGAAAGAAACATGTTCCTCCTCTCTTACATGCCTTGTAGACAACATGGAAGGAAAGTGGAAAAGAATTGAAAAAAAAAAAACCGTGGTGGGAGGTATATGTGACAAAGAGTAGGACAATGGGAGATTAAGACTGGCAAAAATATAGACTCAGTTTCCTATAACAAATAAAGGTCTAGTGACATTGTAGAAAATATCAGTGACTAACAATGACATTTAGTTGTAAAACTGTGGTCATTCAATCGATGTTGTGTGAGCAAGTTAGGTCTTTGGTAACTTTCTTTGCCTCAGTCTCTCTGAAGACCCTTTATCCTTTATTCCACAAGCTGCTTTCTTCTCTTTCCTTTTTTTGAAAAACAGATTATTCATTTTTTATTTGAAAAACAGATTTACAGCGAGAAGGAGAGACCAGAGAGATCTTCTATCCATTGATTCACTCCCTAAATGGTTGTAACAGCCAGAGCCAAACTGATCCAAAGTCACGAGCCAGGAGCTTCCTCCAGGTCTCCCACAAGGGTGAAGGGACCCAAAATTGCTGCTTTCCTATGTCATAAGCAGGAAGCTGGATTAGAAGTGAAACAGCTGGGGCTTGGACCTGTGGCCATATGGGACAGCGGTGCTGCAGGCTGAGGATTAGTGTGTTATGCCACAGTGCTGGCCCCTTTCATGCTGTTTTCAATCGTAGTTCAGCCCCATGATACTATGATGGCACATAAGTCAAACAGCCACCAGGAAAAAGTACAGTTGGGTATTTCTTTGGTTTTATGAGGAAATAAAGTAAAAATTAGTGCAAATGTGCTGAATAATATTTGAATGCTGCTAAGGTTTTCCAGTGGAAGGAGACATTTATATGGAAAATATCAAGTTTACAAAATGAATAGAATGTTTGGAACTGTTCCTCATTATGGACAGGCACACTGTATCAACGATAGTATATCTTGAACAAGAAGAATTCATGGTGATTTGTATCAAAAGAGCACCATTTTTTAAAAAAAGATTTATTTTATTTATTTGAAAGGCAGCATTACAGAGGGGGAGGGAGAGATAGAGAAAGAACGTATCTCTGGTCCATCTGTTGGTTCATTCCTCAAATAGCATGGTGATTGGTGGCTAGGCCAGGTCAATGTCAGGGGTTAGGAACTCCATTTGTGTCTCTCATGTGGGTGGCAGGAGCGTTGCTTTCTCAGGTTCATTACCAGAGAGCTGTATTGGAGGTGGGATAGCTGGGATTCAAACCAAACAAACACTCTCATTTGGGATGCTAACCTTGCAGGCAGTGACTTAATCCACTGTGCCACCACACCATGCCCCTAATTCTTCGCAATAACACATTGGCCACAGTGCCCTGTACAGAGTAGACATTCAAGAAATAGCTGTGTAAATGAATGGCACCATTAGGAGCCTATTAGCTCAACCCAAATGGTACATTAGCTTCCTACAGAAAGTCCATTGAGGAGAGATAGGACTGAGAGAGGAGCAGCAGGTTGGGCTGTTCTATGTAATAAGAGCCTATATTTAGATTGGAAGATGGATTGTTAGTGATGCAAAACAGAGATGCCTTTGCTAGGAATGAAAGGATGAAGAAATAAGGCTGCAGACAGACTTCTTACTCAAAATACAGCAAGAAAATGTCCTGCCTTCTCAAGTCACCAAGTCACCAGACTGCCAGTTCAACACAGATTCTTAAAAAAAAAAAAAAAAATTTCCCAGAGGAAATCCAGCATCTATCTCCCCCTACTGGTGCCATATTAACAATGATGTCTGACCTTCCCACCTCTGTCTCTTCAATAGCAGGAATGTTCTAAACAAGGTGGACATTCTGATTTATTATCTGGAAAAACAAACAAACAAACATACAAACAACCAAACCAAACCAACAAACCCCAGAATCTAATATAAAATTTAAGTAATCCACCTGGGTGCTGGTGTAATGAGGTTTTTTTTAAGATTTATTTATTTTATTACAAAGTCAGATATACAGAGAGGAGGAACAGAGAGGAAGATCTTCCGTCCGATGATTCACTCCCCAAGTGACCGCAACGGGCCAGGGCGCGCTGATCCGAAGCCGGGAACCAGGAACCTCTTCCAGGTCTCCCACGCGGGTGCAGGGCCCAAAGCATTGGGCCGTCCTCGACTGCTTTCCCAGGCCACAAGCAGGGAGCTGGATGGGAAGTGGAGCTGCCGGGATTAGAACCGGCGCCCATATGGGATCCTGGGGCTTCCAAGGCGAGGACTTTAGCCGCTAGGCCACGCTGCCGGGCCCTGTAATGAGTTTTACCAAGATGTGAGAAAAAAGAAATTGTGTCATCTCAAAGAATGGTTAAATACTGTAGTAGGTTCATCTTCCTTTAACAGAATCATATGACAGTAATTACAGTTGGGGGTTGCAGTGAAATGTTTTACTATAGAAAATTTAAAACTGACACCAAAATAGAAAGAACAGGATAATGAATGTCCACGTACCCATTACCAGTGCCGTCAAACAAGGTGCATGCGGCTAATCTTGTTTCACTGCCTTCTGTGTTCCATATCCAAACCTTTCTGAGGCGCAGCTCAAGAGCAGTGTCCCTTCCTCTGCTAATTTCTCCACCCGCCTCCCCTGAGATGCTTTGACTATCTCCATTTTGAGAACAGTGCCTGGCCCACATCGCCACTAGTTCCTCACATCAACATGGAATGTTCAGATGGTCGCCATGATGATGAAGTGTGCAATGCTATATTTTTCAGCTTTAAAGCCGGCTTTTAGTCAGGGCTGTAAAATTGTAGCTGTTATGCTTTTTAAATCTTAGAATTTGCAAGTTTCCTCTTCTATCAGTTTTTTCGGGGGGGGGGGGTGACGCAGTTTGCAGTATTTTTGTTAACAAACGCTTCATTTTTTTTGTCCTGTACTCCAAAGAGTACTCTGGAATTTGGAATCTGCTGCTGGATGTCCATTGTGTTGTGTAACACATTTTATGCCCCTTGCATTTTCCATAAACTGGCATTTACATACAGAGACTTAGTTTTATCAAGTTTATTGGGGAGGGGGGTATTGGGCGTTGAAAAGGGCTAGAGGATGTTGTGTACGTTGTCATGGGAAGATTGGCAGCATTAAGTCTATTGTCCATAGTCATGTCTCTAGAACAGCAGTCTAGTAGAAACTTCTATGGAAATGTCTATAGTTGTACTCTAAAATGGCAAGCCTAGCCTCAGAAAGCTACCGAGTACTTGATATATGTATAGGCTGAGAAACTGATTTTCAAATTAAAAATTAAAAAAATTAATTGCTTTAAATTTCAATAATTATGTATAACCAGTGGCTGCTGTATTGAATAAGATAGCTGGATGCCTATTTAATTCATTAAAGGCTTCAAATGATAGCCCTATTATTCTATTATTGTTTATTTGTATGCCAGAATATTTTTCGAAAGAAAAGCTTTCTCTTATCAGTTGTACTGATTCTGTAAGATTTAGTTCATAAAGGAAAAGCCTAAAACAACGGTTTGAGTCTTTCTGAGAGTTGTTAATCTTCAAAATGACTCGATTTTCTAATATTCACCAAAGGTGACCCATGAGGATTTCATTTTGGTGCGGTCATATTTGTTCCAACTAATTATAGTCACTCTTGTTATGTTCAAATGGCTGCAGCCCTGGACTGAGGGACCCTGTTGAAGCTATATCCTGAGTGTGTGATATGACAGTATGAGTCTCAAGTAGTGTGCTGGCTTCCTGCAACGTGTGTGAGGATCACCTTGTATATTTTACTGCCTCGTTTCTGAAATCAACCCTCTGTAAAAGAGGCCCTTGCATTTATATGGGATTCATTATATATTTCAAAAGTGAAACTGTGCCTTAAATCCTTGATTAGTTAGTGGAGAATGAACACAGATGACCTCTTTGCATGGAGGGATAGAAGCAAAAGGGACAGCTACCAATTGTGGTGGTAACAGAGACAAACTTTCCCCTCCACCCTAAACTTTAAGAAGGCTGTGGTTTTGTGCAGGTGTCGATGTTGGACCTCAGCTATCTCTTTAGAAGGACCAGAATATTGGTAGTTGTGATTTCTGGCTTATTGAAAATATCACCAAAGCTGAATTTATTCCCGCTGTCTTAAGGAATAGCACTGCTCTTTGACAGTTTTGATAATGCTCTGGAGCAAGAGTGGCAGAGTTGAGATTCTAAAGGGCAGGTGGGGTAAGGTTAAGTTAATTGTGGGGTGAAGTTTTTAATGTGGACATTTGACCAGGGTGAAGTATGGTGGGTGAAAACAGTAAGCCAAGAACTTCAACACGAGGAAATTTAGAGTCTTGGAAAGTGACCTATTATTTCACACTATCAATGTAGGAGTTTTGCCATGTTATATGAATCTCTAGTTTTATGGCTGTGTTCATTCTTAACAGCTGATAGGATACATACCCTTTCCCACCAGGACTCAAGAACTCACTTTTCCTAATTTCAGTTCTGGAACTGAGTATGCTCTCAAGAGCATACTAAGCAAAGGCCGCTTGTCCTGCTGATGAGAAGGCCAGATGCGGAGTGTACCTGGTCCTTGCAGTATTTGGTCACGATTGGAAGTAATGTGTGGATTCCAGAATTGGATGATAACTCTGGATGAATGGGCCATTAACCTGTCAGTTTGGGGAGCTTGTGAGGGGGAAGCAGATGAACTCTAGAGGAGATGGTTTCATTGTCAGTAAAGCAAAAAAAAAAAAAAAAAACCAGTATCTTAGACTGAGGGTGGGTGTTTTGTTTATAGAGGGCCTGATAGGAAATATTTGATGCGTAGCAGGCCATACCCTCTTTGTAGCAGCTACTCAGCTTTGCCGTTGCAGCCTGAAAGCAGCTAGAGGCAATATATGCATGAATTAGATGGCTGTGTTCCAATATGGCTTAATTTGTCAAAATAGGCGATGGGCTGAGTTTGGTTCACAGTGCTATTTGGCATAGTCTTACCTTAGATGATTTTGGCCTCTCTTGCTTTCTGGTTTCTAATATGCACTAAGTCTTGGGAGGACAAGAAGCAAGCAGCCACTGGGATCAACTCAACACACATATAAACTTTTGTGCTTGTGAATTTAAATTTGGAGGATAGGTAATTGTACCTTCTAAGATACCATGCATGTCCAGTTAGTCTTTCACTAACTCCATCTTATAAAACTTGCCTGCTATGTGACAAGTCTTAGAGCTGCAAAGTTGAAAGGTGAAGACTTTGTTGCTAAAGGAGTTTGCTTTCTGTAGGAGACTATATTAAACAATTACACACAATAGGATAGAATAGAAAACAGCACAATTGCTTATTATAAAGCAAACTTGGGATTCAAGGCAAATGTGCCTGTCTTTATGAGCACATGTGTGGTTAAGACTAAGTCCCTACAGGAGAAATGTTACCCTGGGGCCTGTGCTGTGGTTAAACAGGTTAAGCTGCCACCTCTGGTGCTGGCATCCTGTACTGTTTGAGTCCAGCTCTTGTGTTTCCATCTAGCTACCTGATAATGTGCCTGGGAAAGCATCAGAAGATCGCTCTAGTATATGGGTCTCTTGTCAGCCATGTGGGAGACTCAGATGAAGTTTCAGATTCTTGGGCCAACCAGCTCAGACCATTGTAGCCATATAGAGAGTGGACCAACAGATGAAATATCCCTGTTTCTGTATCAGTCTGCCTTTCAAATAAGGGGAAAAAAAGCTTTCCAAGAAATTTAGCTCTTTAAAAAACTAAGAGAAGTGTTTTCTTCTTTCTCTTCTGATTTCTTACAAATGATACAATTATGTTTTGAAGGTCCACTGTGAAATGCTTTTGAATTGTTATGGACATTTTTGCTTAGCTTGGCAAAAATCAAAAGTTTTTTAAAGGTATGTGATGCCTCATACTTCATTAATACACGTTCATCTGTTGGCAACCTTGCTGATATCACTAAGGTGATCTACAAAGAGAACAAGGTGCTTCTGTTGGCACCTTGAGATGCTCAGGGGAAATGAAGACGGAGTCCTCAAGGGCTCTACACCTCAAGTCGCACCCTCGACTTCTCCACCACCCAGTGTGAACTGGCCATATCATTTTGTCAGGGTTTAGATTTTACAACTTCCCTGACTTTCCTAGCTCATGAGACAGCATCTGTGCAGGGTTCACAAAGCTAAACTGATGGGAAAAAAAATAACCCAAGAGATCAGGAATTAAGAAAGGCCCTGCCTTTTAAGAAAGGCAAAAAAAAAAAAAAAAAAGTTGAAAGTATACCTGAATATATTGAATGTATTTGTATCTTTTTGAGCAGGCCACATATTGCTTTCAGTGTACAAAGAGTGGGTGGCAGCTGAGGGGTCCCTTTTTGTCTTTTCTGACACTCTAAGGTTTGTCTATGAAATGGAACAGCCAGACTAAACAGTGCAGCTACACCAAGAAGGCAAGGGAAAGAAGAACTGGCTGCTGGATTTGCCAGCCTTTTATTAATAACATTTTTCATATATTACTACTTGCTGATACTTTATTACTTGCCTGCAGCAAGACGTTTTCCTGCTTTGGGTTTTTATAGCATTAGGCTACTTATTGAATTTGTGTGTTTAAAATAAAGATCTATGTATATATGCATATATATGTATACATAGGAAAGTAAGGCTACTTGCCAGTCAATCATTTCTGTAATTTATTACATATACATTTGCATAATGTTGCAATGTCTTATTTTTAATTTTTTTAGAGTTTTGCAAGACTGAGATTAGGGTGAAATGAGTGAGACACTCAACATGAACACAAAATATAAGACTATTTCATAAACTTCAGTGATGAGATTTCAATGATATATTTAAGAAGATGAAAATAAGTTTACTGAAAAAAAATCCACTAGGAACACCATGTCAAAATTTAATCAAAGGCCTAGTGCAGTAGCTCAGCGGCTAATGTCTTTGAGTTGCATGCACCAGGACCCCATATGTGCGCTGGTTCTGATCCCAACAACCCTGCTTCCCATCCAGCTCCCTGCTTGTAGCCTGGGAAAGCAGTCAAGGATGACCCAGGGCTTTGGGACCCCGCCCCTGTGTGGGAGACTTGGAAAAGGCTCCAGGCTCCTGGCTTTGGATTGGCATAGCTCTGGCCATTGTGTCCACTTGAGAAGTAAATCATTGGATGGAAGCTCTTCCTCTTTGTCTCTCCTCCTCTGTGTATATCTGACTTTGCAATAATAATAAAACAAGTCTTTAAAAAATTTTTAAATAAAGACAATATCTGATCCTACACTGGAATGACTTTAACTCACTCACCTTACCTTAATCCTGGCCCTGCTTCTAACAAACTTTGATTGAAAAAGGAAGTAGATAGCTGATGGGACAATGTCTGTTGATTTTTAAGAAAGTATTGCATCAAACTATTGCTTATCTTGGTTACTGCATGTGTTATTTTATTTTGTGTTGTTGTAATAGAATGTCACAGATTGATTTATTGATTCACTATCCTGTAGTCTGGGAAGTACAAAGTCAAGCAAGGGCTTGGTATCTGACAAGGGACTCCTCATTGTGTCATCCAGAGGGCAAGAAAGCAAGAGGAGGTGGGGGGAAGAGAGCAGAAGGCTCTCTTATACCATGTTCTTGGTATAACAAATGCACTGTTAGGAAGGTCACATAAAGCCATTTAGAACCCTGATGAAGAAATCACCTCTGAGAAATCGTACTTCTCAATTCTAATGGATTGATGGTTAACTCCCATCAATTGAACTTTGGGGACAAACCAAAGCACTGGCCTTTGTCACTGATTTACATTTTGTTTGCTAGACCTGGCCTTGCTTTACAGCTACCCTTAGGGTTCTTGAATTTTACTGCATCATTTGTACAGGTAGCCAAACAACTAGTCCAAGAAGACACTAACAAGATAGAATAGTGTTGATATTCATAGTATTGTCTTCAGCATCACCAATTAGATTCCTTGCGGATATTTTTTTTTTTTAAATTCTTATTCCTTTGCTGCTATTCAGTTCTGGGTGTGGAGTTGCCTGCACCTGCTCCCTGACTTCCATATATACTATTATGTGACTTTGATGCTATCAATTATTTGTGCAAACTTAAAAAAAGATAACTGTGTGGTTGTTCTGGCACCATGAGTTGTGCTGTCACTTAGGTCACACATTCCCCATACTGGGTCGCCCGAGATGGAGTCCCACCTCTGCTTCCCATCCTGCTTCCTACTAGTGCATAGCACTAGCACCTTGGGAGACAGCAGGTGGTGGCTGAAGGTGGATCAACCCTTGTGGAGGACCGGGATGGAGTTTCCAACTCCTGTCTTTGACCTGGCTCAGTCCTGGATATTGTGAGCATTTGGGGAGTGAACCAGCAGATGGAAGATATCTCTTTAGCTCTCTGTTGCTCTGCCTTTCAAATAAATAAAGATAAGCAAATTAAAAAGGAAGGCATTTGGTTGCTATTTTGAAGTTATTCTATAAGACACTTCAAGTGTAGGTTAATTAAATGAAATTTAAAAAGTACCACAAAAGAAGGGAAAAATCAAATGTTGTCTTGAAACTAAAAACTATTTGGATGTTAGTGTGTAGGCAAAATAGCTTATTCCCTGTGTGGCTTTGGTTATTAGTTGGCTTGCTGTCTTGTGTCAATAAGGGCAGAGTTTGTGAATATTCAAAAAATGGATTCTCCTTAGTAGAAGTTTATAGAATTGATCATTAGTGACTGGTTGCTGTCCTCAAGAGAAAGTGAAGCTTGCAATAGGTAATTATCACACCTGGTGGTCAGTGTTTGTTCATTTTCCAGGAGTGGGAGGAAGAATTTTCAGGTTACTAACAATCGTATAAAGTAGCACCATGCGTTGGCAGGAGTGTGTACTGTGGGTGGGAGGGAGGGAGGAATCGGAAGTGAGGAAAGCACAGTCATCTTGTAGGGTTTTTGGTTAAAACTATGAGAAATTTGTGGGTTTCACTTCAGTCAGTTCTCATTATTTTTGTTCCCATCTTCTTTGATTCACATGGTTTCAGTTTCTATCCAAACATTTTTGGTTTAAAATTTTATGGTCATGAAACAGACCAGTTGAAAAATGTTGACAAAAAGTTTTGGAAATATTCACACAATTTTGCACTATTTTTGCTAGCAGTTATTTTTAATGTGCATAAAATGGTTCTACACTACAAAAAACATGCATTAAGAATGTTTATGTCATTATGATGTAGCCACTTATGTGGAAAAATGAGACCACTATGTTATAGATGTTTGCTGAAAATGGAATTTCTGATAAGTTCAAACATGGAGATTACATATATTTATACATTTATTCTATGTACAGAAGTGTAATGTTGTTGGATTGAATATAACATTTGCCTGAACTGGAGAAGATGTAGTTAGTTCATAGTCTGTTAATTGCACACATTGTCTCTTCTAACTCGTTACAAGGGAAAACCGCTAGCATCATCATGACAAATATTTATGGGTGTCTAAGTTTCAAGGTGCTGGCTTCAAAACATCAGCAAACATTCTTTGTACTTCTAAGAACTTAGAGTTAAAATTTTAAAAAGATGATACCCCCAAAGGATAAGCTATCAGAATGTATCCATGCACGGCACACGTAGGCTGCAATAGAAACTAGGTGATCACTCATTTCACAGTTCATCAAAAAACACCTACTGGGAAGAGCAAAAGGAAAGAACATGTTCTGAGTGCCAACCATTGCCAGGTGCTGTGACAAATACTGCATTGTCTTCCTTGTGGTGATGTGGAAGGCACAGGGCAGAGACACCAACAAATACCTGGGCTTAACATGGAGGAGATGAGCTTGCATTCAGGAGGTCAGAATAGGGCAAAGGGGAGGATGCAGTGAGAGCGAAGAGAAAGGTTTGTGAAAGTGGTCCAGATGTGGACTTCACTGTCTCCACAGTGGACAAGTGAAGATGTTTGAAGAGACACAGACTCAGAGACCAGAGACTGTCACCTTGCTGAGAGGGACCTGAGGCTGAACGGATTGAGCACGAGAGGAGAGTGATCATGCTGAGATGCGGTGCCAGGCAGAGCTGACCCAGCTAGGAAGGCAACTTTCTTGCATGGCTCATTCTAGACTAAGCCATCCCCTGAAAAGTAAAGATTTGATTTTTTTACTTCTCAGTAATTAAGAACCTCTTGCAAATAGCCCGTGGTTGTGTGAGATGCCTGCGGATGAAAGAAAAGGCTCAATGCCATGGACTATACACCTGAGTCATGTTGGTCTCAGGTGGTGGTAGTAAGTCAAGGAAAGTTGGCTGTTGTTTGAAGATCAGTGTCTTGGAAGAGGAAGGATTTCAGCAGCTTCTTGGGCTGAGGAAGGGTGACTATCTGTGGATTGAAAGAGAAAGGGCATTCATCTGCTCCCTCCATTTGCGAAGCACATGTGGTCCATCTTCAACCACTGCGTGCCCGTCTGCCCTTCCCATCCACTCCAGCTCTCTCTGGGAGCTCTCTCAAGAAACCTGTTTTTCTTTGTTCTTACTCTTCTTCACCCTCCAGTGCCACCTGCCTGTGTGGCTGGCCTCCTCCCTGCAGAGCCATTTGTCTCCTGTGTGTCTCTGGGTCATCTTCATCATCTCACAGCACCTGAGCCTGCGTCATTTTCCGCTTCTTGATGGACACATCAATCTAGGATTCTGAGAATCCTCAAATTTGCTAGGACTTCTAAAATAAGCAATTATCTCCTTAAGACACAAGTTTGCATTGATGAAGGCATTTGATTAAAGTGATTTTAGTGAATCCTTATATCCACGTAGAGGACATGTCTTGACTTTAGTGTCACTGTTCAGGAAGGTCCTCTCTGACCTGCAGGATGACGTTGGGCTCGTTAGTGACATAATGTGTTCTTCAAGAGGGACCTTGTACCTCTCTTAAAATTGTTACCTCATTTGAACTCAGTTACTTGTAACCCATTTAGGATATGGACTGTGCTTTAGGAATTCACCTATATAATAGCTTAGGTATGTATTAGGAACTGAAAGAAAACTGGTTGCTTAATTGGTTGACTGCTTATAAACCTGTTCAACAGTGTGCACTTTGCCTAACATGTTTTCTAATGAACACTGATTTCTAAAATACTCTCTCTCTCTTTAAAAAAGATTTATTTATTTTTATTGGAAAGACAGATATGCAGAGGGAAGGAGAGATAGAGAGAAGGATCTGCCATCTGCTGGTGCACTCCCTAAATGGCCGCAACGGCTGGAGCTGAGCCAGTCTGAAGGAGTCAGGAGCTTCTGGTTTCCCACATGCAAGCAGGGTCCCCTGGACTTGAGCCATCCTCTGCTGCTTTTCCAGGCCACAATCAGGAAGCTGGATGGGGAGTGTAATGGCTGGGACATGAACTGGTGCCCATGGGGAACACAGGCACTTGGAGGTGGATTATTAGCCAATTGATCCGTTGTACCAGCCAAAGGCATTCTCGTTTTTGTTTTATTTGCTTAGCAAACCCAGTTGACTTTTCTTGGCCGTTTTTCCTAATCAACTTGCAGTTCTATGAGCATTTTTTTTAGATTTAAAAAAAAATTATTTGAAAGGCAGAGTTACACACATAGAGAAAAGAAGAGACTGAGGACAAAGAGACAGTCTTTCGCACCTGGGTTCACTCCCCAAATGGCTGCAAAGGCTGAGTCTGGGCCAGGACAAAGC
The DNA here is from genome assembly GCF_030435755.1 of Ochotona princeps. Lineage (NCBI taxonomy): Eukaryota > Metazoa > Chordata > Mammalia > Lagomorpha > Ochotonidae > Ochotona > Ochotona princeps. The sequence goes on along the minus strand of NC_080838.1, from coordinate 29,647,706 downwards.
CAACATCCTAAAACTATCCAGGTGATTCACTATGGCTCAAGCAGTTGGGATCAGAGTCCAGTTACCATCTCAGTCCTGGCAACATTTCAAATCACTGTGCATCTTGGGCCTTTGGATTTCCTCACAGACCAAGTCACAATTGAATTTACTCTTTATACTTCTACTAAATGGACTTTGCACATCTTCTTTTCTGGACAAGTCAGCGGAAGTAATCTTCATTTGTTTTTCTCTAAACTTCGACCTCTCTATCCTTTCCTGTTAATCTAGCCTCCTATCAAATTGCAATAAAACATTTCTTTCGGTTTGTCAAACTTAGCAGGTAAAAGTTGTAGTGTAATATTGACGTGGTCCTGAGAGAGGGAAGGACTGTGTTGTAGACACAGGAGGCCCTAATCTCTCAGGAAATTTGGGCAGTCCCTTTACTAGGCTTTCTGAGAATCCCTGAAGACTTCCCCAGAATTTTTTAGCCAACCTGTTGAAATTATTCAATACTCTTCCAAATTGCTTTGTGGTTACCTCTAGCCACCCAAAGCGTGGATGAAACTTTGACCTTGGCAGAACCAAGGAAAACCAAGATAGGTCTCAGATATCCCAAAGCTGGTGCTATTGCCAGAAGTCTTCAGATCTGATCCTTCTTCAGCTGCGGCCTCCTGGAGAGTTCCCCAGGTAGAGCAGATTTAGTCTAACACAAGCAAAAGAAAAGTGACACCTACGACTCTCCTTTCTAAGCCCACTAAATAATAGTAAGTGCCCATCTCTGGAGAAGGGAGAAGTCAAATTCAGAAGTGCTCAGAAGCTGTGGGAAGTTTAGGGGAAATGAAGGACTTAGGCAGTCATTGAAGGCATTTTCTCTAGAAAACTGTGTAGTTTGTGCTTACCTTAACATCTCAATGGGAGCAACTATCCAAGACAGTTTGAAATGTAAAGATAACGGGGCCACATTACAAAATGCAGCCACTGTTTGCTTGGTGAAGCACACAGTGCAGGAGTATATGTGCTTTAGTTAGGTTTCTTTCTTTCCTGATTGGAGGGGAAAATCAATATTCCCTGCTCATAATCTCTAGTGGACTGCTTTGCTAGGGTGGTCAAAGGGGGTTTATACCATCTAATGCAAAATATCATGGTGCTAGCTTTATAAGGATAATGAGCGATGGGATGGTATTCCTTGGTGCCACCTGGCTTTCACACTTCAGGCAAAGTAAAATTTAATTGAGTTTCCAAAGGCAGGAAAATATTCTGTTGCTGGGAAATATAGCATAAAAGATTTCTGCAAGTTTCCTCTGGGTTTTTCTTGCAAGCTTTAAATGAGAATTTTCTGCCAATTTTTTGGCAGAAGCAGAGGAGACCCAGCAGTTTCGCTGATGGTTTTGATTATGGATTGTCTATATGGCATCAATAAAAGAAACTAGAACTATGTCTGATGGGCACCGAACTTGCTTCAAATGCTAATAAAAATTACAAGCGACGGGAATAAATCTTAAATTTTGCATTTTTCTTCTAATACATATGGAAAGACCATTTCTCAGTTTTTTTTATATGTGTGTTAGAAGTACAATAACTGGGGAAGAATATGTTCTCTTCAAAGTGCCAATAAAAATTCAAAATGTCGTTTTCCAGTGCAATTCGCCTGAAATCAACCTGTTTTATGGTCATTATGGGTTCTGGCACCAGAACATAGCAGAGCTTTAGGAAGACTGAATGAGTGGGTGAGTCCAGCCTCCATAAATGTGAACCATATGAAATGATTTCTGTAAAGCAAAAACCAGAGAGCATTGTCACCCTCCACAGGTCCGCAGTGCACGAAGCTTCTCTCATGCTGTGAGGGGACCACTTCAGAGTGAGAAAGCGTGTGAGAAAAACACTTGCAGAACAATAAGAATGCTGCTGGAAAACATGTCACCGGATGGAGGCCAGCATTTTCTGAAGGGTGCGCTGTAAGGAAGAGATGATGATGGCTCAAGACCTTGAGGCAACCTTTCTTGGGCAAGATGCTGGCAGATCACTGTGAAAGGGAGACATTTCTTATAGCCACTGTGCTGTCAGTTACCAGAGCTTCCAACATAGCATTGTTAGCCTGTGGCAGCTTCTCAAATGGTGGTTATGCAAATCAAGAGAAACATGGTGGTCCTTTTCACTGAACCCACTGTTTTTTTTTTAAGATTTACTTATTTTTATTGGAAAGGCTATTTACAGAGAGAAGAAAATACAGAGATAAAGAGAGAGAGAAAGACCTTCTGTCCACAGATTCTCTCCTTAAGTGGCCACAACAGCCAAAGTTGAGCTGATCAGAAGCCAAGAGCTATAGCTTCCTCCAGGTCTCCTATGTGGGTCTGTATGTGGAACCCAAGGCATTGGGCCATCCTCTACTGTGTTATTAGACTATAAGCAGGGAGCTGAATGGGAAGTGGGGCAGCCAGGACACAAACCAGTGACCATATGCGATCCTGGTGGGTATAAGGTGAAGATTTAGCCACTGAGCCATGGTGCCAGGCCCTGGGTCTGCTTTCTTGAACATAACTCAACCCTCCTGCACTATGTATGTCTGGGCATAAGGACAGCCCTAGATGTGTTTCAGTGGGTAAAATGGAAGATAAGTGTAATGATTCATGGTAAAATATATTAAAATTATAGTGTTAAGGTGTCCTGTCTTGTAGACCCAAATAGAACAATGGTTCCTTCTGATACAGTGGCAGGAACAAGAATGCTGAGGAACATCATTCGTGGACATTTAGTAGGGAAAGGGTATGTATGTGTGTTTTCCTCATAACTTCCCTGGGCTAAGTAGATATCTAGAACATGAAATTGGGTTCGGCCATGGGGCTGGAGTAAAAGGAGCCTCCTGCAGTGTGGCGGCTGTAGGGAGTGCCTCAGCCAGGCCTGAACCAATGATGGGGACTCAGGCTGTGGTCATTGCTGTCAAGTGGTGACTAAGTCCTAGGCGATTCCAGGCCCGAGAGACTTCTTCCCTCAGGGTAAGTACATCATGAGTGAAGCTTGGGAACTGGATTAAAGCCCTGGCTCTGCCCTGCCGCTATCATCTTGTGAGAGGAAGAACCAGGGTAGTGTTCGGCCATCGGGCTAAGGCAAAAGGAGCCTTCTGCAGCATGGCGGCTGCAGGCAGTGACCTAGCCAGGCCAGACCCAACTGCTGCCAAGTGGTGATCAAGTCCTAGGCTTTGGACTGCCAGTGTGCCTATTTGGCACGAGACTCTGCATGCTGGCCACCCGGTGGCGACCTCTGGGGTTTTTAGGGTATGTCATTGCTGCCTAGGCACATCCATGGATAAGCCCAGTGTGAGTGCAGGTGAGAGATGAATCCTGGGTGATTCCCAGTGATTGGGTCACAGAAGTTTCTGGCAAGCGTGGGGACTGAGATCTGGTGGTTTGGAGGGGAGAGTCCATAAGATATGTTTGGGCAAGACTGATTCATCAGCCCATATGGGAATCCTGAGATGGGCTGTTAGCATAGAACATCACTGACTGCAACACACCAGTCCACATGAAAGCTATGCCTAGGGGCCTGTCTGGCAGGGTTAGGTACCAGTACCTTACTGGGTGGTGGAAAAGTGGACGAGTCACACTTGGCAGGGTCAAGACACGAACTGGCATGTGAGAGAACCAGGTTTGGGGGTAGATTCTCTGGGGGAAGTAAGGGCCCAACCCTGTGGAAATACAAGTCCCACTGGTTAGCTCACGAGTTGGGGTAGTGATGGGCTCAGCTAGGTGTGACCATGGAACCTGCCATTCACTTACTGGTAAAGGAACCAACAACAGTCTGGGCAGGTCAAGGTATCAGCACCTGAATGTGCATCTTAAAACAGGTGGTGGGGTGGGCCAAACTGCAACTGGAAGGAGGTGGACCAGGCAGGGCCAAGCAAACCTTAACTCATAACGAAGAACAGAAATCAGGATGGAGCACAGATCATGCCGAGCTAGGCTCTTACACTGACTGGTCTGCATGAACCAAGGATACTAGGCTACAGCATTGAAGGTAAGGGCTGAACAGGTGGGGGGCTATGCCAACTGGGTCAGAGCAACCACTGGCACGTGCGTAATCTAGGGCTGGAAATAGAGCCAGTTGGGGAGCTGTGAGAGTACACCTTTTCTGGGTTGGGGTCCCTCCTGGTGAATGTAGGGGCTGGAGTGGAGACTGCATTCTAGTCTGGACACGGCTGCAGTCTCCCTTGGCACAAGTGTGGACTGGGACTGGACGCACCAGGCTGGGCTAGACTCCTGTGCCATCTGGTGCTCTGGAGGACCAGGGTAGGTGTAGCATGGACTAGGCTAGGTCTCTGCCCCTACTGAACCATGTATGAGCTGTGTCTGGGTATGGATAAGCCTTGGCTGGGGTGAACCATCCAACAATAAGAACCGGAATGGGTTGAAGGCCAGTCAGGAAAGGCCACTGTTCCTGCCAGAACAGGAGATGGACTAAGTAGGGCTGGCCATGGACCTACTGGTATGTGAAAGATTTGCCATAAGGAGAGGTTCTAATGGAGGAGCTTGGGAAACTCCTTTGTCGGGACACAGTCCTTGCAGGTGAGTGCAATAATCATGATAGGGAGCAACCCAGACCAGGCAAGAGAAAGATACCCACCAGCGTACATTTGGCATAGGTTGGGGGCAGACCAGGCTGAACCCGTTCACATCAACTGCTGGCAAATCCAAGCACCAGAACAGAGTGTGAATCAGTCCAAGTTCAGTCGCAACACATACCAGTGCACATTACAGAATGCCAAGGTGAGGTGAGCCATATCAGATGTGGCCGCAGTGCCCAAACAGCACACAGGAGAAGCAGGGAGGGAGGGGGCAAAGCCGGCAGGGGGAATGTGAGCTCCCCTGCTGGACAGCCACTCCCACTGGAGAGCGTGAGTTGGAATGGGGGCAAACCAGACTAGGCAGAGCTATAACACCTGTGGGCCTCATGTGAGCTAGATCAAGCAAAAGCCAGTTTGGGCTGACTGTTCCGACTGGTGTAAGTATAAATTAGAGTAGGTGAGGGTTGGTTGGGCTTTGCTGCAGCATCAGCTGGCAGAAGCCGGCATTAGGGGCTAATTCTGTCAAGTTATACTGCAGAACCACCTGGAGAGTGCATAATCCGGGAGTGGGAGTGGCCTAGTAAGGAGATAGTGGGTACCTCCCTCTTGGGTTACCACTCCTACTGGAGAGCATGAAAACCAGGATAGGGGCAGGAGTGGCTAGACAGAACAGCACCTGCCAGTATGTGTGTGGACCGGATGGCAGGGCTGGTTGGGTTGAATGCCAATGCTTCAATGCCCATTGACATTTGTGAGAGCTAAATGGGGTGTGGGACAGACTGAACTGCAGACAGACAGTCTGTAGTACATACTGGTAAGCATGGGAACCAGGGTAGGGGGCAGGCCTGGTGGGAGCTATGGAGAGTCGCCCCAACTGGGCTGCAGCTCCCACTGGTTTGAGTGAGGGCCAAGTGCGAAGTGGGCAGGATCGGGCTGGACTGCAACACCCATTGGTTCTGGAGGGCTGGAAACAGAACTGACCCAGCAATTGCAACCACCAGCATGTGCGTAAGCTCACTGGGGCGACGGACTGTGCTGGACCCTGTTCTGGTAAGCGCACACAAGAATCACCTCTGGGATCACCTCAGACGAAGTTTCTTTGGAGATCCCTCCAACTGAACTACTGATCTCAGAACCCCAACCACGAAGGGACTATGTCAGCCAGTGGATTGTGAAGAGATTTCATTGTGCTTGGAGCGGCAAGATTGGCACCAATTCAGAACTGTTGAGCTATCAAAAATGCTTGAGCAGGACCCTTGGAGCATGCCTCACATTGGGGACCTGGGATGGGTGGGAGGCTGGGTGGGACTTCTCCCTTTGTCCCCTTACCCTAGATACAGAAAAAAAAAATGACGTTAGTCTGAAAAAAAAAGATAGTTCATCATGCATGCAGAAGTATGTTACGAAGGAGAAATATGAAAAAGGAGAAAATATGTTACAAAGAACATTTTTTCCAGAGGTCTGTTAGTTCTTGACCTGTCTTCCTAGTTAGCCTCCCTTTTGTTTAGTCTGTATGGAACTGGCATTCGAAACATGGATGAAGGCTTGGTGAGATGGCTTAGTGGCTTAATTTATGCCTTGCCCATGCTGGGCTCCCATATTGGCACCAATTTGTGTCCCAGACTCTTCAGTTCCCATCCAGCCCCCTGCCTGTACCCTGGGAAAAAAGATAAGGATGGCGCAAAGCCATGGGACCCTGCTGTACAAAGGAAACCCGGAAGAAGCTCCTGGCACTGGCTTCGGATCAGGCTCAGCTCTGGCTGTTGTGACCGCTTGGGGAGTGAACCAGAGGATGGAAGATCTTCTTCTGTATCCCCTTCTCTCTGCAAACCTGCCTATTCAATGAAAATAAAATAAATCTTTGTAAAAAAGTAAAATAAAATAAGAAAAAAACCCATGAAATTGGAATATTAACTCATATATAAAAAATTAATTTCAGGTAGGCAAAAGATTTCAATCTTGGTATAGAATCCTGGGTTTGTGGTTTTCTTTCATAATTTTGAAAATATTCCAACATTTCAGTTGAAAATTCAGTTTTTGTTCAAAATTTTTCAAAATGTTATGTGAATTTTCTTTAAAGATTTCCTTCTTGTTTTTACTTTTAGAAATTTAATATACTATGCCCTGGGGTGCAAATATTTTATTGCATTTCTGCTGCTTGGGGTTTACAGTGCTATCTGAATCTGTATTCTTTTTTTTTCTTTTTGTCAGTTTTGAAAATTTTCAGTGATCATTTCTTTAAGTCTATTTTTTGCTTAATTTTTTCTTTTGTATTTTGCAATTTCTTTTTTAGGCTTTATTACAGTATCCTCTATGTCTTCTGCCTTTTTGAAATTTTTTTCATTTGATCTTCTGTGTGTATGTATTTTGACATTTCTTTATGAACCTTCTTGGAATTCTCTCCTTAGTTTTATCTACCCTGGTATTAATATGTACACATTAGAATTTAAACCTTTTTTTGTAAATTCTATTTGATTTTATTTTCAATGTTCAAATCTTTAAATTTTCAATTCTACTCTAGATCTTCTTGAGAAAAAAAAAATAAACTTTTTTCTTATAAAGGTTGTCCCTGAAGACTTTAGTATAGGAAGCTCCTGTGTGTGTTTCTCTATGCTGTTTTTGCTAATTTTTATTCATGTTTTTATCCACTTTTGTGTTTTCAAATTTTTTAGCGTAACTTCATTTTTGTGTATTTTTTTTAAAGTTATCCCCTGGTCGTTGTGTTTATAAAATTGTTTATTGAAATAATTCTATGAAAAGGATAATTTTATCTTTCTCTTCAAAGTTTGTGTTTCCTCTTTGTGACAGCTTCTAGAATAAGCTGGACTCATTTTTGGATATTGAAATCATGACTGTTTGAAGGTTCACTTCAATTGCTATGAAACCCTGCTCACCCAAGATCCATTTTTTGAAAGACAGCTCTTTTGTCCCAATGGACTTTTGGGAGGAATAGTCTTTTCTGAATACTCTCCCTCTGTCTCTTCTGCTCTTCATACTGTGGGAATAGCTCCATCTCAGTATTATGTTTGCTTCTTCTAAATATAGTTGATGACTTCGTGGCTTATTATTGAATTCCTCACACATTTGGCTTAAAAATATCTTACCACAAAAATCACATTCAGACATAGTCTCTTTTGAGTTTCATGCCAACTACTTCTGTAAATTTGTGCATTATGATTTTTATTGGTTTGTTAAAGCTTTTTCTTTCACAAATTATTATTTTGGCATTTGCGTTTCTCTTATTATTAGATAATTAAGACTTTTTCTAAGTTAAAGAAAATGGAAAGCTTTGCTGTTTTGTAACTAAAAAATTGGCTTGTACAATGCACAATAAATAACTACTTATTTCCTTTTTAAAAATGCATAATAGATGTATAGCTATGACAGTTATTAGTACAGATATCCTTTTCAAGCCTATATAGGTTACACATGATTTATTCAACTTTCTTCTACATCTGATTAAATAATAACATAATTAAGATAAAATAAAATAAACACGATATTAATACTTCCTCTTTGTATAAAGAATAACTAAAGTTGGATTTGGAGTAAAAAAAACAAGTGTATATTGCATTTCGATTGATACATACTGCTACATCACTTAACAAGTTTTAAGTTTTTTTAAATTAAGAAATAACAGTTGTATATAAGGAGGTCACATTATTTTAAAATGTCCATAAGAATTCATAGCCACAGGGTTCCATCAAGAAGAGCTCCACTGGCCAGGTAGGAAGGGAGTTCACAGGAAACTCAGGAGATGAACCCAGCCATAGAACTGCCTGTCCTGCTGATTTGTTTATTCTGATGATGAGCAGACGCAGAGTGACAGAGCCCAAGCAGTTAGTGCAGGAACAGGGTGGATTTGACAGACCAGATCCCCACCAGTGCCACATTGGGTACCATTTTGTGCACTGAGGCAAAGGTTGTGGGGCTGGAGCAACAACAGTGAGATGCACATGCACAAAGCCAGGAGCGAACTCACTTTTGGCTCAATCCAAGGCACTGGTTCCACCAGGAAAACAGTGCCAACTCAGCATCCCATGGGTTCTATCGAAAATAGGTCCAGGTTGCCTCCCGTCCTAATTGTCAGGAGGTTCTCGTAAGAAAAGGAAAGAAAAAAAAAATCTGTTCAACAGGCACTACTGAAAACTCTGTTGTCTAGGTTAAAGTCACAGCTGGTGTCTCCCTAATCCCAGATACTGTTAGAACCAGGAGCAGGAGAAAGGTTGAGCAAGCAATGGTGTGGCCACAGCATGGGATCACAGAACATGGAGAGTGGTGAGCCGGGAGCCAGGGCTGTGAAGACCATGGTAAAAGCCTAGCAGGATGCCTGGGACTGAAACTTGTTGTTGGAAGTGACAGAAGCAATGGCAAACGAAGAACTGGGTACTGAATGGGATGAACAAAGTCAATCTGTAGACTTTTGGACATCAAAGCTTAAAAGCAAGCCCCAAGGAAAAGAACATTCTGATCAGAGTTGTAACAACCAAAGTGAAAGAGGAGACATAGTCACAATGAATGAAAGTTCTGATGCCTCTCCTGCAAAGAACCAAAAACCTACGTCATCCTCAGGTTTATTATTTCTGAAAGAATCTTCTAAACTAACCTCAGGTGTACATTGGTCTCCAACTTCCCCCAATACTTCAAACATTGTTTGCAATCTGAATAACTTGTTATACCATTCTGGGCAGAATGAACCTCTGATCAATATTATCTGTTACCCTGGGTCTGTCAGAGTTCAATGTCATCATGAGGGACATGACTTCATTCCTTGCTGCTTCTTCTGTGCTAAGGATATATATAGCAGGCACTCAATAAAATTTGCTAAATGAATACAGAAAGCTTTTATTTTTCAGGCATTTCAATTTTCCTGAATAACTATCCACTTTTCTTTCTTTATTTCCTTCCTTTTCTCTCTCCCTTTTTTCCTCCTTCCCTCCCTCCCTTTCTTCTTGCCTTTCTTTCTTTTTTTCCTTTCTTTTTGGTTAGGAACATATACATTTTTTAATTAAAGTTTTTTTTATTACAATTTTAAATTCTGTTTTTCCTTTTAGAGTTTTGCAGTTATAGGGCTTCTCTCCTTCACCTCTCTTTCCTCCCTCCCGTTCCTCCTCTCCCCACTGTCCCTGTGTTTTACAATAACGCACTCCTTCAGCTGTAGTCTTGACTCCAGCATTCTGCTCTTCGCGCCTGTCATGGCATTGTAGGTATAAGCAATGTTTTCCTTTCTTTTTATATTTTATCTAGAGTGTTCTCCATTCCTGTTGCTTTGTGAATAGAGCATTCCAATTTGATGCATCTTTAAGGGAATAGTTTTTCAATAGTATACACCTATTTTGTATTAGTTGAAAACATTTGCGGAAATTTCGAAAACACAGGAGCTATGGTGTGTATGTGATTTTTACAAAATCACATGCTGGAAGTTTGGTTGCAGTGTTTGGTGTTAAGGTGATGGGTGCTTTAGGTGGTGTGGAAATAATGAAGGTTTTGTGGAAGGGAAGCAGTTCTCTGAGACTGACTTGTTCAGAAAGAACAAGAATGGCTCCTCCCTGTCTTCTTGGACTTCCTGGCTTGCCAGGTGATTTCTTCCTCTCACACCTGTTGCCATTGTGGTGCCATTCAAATGTTGCATAGCCATGGGGCTCCTGCCATGGCTGGGGTTGTCCCAATCTTTGTTGTTGAGCCTCTCATGTTGTAAACAAAAGAAACCTCTTCTATTATTTATATGCACCGGTTTCAGGTATTTCTTTTTTTATAGAAAATGACAGATGGCTCACACAACGAAGATTCAGAGGAAACTAGAAATAACTATTTATTCTGTTGTTGTTAATTTCTTTTCTGTGTTTTTCCTTCAGTTCTGCAGACACACACCCACATGCATTCATGCATGTATAATACGTACCTGTACTAACATGGCCACATGCTTCATATGGTCGCTGCATTCAGTCAATGATAGACTGCATATATCAACATGACCCGTAGCAGTATAATGGAGCAGAAAAATTCCTATCACTTAGTGACATTGCAGCCATAATATCATCACAGCACAAAGCATTTTACGCATATGTTTGTGATGACACTGGTGTGAACAAGCCTATTGTGCTGCCAGTTGTGTGGAAGCTTATAAAACAGTTGTGTGCAGCACACATACTTGGTAATGATTATAAATCATTTATTTTGTTTATTTGAGAGAGAGAAAGGGGGAATGTGAGAGTGAGAAATAGAAGGCTGAGAAAGAGGACTCCTATCTGCAGCTCACTTCCTCAAGTGCTGCTTGTGGTTGAGTTTGGGCTGAGGGAAGCCAGCAGTCTGGAACACAATCTAAGTCTCTCACATGGGTGGCAGAAGCCAATCACCTGACCGATCGCCTGCTGTCTCCTAGCGTGTGCGTTAGCAATAAGCTAAAGTCAGGAGCAAAGCTGGGGCTTGAACCTAGGCATCCAGATATGAAATGTGGACATTCCAGCTGGCACTTGAACTGCAATTGCCCCTAACTTTTTTTAAATTATTTATTATTTTTAATTCATTAATTACATTGTATTATGTGACACAGTTTCATAGGTACTTGGGTTCTCCCCACCCCTCCCCAAACCCTCCCACCATGGTGGATTCCTCCACCTTGTTGCATAACCACAGCTCAAGTTCAGTTGAGATTCCCCCATTGCAAGCGTATACCAAACATAGAGTCCAGCATCTTATTGTCCAGTCAAGTTCAACGGCTTCTTAGGTATACCCTCTCTGGTCTGAAGACAGAGCCAGCAGAGTATCATCCCAGTCAATTGAAAGCTCCAACATACCATCAGCAAAAATTTACATCATTATGGAATTAATTGACATAGTAATGAGTAACCAATATGTTAAAAGTAAATGCGAGTTCCTAGCCACCTTCTGTGACCACCTCACTTACATTTCAATTTTAGTTTATACACAACATATAACATTCATAACATAACATGTTATACATAACATCGTGTCATCTTAAATTAAGGCAAACATGTGGTATTTAACCTTTTGGGATTGGCTCATTTCCCTTAACATCATGGTTTCCAGTGTGGGTGTGGGTGCTCTGGGGGTCAGAGGGAGAAGGTGGGCAGGCGCCCCTAACTTTTTAAGTAAGAAAATACACCAGTTATTGTTATTGTAATTATTTTGATAGCCCCTTAGAAGCTTAACTACTGGGTTAAACGTTGTGACCATTACTAAGAATTGTGTTACACATCATCAGTTTTCTTTTCAGAAAGATTTTGCCAATGATTTGCATTTCTGGCCCAGCAGAGTTTGAGAGTAGCTGTCTCCCAACACTTGTACTAGCATTTAAAAAGGGTCAGTCAATCTGAATGGCTTGTATAGCTCTCTTGCTTTCATTGTAACTCATCTTTTCTTTGCTTATTAATGAAGCTGAGCATTTTTCATACCACTATTAACTGTTCAAGTTTTCTCTTATGTGAGTTCTCTTTATGTCCTTCACTCTTTTTGTTTTATTTCTATAGGATGTTAATGGTTTTTATGTTCTGATTTTCTAATGGGCAATATAGCTACCAGATGGTTTCTTAATAATATGTTTCTCTTCTCTTACTGGGTAAATGTATTTATAAATGGTAGGATACCAGCTAGGCAGGAAAAAAAAGCGGCTATTTTTACTACCACTGTAGTTGATTCTAGGAAATTATTTTCTATTATAGTATTTTTTAGTTATGTTGTACTGCTAATTGCAAAGTTAGTCAGAGTATAGTTTATCATATATTCCGTAGATCATCTAGGCAATGTCCTAGGTGAAATGCGACCTAAAGAAATGTTATTTGCATTTGTTTTTCTATTTTTGAGAAATAATGCCTATATATGCAGCAAACATTTAGTTTGTGGTTCCAATGTTTAACAAATTGAGTTTTATTATTCTCAGTGAATTCTTCCGATTTTTCATGTGTTTTTAAATCAGTTTTAACAGATACTTCTCAAGTCACTAAATATTTCTTTGTGTACTCATTTGTTCTAGTGCAGATCTGAAGGAGATAGTTCATTGCCTTTAGAGAGATCACTCTATTGTCCCTTGCTTCCATGGCTTCGGATGAGAAGTAAGCTGCAACTCTTTCTTTGGCCCTTGAACATAAATGTTTCCTTTTTCCTTTGGGTTATGTAATATTTTACCTTTGTTCTCAATACCATAACAAAAATAATAACATTTTGGGTTATGATTTCCTGGGTCTATGGAATTCCTATTTGCCATATCCACCATCTGGAGAGAACTCTCACATTGCCCCCTGACTACTTTACTATGAACAGGGTCTGTCTTTCAAATTTCTCTACCACTGGTCTCTGGAAGACACTTTTGCTTCTGACTTTTGCTCCACAGAGATTCTGCTCCTTAAAAATCCATCAATCATGGAGATACTCAGTCCAGGAGGTGATTTCAGTGTTCCTGATTAGTTTTTCTGTGTCCTCTAATTCCCAAGATTGAAGGAGATGGGCCGAGTTATCAGCATGTGGAACCCAGAGGTTGTAGTTGCAGCAGTTGTGAATCTGCCCTCGGTGTCTGATCATCAATATCATGAGTGTGGAAGTGCAGTTGTCAGTGGTTCCTCATTTCCAGAGCCAAGCACTCTGGGAATGTGCTATGTTTTATATTTCATATTTCCGGGGTGCACATTGCTAACTTCTGATGTTCCAGATTATCCCAGGATTTTGAAAGTATCTTATTCTAAGAACCCAATATTTTACCGGCTACAAAACTATCTCAGTCTGCTTTCTGTTGCTATGTTTGCAGGGGTGGAGGTGGATAATTTATAAACTCGTTTGTTTGGCTGGTGGTTCTGGATGCTGAACAGTCCAAGAACACAGCATTGGCATGTGATGAGGGTCCTTATACTGTGTCAGAAGAACAAGGGAGTGCCCCTGAGTCAGAAAGAGAAAACTGCAACCAACTCACCTTTTGTCAGGAACCCACTCCAACAATCACAACCTAATCCAGCGGGAAACTCCTGAAAAGCTTCACATCCCAGCCCTGGATCTTGCACTTTTCAGTTGGTACTGTGGTCTAGCCTGACAGGATTTTCCCCATCACACCCTTACCCCCCACATTTACCAGCTGATACTGCAGCAAAGCCCGGCCGGTCTGCCCTTACTCTGGCTTATGCATTCACTAGTGGATATGATCACTTAGCCTAGCCTAGTTCTCCCCCAACCCAGCTCACATGCAGGCCAGCTGGTGTTTTAGCCCTTCCCAGCCTGTTCCACCCCAAGTCCCAGTTCTCATACTCACCACTGGGAGCACGGGCCCAGCAGGGGAGCTTCTGGAGCCCCCCTACCAGGATCACACTCTCTTCCCTGGGGTCTTACATGTGCTGATGTGTGCTTGACCCAGTCTGGCATGGCCTGCCTCACCTTGGCATTCACCAACAGGTGCTGCAACCTGGCTCAGCCTAGCCTGCTCCAAGTTCAGCTGATGTTGGTAGGTACTGCTAGACAACCCTTCCAGCTAGGGCCTCCAGGACTAGCTTTTATGTTCACTGGGGAGTGGTGGTTAATGTGAACTGACTGGTGTTGCATTCCAACTCAGCCTTTCCGGAACCCCGGCAGAGATCTTGGGTGTTATGAATTGGTCCAGCCTGTCTGCTTCCAGACTGAGCTACACAAATGCTGGCAGATAGTGTAAGCTGTCCTGGTCAGGGCTGCTCCCAGCCACAATTCTTATGCTTACCTCCAGGGACTGCATCCTGACAGAGGAGTTCCCCAAGCACTTCTTAAGTCACCTCCCAGCAGCAAATCTCTTGCACACACTGGTGAATTCTTGGCTTAGCCTGACTTGGCCCACCTCCTATCCTGGCAGCTACAGTTGCCTTGCTTGACCAGCCCATACCCATTCTGACTCTTACTCTTGGGTGATACAACCAAGTCCCACCTGGTTCACCTCAAAATCCAGCTTTTGCATGGTTCAGTGGGTGCTGAGAGCTAGCCTACCCTTCTTACACCCACCTTGGCTCTCATGAGTATCAGGAGGTGCTAGAGTCTAGCTTAGTCAGGCACACCCCGAACCCAGTCTACACCCATGCCGAGGGACACTGTAACCATGTCCAGGCTGTATTACCACCTCCATTCTGGCTATCGTGCTCACCAGTGGGAACTGCAGCCCAGCCAGGACATCCCCTTAGTTCCCCAACCAGCACTATTCCCAGCCAAAGATCTTGCCAGAAGTTGCTCTGACCCAACCTAGCATAGCCTATCCCCTGTCTATCCTTTGTTATCAGATGCTGTAGCCTGGCCTAGCCTGGCCTACCCCCATCCTTAGCTTTCATGAAAACAAGTAGGTGTGATAGGCTAGCCCAGCATGAGCTGCACTCCAGCCTGACTCCTGCCCATGCCAGAATGTTAAGGTCTGGTGCCCCTGAGCCAGCCCACATACCTGCAGACACATATAGCAGCCTTGCCTGGCTTGACCTAACACCCAGCCCTGACTCAGTTGCTTACCAGTGGGAGCTACGGCCCACCAGGGAAGTTTCCCAAGTTCTTCCACTAGACTCACACCCAGACCCAGATCTCACATGTGCCAGTGGGTGCTAGGCCCTTACCCACCATAGTCTAACCCCCCAGTCTTGGCCATCGTGTGTGCTGGTGGATGTCGTGGCCTGGCCTGCCCCACTCCCAATTCTTGGGTGCACCTGTGGGTGCTGCAGTGTGGACTGGCCTGGCTGGTTCTGAGCCACAGTACTCATGAGTATTGTAGAGTTCCATGGTTATACCTAGTTTGGTGCATCACCCCCAGCTCTTGAACAAATCAGTGGAACATCAAGCCCACATATTCTGCTTAGAATCTGCTCCCAGACCTGGTTCTCTCACATGCTGGTTAGTGTCATGTCCCAGCCTAACATGATCCATCCCCTGCCTCACTGGTGGGTAATGTGGTCCAGCCCTTCCAGCTAGGCTCCCCAGGCCTAACTTTTATGTTCACTGGTGGGTGGTGGTTGATGTTAACCAGCCCAGCTCTGGTCTCTCATGTGGGCAGATGCCTTGGTCTGGCCCAGAAAGGTCCTTTAGTTTCCCTCCTTAAAACTTCTGGGTCTCAGCCCCCTTGCTTACCTGCAAGTACACTGGCCTTGTCAGCAGAAGTTTCCCAGGAGTCATTCCTCACCTATAACATGCTCCCTTAGCAGTCTCCCTTCCCACCCATCTTATACCCACTTCCTGATCAACCCACCACCCCCGCTGGGTTTTCCAGCCTCATCTTATGGCAGGCTGGCATACTGACCTGAAGCCCTGCCCGCCCACCCAGGACTACATATCCAGTCCTCAGGCTCACTTGCTGGCCTAAGACCCTACCCCTCTGCCCACCTAGGACTCAAGCGTGTTAAGGAGTCCCCAAGCCCAGTCCACCAGCACACCATGCCAACATGCGTGCCTGGTTTCTTAACACCTCCCCTCCTCCCTCCCTTCCTTTGCCCAACTCCTCCCTTCGTGGGCCCAAGCAGGAGTTCCCAGGCTTGCTCTGCTCCCTGGTCCTCAGCCTGAGTTCCCAAGCCCCCGAGGCACCAGTGGAAGGCAAAGCCTTATAACTTAACACTGTTTTGGGCCCAGCGGCGTGGCCTAGCAGCTAAAGTCCTCGCCTTGAACACCCCGGGAATCCATATGGGCGCCGGTTCTAATCCCGGTAGCTCCACTTTCCATCCAGCTCCCTGCTTGTGGCCTGGGAAAGCAGTGGAGGACGGCCCAAAGCTTTGGGACCCTGCACCCGCGTGGGAGACTTGTAAGAGGTTCCTGGTTCCTGGCTTCGGATCAGCACAGCACCTGCCATTGCAGTTACTTGGGGAGTGAATCATCAGACGGAAGATCTTCCTCTCTGTCTCTCCTCCTGTGTATATCTGGCTGTAATTGAATGAATAAATCTTTAAAAAAAAACACTGTTTCAACAAGTAAAAAATTTCATCACAGATTTTGAAGTAAACAAATGTAACAAAAAGCTAGAAAAAATCTATTTTTTGGATTGAAACTTCACGGGTATAGTATTGGATACTATGATTGGGATGATCGCAATAAACCTTTGTGTAATAGGGCATGAAGTTGGATTTGAATGCACCTGCTATCTGATAGAAAATGGGACTGATGTCCCATGGCATGTAGTGGCTTCTACTTAAGGTATCCCCCAAATAACCTTGAGACAGGTGATCTTTTAAATGTGTGTTTCATCAGACCAAGTGGCTATTACTCTATTGGATTATCATGCTAACATTAGAAAGATACCTGGCTGAAGGCACTGGATCCAGAAAATTGTTTACTCTAAAGGAATCCCTACTTTTTCTGGTCAAAACGTCAATGTAGCTAAACCAATAATCAATCAACTCTAAGCTGGGCTTCTAATTTAAGATTAAGCTATAGGCTCTCTGGTTCACTTATAAGAACATCAGAAAATGGTGGCAAAAGTAGAACCTGGGAATTGAAATGTGATTGGGTAGATTTGGTTGAATCTTAGTATTCCAAACCATCAAATCACTCCATTCCCTTTGCCTAGCAGAGGCAGCCCATACTGACCTGCTGAGGTTGGTGGAACCTCACCTGAGGTAGTAGCGGCTTAGCTGGATGGTTCTCATTCCACTGGCTTTTTCTTACCTATAAATCTGAACATGCTCTAGAGAGATTAGTATGGATATTATCAAGGATTGCATATTTATATAACACAATTGCTTCAGGATTTAGCTAACTCACGTTACTAGTAATCTGGAATCTTTCCACTGGGAGTAGAATATGTTAATGCTAGACCAAGAGGGAAGGACTGTAATTATCAGGTTATTTCATGATATGAGTGCACCTCCTAGCAACTCTGAATTCCTCACAGGTATGAGAAGTGGAGCTGCTTCTAATCATGTGTCAGCTAATTGGCTTAAATTTGAGAGTCTCATTAAAACAAATGAAATCAAGATAAAAGAAATTCTAGGGTAAAATATTGGTGAGGGAATCCAAAGAATAGGAGTGAATTTATCATATACTCAACTGATACTCTCACCTACTTCCCAAACTTGTTCTTGTATTAGGATCTGGACCATACTCTTGTAATCAAGAAGCTGGGAACTAATGCTGGGCTCTATCATTGTAGCAGCAGCAGCAGCAGCAGCAGCAGCAACAGCAGCATGGTAGTGGTTGCTCTCCAAAGGCCAGAACACAAAATGTTGTCACTGAAGTGGTCCACCTGACTTCAATGAAAGTATGGTGGCTGTGAGGTCACAGAGGTAGTGAGCTTACCAAAATAAGCTGCAGGATTTGAATAGGTTGGTAATGAGATGATTTGTTCTGTAGGGATCTTTTGTATTAGTTAACTCTAGTACCCTAGCGTTAGAAAAGATACATTTGATTTGTGTATATACAACTGAAAGTATGCTGGGTGAGCAATGACTGGTTCACCTTAACTATTCTTAACAGTCTGACTCATCATGTGTTCCTTTATCTGAAAACCACCCACTCTGAACTCATGTGTTTGGAGCCTTCTTGTATGGAGAGGAGACCAGACACTCCTTTATTGTTTTGCACGTACAAAATTGCTTGATATCTTTAGCCGTGAGTAAATTTCTGCGTAAAAAAATATGTATAGACTTTTTTTTTCTCCTTGGGGATTCTTAATTCTAGGTGTGAGGTAGCTATATTTATACTATCTTTCACCTTAATGGGTGTCACTATATTTTAGTCTTATCTTGCTTCTGAAATAGATCCCAGATTGAATTATTCTTTCTTATAAATGACTTAGTAATTTTGCCTGACTTTCCAATGCCTTCTTCCAGTTTCCTTTAAAATTTTTACTAGGTGCTGTGTACTTGTGGACAGTTACGAATCACTTTTTCTTGGGGTGTGTAGTATATAGATTCAAATCCCCTTTTTGTTTAAAATTTTTTTGGATCATATTTCAAATTGTTTATGGAAAAATATTAAAATAACCATGCATGAACTTATTCTTACAATTCTATTTTTCATTAACTCTGTAACCATAGTTTCCTTCTTTGTGTTTTGAAATATTCCTTTTGACTTTCTCCAGTTATCATTTGTTTTCTAATTCCTTAAAAAAATACATTGTTATGTTTTCATGGATTTCTTTATGTCCTTTGTTGTACTTCGGGAAGAGCTGTTTTCTGCTAAATATCTTCTAGCTTTCCCCTGAATTCCTGTCATAAACTTATTTTTTCTTTTATTCCCTCCTTGAACTGTAAGTTCACATTTCATCTCTTCTGTTTCCCTTTTCACTGAGTTTGTGCATGGTGCCCCTACAGTCTCTAAATTAATAGCAAAATGGGTTAGCCACACTACCCATGTCTCTCTGACAACATTATCCTGGGAACTAGCCTGTGTTTGTCATTTCCTGTTACTTGACTCCTTTGATCAACAATGTATTTGATTTAGTACAGGGCATGTTCCTTTCTGATAAACCTTTTTTTTTTTTTTTTTGAATGAGGTGAATTTTTTCAATTTATAGGAGCTGCACATATAGGAGTGATCAGTGCTGGTGTCAGGATCATTGAGATTTATATTCTTACAGGTTTTCGACCGTAACTCTATGGATATTGGATATTGACAACTACTTGGGGGAATTCCTTCTATGTTGCATGAAGGCTTTTTTTTTTTTAATTCTGTGTTGAATAGAGTCTCTGATATTTGATTGTGCCCTAAATACCCACCATGTAGGGGTTCCTATTGATTACACTCTTCTTCTTGGAACCAGACCAGGCATAGGGAGATTCCTCAGAACAAAAGGGACACATTTTTCCAATGCTTTCAAGAAAAGAGGTTTAGATTTTTCACCTGAGGGTTTTCTTTACCTCCAAGAAGGTGGCATAGCCCCCCAAAGCCCTTTCATCTCTCTGCTTCTTGATTTCCTTGATCTGCTTCTGCTTTTGTGAATCCTCTCATATTTTGTCATAGGCTTTAGCCATCTCCTAATGGTGCTGCAGGGGAAACTTTCTTTTGGTTCACATTCTATGGGAGTTTGTTTGTTTATTTATTTATTTATTACTATTATTTTCCATTATACAGTTGTATAGGTATAGGGAATTCTCACTCTCCCACCTTTCCCTCCTTCCTTCCCTGTTTTTCCCTCCTGTCATTCCCCCCCATAATATCACACTAGTATAGTCCTTTAGTACACTTAAGCTTAACTTTCTGCTAATTAAGTCCCAAAAGGACAAATATCATATGATCTCTCTGATATAAGATAACCTTCATGCAAAATGCGAACTAAATAGATAAGTAGATAATTAAGTATATTCATATATTCTCATAGATGAACTGTATGCTGGAGACTAGCACCTTGGGATGTGAAGACACAGGCACTATGCATCTTAACAGCTGAATGAAAGCAGGACTCCCACAAAACAGCTAAATACACCTTGGCGGTATGATGCTGGCTGTTCTACATTCACCTAAGCCTTCAGTGCCATCAAAGTTAGCCTTATGTCTTAAACAATTCAACTAGTAATCACTGGCCATTGGCCATGTGCCAGGCTCTGGGCATTTGGGGTCCTAAGGAGAAAGTCTTTGTTCTTGAGAACCTTTGAACATAGTTGGGGATGGAAAAATAAACAATGACTTGAAGCATAAAATGACAATAAAAGAAACCCAAAAGAAAAAAAACAAGCCACAGTAAACAAACAAACAAAGAAAAAACAAAACAAAACAAAAAAACCCAAACCTCCAAATTACCCAACTGGGCAGGGCATGCTAAATGTTAAAGAACAGATTCAAGGTGGTAGTTGTGCACACAGTTTAGGGGCCCAGGGAGATTAGACAGGGAGACAGATTGTGACAATACCTAGGAACCAACATGGGACTTGACATGTGAACGAATTCAATAAATACGGAAAGAATTTAGAAGTATATTTATTTCACTTCAGGGAACAGAGATCTGATTATCTTTTCTCGTGGTACAATTTTAGGATATTCTGGTTCCAGAAATCATTTCTCATCTTCCTTTAGCAGGATTCGCTTCAGAGATACCTGTCCCCCAGTTTGTGTTCTTTTCATTATCTCTGCCTTTGAGATAGATTTTGGAGAATGGGTCCAATGCTGACAGACAGATAAAAGGGTATAAGATCTAAAATAGGGCCAAATCGCACCATTGGGACATCAGGATACCACAGGGCATGATAAGAAATAAACCTGGAAATTTTATTTAGGACCAAGAATGTCATCTCAAAATACCATTTAGGTTTCTGCGTGTTTAAATTTATCTCCAAAAAATCAAAGGAAACTAGATGAATGTCCCTATATTCTATGTACATCTTTAAAGATAAATGCTCATTTTTTTCAAACCATTCTTCAAAAAAAAAAAAAACCCTGACAGTGCAAGAGTTAGTTTTCTAAAGTGTTAATTTTGTGATTCATAGAAGCAAAAAATTGGTCATTAATTATTGGGAATGTGCCATTTTCTTCTATTTTGTTGTTATAACATCCATGGTTATTACACAACACAACTCAAGGTATCTCTGATCCTTTTGTCTTCTGCCTCTCCCCTTCTCCCATTCTTTTTTATTGTCTCTGTTCAGTCAACTATCAATCAATTAATTAACCATTTATGAGGGCATTTGCTGGAGTTAACATGGCAATGATTTTTAAAAAATATTCATTTTAAAATATATTTTTAATTTTAGATGATGCTAATATAGTTGGTAAGAGTGGGATGGATAAGGGTTAGGCAAAGGTGGGTGTGATCATTGTTTTTAAATGCTCTGTTTCTCCTTCTTGTTGCAGGGTTGGGGCAGGGAAGGATAAGGGGAGAAGCCATGCCCAGCCTCCCAAACGCTCCAGTACCCAGGGATGGAGAATGGCCACTTGATGTCAAGCCAGGGTCCCAGTGTGGCACATACTCCAAGGGTTCTGTCCAGGTGATTTCAATAGTTTTGAAATGTTGTTGATCTCGCTAATCCAAGCATGAGGGAATCCTTTCAGTTTCCGTTGTCTCACATAGTTGACCTTAGCGTCTCTATTCGCCCAAATATGTGCTGTCATTGTTTGGGGTAGTTGTCCAAGTTGTTCTGTCCTCCTTCCTCTGGAATGGTAGAGCTGTCCCCCACAGGGCTCAATGGGCTGCCACACCCTTCATGTGCATCTGGACCGGCTGTCCACTACTCTGTTTTCTCCACTGAGGAGGACCTGTCCTCCCAGGTGTGCCAAAGACCCTAACCAGGTGACCAAGGTCCCACTAGAAATCCTGCCCCAGGCACTCACAGATCTGGCACCCACTGTGCAGGCAGACTAAGGACCTGAGTCAGGTGACTTGGGGTCCTGCTAGATTCCCAAGCCCTGGGGCTCATGGTCCTGGCCTCCACTATGCAGAAGGGCCAAGGCCCCAGACCAGGAGACTCAGGTCCCTCTGGACCCCAACCCCTGGGGCACACGGACCAGGCCTCCACTACATAGGTGGGCCAAAGACCCAGGCAAGGCTACTTGGACCCCACCGGACCCCCTAATCCCGACCTTGCTGTCCTCCCCTCCCCTCCCCTCCCTTTCTCACCCCATGCAGCAGGCCAAGGACCTGGACTAGGCGATCTGAGCCCCACTGGGCCCCTGCCTCCACCCCTGAGGCACATGGACCTGTCCCCTCTGCCCCCCACACAGGTGGGTCAAGGACCCAGGCCAGGTGACTAGGGCTCTGCCAGATCCTCCACCCCCCACCAGGGGCTCATGGACCTGAACAATGATTTTTTTTTTAATAAATCTGTATTAATAGTCAATCAATCATTCATGAGAGTACATTCTGGAGATAACATAGCAGTAATTTTTAAAAAGCCAACTGCCTAAGGTTTTTTTTTTCGTTTTAGAAACAATGTGATAGTTTTCATTTCATGAGTTTTAAAAAACAATTATAGTGCTCTATTTTGGTGAAAAAGATTTATTTAAAGATGTCATAAACTCAAATGCTATTCAACTCATATAATCATAATCACCACCAACACCATCGTAATAATAGCAATCGCTGGTGGGTTGAATGGAGAAATCAAATCTGCCTTCATTGTGTTCTGACCTTCATTATCATGGCTTTTCTACTTTGACAGAAAATACAGGGAATAAAAGCTTACTCGTTTACATGCTGTAAAAATTAAGAGGACATGACTTAGGAATAAAGGTGGGAATGATTTAATTCTGGAATTGATGAACTAAGCTCTGGTGGTCTGGAAGGCTGTGGGGAAAAACCCAGATATTGCAGTGACAGATTTGGTTTAGAATACTTGGTGAACGCAATAGCGGATGCACTTAGGAAAGGCTTTCCCACTCAAGACGTGGCCTCACGTGACCTCCTAAAAAGCCGCATCTCCCACGGCTCTCAATTGCATTTGCAAGTTTTTTGTTTAGTCAAAACATGAAACATGTTCTCCTTCACAGGTTACTTAAGGAAGTATTCAAAGTTACATGATATTTAACATTTCCATAATTGCAAAACCTAGTAACCAGATATAAAGATAGACTTTAAATCAGTAAAAATAAATGTATAATCTTCATAGAGACTGAATTACGGTATGTGCTGTCTGGTCATAGTCCTGGGGCCTAAGCCACGTGAGTATGGCTGATTTGACCGTATCTTTGTGTCCACTGAAGAATTAGAAAAGCAGTGATGAGGTCTGTCTGCGGCTTCCTAGGACTCCTTTGAACTGTACTGTACTGTTGTAAGTACATACCTTGAAGATTTTCATGGATTCATGCAGGCTTTCAAGGAGTTAACATATTGCAAAGCAGGCAGGCATTGTGGAGCACTGGGTTGAGACATAGGCGTATCGTCATGCATGATCAGAGTGTGAGTCCCGCCTTCTCCACGTCTGACTCAGCTTCCGGTTTGTGTGCCTAGGAAGGCACATAGAGACTTTGGGTTCTGCCACACAGGCAAGGGATCCAGGTGGAGCTCCGGGATCCTAGTTTCAGCTTGGCCCACTCAGGCTATTGTGGGAGTTTAGGGAGAGGATCTGTGGATGGAGGCTCGCTCTGTCTCCCTATTTCCATCGCTCTTTTAATGTTTACTTTAAAAAATAATTTATTTGTTTGAAGGGCAAAGTGACACACAGAAAGAAACAGAGAGAAATAGAGATTGATTTACTGATTCACTCCTCAGATGACTGCAACGGGCAGGAGTGGGCCGGATCACGGCCAGGAGCCTGGAACTCCATGCAGGTCTCCGCCGTGGTTGGTAAGGACTCAGCTGCTGTGTCCAAGCGTGTATCAGTAGGAAACTAGGTCTGGTACTTTGGATGCTCTTCAGGTCTCGTAAATCTTTTACCTTTTCCTCTTTTACATAAATAAAGAAATCTTAAAACATATGCTAAAATGTTTGGAAATTTATGCTTCTATTTTCTGGATTCTTGAATCCTTGATATTGGAATGTCATAAATTCCCTCTGTCCATTGAACACGTGCCTGTAATTTTCTTTCCTGTTAATCACCACTAGTAAGTAATGTGCAGCATATTCTTGTTTTTTTTTTTTAAGATTAA
Source organism: Ochotona princeps (assembly GCF_030435755.1). Classification (NCBI taxonomy): domain Eukaryota; kingdom Metazoa; phylum Chordata; class Mammalia; order Lagomorpha; family Ochotonidae; genus Ochotona; species Ochotona princeps. The sequence goes on along the minus strand of NC_080838.1, from coordinate 29,623,726 downwards.
ATTTTTTTTTTTTTTATTGGAAAGTCAGATATACAGAGAAGAGGAGAGGCAGAGAGGAAGATCCTCCATCCGCTGATTCACTCCCCAAGTGGCCACGACAGATAGAGCTGAGCTGATTCAAACTCGGGACCCAGGAGCTTCTTCCAGGTCTCCTTTTCAGATATAGGGCCCCAAGGCTTTGGCCCATCCTGGACTGCTTTCCCAGGCCACAAGCAGGGAGCTGGATGGGAAGCAGGGCCTCTGGGATTAGAACTGGCAGCCAGATGGGATGCTGATGTGTGCAAGGTGATGACTTCTGCCGCTAGGCTACTACGCCGGGCCACATGCAGCATATTCTGCAGATATATGCCAATTGACAATTAAGCTCCAGGAACTCCGCTATATGACAAGTCTAATTAAATACCATGTAAATCTCTTCTTAACCTCTACAATCTCTAGCAGGATGCAATCCATCATATTACTTTATAAAGATTTTCCATCTTGGCCTCTGAAACTGCTCTAATACCCGTTCAAGGACAAATTCGAAAATCGCAAAATTTCTGAAAGTTCTAAGCTGAATAGAAATCCTGATTATTTGTTTGAATAGGGAGAACTGTCTATCAACATAAGCCTGCATATTTCATACTGAGATCTTAATTTGACATGATAGCATTTTCTGGTTCTGTTTGAATTTACTGTCAAACCCTAAAAACATTAGTGAGTGGTACCCACACTTTTAAATCATAAAAAGAAACCTCGATTTGTTTGTCGTTTTTTAATCTGTTGTTAATAAACTTGAAAGAACACAGCCCTGGCTAATAAACACATCACCCTAATGGGTTCCAGAGCAGTTCAGAGGGGTGTTTGTTGTTTGGTGTTTAGATTTCAGTCAGAATTAATCAACAATGGATGTGGCCTGCTGTATTTATTAGCAACTCCAATCCCTGTGATTTAATGCCAGGTCTCTTTGAGGCGTGCCAGTGAACGCTGGCAACTTGACAGCACTGATACATACTTACATCCTCGGGTCTGAAAAAGAAAGGGAAAAACAGAGCCGAAAATCAGACCGCAGGATTGGCAAGAATTTCCCGAGGGCCATTTTGAAAATTTCGCTCTATACAGTCTGTGAATAGGAAGCAATTGATTCGGGAACAGAGGGGCCCTTTCATTTCTTTTGCCTGAAGAAGCTGTCAGCTGTGCAGATGGCTTGCTGGCATAATCCAATCTGCTTTTGTCTTTTATTTTATATATTGGGCTACTTTCTTCTCACACTTTATATCACTTTTATTTTTCTCCCTTTGCTCTACAGCTCCAAATCTCAGGGGGGGCAAGGTGAGGTTGCGGGGTTCAGTAGTAAGAGTGACTGCAGCATCCATGGAGTATTTCCCACAGATTTATGGGTTGCTAGGAAATGGCTGCCAGCACTGTCTGCCCGTCACCGACAGCGCTAGGGTGTTCTTTGTACGGAAGTGTCAACTTCTGAATGAGGCCGCTAGGAACAGATGGAAAGATGCAGCCTGCGAAGGCATTTTTCTGCCGCTCCAAAAAAAAAAAACCAAAACAAAACAAAACAAAAAAAACGTGCCCCGATGCAGCTGCCTTGGTTTTCGACATTTATTTATCAAAGTGATCTCATTTTTCAATGACAAAGACTTAGCATTCTTTTCTGTTCCTGTTCAGAACATTCCAGGACCTTTAGCCTTTCCTCTTGCTTCTTGTGTCTGGGGGCTGCTTGGCGCGAGTAGGTTATTTGTGGAACGCCATTATTTATCTGGAAACCCCTCAGTGGAAACTTGATTTGAGTCTGATGTTCCTCCAGGGACCATCTATCTCCTTCCGAAGATAAGATTTGCCAGCGCTTCCCGCCTACAACTTCCTATGGGAAGATAGCTGACATAGCCCTGATAAGGAGTTTCTCACCGAATGACCTGCTGCAATCCCAGCCATTCTCTCTCTCTCTCTCTCTTTTTTACCAGACCCAAAATTTTCTCTCGCACTGTTTTTGCCCTAGATAATAGAGTCTCCCCTCCATCCCCCATCTGTAGGTGGGTTTTGGAGAATGAGCTGTTTGTTGGCATGGGCACTTGTTTGCCTATTTCCATACAAAATACTCAATATACCTCAAAGTGTTTTGAAGTAAGTCTGTGTTTTTGAAGAAGAAATACTAAGAGTGCTTTCCTTCTGGCTCTCTTCCTTTCAATGAGATGTTTCCTTCCAGCAAGTAGAAGTCTTTGTGGGAGTGATGTGGACTCTTTCTTTTCTTTTTGTATTGTCAGTGTTCCACAAATAAAGGCTAAATACCACAGCATTCACTGCTTCACATGACTTGCTTGTGAGTCATTGTCCTTGTTTTGCCTCCTTAACAATTGTCCTTCCCACTTACAGGGGAAACACACGCAAATGGTTCCTCTTTTCTTATCATTGAGCAGTGTTTATGATACATCTCAGCTGAGGCTTGGAGAAAGCTCTGCCTCTGTAAACATGTGTAGGAGATCAGCAAGTGTCCTGATTGTAACCATGCTCTGAACGCTCAGCACCTCCATCTGTGAGGGGCATTTGCATTGGCACAGTGTCCTTCACTTCTTAAGGTGCCTCTTTAAATTGTGTGTCTTGAGAGTCCTGGCATGTAAGAAAGGACTTGGTTCTCAGATGAAGAATGTTAACACTGAAAACGAAACACAGATTTTGGACGGAAGATCACAGAAGAGCTGGGTTAGTATCCCAGTTCATTCCCCGAAATAATTAAAATCAGCACCAGTGGTGAAAAGCATATAGGAAAGGCCATCTTCTGGGAAACTGGGCTAGAACTGCACGTGCAAAGTGCATCAGTTCATTTCCCACTGCTGTAATGAGAAGCCTGAGCTGCGTGCTTTATACAGAAGAGCGTTAGTTTGCTTTCAATTTTGGTGGCTCAAAGTCCAAGTAGCATAGTGCAAGGCCCCAGGCTGCAGATTTACTTAAATCTAAAATTCTATTTGCTTGGAAGCTAAAGATCTATCTATTTACCTGTCTCCTGGTTCATTCTCCAAAAAACTTGTAACTGCTGTGGCAGGCCCATCTGGAAGCCAGGAACCTGGAACATAATTTGAGTCTGCTATGAGGCTGGTGGGGACCCGAGTACTTGAGCCATCTCCAGCTGCCTCTTGTGGAGCATGTTAGTGAGAAGATGGAATTGGGAGTGGAGCTGGATGGACCGTGAACTCAGTCACTCTGATGTGGGATGTGGGCATCTGGACCAACAATGCAATAGCTATACCAAAACCTATCCCAGAAAGTTCATGAATCTCTTCAATGGGTGATACCCAAATGACCTAATCACTTTGTACTAGGCTTCACTTCCTAAAACTATTCAATACTTTCCACATATTGTCACACTGGGGACTAAGGTTCCAATACATGAACTGTGTAGGGCACGCTTAAACCACATTCAATCCCTAGGCACAACCCGTTGCAATAAAGTATCAGTACCCCAAACAGTGAAATTAAGACCAAACTAAGAAAAGGCTCTGTTTGCTAGGGCATACCTCCATGGTCCCTGTAGAAAGGAAATTTCAGAAGTTGAGGCTCAGTCTTGCAAGTCTCAACCAAGCATCTGTCCCCAGAAAGTCAGGGTCTGGGAGTTTGTGTTGGCTGGAGAAAGGTCACTGAATCTGAGTTTACATAACGGAGGAGGAGCAGAGCGTAAACACAGAATTGCTTAGACACACCACTTGATTACAAGAAGGCTGACTCTTGGGGAAGAGGGAAAATAAAAGGCAAATGGATTTTTCAGGGAATCCAAGGCAGTTGGATTGCTGGACCAGCATCTACCTGCTCCCAGGAGTCTGCCACTCAATTGTAAAACTTAGCCGTAATCAAGTGTTAACCTATAAACCTATAGCATATTATATGGAAAATAAAGACAATAAAGAATCCTTGATTGCTAAATGCTACTCTTATCTGCATTCGCATTGAGTCTATCTAGCCTGTGAAAACATTATATAAACGTGTGCTGTGTGCATCTCTTTAACCCCTTGGTTAGCAGTGCTTTGTGTGTTGGTGGCTTAAGTAAGCCACACTGGGAGCGGTTGCCATGAATATCTGCAATACCACAAATCAACTCCTGATATATTGTTTTGTGTATTAAAAGTAAAGTCACAGAAAACACTTTAGTAATGTAGGTGACATAATAGAGGCATGCTTGTAGTAGAAGAAAATTGAAGAATCCTTCCAATATTTGAAACCATGGTCTGGTTCAGCAAAACAGCCGTTCAAGTCTTTAGCAGAGGTATGAAGTTCTGAGTTGTACGTCTTTGACTTTCACCTTACTTTAGTAACTCAGATTAGATAGCAGGTGGACAATCCATAACCCCAAAATACAAAATCTGAAATACTCCAAAATAGGAAACTTTTAAAACCCCAGCATGAAAAAAAGGTAAGCAAACAACATGAATGCTACATGTGGAAAATTCTTATATCTGACTTCATGTGGTGTTGATGTTCCTACAGTAAAAATGTAGGCATACCACATAAACTTTATTTAGCATCCCCAAGGGAGACAGAGCCTCCCAGCCAGCTGCAGCTAGAATATGTATTTTCTGTGAGTTCCTGGGTTCCCCCATGCAAGCATGTCCATGAGATGTACTAAATGGACATATGGGCAGGTAAGACATGCCACCCTCAGGTTTTCCACAATGTCTCACATGGGAGTGAAACTTATATGCATTACTTACTATGTTTCTTTTCTCTGGGATATAAAGTTATTGCTAAAAATATTAAAAAGATCTATAGATATCCCCATGAGTAATAATAATATGAAAAAGAAAAAGCATTTGTGCTTATGGAAAGCACGGAAAAGTGGGCTGCTGGAGAAGCCGGGGAGCAGCATAAAACTTGTCTGCAGAAGAAGAGAGCGTTAGAATGACCACCGTATATGACCTGAAGAAACAGTGACAAACTGTTGAGATTCTAGGCTGAGAACGATGAATGGAAATGAAGGAAAAACAGAAAAAAACTGCATAAAAGCTAAGGATGGAGATCTCAGCTGTGTATTGAAAGGCAGGATCCATTAGCCCTGTGGTGGATGCATGCCACTTAGTCATGTGCAAGCAAGCAGGGATCTATCACGGCGAGCTGAATGTCAAAGGGAACTAGAACGTTCAGCAGGCTGACTGCACATATTTAAGAAAAAGAACAGCATTACATTTTTAAAGATTTGTGGTGATCAAGCAGCTGCTGATCTTGAAGCAATGGAGAAAGTGGCTGACCACTTGGTCAAGGTCATTGCTGGTGAGAATTTGGTGCCAGAACAATTTTACCATGAGGAAACATCACTGTTTGGCATCACTGGCCAAAAAGATTCTGACGATGCACATCCCCTTCAGCTTAGTCTCCGGCCTCTTCACATCTAGTTTGTGCTGAGTTGGCTTAATACAACAGGCATGCTGAGGTGCAAACTTGCTGGAACAGGCAAAAGCTTGCATCCTTGCTGTTTCAAAGAACTGTTCTCTTTTTTTTTTTCTCACTAGTCTGGCTAATGAAAAGGTGTGGATCATCAGGGAATCTTTTCTGATTGTTTTCACAAACTTTTTTTTTCCCTCCAAAACCTTGAGTTTACAATAGGAAAGTTGGAGTGATGGTGGCTGCAAGGTTTACTACTCCTTCATACGTACGCTGTTCTTCCTCCAGCTGAAATTCTTGTTGAAAACAATGTTTGGATCATGAATCTTCCTCCAAATGTGACTTCACTGGTTTAGTCCTAGCAGCAGGTTATCCTTGGATCAGGGGAAATGGGAGGAAAAAAAAAACACTTCCTTGAAGAACATGGCAGCTGCATTGACCAAAGCTGTGCCTGTGGAAGAATTTCAAGAAGAACTTAGCAAAAGATGTGATATGGGTCATTGCCAACACTTGGAATATGGTAGCCATTATCAATATGCCTGGCAGAACCTTTGGCTTCTGACTATGTTCAGCGCTGATGAAGAACAAGGTGCTGACTTTGAAGGATTCTGCATGTCAAGGGAGGAAAAAAAATAAAAATGATGCCTGGCTCCCTCTCATACACCAAAATTATGCTTTTGGAATCCATCAGTAAGATGGAAAAAGTGTATATCAAAGAGCATTTTAACACTGATAATGAGGCTGAAGCTGTTTGTTCATTGACTGATGGCGAAATAGCTGAACTGCGTGTAAATCAAGGTGATTGTGATAATCGTGTGGAAGAAGATGATGCTATTAGCACTGCAGAAAATTGCCTACAGGTGGCATGTGAAAATGTGCAATGGGCTCATTGAAGGACTAGGGTGCTGTGCATTCATTACAGAACATGAAATCATGCCAATTGGTACAAAGAGAGGCTCTGTGAATAAGCTATAGATGAAGAAAAAAATCAATTTTTGTGTTTATACTTGGGCTGTACCACTGAGCTAGCTCATTACATATCTAAAATATATACATGCCCTCTCCCCAAAATCCCAAGTAAGAAACTAAGGGTCTCAGATGAAGGATGTTCAGCCTGCATCACAAAACATTTGAGGCGTACATGCCCGTCTACAGCAAGCACAGGTTTGGAATGGGTTCAGTAAAATTCAGTGGAAGTAGAATTGATATATATGGACTTTGCAGTGATTATTTTGTAAGTTGTATGCCACATATCCTTTGCGTTAGTAAGCTTCATAATGAACATATCTTTGAGGGTACTTGCTGAGGCTCATGGGAAAATGCAATTAAAGGCAAGTTTGTTTTCATAAGAAAAATTTAAAACCTATGCTTTCAGTTTTTATAATGCAGTTATGATGCAGTTTTTGTGAACACTTAGATCTTTGGTTTACATGGAATTCAATTTTTTTCACTGAAAGAGACATAATTTGATTTCATTTTCCACAAGCATTTTGATGTATTCTCCCACACCAAAATATAATATGGGTAGGTACATAAAAATGCACTCAAGATTTTAAGAATGCTAAAGTGGTTGTCAATGAGTCTTAGATGCTTCTCAGTGCCCTAGTTAGGATATCCTCTTCTCTCTGTGTGAAGGGATGTGAACAGAATGAGTGGGATCGAGAAAACTGAGCATACAAAACACATATCTGCACATATTAGGTTTCAGAACCGGTGACCATGTACATTAAAACACTGCTTTACAATGCACGATACTTGCAATCACAGTTTATTTCCCACACCAAATATCAAGTGACCTGGAAAGAACTGCTCCTGTTAAAAAAAATGTCATTATTACAAACTGAACGTGTTCACTCAACTTCATGTTGAAACCTTGACTTGCAGTGTGACTGTGCCTTTAAGTGGGGATCTAGGAACAGACAAGGTCAAACAGGAGGTTTGACCATTATGACTGGTGGAATAGGAGGGGAAAGTCATGTTAGGACAAAGTGAGAAGGCAGCTAGTTTTTAATTGCAGAACAGAGATTTCACTGGAAACCAACACTGCTAGACTCTTAACCTTGGACTTGTAACCTCCAGGACTGCAGAATACGTTTTGGTTTCTATACCACTCACAGAACGTGGAATTCCACTAGGCAGCACTAGCAGGTCATCATATTCATCATCTGAAAGGAATGAGCACAGAATCTACACAAAGACTTTAAAGACAAAAAACTAAAGATTTCTACATTTTTCCAATATTTACCTGGTGTGTTAACGTGTGCTGTTGGTTTCACTAAACCCTTATGTCTGCTTTCCTAAAGACAGTTTTTCCTCTTTTCCACATTTTATCCTAAACGCAGCTTGCCTTGGCCCATCTTCTCTAAGTGTAACAAAACGCGTGAGGCTGAGCCCAAAAAGAGATTTATTCAGCTCACAGTTTCTAAGGCTGAAAACCCAGGATCAGACCCCATCCATTTAGAGCGTGGTATTGTCTCTCGTGGTGTTGTCACAGCTTGGTCGAGACGCTGAAAGGGCAATGCCCACGTGCAGAAGTGGATGAGCACAGGAAGTACCTTCACTCCAGACCAACCCACTCTTCTGGGACTTCCTGTGAAGATGAGAGCATCAGTGCCTTCCCAGGACGGCACTGCTGTGCTGTCACCACCCACGTGATCACAGCTCTGGGAGGTTACGCCACCTTTTAAGGCTTCCGGCACACAGACCTGTGAAGATCCCACTCAGATCTCATCCAAACCACTGCAGAGTTCAGCCATGTAAAGCAGCACAGAAATTCTCAATAATATATTATCGCTATTCTAATATAAAACAGTTGAATAATTTATATCAGGCTAATAGTTACACTACGAAGTACAAAACATGTTAAAGATATGCTCCCCCATATGATGAAAAATGCTAATGACAATTTTTGTTTTTTTTGAAATAAGAGATCAAAGAAGAAAGTGATGGGTGGGTGGAGACAGAGTTGTGATGGAAGGAAATGCTTGTCCACTGGACAATTTGGGACCAAGCCAAGCTGCATGACCATGGAGGGCACAGGTAGATACTCTCACACGTGGAAGAATGCGAGGAAGAAAACATTCATTCATCTTTCTGGAAAAATGCATGTAATGAAATCTCAGCAATATGTAACACATTTCTTGACTTGAAATTAGAAAATATGTTTGAACTTTAATGTGTTTGAAATATTAAAAAATGGCAACATCACGGACAGCTGCCATGAATTCCATAACTAGAAAAAGATCATAACATGAAGAACCTAGAAATTCAGCAGAAGAACAAAATAAGAGCAAGATCTTAACTCAGAATTTATGAGCAAATATAATGACAAAGGCAACTCATACAGAAAACTCAGAACTGCAACTTGAGAGCTTGTAGGAAATAATGCCATTATGAAAAGCACTGTGTGTAAGGAAGTCAGATCATACAGCAGAAGCCACCCTTGGGAGAAAATCCGTATTCTTAAATTAAACAATTTTTAACATTTGTTTTATTTTTATTGGAAAGTCAAATATACAGAGAGAAGGAGAGACAGAGGGGAAGATCCGGTGCTGCGCCTATCTGAAGCCAAGAGCAAGGACTCTTCCCGGTCTCCCCTGCGAGTGCAGGGTCCCAAAGCCTTGGATGTCTTTGACTGCTTTTCTCAGGCTACAAACAAGGAGCTGGATGAGAAGTGGAACCACTGGGATTAGAATCTGTGGACATATGGGATCCTGGCGTGTGCAAGGCAAGGATGTTAGCCACTAGGCTACCGTGTTGGGCCCATAGATTAAATAATTTTTAATGTAAGAAATTAGGAAATAGAATCAATCTGCCTTTAAGAAAGCAGAAATAAGGGTTTAATAAAAATAATAGCAAAACTAACACATTGGACAAATATCGGAAAAATGTAGAACTAATAAGTAAATAAAAAAGTCTTCAATGGTGTAGACAAACTAATGATTAATGTAACTTTAAAAAAGAAGAGACAGCACAAATACACATACTATAAACCAAGAGAAAACTAAGTTAAGAATATTTTTGTGTGGGCCTGGTGCGATGGCTCAGTGGCTTTCTAAACTCGGGGTTCCCTATGGGTGCCAATTTGTGTCCTGGCTGCTTCACTTCCCAACCAGCTCCCTGCTTGTGGCCTGGGAAAGCAGTGGCAGATGGGCCAAAAAATTAAAAACTGTAACAGTGTTGTTCCTTAAAGATGGACTAGGATTATGATATTTTAAATGTAAATCTTTCAGATACTGAGAATAAATTTTAAAAAATCCATAGATACTCTTTCAGAACTTAGGAAAGACTTCTAATTTTTATAAATTATTGAAAGACTGGAATGCATCCTGAAAAAATAATTCTTAGGTGATTATTGAGTACAACTTATGTAAAAAGTGTATACAGTGGAATATCCTACAGCCGCTAAAAAGAAAAATGCAAAGTGAAATGAAAATAAAATATTGTAAAAATTAGGGGGGGTTGGGAAGGGAGGAAGATGGAGGGGAAGGGAAGTAGGGGTGTGAGTCGGCAGGGTGGGCAGGTGGGAGATGGTTCTATGCTTCTAAAATTGTATCATGAAATATGTGAAATATGTTCACTTTATACAAATTCTAAAAAGAGAATATAAAGGAAGATGCAGAGCCATCTTAGTGTATAAATGGAAAAACCCTCCAAATATATTCTTAATAAAACAAGATTCAGAGCAATATGTAGGATATGCGTCCTTCTCTGTCTCTTGTTTTTATAAACTTATTTACTTTTTGTGACTATGCATTTTTACTAGTTAATCATCCATCAGGTATTTAGTAACTAAATAGCATTTTCATTGTCAGGAAATTTCTCAGCTACTCCTCTTGAATTTTCAGCTAGTCTAGAATCGCAGGCGTGATGTTTGTTTTGCCAATGTTTTTCAACATCAGGTTACATATAAAATCAGATAGTAAAAACAAAAGCATTTTAAGGCCGGCTCAGTGGCCCAATTGCTAAATCCTCACTTTGCATATGCCAGGATCCATATGGGCATCGGTTCTAATCCCGGCAGCTCCACTTCCCATCCAGCTCCCTGCCTGTGGTCTGGGAAAGCCGTAGAGGACGGCCCAAAGCCTTGGGACCCTGCACCTGCATGGGAGACCTGGAGGAATCTTCAGATTGGCTCAGTTCCAGCTGTTGCAGCCACTTGGGTAGTGAGCCAGTGCATGGTAGATCTTTCTTTCTGTCTCTCCCACTTTGTGGATTTCTCCTTCTAATAAATATAAATAAACCTTTTTAAAAAGGCATTTTATTTATGTATTTACTTAAAAGGGTGACAGACAAATGAAAAGAGAAATATATATTATGAATATATGTAGTATAGAAATTTATGTATATATAACACAGATCCTATATATATATATATATGAGCTCTTTCCCCAAATGCCTACAGTAGCAAAGGTTGTGCCAGGTCAAAGTCAGGAGCCAGCAACTCTGCCTTGGTCTCTGCTCTGGGTATTGTAGACCAAGTTTTTGGGCTACTATCTGTTGCTTTCCCAAGCACATTAGCAGGAAGCTGGATCAAAATGAAGCATGTGGAACCTGAACTAGCACTCCCATTGTGTCCTAGGCAGCAATCAAGTCCCATGCATCATGATACCCACCTTTCAAACAGTATTTTTAAAAATAATATTATTATTTTTAAATTGAGGAGGAGAGAGAGAGAAGAAACACAAGAATATTCCTATCTTCTGGTTCATTCCCCAAATACCCCAAACAGTAAGGAGCTAAGAACTATGTACAGCTCTATGTGGGTGTCAGGAACCCAAGTGCTTGAGTCATAAGGCTGCATCATAGTGTATGCATGAATATGAAGCTGGGATAAAGAGAAGCAGAAATTCAATCCAAGTACTCTGAAATGGGACACTGGCAACCCAACTTCAGGCTTAATTGCCAGGCTGAACAACTGCCTCAATACTTTTCCCTCTTTATAAGAAGGATATTCCACGAAAAATTTTTACATCATGGGATTTGAAGTTAACTAATTCAGTTTTATCACACATATCCATGAGTTTAAAGGGATATTAGTTATTTAATTTTCATTGTACATTTCCACTTTGTGTTGCCAACAAAGACAGTAAGTACTATATTATACTCCTGAACAGAATAGCATTAAGATGTTAGAAGTTTTGACCTTCCTTTCACATGCAAATGACATTTGTGAAACCTCTGAAGATGCTGGTTGTCTGGTAACCTTATAATTCATGTTAGCTGCTGAGGTTGTTGTGTTTGATGCGTCAGCCTGATGAGTGCTCTGTGAGAAGCAACTAGGAAAATGGAGTGGCTCCAGCTTTCTGGCGGGATGCTGTGTAGCCAGAATCCACGTACAGTTAGTAGACTCTCTCCAGTGAGCTGATTTTACTCTGTGTGAGGAAAGAGTGTTTTGAACTGTGGCCTGAGCATTTCAGGTGTCGTGTTATGAATTGCTGGATGAAATGGCGTAGAAGTAACTGAATTCTAGCAACGCAGAACGTAGAAAAGACAAAGAAGTTACTACAAGAGTCTGAGGTGGGGGTTTCATCATTAGTTCAAGAGTTTGAGACACATTTTCTTTCCCTTTCATTGTATTTTGGTTTTAACAATGAGAAGCTTATGAATACAGTATGATACTTGCAAAAACATGAGCTACTGTTTTTCTTGCTGTTTGTTACATCTTGTTTGATCACATCTATATCTGCCACCCTAAAAATATAACAACCTGCACGTATTTTCTTTTTAATTTATTATTTTTTTTAGATTTATTTATTTTATTATAAAGTCAGATATACAGAGAGGAGGAGAGACAGAGAGGAAGATCTTCCGTCCGATGACTCACTCCCCAAGTGACCACAATGGCCGGTGCACGCCGATCCGAAGCCGGGAACCAGGAACCTCTTCCAGGCCTCCCACGCAGATGCAGGGTCCCAATGCATTGGGCCGTCCTCGACTGCTTTCCCAGGCCACAAGCAGGGAGGTGGATGGGAAGTGGAGCTGCCGGGATTAGAACCGTGCCCATATAGGATCCTGGTGCATTCAAGGCAAGGACTTTAGCTGCTAGGCCACGCCGCCGGGCCCTTAATTTATTATTATTATTCTCCATGACACAGTTTTGTAGGAATAGGGATTTCCCCCTTCCTCTCCTCTTCCTCCTGTTCTTTTCTCCTCTCTTCCTATCATTTCTCCCCCATATTATTACATAGTCCTGCAGCAACAGAGAAACGTGTTGCCAAAGTGTTCCTGCACTAGTGTAATGTTAAAGGAAGATCTGGATATATAATATCTGCATATCAAAATTTATCCTACCTTGTTGCATTTTCAAGCTGATACCAACTCCAGAATTCAGATATATAATAACTGTGGATGATGACTAACCACTGGAGCATCTATAAAAGTGGTAAGAACAGTGAAGGAATCCTCTCTGTTTCAGTTTGGGATGCTTCTTTGGTCCTGGACTCTTTGGTCCAGCATTCTTGAGCCCTGGCTAATGAGGTGCTAATGAGGTGTTATTACTGGCTACTAGACCAAGGCATCAGAGAGATTGGCTGGTAAACACCCTTTGAAGTACGTGCCTAATCCTTTGAAGTGTGTTTCTAATGGAAAGATAAGCACGTTTCCTGTCTTAGAGAGCCACAGTTTTGTGTCCTAACCCTATGTGATAAACTCAAGGCCAACACACTTGCTCTTTTTCAGGTAGCACTTAGAGAAGAAACTGCTTTTGGATGAAATGGCTCCAGGACTTGGACTTTTCATTTTTGACATGCCTAACAGTGTCTTATCTAGGAACCTCCAAAATAATTGTCTGTGTAAGCTCCTGCGGAGCCCTTACTTCCCTCTGCCCCAAATGGAAATAGAGGTCAAACCAGGGCAATGGAAGTTCAAATAACACAATTTTTTCTTTGGCTTCTTCTTCTTCTATCATCTCCAACACTATAATTATGCAACGTCAAAACTATCATTTTATCCTTTTCTATTCCCAGTTCACAGCACAGTGGTTTGTACACAAAGAAGAGTGTATCTAATTAAGACATGAATGAATTGGCTTGTCACATGGATTAAAACCCTGAAAAAGATGCTCTATTACACGGTTCTTAAAACTGAAACATTCCTCATTTGTAAAAAGCACCTGTAAGACAATAGAAGACTTTCCACATCTTTTAGTTTTTAAAATGTTTATAGCTCATGTTCTCAAGTTAAACTGAGAAGATCAAATTCAGATAGGAAGGGGACAGAAGGTTTTCTGGTTTCCATGTCTAGATTACAGTATAATTTAGTGAAGTGACACTTTGCATATATTCTTTAATACAAGTTTTTTTTTTTTTTTTTTGTAATTATTCCCTGGCAAGGATGACTTGAAAACTCTCTTAAGGATATGTATATATCAAAATTCAAGCTAACATTTATATATTTACTTTAAAAAAAACTGACCTTAATTTTAGCAGTTTTAGGTTCCTGGTAAAGCTGTGCACATGGTACAAACATTTCCACATCTCCCTGTCCCCACATACACTCTTCATCAGAGCAACATCCACTATCAGAGTAGCAGGTTTGTGACAAGTGACGAATCTACACTAGACATCACTGTCCCTGAAAGCCTACAATCATGTTAGCATTCGCTCAGTGTTGTCCGTCCCCTGAGTTTTGACTGATGGAGAAGGTTATATATCCTGTAGAATAGTTTTATTGCCCTAAAAACATCCTCAGTGCTGTTTATTCACACCTCCTTCCCTCCACTTCTCCCTTCATCAATTCCTCCAACCGCTAGCTCTTTGGCTATTGATGGAGTTTTTCTTTTTTTTTTTTCTTTCTGAATGTCATTGTTGAAATTACGCAACATGTAATGGTGTCTGAATGAAATCTTTGATGGCTCATTTTAGTGTCAACCTGACTGAGGGGAGCCTAGAGCACTGGTAAAGCATTGTTTTGGGATGTGTATTTGATAGTGTTTCCAGAGGAAACTGGCATGTGAATCAGTGAGCTAAGTGGAAAAGGTCTGCCCTCAATGGTACCAGCCATCTGTAATTGACTGGAACAAGAAAGCACAAGAGGGGGCCATCTCTCCCTGGTTCTCCCTTCCAGAGTGGAGCGCATTTCTCCTGCCCTCGGCTATCAGACTCCAGGTGCTTCAGCCCTCGGTTTCTGGAACTTCTATCCTCCAGAGGTTCACAGCTTTTAGCCACTCTACCGGGACCTCCAGTCACACAGAGGTTTCGAGGCTTCTGGCTTCTTGAATGAAGCTATACTATCAACTTCCCTGGCTCTCTAGCTTGCAGACAGCCTGTTGTGGACATTTTCAGCCTCTGTGATCGTCTCAAGGTCTAAGAAGTCTTGTATGTGTGTGTTCTATCGATTCTGCTGCTCTGGAGAGCCATGATTAATAGAGATTGGTACTGAAAGTGGAGTGGATGCTGCTTGCTTCCCAAGGATTCACAGTCTGGATATGTGGTCTTCAATCCGGGTAGATTCTGGCATTAAGTAATTATGTCATGGGGCTCCATTTTCATGAATGAATCAATGCTGGCTTATGGGCGTGGGTAAGGTTTTGCAGAACTAGGTTAGTTCTACCAAGAGTAAGTTAATACAAATTGAAGTTTCACTATGTGTTTGTCCCAGTCTGCACATTGTGGTCTCTTTTCACTTGTCCGCTGTGTTATGATATATGCAGAGAGTTCTTGACAAGATGCTAGTGCCATGTTGGTTGAACTCTAGTTACCACAACTGGAGGCCACATAAAACTGCTTAGAAGTGATCAAGTCTTAAGCATTTTTTTAGGGAAGATTCTTTTACTTGGAAGTGTGTATTTAAGTATGTATTCTTCCTAGTGTTTTTAGAGTTTGCTGGCTCATGTCATTGTCTGATGCATCACGTTTATTCACTTGTTCATGAACTGAAGGGCCTCTTGATGGCTTCCAAGACTTGGTATTTAGGAATGAAGCTGCTATAAACATTCATGTATAGATTTTTATGCAAATGTAAGTTTTCACTTATTTTGGGTAAATACCAAAGAGTACAATTGTCATATTATATGGCAAGAGTACATGTACTTTTAAAAGAAACCAGCAGTGATTTATAGGGAGGCTATACCATTTTACATTCCCAATAGCCATGGTGAGGATCTTGTTTCTTCATGTGATCATCATGATCTGATGTCATTAGTATTCTGAATTTTTCTACTCTAATAGGTGTGTGCTAGTGACAGTTTGTGAATTTGATTTGCAGTTTCCCAACGGCACATATGATTGGGCCCTTTTCATAGTATTATTTGATATCTTTGTGTCTTTTTGGTGAAGTGTTTGTTTAAGTTTTTTGGCATTATTAAATCTATTTTGGAGTTCTTATTGCTAAATTTTAAGAGTTTTTGTATGTTTTGAATAAGATTCTATTATTAGATACGTATATTGCAAATGTTACTCTCAGCTTGTAGCTTGTCATCTTATACTCCTGACAGTGACTTTTGCAGAAAAGAAACTTTTAATTTTAGTAAATCCATCTGTTCTTCCATGCATTGAACCTGTGGTGTTATATCTAAAATGTCATTACCATATCCAAGGCCACTTAGATTTCCTCCAGTGTTATTTTCTGGCTTTATAGTTTTACAATTTGTGTTTAGTTGGTTCCTGTCTGTGGATAAGCTGTTTACAACTTGATTCTTAGGTAATGGGCAGTTCCTTATGCCAACTTAAGAAAAGTGCCATTTTGGATTCCAATTGTTTGGCATTCTGGACCCTCATGATCTCAGTGGGTATATGTGCGTGTGCGTGTGCGTGTGCATGCATGCTATTTGATGCTTTCAAGTAACTGAATCTGAGCATATCAGCACAACTACCCTGGCAACAGTGACGATTTTTTCATGAAGTCTCAGGATTCCAAGCCTCTTCTCAACATTCCCATGCCCTCCGTTTTCACCTCCATTCTAGCACTGTAGCTCTATTTCTTTGTATTAGACCCATGTAAGCTTGTCTGCCTCCTATGAAATGTGAGTTTCCACCGTCAGATGTAAGTTTCATAAAATCTACCACCCCCTCACTTCTGTGGTTCAGTTAAGTAAGTTATATAATAGTAAATGTTGACAAGAATGCATAATGTAATAATGATAATTCTCTAATGAAGACAGTTCTGATAGCCACATAAAAATCTCAAAAGCAACACAGAGACAATTTTGTTAGAACAGGTTTGAATGGGTAGTTTTTCTTAAGATGATGTCATCTACAAATTCACTTTTAGTGGCAACTAGTTTAGGATTGACAGGACATTTGCTGCTTTCAGTAATCTGAGGGCCCTCAACAGTGGAAGGAAACTAGATAATGGGGGGAGGCTGTGAGCAATATGGGAAATCTTCAGACACCTGTCCACTTGCCCTGTGAACAGTGTGGAACGGATGGAGAAGAAGGCTACTGTCCCAACCAACTCAGTCAGGCAGCCACACACAGAGCTAGCATCCTTGTGTGAAGAGTGTCATTTCTGATAAAAATAGGAGAAAACATTTTTCCCCTTAAAGTTCAAACATTTTAAAAGCAACTGTGGGAAGTTTTAATCACAGGGTGGTTCACTCTTTTCTGAAACTAGAAAGAGACCTTTCAATTTGAAGTTCAGTGGGTTGACATGATTGGGTCATTTCCTCTGGAGCTGAGCATGTCAGCAAGTGGACGTGTTTTCCTTGTGGAAAGTATGACTGGAAGATGCAGCTTTTTAGATTAAAAAAAGAAAACAGTTTTTCTTGTTGGTTTTCTTCCCCTGGGAAAACGCTTAGAACTTTACTGCATTTAGAAACGCAAGTAAAAATACCAGGCATCATATTCACCATTGCCAGAGAAACAGAAGTCCTATTACAGGGACTACGTTTCTTAATAGGGTTGATCTAGAAAACAACAAAAATTGTCCCTTAGGAAATCAGCTTTGCTTGGAGATCCATATCATGAAATACTAACCTGCAAATTTATTTAGAAATCAAGGATTTTATGATTTAGTCAGCATCTCTTTATATCTCATTCCCACAGTCCCCAAGCCAGTTTTCCACTTGATTTGTCAGAGCTTTAGTAAATCTTTTTTTCCCCTGTAACTAGGTCTTAATGTATAGCTGTACTTTTTTTGGGTTTTTAAATTAGGGTAGGACTCGTGTACTCACATAAAGTAAGGTGCATAATTTATGGCTTCTATTTCCTAAATGCACTACATATTTTGTCTCTCGTGGATTTTTTTTGGTTATGGACTTTGTTATTAATAATGAATTGTTTATGTCTCAAAAGGGTACTATGTGAGGGATCTTTAGAAAGCCAATGGAAAGTACTTATTAAAAAAACTATACATGGACTTCAACTTTTTTCTTCTCCAAAGTAAGTTTATCTAGTAGTTTCATCTTTTTGTGAACTTTTGGAAGTCTCTTTATATGTGGAGTTTGGTGGAAAAGAATACAGCTGTCAATTTTTTAAACATTGATGTTTAAATTGTTTTAATTGATGAACAATTTTTTTTTCTTTTTTGTAATATTCTTGTTTAAGGCAAACTGTTTTTAGGGATGTTGTGTTGCTTCACTTCATGGATTATTTCAATCTGGAGTCAGTTATTCTCTTTAGCAGAACAATTGGTCCCCAGTTTTGCCAAATATTACCTGCATGGCTGCGGTTTGGCAGCTCTACTGTGCAACCTCCTGAAGTCTCAGTCTCCTCATTTGTGAAATGGGGAACATGATAGCAGGGCTGTGGACAAAATGAACACCTGCCTCTACACAGGGGGCCATGAGAAGCAACCCATGTCAAGTTTTGCCCTTGTGATTGCTTGTCTCTCTTCCCCCCTTTTTTTGATTCACCTTCCTTCTTTTCTTTTTCTCAAAGCAACTCAGTTGCCCAATTTTTACAAATATGCTTGTGTTTCCTCATCAGATAAATTTACTTCATGTAAGTGCAGATAGCATGTGGTTCATAAAGAAACGGAATTGGTTCCTATGTGAAGCTCTTGAAAAACATCTGCAGCAATTATATCTACCTTATAAGAACCCTTCAAAAGATGGAATTAAAGGCAATTTTAGGGTAGTGGGAAAATTTTCAATCAGTGCAAGCGTGTCATGATATGTGTTGTCTGTGAACATTGAATATCCCTTGTACACAGGACAATATCATGATTAAACATCCAAATATGATATCATGTGGGAGACAAACTTCAGCATGCTCTTGTCTAGTGGTCTCTGCCATGTATGCCTTATCTCATTCTTACATGTGGCACACACACTACACCCTCCCCTTTGCTTTGGCTTAGTTTCCACTTTCTGGTTTCTAACTATTGATACCCCCCTTCCATGTTTCATTAAATTCTATTTCCTGAATACTACTTCTTTGTGATGCTTGCTACTCTTCTAGTCTAGGATCTAAACGTCTTACGTTCGATGCAAACAAGCTGCACAGGGAGTAGAATTAATCCAAAAATGGCAAAAGGAGACAGAGCAGAGTTGTTCTCTCTCCTCTACTTCTGTGTTTTGCAGCTCTCTGTCCTGTGTGTTGCTAACAAAAGGGAAGGAAAAGTAAAAGGACTAGCAGATTCTGTTTTCCAGGTGCTTCCCAACACCCATTGGCTAAGACCCAAGCTCACACCTTCTTCTAATTTTTCCTCTGCCTTCTTTATCTTTATGGCTCTAAGTCTCCAACCTGTTCTTCAAACTTCATCCGAGAGCAGAGCTGCCTTCCCTTTGGGCAATCTTCCATGATAGGTTTTCGCTTCTTCCTACTAGGCCGAGCATCCTTGTACCCTTTGGATTGCCCTGCTTGCTGGGATTACATCTGCCATTTATACTCCTCTAATTTGGATTGGTTGATTTGTAGGTCTGTTTTCTTGGGAGTAAATTCCATCATAGTAGTGAGTTCATATTGCTCGTTTCTATAATTTCAGCACATATGATGGAGCATGGCACCATGTACACAAGCTAGAACCTCCTGTGGAACTTTTAAACTGACCCACAGTGGGATCGTGTGGAAGAAGCAGTAGTCATGTAACTCTTACTTCCTTTCATGGGATTTTCCCAACAGTGTTTTCTTCCTCTCTTTTTTCATATATATAATAGTTATATATATGTATTATATGTTACATTCCATACACATTACAGTGCTTTTTAAAAGAGATTTATTTATTTTTACTGGCAAGGCAGATATACAGAGAGGAAGATCTTCCATCCAACGATTCACTCCCTAAGCAGCTGTAATGGTTGAAACTGAGCTAACCGGAAGCCAGGAGCCAGGAGTCTCTTCTGGGTCTCCCACATGGGTGCAGGGACCCAAAGATTTGGGCTGTCCTCGACTGCCTTCCCAGGCCATAAGCAGGGAGCTGGATGGGAAGAGGGGCTACTGGGATTAAAACCGGCGCCCAAATGGGATCCCAGTGTGTTTAAGGCTACGATTTCAGCTGTTACGCTGTTTCACCGGGCCCTGTATTTTGCTTTTACCCTCAGGAGTTTTTCCTGCCACCCTCCGCATTCTCCCTTGCCCCTCACTGATTCCTCTGTATTATTACAATAGTTCGATCCTTCAACAAAAGTCTCAAGACCATTATTCCTGACACTGTTCTTCATGTTGGAATTTCTTCCAGACAGAAAGGTTGGCTGAGTAACCTAACCCTTCTCCAATCTGCAGTCCTAGTCCAAAAGGGACTTACATTTTCTAACTTGGATTTCACATTTTTACAGGCATAGATTTTTTTCTTCAGTTGTAATACAGATTGTTTGCCAACTACATGCATTTCTCATTTACTCATTTCTTCTACAGAACACTTATTAAGATAATGGACTTTTTAAATGCACAAGGCAAATGCCTAAGAAATGCCTAAAACAAAACAGGCCATGCCATAGATTGTCTCATAGAAGAAACCCGTAGGCATAAAATAAATGCCTCTGAGTGTAAAAACAAACAAGCAATTACCTGAGCAGTTTCCTGTGGGAAACTCAGCATCCTACCTCCCATGGTGATGGCTTGTGATTGTTTTTGGAAGGGTTGCATCATTCTGAGGAAATTCATTCATATGTTTCTCAACAAATGCACATTTTATTTTCTTGGGCAGAAAACAAAGTTGATGTCTTTGTTCAAGTTTTTTTTTTCTAATTTAGCTTCTTTTATTTTTTAAAAAGACTACATATTTAATATGCAATTTGAATCACAGTGAAAAAAGATTGAAGGATGGCTATCACAGGTGATAAGTAGGGACAGAACTTGGGCTCATGTAACATCTGGAAAATTTGGGGTGTAGGAGTTGCCCATGCTCTGTTCACCTGAGTTTTAGCATTAAGCCATGACTTCCAGAATTCAGCTGAATTCAAAATGTGCTTAAATTGCATAAGCTCTTGCTAGTCTGGCATAATCCTATTTGATGAATAAGTTTTGGTTTTCCTCTATGTATTACAACACCTCTTCCTTTTTTATATTAATCTGAAGTTTTCAAAGATACTCTAGAATGGAGACAAGGCATAAGCCATATTTGAAAATAACAGTGAGAATAGGTCTTGAAAAAAATTTTTTAAAGTGAAATATATACTTAGCCCCAGTATATAAAAATCTATTGTGAGAACTGATAACTTGACAGAATTTGCAGAATAATAAGAATGCTAATTTTTGCATTTTCCCTTTAATATTAGATTACTGGCCAGTTATTTTGCAGCTTCTGTCCTTTATAACTTTAGATACGAATCTGACATTTGCTTCTTCAAGTATAGAGCGCTATCAATTTGTCTTCAGTGCTTTGTAGAAAATGACTTATTTTAATTAGGAACTATCAACTTTACTTTGCCCTAAAAATTGCTCTTTTTTATTTTATAGCAAGGGTGGCTTAAGTAATTTCATGAAATTTGAAGTTTAACTAACTTTGAAAAGGTATATTTTGACTATCCAAATGTGCTTCAAAAGGGTTGTGGAAAATGGAATTAAGAAAGAAGTTTATTTTGTTACAAAACTTGATATCCATGTAGAGTCTTTTCATAATATACATTTTCCATGATGTTTTTGAAGACCTCATGCACGGATTACAGATAAGTTGTGAGGTATTGTGTCCTTTCTGTCCTAAAAAAGCTATGCTATTTTGATAATGATTGCTCAAAATTTCATTTCTTAAATTATATTTTCAAGTTTCTAGGGAAAACTATCCTATTAGTGTTAAGAATAAAGCTGTAAGGGATTTATTATTGTTACTTTTATTCTCAATTTTAATAGTTTGCTCCATGAAATCCTCCTCAAGTTCAGTTGTAGAAAAAAAATGTCATTTTTCCACTGTGGAGTTAGAAACCAACAAAGAGCCATTTTCTGCCCACTGCTTTTGGAAATCAGGAGACAGAATTTGCTTAGAAAGCTGTGGTCTGAGGAGATGGGGTGTTCAGTTTAAGGCTGGGGAATGCGGGGTTGGCATTTCTGTCCTATTTGCTTGAGTGTCTGAAAGCAGTTCCACATTTCTTCATCAGGAAGTCAGACTGACTTGTGATGAAAGATGATGAAGACAAATCCTAAACAGGGCTTCCTGTTTGTTTAAACCCCCAACCCAGGAGAAAATCGCTTCCAGTTTCTCCCTACAATCATGGTAATATATTTTCTTTTCAGATTGTTAGCAGACTGCAGTTTGTTCTGGGCATTTCAATCATGGTGAACGGGGAAAAGGCCAGAAAACTCAGTGTATTCTCATTAAGAATTTGAAATTGGAGAGACCTTTGGAATTAACCTTGGCTTTTATTCCTTCCCTCTTTAACAAATGCATCACTCATTTATTCATATACATTGATTATCTGCTCCGAGGGCAGGTTTGGATTGGTTACTCTGATGGATCAGAAAGAAGAAAGTATGGCTTCTGTTCTTGGAGCAGAGAACAGAATTCAAATTTAAATTTATATAGGATAGCTTCTTTTTTTAAAGATTTATTTATTTTTATTGCAAAGTCAGATATACAGAGAGGAGGAGAGACAGAGAGGAAGATCTTCCATCCGATGATTCACTCTCCAAGTGACCCCAATGGCTGGAGCTGCGCCGGTCTGAAGCTGGGAGCCAGGCACTTCTTCCAGGTCTCTCACACGGGTGCAGGGTCCCAAGGCTTTGGCCCATCCTTGACTGCTTCCCCAGGCCACAAGCAGGGGGCTGGATGGGAAGTGGGGCTGCTGGGATTAGAACCAGCGCCCATATGGAATCCCGGCACATTCAAGGTGAGGACTTTAGTTGCTGGGCAACTGTGCTGGGCCCGATATGATAGCTTTTTTAAAGAGATGATTAGATTATTCCCTGCTAAGATCAACAGTGAGATTTTATGCAGTAAAATTTTAAATTTCTTGAGTGATGTTTTGGATACCTAGCAGTTATAGAGAAAGAAAAGGGGGTCAGGGAGTGCCGACTCTGGAGATACAGAAGATTGTCCTGGAATCCTGGAAACCATGTTGGGACACTGAATTTTAAAATTGAGAAATTTGTCTCTGATTTATTTTTATGGAAAACATCTGATCCAAAGAGTTGGATTATAGAGCACTTCTTTGCTTTATCTTTTTTTAAAAAAGTATTTATTTATTTGAAGGGCAAAGTGATAGAGAGGGAGGAAGAGACAGAGACAGAAATCTTCTATCCCCTGGCTCATGCCCTAATGACTGCAATGGCTGGAGATGACCCAGGCTGAGACCAGGTCTCCCACTTGGGTGGAAGAGTCCAAGTACTTGAGCCATCCTTTGCTGCTTTCCCCAAGCTCATGAGCAAGAAGCTGGATTGGATGTGAGCAGCTGGGACTTAACAGTGCACATCTGGGATGCCAGTGTTGCAGATGGCAGCTTAACCCACTGAGCCACAATGCCAGTCCCCTGTTATGTCTTATACATTCATCTGGCTGTTATTGTTTTTCCCTATTGTAAGCCTTATTATGACTTGTATTAAGATCTCCCAAAAGAAACAAGGAAAAAATGGCAAGATCTGACACGTAGAATAATTTATTTTTAGAAAATGAGATGAAGATATGCTTAATTAGTAATATAAATTTTATAAATAATAATTACGGTACTGATTAATGTTATGTGTGCCCTTGATGTTCATCCTCATCGCTGTGTAGTGAATATCTACTTGACGCAGTTCACTGCACCAGACAGGGCATCTGCGTTTCCTCCTGTGTGCCCGAGAGTGTTCAGTGATGCAGGGACATGGCCTTCACAGGAGAAGAAACTGGGACAAAGGTTAAGCAGTTTTTGCACGATGAACCTCATAGCCATTGCTTAAACATTTACTCAAGTTTTTCATCTGAGGAATGTTTTGACTTCTCCCTTTCTTTCCACATTTTTTATTATTATTTTTTCCTTTTCTCATTCGCATCATCAAGGTTTTTCTGTTGTAATTTTAACCTTTTAACTTCCTTTCAGTTTCTCATAATATGATACTGGTTGGTTGTGGAGGTTGTTTTTTCTGGGGAACAAATGACAGAAGTTCTACTCATAAAAGATGGGCAGCTTGTTTAGCCACCTTGTGAGCAAGCCCAGCACATTCTAAGTATCACAAGGTTAGAACATGAGAGTTCTCTGTTCTTTTCCATCAACTAAGGTCAATCTGAAGCAACAGAAACCTACAATCTGTGTACTGAAGTGGATTCACATGCTGTCAAAGCCGTCTCTATGAATGCACGCATACAAGTTGAACTTGATCATCATCAGCTACTCAGACCCTTAAACTTAAATGTTCTACAGGGGACCCTTTTTCCTTAATAACATTTGTTATTTTCAAATAGAATGGTGGTCAGGATGAAGGCAAGTATGCTGAGTTCACAATTTCATTGAGAAGTTACGCTGTGCATGGGCTGTACAGGTAATTCAATAGATGGATTGCCTTGATCAAACCAGGAAAGCTCAAATTGCCCTATTTATCTCCTTAGTGCTTCCAAAGCCTGTTGTACAACTTGGCATACATGTGACCTCTGGTCCAGAATCTCAGATTGTAACCCCAATACCCCTCAAAAAAGAGTAACTCAGAATTCAGAATGAAACAGATTGGCAAATGTTTTTATGGCATGTTCGGTCTTTGCCAGTCACTTAGTAATGAGTTAGCCCAATATGGAACTCTGAGGCTAAGAATTTGCCCTCTGGATCTCTGCATCATTTATCCAGTGAAGTTGGAGAAAATGTGCTGAAATGCTTGAAATGAATAGTCAGCAACCCACTGCATGCATTAGCAAAGACACAACTGTGTGTCTAGACCCATGTGTTTCATAGTTTTCCCTGGAAGTTTGGGGCAGAGAGGAGGGTTGAGCTTGCACAGGGTGGGTTTTAGCCTTACTCCTCATATTATTAGAACACCACTAACTGTTTGGCTAGATTTTACATGACATAGTCCACATACAATTTTCTTGAAAAATTAATTCTTCTGTTAAACATATTTAAAAATTTGCTCTGATGAATTAATATTTGATAACCTTGAAAGGGTCCATTTTTTTATAAGCTGATAAAAAGCAGATTGTGTAAGTAGGAGTTAGAGTGAAACCTATGGTGTATAAAAGAACAAAGCTGCACAAAAAGCAACTGAAGAAACAAAAAGATTTTGTATGAGTGTAAAAGCTGAAAAATGGACACTGAGATACAGACTGTTTGTCCTGTGCCATGTGGCTAAGTTCTTAAAGGTTACAGGAAGAGTGTGTTATTGCTTAAGATGATGATAATTTATATGAAAAACGAAATACAGGCATGTGAGCAGGAAGGGGAAATTGCTTCATTAATTACCTACTTATCTTATCAGGGCTCTGATTTTTTGGTTTTCTGGAATGCAGAGCAGGCTTCATGAACACATGTATAGTTGCTTGGGTGGCAGCTAGCTATGCTTGGAGATTTGCAACGCTCTTTATTCACTCTGCATTTACACTTTGTAAAAGTGAATGTTGGTACCAGTTGTAACACAACAGGTAAAGCCAATGCCTACAATGCCACACTCAATTTGGGCACTGATTTGTGTTTCAGCTGCTCTACTTCCCATCCAGTTCTCTGGTAATGTGCCTGTGAAAGCAGTAAAAGATGGCCCAAGTGCTTGGGTCCCTGTACCTGTGTCAGAAGAAGCTTCTGGTTCCCAACATCAACCTAGCTCAGCCTTGGTTCTTGAGGCCAGGTGGGGAGTGATTGAGCCAATGGATGATCTCTCTCAATATTCTTTCAACCTCGGCCTTTTAAATACATCTTAAAAACTAAAAAGCTGAATGTCATTCTAGATGTGTTTGGTGCCACTCCACAGGTCCAAGGGGGTAAGGGCAACCCGAGCCATCAGATGTCACAGTTGACCCTTCCTCCAGCTTCAGTGGTTAGGGCAGAGCCTGATGCTGGCCCTTCTCCATAAAATGGGGTAAACCATTTTTCTAAAAGACAGAGTGAAATGATACAAGCTCTAAAGTTCAAGGACCTTTCTTGCGGTTCCCAAAGTAAAGCTGTAGTGACCTCTCACAGCAGCTTTCCTATCACTCTTTGTAAGCATAAGCATGTAGAACATTTTTTTAAATAAAGATTTATTTATTTTATTACAAAGTCAGATATACAGAGAGGAGGAGAGACAGAGAGGAAGATCTTCCGTCTGATGTTTCACTCCCCAAGTGACCGCAACGGGCCAGTGCGCGCCGATCCGAAGCCAGGAACCAGGAACCTCTTCCAGGTCTCCCACGCAGGTGCAGGGTTCTAAGGCTTTGGGCCGTCCTCGACTGCTTTCCCAGGCCACAAGCAGGGAGCTGGATGGGAAGTGGAGCTGCCAGGATTAGAACCAGCGCCGATATGGGATCCTGGCGCGTTCAAGGTGAGGACTTTAGCTGCCAGGGCATGCTGCCGGGCCCAGCATGTAGAACTTTTAAAATTTTAATGAGAAAACCATATAATCTGTCCCGAAATGGGAAAGCAAATAATGCTAAAATGCAATGTGGTGTGCGTAATTACAACTATTCATATTCCCTTGAACTTGGACAATATCAATTATTGAGTAAAAAATGTGTATTTCCCAATGTAACTGTGGAGTTGGACATTACTGCATGCTAATTTTTTTCTTGGGATCTCCATGCTCAAAATTCAATCTATATTTCATTTTTTTGAAAAAAAGATTTATTTTTTGTTATTGGAAAGGTAGATTTACAGAGAGGAGAGACAGAAAGATCTTCCTTCCGTTTGTTCACTCTGCAAGTGACTGCAACAGCTGGAGGTGAGCTGATCTGAAGCCAGGAGCCAGGTGCTCCTCCATGTCCCCTATGGGAGTGCAGAATCCCAAGGATTTGGGCCATTCTCCACTGGCCTCCCAGGCCACAAGCAAGGAGCTGGGAGGGAAGCAGAGCAGCCAGGGCATGAGCTGACATCCACATGGAATCAGCCACTAGGCCATCACACTGGGCCCTATGTTTCATTTTTAAAAAGTATTTATTTGAAAGGTAGAGTTAAAGGAAGAAAGAGAGAGAGACATCTTCACCTGCCAGCTCACACCCCAAATGCCCACAATGGTCAGGTCTAAGGTTAACTGAATTCTGAAGCCAGGAACGCCATCCTGGACCACAACAGTGGTAACAGGGCCAGAATTTGCTACCTTCCCAGGCACATTAGCAGGAAGCTATGTTGAAATCAGAGTATCCAGGACACAATTATTTTCATAAGCTGTAACTATTCTGTGGATCGTAGAGAATGAGGCTGTAGAATAGCCAAGTGAATGGCCTGCATGGGAAATAAAAACTTGCATAGCACAACACCCATGATAATGATAAAATAATAATAGTAATAATAATAATAATAATAATAATAATAATAATACACTAAGTGGCTAAAGTCCTCACCTTGCATGTGATGGTATCCTATATGGCTGCCAGTTCATGTCCTGACTGCTGACCCTGTCCTGTTCTGGGAAAGCAGTTGATGATGGTCTAAAGCCTTAGGATCCTGCACTTGCTTGGGAGACCTGGAAGAAGCTCCTGGCTTCAGATCAGCTCAGCTTTGGCCGTTGCGGCTACTTGGGGAGTGAACTAACAGATGGAAGATCTTTCTCTCTGTGTTTCCTTTTCTCTGTAAAATCTGACTTTCCAATAAAAATAAGCAAAGCTTTTAAAAAAATAATAAAACACTAATAATTATCATAATAAAAAGACTCAAAATTTTATGTGCTTGGCAAATAAAATATAGAGGGGAATATTTCATTTGCATTTTCTCTTTTTTTGTAGATACATACAAGTATATACATATATGTATAGATATATGCATGTGTTTATATACATGTGTGTGTTTGCATGTGTGAAGTGTAGGCGAGACACAGCTCACCTATGCCAATATTTCAACACACATCAGTGGTTGCAATCAGATCATTTCCCAAAGATGTTACATCAGATCACCTACATTTTCTAACATAGTTGTGTCTTAGAAAATTGGCATAAAGCTGATACAAGAAAATCCTTGTAAGAAGTTTGGTGAACACTGAACAGAAATGTATAGTGGATGAACTATTTCTATAGTATGATGCCTTGATATTAATGTTCTAGAGTGGATGGGGTTGCCAGCTAAGAACAAATGTTGGGTACATTCATCTTGTAATATTTCACATGGTTTCACATCAGTTATGACATTTTAATCAGCTAGGGGCTATATGAGATAGATGGGCAGAAATGCACATATTTATGCAGGTGAATTAAGTGAATTCAGTCGGGATAGGTGTTGACTACAGGCCATACTTCAAGTCACCTGGAGCTTCTGACTTCAGGGGGACTTCCTGTGTTCAGCTTCCACTCTGCTTACTCTCACTTCTGACCTTTTGCCTGGAGTCCATAGCTGACACTGTGTTCTTTTATTTTTATTTCTGTGCTCGTAAGCCAGAAGGCAATTCATCCAAATCTCCATTTCATGAAGAAAAGTTAGTGTTTCATCCTTTGTCATCTCTTTTCCTTTAGATAAGTAAAGTGAGATGCAGCTACAGATGCTGTTTGCTCTGCTCTAATATCCTGGTTGATACCAGTATTGTGAAGAAAAACAACAGTCATATCTTAGAACAATTGATTACAACCACTACTGTCCCTAAAAGTAGGGAACACATACCAGCTAGAGGTGGTGACTTCTCACTTAGAAAACTTCCTTGCTGTCTCCTTTGGGTGGAAAAGGTCAGGCCCCCATTCCCTTGGAGGGTGGTGCCAGAAGGTCTGGATAACTAGACTGTAGGTAGAGATATGCCAGATCTGTGGGCTAGGGTGACAGGGTACTTTTAAGAGGAAGTGGCATACTGAGTACTGATTTAAAGGGAAGTAATAGCATGTTCATTATCAAATGTAAGCCTCACTGAAATTGACTGGGTAGGTATGCAAGCCTTCAGTGACTGATGTTGCTGGGAGAGAGGAATTGAGACCAGGGAAGGGTGATTCCACCTGAGGAATTGTTGGAAATAGGGAAGTAACTGTTGCTCAGGTTTAAGTCTGGTTTCAGGGAACCAGGGACGTGAGTGCAGACTCTGCAGCATGTACCATACAGAGCTGCAGAGCTGCTGGGAGGGCATGAGGCTCCCTAATTGGTTTTCAATTGCCAACTTCATGGAAATGGTAAATGATGATGGTGCTTTCAAAGTACCTCCTCCTGAAATAAAGAAGAGAGGTTGTTCTCAAAAAATCGAAGAGGCCAAGGCCAGTCAGTTGTCCTGAGAAGGCTCTTAGATTAATGAACCACAGAAACTAAGATACTTTCAGTATCATAAGTTCAACCCTATTCTATTTCTTCTGCACAACCTACCTTTCTTTCTTTTTCTTTCTTTCTTCCTTCCTTCCTTCCTTCCTTCCTTCCTTCCTTCCTTCCTTCCTTCCTTCCTTCCTTCCTTCCTTCCTTCCTTTCTGAATCTTAGACCTAGGTAGAGTATTTAACACACTCAAGATCATGTGTTTGTGAACTGTCAAAAACGCAGGACTAGAACCTAACTGTAGAGTCAGAATTAGAAGCCATGGGTTTTGCACAAGCTATATTTCCTTAGTTTTCTAACTTCCTTTTCTAAAAAGATATGTGTTTAGTAAAATGTATATTTGCTTCAAAGGGAGAACAAGAGTGACAAAAAGAAAGAAATCCTCCATCTTATTCATTTCCTGAAAGCCTGCCACATATAGGGCTGCTCTGGCTGAAACCAGGGCCCAGAAACTCAATCCAGGTCTCCAGTGTGGGTGCAGGAACCCGAATTCTGAGCAATTATCTGCTGCCTCCTAGGGGTTGCACTAATGGAAATGTGAAAGTGGAGTTGGTATGAGATTCCAGGCACTTGGACATGACCATGGACTCCCCATGCAGCCTCTTAGCTGCTGTGCCCAGTGACCTGTGTTGCAAATTGACGAGAGAGATCCTGGGATGGAGTTGGAGGCAGACTCTTAGAAGCTCAGGAGTCTTTATTCACTGGTCAGCGCCAACCTGTGGACTGTCATTCCACCACACATGGAAGAGAGGAGCAGCCCCAATCAGCCATGTTCAGGGATTCTTAAGCAGCAATCATCCAATCAACTAAGAGAGCACTGGCATATGATGCGAATCATTCAATCAACCGTGCTCACATCAGCGCACAATATAAATGATCCAATTAACTGTAGTGGCATGGAAAGATACCGAATTTAAGCATCGTGAACTTTAAACTATCCAATCCTAACAGTCGCATCCTATCTAGTAGCAAACAACAACAGAAGGCAAACAGGCCCTTGCATTTCTGTTTACAGAAAACAATTTGGGTCAACCAGGTTACTGCCTGAGTTGTGAAAGAAAAGCAAGATCTCATTCTGGAATAAGATAAGACTCTCACTTCTCTTTCAGCACTTTCCAAGAACCCAAGTTTATGGCAAAAGTCAGGGTAAGGACATGTCCCAGAAGTGTTTCAGAAGACCTAGTCTTGTTGGGCTGTCACACCGCCTCCCCTCTCATGCTTTCTCGCATTTCAGTTCCTTGCCTGTGAAATGAGAAAGCTGAAATCATATCTTACAGAGACTTGGGAGGGCCAGGGGAGGTAATGTGGAATTTGAAAGTATAAAGAAATATTAAAGCTGTGTTATTGACGGCTATGTGTGTTGCTCACAATTATATGAAAAAGATTATCTTGGCTTTTCCCCACAAGTCTGAAAACTGTAGTCATGGTGCAGGCTGCTGTGAGTTCCCTGCTCCCTGTGTGTGTGCACACACAAGTGCAGAACCTGGCAAGCGACAGTGACACCGAGAATGCACCCCTGATAGTAGTCTCTGTGTTCTTGCTAAGCGTTCTAAACAATGTGTTGTTTGTTTTCCTTTTTCTTTCTGGAAGAATTAGAATAAAACCTGAAAGCTTCCACTTTCTCTTATGGAAGTAAGAGACATTTAAAGACAGAGATTCAAATGCATCATTCAAAAGCTTGAAAGAAGTTCTTACTATAGTCACCTGTGCTTTTTTGAGAGCTTGGCGACTCTTAACGGGGGGAATGAGGAGGAAGGGCAGCCACTGGACCATGCTCAGTGTTCCCAGGCCATGGGTGTCCTGGTCATTCATGGCCTGATTTATTTGCCCCTGACAGCAGAACAGCCTTGTCAAAGAAGCTTTGGGGTTGGGGATGGGAGGGGAGGTCCAGGAAATGTAGAAAATAGTCAGATGCATTTCTTGCTTCCCTAAATGCTTTTGTACGTGGCAGAAGAACAATTGGAGACGTCCTGATCACATTTTGAATTTCAACTCCACTTACATTTCCAGTTTCTAAGACCCTCTGAGAGCTTCCAGTCTTCTGAGCCTGAGTGTTGTAACAGAAGGCCAAGCTTCTGGGAGAGTGAGAGGTTGCCCAGACCTGTCTGCCTGCGTGGCCTAGAAAAAGAGAGGAGTGTATGTTACACCTGGAAGCATGGTGTTGGGGAAAGATGGGCCCCTTTAATCTCACAGGCAACAAAATACCAAAGCACATGCTTTTGGCAGGTTTGCTGGGGGCTGGCGGCAGGTTGGCCAGGCGGGCAATCAGAGGCTTCCAGAGTTCAGCGGGACAGGAAGCTGGGGGCTGCCGCTCAGTCTGCTCATTAGCCAGGCCTGGCTGAGCCATGATTAGTCTTGCAGTCCTGCTGAGTGTTCCTGTATGTGGCCCAGGGGACAGGAGAGGTTCCCCAAACCTCCCAGACATTTGGTCAGCAACCCTTTCCTTCCCATCCCTCCTCAGGAAGTTAGAAAAGAAAATAAAAACAAATTAATTTTTTTTCCTTAAAGCATCCAAGTTGCTTTTCCCGTTTCCTGTTTCTTTGTCAAATAGTTTCCCAATATTCTAACGAAGGGCTAAGCTGCAGATATAAGTATGTTAATACTGATGCTCACACAGACTTAATTTCCTCTCAGGGTACAAACAAAACAAAATAAAACGAACCGGGAAACAATCCCTTGCTGACAACACTTTGTCAAGAAGATGAATATTCACAAAGCAATCATGAACCAGGGAGCATTCCAGGAAGGTGAGGAGCAGGTCGCAGTCAGGACTAACATGGGGTGGTAGCAAGAGGGCCTTGTGTGGATGGATCAGGCTGTGGGAAGTGAGGACAGCGGACAGCATGACACTTCCTCCCTGCCCCCAAGTCAGGGCTGAGAGCAGGCCACATCCTTCTTGTGTCTGGTTGAGCTGGGCTCTGCAGACACATAGTAATCACCCTAGCCCTTCTGGGGATCAAATGACAGCACTGCTGAAGGATTAGGAGCAACTCTATCCTCTTGGCTAAGACTTTGGAATTTTCATTACAATGACCTTGGGTGTGGTGAGAAAGGAATCCAGGTAACCAGGATCAAGTCTTAAACATGTCACCTGGAAAAACAACCGAAGGGCCCCCTCCCGAAGGGGCCTTCTTTCCGGGCCTCCAGCAGGGCTATCACACTTGTTTTCCTAAGTGTTTTTCCCATGGGGTTAGCATCCAGCGCTGTTACATGTGGAGCATTAAAGGGCCTTTGGTAGGTACAATGAGCCATGAATCGGAAACTGCAGGCCAGACGTCGACATTGTCCAGGCTGGAGACTGCCTTCCTTCTTCCCCTGCTCACCCGGCTGTTCTCATGGGAGGAGCTGGTGCTGCAGCTGCATTTCCCCAGGGGTTCCTGTGCAGAGAGAGCACTGTTGACAGTCAGACAAGGAACTGTCCTTGCCCAGGCAGCAGCCTGTAGCCCTGCAGATGTGAACAGATTGACTACAGGCCTGGAACTTGGAATGATGGAGAGGCCTACAGGCCCCAGACATTTCTTGACCTTTGAAATAGGAGGACTCTGGGGGACGAGTCATAACTAAGTTTGTAAAAAGAAAATAGTTTACAATTTCCCAGAGTGACTCTTAACATCTATTTGTGACAGTTAGATGGACTAATAGGCAGTCAGGGTCACCTCTGTGTTGGAATGAGAAAAGGGGGCATCTCTCTAAAAGTTTGCAATATATATATGTATATATACATATATATATATATGAATATCCCATGATTTGGTAATGTTACTTCTAGGCATACAGCCAGGAAAAAAATCTGTTTATCTGACCACCAGAAGATATATGCCACTCTAGCTTATTATTGATAATAGCAAAGAGAGGAGAAAGAGAATGAGAGAGAGAACAAGGAATGCTTATCAGTATTAGAGGGGATGGATGGTACTGCTTTCAAATAATGAGTTATTGTGCAGTAATAACAAGTAAGTAAACTGCATCTATCAACACAGATGAGACTGATAGTGAATGAAAAAATTATAAAGGCCTGCACAATGAATTTTTTTATGAAGCAGAAAAATAGGTAAAACTGATCTTCAGGTTTGG
The DNA here is from genome assembly GCF_030435755.1 of Ochotona princeps. Taxonomy (NCBI): domain Eukaryota; kingdom Metazoa; phylum Chordata; class Mammalia; order Lagomorpha; family Ochotonidae; genus Ochotona; species Ochotona princeps. The sequence continues at coordinate 29,590,679 of NC_080838.1, read as the reverse complement.
AAGTCAGGGTAGCAGTTCTTCAGGCATGAATAGTTCTCTGCAAGGTGGAGAGTTTATGATATTGGTAATGACTGAGGGTGGCTTGCACGGTTACATTTAGTTTGCAAAAATTCTGCAAGATGTCCACATGTGAGATGTGAATTTTTCTCTTCTGATGCATTTTTCTTTAGCAAAACGTTGAACAGGCAGTCTTGAAGCTTTTAAGTTTTCTTTTTGTTTCAGGGACTAGATATCATCTGATTAGGCACAGATTGAAGTATTTTAATTCTGTTGTCACTTTTGACTCTACTATTAGTCCCGAGGTGAGCATCTGGTATAATTTACATATAAATGATTACCAATTCCCAGGAGATGTGTTCCAGTTTCTTGTGGACTGGCTAACTGTGCAGGGTTTAGGGATGTGTAAGAACCTTAAGGAATTTCATTCATATCAGTGCCTTTTCTCTTTTGTTCTTTGCTATCATTACTTGGAGCGTTGTCTGTACATTATTAGTTAGGAATTAAAAACAAACAAACTAACAAAAGCAAAAGTAGAAGTCAGAAATTCATCCTCTGGAATTCTGATTTCATTGGTCTTTAGTTGGGATCTGGGCAGTACTGCATTTTAAAAGTGTTAAAACCTTTTCAATATGTCCCTAGTATTCTGTAAGACTAATTTAGGCAGATAGGATGAGAGAATACAGATGGGAAGAGAGGAATGGGACACAGGGGCAGACAATAGTCCAGATTTCAGCAAAGCTGCATCTAGAGGACAAGTGGTGAGGGCGTGGATGTCGTTAGTCAAGCAGGCTAGGCAGGGTCCAGACAAAGCAGCAGCCCAAGGCTTGTGGAGCTTTTCAGTAGGGGCGGGAAGACAGCTGAGTATTAGAAGCCTATGAAGAAAATGACCAAATTGACAGTGAGCTCCTTGGAGTCTAGCTGATCTGGAGAACGAGCCTGTAGAGCAGCAGCAAGATCACTGGCTGGGGGACGAAGCTTTAATTAGGCTTCTTGACACAGCAGTACAAGTTTTTGGGTCTTTATAATTGTCCCTAGTTATGAGTCCAGTTCCTTTCCTGTTGTGACTTCCTTTCTTTTTTTTCTGAACTAGCACGTCCTGTCCCTCAGCCTGGGATGGCCCCAGTGTGCCCTTTTGTACTGCTTGCTTCCTAATCTCAGTTTAAACATTGTCTTCCTTGGAAGACCTTTCTTTTCCCCTTCTCAGAAAAAGTAATCCAAAATGAGGAAATAAGGCAGAAGTGGCACAAGATCAATGGCTGGCTTATCTCTTCCAGCGGAGGAGCATCTAATTCTCCAGGAGGATGCATTTCTGTTCATGTTGTTACTGACTGGCTGAGGAAAGCCGAGATGCTGTGAAGTTGCATGTTAACTTGTATATTTCTGTGCAGTAGAAAGCATTACCCAATGCTTTTAGTCTTGTTGCCTGCCAGGATAACCATATTCTAAAGACATCTTTCAAAATGTCTATGGATACCTAATTCTTCAAATGACCTTTGGGGTAACTCTGTCTTTTATTAGTTCCCTTAGAGTTACATAAGACGTTGGCACACATTTATTGCATGACTTGTTTTTTAGCTTGACCAGGCTCTGCTTCCAGCTTTTTGTTTGTTTCTTCATGGTGACAGGAAATATCTTCAAATTCTGAAATTCTTTCTTCTGCTTCATTCAATTTTTGAGACTGTCTACTTTACTTTTAATTTATTCCACTGTATTCTTAATTTCTGAAGTATCAGCTTTCATTTGATTCATTTCCAGCATGACATATTCCTTAAATTCCTTGAAATTCTGTATGATGTGCTTCTCATGGTTGGTCAGAAGCTTTAGAATGAGTTTTCTGAATTCTGTGTCCCCCATTTTCTCGATGTCTTCCTCAGTGAACTCTGAGGGTGGTAGAGACTTTTGCTCCTTTGTTGGAGATTCTTCGGTAACATTCATAGTGTCTCTGTCTCTTATTTTACCTTTTGTCATTGCAATTTTGGTCACGGATTCTTCTCCTTAGTACAGATTTCTAAGATATATTACCTACAGGTCTACAAGTTGATTTTTATGTACAATCAGTGCCCTGGATTAGGAAAACGTCAGTTGTCCTGAATAACTAGTTTGTTGACAGCACTGATCTTGTCGATGTGTGCTGGCTGTTGAGTCTGAGTGCCTTCTGGAGTTATTTTGGGTGGAGTCTATAGGGTGCCATGACGTGACTGTTTTTTGGGGAGCCTATGCAGTGCTCTAAGATGGAAGTGATTTTGTTCCCAGCTTAGCTCCTGAGCAGCCCAGCTGTCCTTCCTTCAGTTAACAGTGCCGTGTCCCATGAAACTGGCGTTTTAGCACTACTGAATTATTGCATGCGCAGTTTACCCTTGCTTCTCCTGCAGTTAACCAATGTTCTGAGCCCTTGCCTCTCTGTGCAAGATGGTGACTGTAGGGGCACTGACAGAGATCCAATGCTGTCAGCTGTCGTTTCAGGGAGTACATAGATCCAGGAGGATATGAGGCTGGTGCTGCTTTCCCTGTGGGTTCAGCCCACTGCAATTAGCTAGAAATAAGCTCACTTTGGGCCATCCCTTGAAATCCACACTTGCTGCCCAGCTATACCACATGGCTCCTGGCATGGCTCTGCTAGGGAATTGGATCTGCTGGCTTTCAGATCCAGCGACCACACAGACTCTGCAGGGTGTGGAGTTGGTACTACCCTCCCCGTGGGATCAGTTCTGTGCACTCAGTCACAATTGAGTCCCCTCTGGGCCAGCCCATCAATTCTGTACTCTGCTTCACCACACAAGATGGCACCCAGAGTCCACTACTTTTTCTCCACTTGTTGCTGGTCAACGAGATCGGTAGGTCTCAGATTGCATTCACCTCCTTAGTTCCCCGCGGGAACCCAAGTTCCCACCTGGCTGTCACAAGAGCCAAGTGGAGGCTGCTGCTGGAGCCTGGAGTCTGGATTGCTGCTCACCAGCTGCTGGTGGGTTTTCTGTTCACTGCACCACTGCACCGCTGTCGCTGCCGCTTGCCTGTACCCATGGGGCCTCCGGGTATTCCCCTGCCTATTGCCTCATCCCTATTTTTCTCCTGTAATCTGCTGTTTGCTTCACCATATCTAAATATTATCAGATTCTCCATTATCCCAAACGTGTCCGCACCCTGTGCCACCATCTTGCCTCACCTCTGATTTTTATATTCGTTATATTTTGAAGTTACCATTTCAGAGAATTGTGATTCTGACAGAGATTGCCGCCTTAGGATGATGTCTTGGTACATGGGTATCATTGGCCTTTTTGGGAGGGAATAATTTCAGTGGGATGGGACTTTTTTTTTTTTAAGATTTTAGAGTATCTATGTATTTAAGTATGGTCTCATGCGCCTCTGAAAAGTTTATGTGCTAAAAACATAATCACTGTTGTGAATTATTAGGAAGATGGCATTAGGAAAGAGAAAAAAGTCGAACTTTTCTCCCTTTTACTAGTTTTCTAAAGTTGTTTCCGATCTGCTTCTAAATTTCTGGATCATGTTTGATGAAAGTTATAATCCCTTTTAGCTGTCTTCTCACCTCAGTACAAACATTTTCAAAAGTAGAGTATGATGAGGAGAATGAAGAAAAACGAAACATTTATAAAATCATGGGGTTGAAAAGGCTATAAATTGAGACAATAATAGGTAGGTGCTTCTTTTGTTTTTAGAACAATTTGATTAATTAGCCTATCTGACATTCTTGCATCTGACTGGAAAACGATCAATCTGTCTGACTCTGTTGGTAACTTTAGGATTCAGAACTTCTGAAGAAAAGAATTGTGTTGCATTCTCTGAAGTTACAACTTTTAAAACACTCTCGGTATCTTTTTTGAAGGTTTAGCTATTTGTTTGAAGAGCAGAGTGCTAGAGATAGGCAAAGACAATGAAAAAGACATTTTCCATCTGCTGGTTCACTCCTCACATGACCATAAGTGCCAGGTCCAGGCCAGGCTGAGGCCAGGCTGAAGCCAGGAGCTGGGATCTCCACCATGGCACACCTCTCCAGTCACTTGGAGTATCTTCCTCTGTCCTCCCGGGAACATTAGCAGGAAGCAGGATTGGAAGTGGGGCAGCCTGACATGGAAAGGACATCCCAATGTGGAAGGCAGTGCCACATTGAACTATTTGAAAGGTTTGTGTTCCTGTAGCTTTATTTGGAGACTAGAGATGATTGCAGTGACAACTAGCACTGGTTGAGCTGATTTGAGTACTGTCAATTTTTCTAAAGATAATTTAAAAAATTATTTGGGGGTACCAGGTGATCTTTTGATATATGTAAGCATATAATGATCATTACTAATTTCAGTTACTAATGTCACTTCTGTTCAAATTATCTGAAGACAAACTTGTACACAAACAGATTGTATTTGGTGACATTTTAAAAAAGAAAGTTTGCTTAAGTAATATAAATTCCAATCTCCTAATTTCATGTAGTTCAACGAGGACAAGTTGGTAATTCGAGAGTTTTAGAATTGTTTAGAGAAAATTCCTGGGTCTGGTGCTGTAGCCTAGTGGCTAAAGTCCTCGCCTTGCATGTGCCGGCATCCCATATGGGTGCTGTGTCTAATACTGGAAACCCCACTTCCCATCCAGCTCCCTGCTTGTGGCCTGAGAATGCAGTTGAGGACATCAAAGGACTTGGGACCCTACACCTGCATGGGAGACTCGGAATAGGTTTCCACTCCTGGCTTCGGATTGGCTCAGCTCTGGCCATTTTAGCCACTTGGGGAGTGAATCAGTGGATGGAATATCTTCCTCTGCCTCTCCTCTTCTCTGTATACCTGACTTTCCAATAAAAATATACGTATTTAAAATTTTACTTTGTTGTGTTTATTTTAATATGTGAAATTGGAAAGGTGCTGGTCGCTTAGCAATTCTGACTCTTTCATCTGGAGTGTCACTATGGTCCTATTGTTACACACTTAGATGATAGAAAGGGAAAAGTATTTGCACAAACTTGTTTCTGTGTTTTGAAAAGGAAGTGTGGGTATTATTGGCCTTGATGGTAGACCTCTTTTGAATGCAGTGGCTGTGCTCTACAAGTGCTTGTTGATGGTAGGTGAGAGGCTTGTTAACTGACATTACTGTAATTTTATTTTGCCAAGAATGGTAATAAATACAAACTTGAAAATTATATATATTTAATGTGGCCTATTGCCAAATGTTTACCAGGTACCCGTGAAAACCATACTTAATACTATCTTCGCATGTTTTGCATATAACTAGCAATGGACTCCATAGTTAGGATGAAAATCTCCCCAAAATGGAAGAACAACAGCAACAACAACAACAACAACAAAAACAAAGCACTTTAGGGACTGGCCTTGGAAAGCGGTAGGTTGTTACTGCTGGTAATACCTGCTTCCCACCAGAGAGTATTTATGTCTCAGCTCTTTTGTTTCTGATCCAGTTTCTTGCTAACGCATCTGGGCAGGCAGCAGAGGATGGCTCAAGTACCCATATGGGAGACAAGGATGGAGTTCCTAACTCCTGGCTTTGGCCTGGCCCAGCGCTGGGTGTTGCAACCATTTGGGGCACGAACAAGCAAATGGAAGTGCTCTCCTGTCTCGCTCTCTGATTGTATCTTACTCCCACACCTCCTTCTTTTACTCCGTCTTTTAAAAACTTGCATTTAATGTCATGGATTTATGTATATAATGGATGTTAATGCAAGGTGTTACAGTGAACCAATCTGGGATATTTAAGAATATAACACAATTCAAGTTCAATAATGACAAAAAGCAGATAAAGAGGGAAATTCTACTATAGAACACAGCATGTTCCTGTTTCAAAGGACTTTAAAGATAACGTCATATTTCTCAATCTAGGTACAAGGAAACACAGGTTTAGAGAAAATAAGTGACTTGCTCAAAGTCATATAGTGGAACAATGTCAATGACAAACCAATTTTTCTGTAAGTTTATTTTGTCTTTTGGAAAGTCAGATATATGAAGAGGAGGAAAGACAGAGAGGAAGCTCTTCTGTCCACTCCCCAAGTGGTTGTAACAACTGAATCTGAGCTGAGCTGATTCAAAGCCAGTAGCCAGGAGCTTTATCTGGGTCTCCAATGTGGGTGTAGGGTTCCAAGGCTTCGGGTCATCCTCCACTTCTTTTCCAGGCCACAAACAGGGTCGAGCAGCTGAGACATGAACTGGCGGCCATGTGGGATCCTGGCACATGCAAGGCAAGGATTTAGCCAATATGCTATCACAGAGACCAAACCAGGTGTTTTGACTTCTCTCCAAAAGTCTCTAAATAATGTCACTTGACTTTCCTTGTCATAGTGTTATACTCTGTTATCTTTTCATTTCTCAAGATCATAACCCAATAGAAATGTGTCTGATTATAAGTGGACATCCATAAGCCAGGGATGATAGAAATTCAGGCAGGTTCTGGGTTTAGTTATGGATACTGTCTGCTTGGGGGCCAGATCCTAGGATTCACAAAGTGTTTAGTTTGAGGAATCACACTTGGTGAGTGTCCCATAACCATTGCTAGGCACTATATTTGTGCAAAGCATTCTTGTACCTAAAAGGGTAGGCTATTCTCCAAGGATGGTAGGGAAGTCATATAGGAGAAAGTTAAAACCTTCCTTGAAAATGAAATTGAAAGGTTATTTAGTTGTAAACAAATTGAAATTTATGTATAGCTTTTTCAAATTGTACATTTTTTGTGGAGTTTTGGATATCCCTTGCACTGAAATTGTAGCAATGGGTATGTGGTGATTGAAATAGATATGTAGAGTATCAAGGGAGCACAGATGATTTAACTTAGCCAGGAGAGTTCTGGAAAATTGTTGCAGAGGCTTCGACATATGTGATCCATCTTGATGGCAATCAGAGTGAAAGGAGAGCGAGTGTTTTAGGAAAAAGAACCAACATGGCCATAGATGGGCAAGAATCCAGTGCCTCTCAGATTTACCATACTTCTGTTGTCTGATTTTAACCTTTATTGCTCGCTATCTCCTTGATTCCATACTTAGACACTCATGACTACTTCAGATTCTTTGCTTGAGAGTGCTTTTGGAGAACTTTTAGTCGGCAATATGTTCTTTTCCTTGCATATGTCTTACTACTTGCTTTCTGGCTCCATGTACTGCCAGCCCCAGGATAGAAGTACCTTGCTCAAAGAGCCAAGCTGTCTAGGAAGAAGATGAATTTGAGGAACATCAGCAAGCAAACTTGGAAGGTTGGAGAAATAGACAGCACATGGTTCATCAAGTTCCTTAAAAAGCACGATGAGGTGTCTGCAGTTTACCCAGAAGGTAATGGGAGTCATTGAGACATTTTCATCCCAGGAGAAACATTATTAGGTGTTTACTACATGAAAATCATTGTGAGAAGAACAGACTGGAGGGTCCAGTTCTGATGGGAATAAGAACAAATGTGAGACTCTATTAATTACTCAGACAAAAATTATTGAGTGCCTGAGCTAGGACTGCAATAGTTAAGAATAGAGGGAAGGGGACGTGCGTTGGAATATTTTGCCAGAAGAGAGGGACCATAATGAGCAGTTATTATTAAGGAATCTTTTAGTTTGACAAATGCAATTATTCCTGTTTCTTTTATTCTTGGTTAAATCACGTGAGATACAGCTTCCAAATCTCTAACAGGAAATCTGTAAAAGAACTTAGCCAGTGTCATGGCACACACTTATTAAATGCTAGCTCTGCAAATGAAAATGAGGGGCACTCTGATGCTCTTATCACATGCTGGACAGAGATGAGAGAATTCTCATTTTGAGTCAGTTGTGCTTTGTTAGGGTTCTCTATGAGATATCTATGGATGAAGGCTGATTTATTAGAGTAATCGGCTCAACTTGTTGTGACAGCTAAGGAGTCCCATAGCAAGTCATCTGCAGCCTGGATACCCTGGGATAACGGTAGTGTGGCTCAGTCTCTGGCTGAGGACCTCAGAAACAGGGAAGATGAGAGATGACCCTCCATTTGAGGTTGAAAGCCTGAGTGCTAGTAAGGGAGTCAACTGGTTTAAGACCTGGAGACCAAAGAACAGCATTCAAGGTAGGAATCGGGTGTGCCAAGACCCTCAGAGTGGGAGACTCATTCGTTTCTGTAGTCTGCAGACCCTCTGGCCAACTGACGGTGCCTGCCCACAGAGGTCTGCTTTTCCCATGTGTTCCATTCAGATTTTGGTGTTAATCTCACTTTGAAATTTTGTTTTAAAGATTTATTACATTTTTTTATTGGGAAGGCAAATATATAGAGACAGAGAAAGATCTTCCATCTGTTGATTCACTCCTCAAATGGCCTCAATGGCCTGAGCTGTGCCGATCAGAAGCCAGGAGCCCAGAGCCTCTTCCAGGTCTCCCACGCAGGTACAGGGTTTCAAGGCTTTGGGGTGTCCTTGATTTTTTTTCCAAAACACAAGCAGGGAGCTGAAAGGGAAATGGGGCCACTGGGATTAGAACCAGTGCCCATACGGGATCTCAGCATGTTCAATGTGAGCAATAGGCCAGTAGGTTACCGTGCTGGGTCCTCACTTGGAAACTTCTTTGCAGCCACACCTAAAATAATGATCTTCTAGGTTTCTATGTATTCTTTGATCCAGTTCAGTTGACACAATCAAACTGATCATCACTGCCCTTTAGGTAAGTTGTCTGGTTTTAAGAATCTCATCAGAATTACAACGTATTTTATGAGGTTTTTTTAAAGGAATAGAATTCAGAATCAACAAGATTAGAATTTGTCCTTGAAAAGCACTAGATCTGTAATGTTGTTTTGAAGTTTTCTCCTATGCTTCTTCCTTTGTGAATAGCCAAAGAGGTTGTTAGAATAGTTTACCAAACCTGCTTGGGAATGAAGCAGAGTGTTTGGTAGGTAACAGTAATTTATTTTTTCATTCAGGATGAACCTGAGTGAACTCTATTGTTTAGTTTGACACTCTGCTCTTTGCTGTTTTACATTTTAATTATGTAAGCTATAGATAGTAAAACATGATTTATATTTCATAGAAAGCATATCCCTTTGGAGGGGTAATAAGAGAAAACAGGGAAAATAGAGTAGTTTTCCTAATGTAATTTGTATGGCATTGTTACTTGTAGAAGGGCAGGACTATCATCTTTCTAATAGTAATATTTTCTTTTATAGAAAGTTTTCCTTTATGGAAGAATTTTTTTAAAGGGAAGTATTTATTCTAAAATATGTTTTTAAGTTCTATAGGCAGTAACATTGCTGAAAGCAAAGCTAAAAAAAAAGTCCCACAGGCACAAAGCCAACTTTAAAAGGAGAACCCTACTGAATTTCAACCAAATGCGCTGACAATGCACCACAGGTGGACACCACATGGAGGATGAAGCGATGTGATTGTGAAGGTCATGTTGACAGGTCCATATCCATAATCTATTCTTCTTAGATTTTATCTGTGCATCTGGTACATATTTATGCATGTCTTTTTACTCCAGGAGCTTAGAGTTCTTTCAGTAGGTCAAGAGTATCCTATACAATTAAACATCAGGTTGCAGAGTGATGGCAAAGTGGTGTGACTATGTTGGGAAATGCAAAGGGCCTTGGATCAGGCAGAGCCTTGTTGGACTGTTTGACGTTGTTTGAGGATTTTTGCTTCTGAGAACAGCATTACTAGAGTCTCAAGGATGAGGCTATTCTATAAGCTGCCATTGTCTAGAAAATTCTAGTGATGGAGATTTTATTAAGGAAAGGAGCTGAAACTATGTTGTCAGTACCAAGGCAATGGTCCTCTGCTTCTGTTGCATATGATAAACTAAGAATAAATACCTTGGTAATGTAGCATGGGCAGTCATGGCTAGTAATATAGAATAACACCCATCCAAAGGCATATGATTACCTTTCATGGGCACAATTCCAGCTCAGTCTCAGCCTGTTTATGTCATTTCCCAGCAAATGTCCCAATTTCTCAGTGCATTATTAACATAAATGTCTATCCACATTATTATGGTCATGTGAGCCCTAAGGAAATCTATCACATTTTTTATATTTTCTCGTAGAGAGTTAGTGTCGTGTCAGGAGACACAGCTTGGTCTTCTAAAATGTGACCCAGAATAAGAGTTCAGAGTTGCCCTTTAGTTCAGATTAAGTCACTTTCAAGGTACAACTAACTGGATTGTTTTGACAGTTTCAAAGTTTCTTTCCTCATGCCTAGTCCTGTCACTACTTTCAAGTCATTATCCAGTTACACAGGTGGGAATCTGCTTTGTGTTAAAACACATCAGGTATTTTTTTCTTCCTTTCTTCCACCTTTCCTTGCCTGCTTTCTTTCTTTATTCCTTCCCTCCCTTTCTTTCTCTTTTCCTTATTCCCCCTTTCTTCCTTCGCTCTTTTTATTTCTTCCCTTCCTCTTCCCCTCCTTCCTTCCTCCCTCGCTTTTCCTCTTTCTTTCTTTCTTTCTTTCTTTCTTTCTTTCTTTCTTTCTTTCTTTCTCCTTCTTCCTCTTCCTCTTCCTCTTCTCCTCTTCTTTCTTCTCTCTCCCTCCTAACCTCTCTTCCTTCCTGGTCTCTCTCTCACCTCAGCTTTCTAAGTTAATTCTTTGTGCCACTTTATAAATGTTCAATCTTTTGTTACTTACAAATTTTTATGTCTCTAAAATATGGAGAAAATAAATGCTAGTTTTAACCATCAAATGTTTTGAGGATATTGTATTTCTCATTATCATATTGTACAGAACAATGAGCAACTAAAGATATTTTCTGAAATTTTACGTAAAAAAAATTAGCCATGGTTTTCTATTGTGTCCCCAGTCTTCTGGTTTTACTAATTTTGAACAAACCATGCTTGAAAATGATTGATGGTATCAATTGGTTAACTCTTACCCATGTTGTAGAATTATGGAGATGGAGCCATCTCCAGATTAAACTTGTATCTCTATATCCAATGGTCCCAGGTGCAAAGATGAACCTGTTGGCATAGCCAAGTCTTCAGGTTTCCAAAATGTGAACACTCCCTGTTAAATGGGTATGGTGAGTTGTCCTGTGTCACCTTATCAGACACAGAACATGAGGTCACTTGAGGCCTGAGGAACTGTTCCTATTCTACAAACACCACTACGAATAAGCCATGGCCGTGGGGAGCACAGCCTGACATTGTGAGACAGAGACTTGATCCCTAGGGAGCACTGGAAGCCATGTATACCCCCAGAGTCAGTCACTGAACTGCCACTAGAGGGTGCAGTTTGGACACAGCTATACGTTGTGCTCAATGTGACTGACTCAGATAATGCAAAAGTGGCCTTGGAAGCTCTTTGTGTAGGCAAAAGAACTGTGGAAGAAGACATATTATGGGGACCCAGAAAGGAAAGTTCTCTGGTAAAAAATAAGAGTGATGATAAAAATCATTTATTGAGTATTTACCAAGAGGCAGGTATGATTTCAGTGTATTTGTCTCATTTATCAACATCACTACAATCACCAATTAAGAACTTAATTGTTTTCACAAAATAGATAAAATGGAGGCCCAGAGGAGCTTACCCAGACAAATGTAGGTTTTAATGGAGCAGCTGTTTTTCAATCTTGGACCATCTGAATTCACTACCATCCTACAATGTAACCCTTGCTGTATGCACAATTAGAAAGGACTGAGGTTAACTCTTACAGAGAACCTGTGGGATGGCGTCCTTGCAAAAGGCTTATGAGGCAGAGTTCACAAATCCTACAAATATAGAATGTATCTTAACTTTCCTATGCTTGGTGATTCAAGTAAAAGTTTGATGTTTCCAACTGCTGTTCAGAAACTGTAGTTTGAAATGTGGAATGTGTTTCTGGGGATGATCATCTGTCTGGAAAAGAAATCTCTGCTGAGAGAAACAAGTTGAAAGAGCCCAGGACATGCCACCCCCAAACAGACTTCTTTAGCCTTCAAACTAAGGGCTCGCAGGGAACTGGAAGTCCAGGGAGGTTTTTTTCTTGTCTGCCTAAGCTCGATCTTCCTAAAGGACGTGAGCTGTCATCCTCCCCTTCTCCAGTAATCTTATCCACCAAGGAAAGTGAACTCCCTTTTCACTGGAAAGGAAACGGGTCAACAGTGGACTCAAGTGACTTTGTCACAGGCACATTCATTTGTTCTCCAATTCATCTACACTTTCCTGAGTTGCCTACATCCCCCCACGGTCTCCCTGTGGTAAGGGTATGTAAATTTCTAGATCTCACTGCGAATTCCACGTTTATTTTTCTTTCAAGTACTGTAGTCACTTTTCCATGTACATATAACTGTTTTGTATACTGTTTCTTCAGTTGATCTGTCTACTAACAGATTATTTCATAGATTTTGGTTTTTGAACTCTTAGAAAATAAGAAAAAAATTTCCCTTTCCTACAAAGTTAAAACAAGAGCCTGAGAGAATCTGATTTTTTTCTGGTTTTCTTATCCCTGAGTTTTCATGGATTCTGGCAGCACCAGACAAGTACAATTCCAGACTTGAGGTGATAACAGTTATATCATACACATTATCTGAGAGCTGTTCTTTGAGGGAGGTACCTCTAGATCCGAGATCTCATGGGAGAAGCCTTAGCTTGTGACTGCAGGTGCATCTGAATTATGGAAAGGGGGGGCTATACTAGACTCTTGGGAATAATCAACACTTAAAAGGAGACTAAATGGAGGCTTTAAGGAATTTTAGAAGGTGCCTCCTGAGAAGTGGGGGAAAAGTTACCAGAAAAAAGAGAGCAAAGGAGACAGATAATACTCTGAAGCTTACCAATATATGAACCGAAAAGGGTTCATTGGATTTTTTTCAACTCAGATTGTTGATGATTTTTAACTGTTTTGGCAAAAGTCAGATTATTCTGAGCCAAGGAGTAAGGTAAGGAGAAGACGTGCTGAGACTGGCTGTCGTTCTTGCAGTCACTCTCTTGTGACATTGTAGAGCTCATGATGGTCAAGCTATGAGAAAATACATGTTGTGAACAGAGCATTCCTTGATGGCTTTTCTGCTTAGTTGTCAGTCAGATAACTCCACTGAAAGAAGATAAAGAACCAGCTCAAGACTTCACAGTTCATCAGCATGAACTTGGGAATGATTTTGAAGAGCATCGTTTTGTAGGTCATGTGGTCCTAAAACAAGAGCTTGACTAGTAAATAGGATGGCCTCCTTCAGGCAGCAAAGCTCTTGTTTCTCAGAAAAGCCATTTCCCCACAATCTCTCCTCAAAGAAGAAAACATGGGATGAAGAAAACATGGGATTTTCTGACACTGTGATTAAATGTTCAAATAGGCTAGGAAAGTTGCTATCAAAAGCCTACACAGAAGTCTCAGAAATATGACAGTAACAGTTTTAAAATAAGATCTTGAAGAGTAAACTTTGGCGATCTTGATTAACCTTATTTGGGATAGAGTCATTGGCCACTGGCTTTCATTGTTAAGGGACTGGTCATGTACCGCTCCACAGCTGTGCACTGAATCTCTGCCAGCTAAACTGAGCTGATTTGACAAAGTGGTTGTTTGTAAGCCCCAGAGAGCCTTTTTGTATCTCAGCCCCTGGAACTGCTCACAGTATTCCTGTGGGTTTCAAGATCAGACCTAAGCACATTTGAAAAACTTCACCTGGCATGAGCTGAGTCTAACATGCTAGAATGCAAAATGATTTGAACAAAAGCAAAATTAGGGTGGAGACCTCAAAGTACAGCATGTCCTTGTGAAGTCTGGAGGCCACAAATCTATTTATTTTTGTCTCAGATTGAGATGAGTAGATGGACTGGTTGGATAGTTTATATAGTGTTAGTCATCTGGCAGTGTTATAAACTCCTGCCTACCTCCAATTATATGTTTCTCTTTACTGGAAGAATAATAGAAATCAGCCATACTCCTTCTCCCCGACTCCCCACCCCATATCCTTTTAGTTTCTTAAGCGTTCATTCTTGAATGAGAAATGTTTTATTGCTCTTCTACGAATAAAATTATTTTAGCTGATGGGCAGGAAGAAGGAAGACAGGGAATGAAGGAGGAAGAGAAAGAGAGAACAAGCAAGCGAGGTCTTATCTGTTGGTTTGCTCCCTTACCTGAATCACCTAGGCCTGGTCTGGATCAAAGTCTGGTACCAGGACACAACGGAAGTCTCACACATAGGTGACAGGAATCCGACTGCTTGGGTCATAAGTTCCTCCTCCAAGGATCTACAGCAGTACAAAGTTGAAGGTGGATGTTGAGCCCAGGTACTGGATGTGGAATGTGATACCTTGATCAGTGTCCATCATTTTGTTACTTTTTTTTTTTACAAGAAATCTTTACGATGATTTTTATATTATACTTCAAAGCTTTCATTCCTATAATTATCATATTAATAGAAATCGATATGAAAATGTGTTGATACAGATATTCTTGAACTGACAAACTTGTAGAAACAGAAAAAAAAAAAGAATGAGCCAAGTTTTACTGAATATAAACTTCGACATCATGAGTTTAATATTGTGGTAAGTTGAGAAAGGATATTGACTTTTTATCTTTTAGTTATTTTACTAATAATAAGTCCCATAAGTGGACATTGCCATGGCTAATTGTGTTTTTGTGTTGGTCTTGATCTATATCTTCTATTCCATCTCCATCTTCAGATTATGTCTTTAAATAATTTCAGGGGAAAAATGGTGATAATACACTAGTTAAGGCAGTGGTAAAGCTTAAGCTTGTGCTAAATAGAGAATTCAGTTCTTCTAGATTCTATACTTCATGGTATAATCACTACATTTATCCATTCTCTCACTCATTTATGTGATAGCCACTTGTAATAAGTTCATGTGTCTCCTGCATTCCAGGAACATCATTTGTGGATGGGGAATAGACTAAGTAAACAGTAAAAATTGAGGAGAAAATGCTATAAGTGCTAGTAAAACAAACAAATAAGCAAACAAACCATCAAATCAAACCCATTGGAACTGGTAAGTGAATTCAGTTGCGGGATACTAAATCAACATGTAAAACAGTAGCATTAAATAGTAATAAAATAGCTGAAAAAAGAAATTAAAGAAAGCGATTCCATTCACAATAGCCATACAGAGAAAATATCTAACAATGATTTAAACCAAAGAAATACAAGATTTCTATAGTGAAGGTTATCAAACACTGACGGAAGAAATTATGGAGGACATCAAAAAGGGAAAAGGCATCCTATGCTCATGGGTTGAAAAAGTTAATATTGTTTAAATGTCCATGTTATTGAAATTATTTACAGATTTAGGTCAGTGCTAACAAAAATAATAGTGGTATTCTTCACAGAAATAGACAAAACAAAAGCAAAATTCCATAAAACACCAGAGTAACCAAAGCAATTCTGAGCAGAAAGAAGAAAACCAGAGGCATCACTATGCTTGTCTTCAAAATGTAAGACCAAAAACAACAGGGAGCTGGCATAAAAACTGACCTGCAGATTAATGCAATAGCATAGAGTATCCAGAACTTAGTTTGTGTGTTCATAGTCACTAATTTGTTTTTATGAAGATGAGAAGAAGACACATTGAAGAAGGAACTGTCTCGTTAATAAATGGTGTTGAATCAGCTCAGTTCTGGCTATTGTGGTTACCTGGGGAGTGAATCAGTGGACGGATCGTCCTCTCTGTCTCTTCTCCTCTTTGTATATCTGACTTTCCAATAAAAATAAATAAAGCTTAAAAAAAAAGTGCTGAGAAAACTGGATATTCTAATGTGGAAGAAGGAAACGAGATCTCTTACTTCTCCCCCGTCTCTCATCTCTGAACTAGATGTCTTACCTCTCATCTCTAACTCAGGGGCTGATGAGATAGATCAGGTTAAGCCACTGCTTGCAGCGTATCACACATGGGAAGGCTGGTTTGAGTGTGGGCTACTCTGCTTCCAACCCAGCTTCCTGCTAATGCTCCTGGGAAGGCAACAGACATGTATGTGTGTCTAGCCTAGACCTGGTTGTTGCAGCCATTTGAATAGTAGACAGTAGATGAATGATCTTTCATTTTCTGATTTTCCTGTGCTGCTCTGCCTTTCAGACATACTAAGCAAACAAATTCTAAAAATCAAATCAAAATGTGTCAAGAACCTAAGTATAAGATCCAAAGCTGTGAAACTACTGGAAAAAAACAAGATGATAATTTAAACCATTATTATAGGCAAAGACTTTCTCAGGTAAGACTCAAAATACAGAGAGTAGAAGAAAAACAACACTTGGGATTATGTAAAATTTGAAAGCTGTTGCCTAGAAGGAAATAGAATTGGCCAATAAATATATGAAAAAAATGTTCACTAAAACTAACTGTCAAAGAAATGCTTATCAAAATCACAACAGATATCTGAGAATGGTTGTTACCCAAAAGAGAAAAATACAGCAAGTCCTAGTGGAGATGAATAGAAAAGGGAACCCAGTGAGCACTAGCACGAACATTCTGAATGTTTCTACAAAAATTGCAAATGGATCTATAAAGGGCCCCGCAATCCCATTGCTGGGTATATACTCACAGCAAAAGAAATCATTGTATTAGAGATATTTGCAAACCTCTGTTTATGGTAGTGAGATTCACAATAGCCTAGATATGCAAGCAATCAAGGTGCTCATTGCCAAGTGAACGGCCAAACATGTTTATACTATGAAATGTTGTTAATCCATTCAAAAAGAAGGCTTCCAGTCATTTAAAGCAAAAAGTGACACTGGAGAGCATTGCACCAAGTAAAATAAACCAGGATGAGACTACATGTTCTCACTCACTTATGGAAACTATCAAAGTTGATCAGATACAAGTAGAAGGTTGAGGGCCCAGCACGATAGCCTAGCAGCTAAAGTCCTCACATTGAATGCGTTGGGATCCCATATGGGTGCTGGTTCTAATCCTGGCAGCCCCACTTCCCTGATTGTGCCCCGGAAGGCAGTCAAGGACGGCTCAAAGCCTTGAGACCCTGTACTTGCGTGGGAGATTTGGAAGAGGCTCCTGGTTCCTGGCTTCAGATTGGCTCAGCTCTAGCCTTTGCGACCCTTTGGGGAGTGAATCATCAGATGGAAGATCTGCCTCTCTGTCTCTCTCTCGTCTCTGTATATCTGCCTTTCCAATAAAAATAAATAAATCTTAAAAAAAGCAAGTAAAAAGTTGAATAGAGGTGAGAAAGAAGCCTAGATTGGGCAATGGGCATGAAAACTGACGGAAGAGTTCCACCATTAGTTCTAACTAGAAAAATAAGTAGAAAAGAGTTACAGCTTGAAAGTGATAATATTTGAGGATATGGAAATACTCATGGCCCTGATTTGATAATTACATATTGCATATAAAAATTTAATTATTACACTATATCCTATAAATAAGTACAAATGCACTTCAGTTTGAAAATTAAAAAAGAAAATAGTCAATTTGCCATTAGCGGATGTGCTTCTTAATGGATCTTAATGTTCATTGATGTAAATGACTCTGTCCTTTGTGCAGGTACTTATATTGATGTCATTCAATTTTGCTTTTCTTTTTAAAGATTATTTTGTTAGGTGGATTTCCTGGGCATATCCATGGACTTCAGGGGTTGGACAAATGTCAATTTATGTGGCAAATATAGTGGGGAATGTGAAAGGATTGCATTAAATCTATAGATCAAATTATAAGGTATTGTGATCTTTCACATTGACATTGGATATATTTCAATTTATTCACTTCTCCATAATTTTTCTGGTATTTATAAAAATTCAGTGTAAAATCCTTGTACTTCCTTTGTTAAATTCATTCCCCAATTTTTTTTGATACTATTATAAATGGACTGGTTTTCTTCATTGCGTTTCCATTGTTGATTGATTTTACATAAAGTTTATAGAAAAAGTATAATTTAAAAATTACCATAAAATTTAATAACAGACATAATCTTTCTGTGTCTAGAAGTTGAATGTAATTGTATTACCAATCTTTAGGCTGCTGAGGGATTTATTGCTTTACCTCTTACAGATATGTCAAAGAAAGTATAAAAAGAGAGGGAGGTAGCGAAGCCTTGAGCAAAGCAGGTAACAGTGGTTTCTCTTAGGCCTGAATTTCCCTCTTTTGCCTCTTTGTCTTTCCTCAGAATGATGCCTGTCTTGTCTCTTAGTATAAGCCAGATGTATTTTGTGCGGTGGTGAACTAATGATTGCAAGTTTTTCTTTTACTATTTTTTTTCAACTATCATTAATTGGTTTTGGTGAATATGTGCAGCTAAATTATTTGGAAACATCATTTTAAGTCTCTTTAAATGTTTATTTGAAGGAGGAGGGAGAGAGAGAGAGAGATAATCCCATCCACTTATTAACACTACAAATGTCTACAACGATCCTGGCTAAAGCAGGAGCCTAGAGCTCATTCCAGATCTCCCACAGGGTTAGCAGAGATCCCACTACTGAACCATCATTAGCAGAAGGCTAGAAATTGGAAGCACTGCTCAATCAGAATTTATTTATTTATTTAGTTTTGTTACAAAGTTAGATATACTGAGAGGAGGAGAGATAGAGAGGAAGTGGAGCTGCCGGGATTAGAACCAGCAGCCATATGGGATCAAGGTGAGGACCTTAGCCACTAGGCCACGCCGCCGAGCCCTCAATCAGAATTTAGATGATACAGTTTCTTAAAAGCATGGAATTTCAAAAGAATCTTTATGTGTTTACATTTTAAATGGAATATGTACAATTTTTGTGGAAGTTTCAAACAATGCTTTTCTATAAACTTTACAATATTGGCATACACTATAAACATGTTGGAAATTTTTAGGGTTTTCTTTTCTTATCCTGGAAACAATGTGAAAGAACTTTTAGGTGCCTCTTGCATAAAATATGTTTCGGTATTGTCTATGGAACAGAATCAGAAATATAGAATCCTATCTACATAGGATAGGATAGAATCCTATCTATATAGGATAGAATCGTATCTATATAGGATAGGATGTACTCCCTAAGTACATCCACACACACCCCCTTTGACCTGTCTTACATCATTCACCATCTGCCTGAATCTATAATTTACTTAAATAATAGCTAATAAATTTCAAAACCAAGTGAAAATAGCATCTGCTGCCCCTGAGAGTCACCTGATCCCCTCAGACAGAATAAGCCTCATTTTAGGACATATTTATAGTTGTTCAGATTTCTATTAAGGCGCTCATATTGCTAAGATGTGTATGGTTCCTTGGTCGGCAACTCTTTTCCCACGATTTCACACTGCATCTTCATCTATGTACTATTTCAAAAGCTACCATAGAGATGCATGTGGTGTAAAAGTCACGAAGCAGGGAATACTCGCGTCGATATTGGTATGTTTGGATTCAAGTCTCAGCTTCATTCCACATTCAGCTTCCCACTGATGCACACCATGGTGGGGGCAGTGGTCTTGGCTTAATTGCTTGGGTCACTGGCATCCTTGTAAAAGATCTGGTCTGTGTTCTAGATACCTGACCTTGACCTGACTTATGCTTGACTATTGCAAACATTTGGAGAATGAACCAAGGGATGGACACTCTCTCTCTCTCACTCTCCTATTTATTTGAAAGGAAGGTATAGCAAATACACAGAAGAACTAAAAACACTTTTTTTAGAAGCTGCCATATTTTAACATGAGTATTTTCCAATAGCTTACTTATTAATTTGGCATTGGACTCCTGGCATAAACTGAGGTAATCAGAGAATATCTCAAGCATTTTTTTAAAATTGAAGCTTCAAATCTAGTTAGTTTTCCTTTGTGAAGTATAGGCTTGATAGTCAAATGATTGTGATCAAAAGTGGGTGTTTGGTGCAACAGTTAAGCTGTTAAGAGGCTCACATCTCACATTGTAATGTCCGAGTTCAAATCCCTTTTCCATTTGCAATACCAGCTCTCTGCTAATACACACTAACGGAGAGGTAGCAGGTGATGATTCAGGTGACTGGATCCTCCTTATTACATGGGAGGCCAGAAATGAGTTCTTGGCACCTGGCCCAGCAGCCCCAGCTGTTGTAGACACTTGGCCAGTGAACGGTGGACAAAAGTTTTATCTCTTCTTGTCTGCCTGTGTTTCAAATAAATAAATAAATAAATAAGTAAATAAATAAAACTGTTACAGCAAAGATTGACTTTAAAATACTTGGGAAACATGTTTCATAAGCTATAGTTAATATGTACTTGAGTAAGACTCATCTTAACTAGTTCATTTCTCAGTGTTGAGCATGTACAGCAGGTTAGGATTTCTAGAAACTTGACAAATGCCTTATAAGACACAGGAGAAATATATTTGTTTAGGCTACATTTTAACCAATTTCTCCACTGGCAAACTAATTTAGATAGGATTTTCCTCAACAGTGGACTATTGTAATCATTGCAGTGGAACCAAAGCAACTATAATGTATGATTAGTTATTTACTTTTGGTTTGGGAAAGATTTGCTTATAAGAGAGATTATTTCAGGAGGGAGGAACGCATTTCCTCAGCAAGTTTGCTATCAGGCTTTTGTTTTGTTATACATGGTTGTGTACTTTGGCTGTGTAAACCCAACATATGTTCCAGTCCAGCTTAGTTCCTGCTTAGAGCGGTTCTCCTTATTTGTTCAAGGCTTTCAGGAGTATTTTTATTTATTTATTTATTCGTTTTGCATTTATTCTGAGCATTCAGAATAATGCTGCCAGCGATTTGCGTTTGAGCCATGACTTTCAGGGTTGAGAAGCAGGCTCTGTCAGTTTTGGTGCTGACAACTTGGATGCTGGCGATTTCACAGGACTCCGTATTTTACACAGATGGAGTCTCATCCCATGGAGATATGTTTTTTGACATGGATGATAGATGCGGCACTCAGACTTTTTCCCACATGTCCTGGTTAAACAAAAATAAATCCTGTTCACTGTCTATATTTCTAGTAATCCATGTCTTTAATTTAAAATTCATTAGCATATTTTATGTTTCCATAAGACAAAAATGCTTTTAGAATCTCTGTGTATATACTTACTTAATACAGTTCATGAATTTGAATGCTTGAGAAAGCTAATGAGAAATTTTAGACAAAACGGTTTTACAAAGGAGAGTTATATTCTGTGTTAGGTCTCAAAAATGATTCTAGAGAACCAAGGAATCAAAAATTGGAACAGTAAGTTTAATTCTTCAGCATTAACTCCTTAATGCATTTCTTAAATTATTTTCTCAATATCCAATTTGCTATGTGAACCACAGGGTTTCCAGTGATTTGATAAATATGACCATCAAGTCAAATAAATTTAAATGCTACCTGCTTTGCCCAGCATCCCATATGGGCTCTGTTCCAAGACCTGGCTACTTTACCTGCAATCTAGCTCTGTGGTTATGGCCCAGGTAGCAGAAGAAACCCAGAAGAAGTACCTTTCTCTCAGTTTTGGACCAGGCCAATTCTAGCTTCTGTGGTCCTTTGGGGAGTGAACCAGTGAATGGAAGATCTCTCTCTGTCTCTCGGTCTCACTTGTACTCTGCATTTCAAATAAAAATAAATTACTAAATAAATTTAGAATTCACAAAAGTTATTCAGCAATGAGTCACAAGTAAAGAATTACCCAACATAAGAATGCTATTTCCCCTAAATTCTGATTAAGAAAAAGGAAATGTGTTTAATATTTTTAAAATTATTTTAACCAAGTCATAATAACATATGTATCAGATAATAGAGTTGGACAGAAAGCTCCTAGAAAAGACCTCGTGTAAGCCCTTAACTTTTAGATGAGAAAGCCAGGCCCAAAGAGTTGACCTCATGTGTGCTTATTCACACAAGCAGGAATTCATCCGTCATACTAGAGCCCACTGTGATTGACTGCTATAAGAACTCAATTGCAGCCCTCATCATCTGCATGTGTAGTGTTACTGTGTGTCCAACAATATCTTACCATTGTGCTTAATGCTTTTGATAATCTGATGATTATTTTAAAGTTATTTATTTATGTATTTGAGAGGAAAAATTACATACAGGGTGGAAACGGGGGAGACACACACACAGAAAGTATCATTTATATCTTATCTGCAGGGTCCCTTCTTTCTAACTGTTCATTTTTAATTTTTGATGTTTACATAGTTGATCAGGGTGGGAAGGATTGAAAGTTAGGGAAAAGCAGGTGTGATCATTGTTTCCAAATTGTCTATTTCTTGCTGTTTCTGGGGGCATGGGAAGGTAAGGAGAGAAGCCAACCCAGTCTCTCAACCACCCCAGTACCCAGGATGGGAATGGTCACCAATTTCATCATAAGGTCCCAATGTGGTGCATACGCTGAGGGTTCTACCAAAGTGGTTTGGATAGTTCTGAAACGCTGTCAATCTCACCAATCCAAGGATGAGAAAATCCTTCCAATGTCCGTTGGCTGACACAGTTGATCTTAGAGTCTCCATTCACCCAAATTTTTGCTGTCACCGTTTGGCTAGGGTAGTTGTCCAATTTGTTCTGTTCACCTTCCTCTGCTATGGAACCAGATGTCTTCTGCAGAGTGCAATGGGGTTGCCATCTCCTCCATGTGCATTAGGAACTGTCATTTGCTGCTCTTTCAACTGAGGAGGATTTGTTCTTGCAGGTGGGCCCAAGGACGTGGGCTAGGTAAGCCAAACACTGTAGAAGCCCTTGCCCTCAGGGCTCACGGACTCCATATCTGCCTACCATGCCAATGGGCCCAGGGAGTCCCCCACTCCTGGGGCTCACGGACCAGGCACCCACAGTGCAAGGGACTTGGGCCAGGCAACCCGGGCCAGGCTGGTTGGGTCCCTTCTTAAGTGGTCACGGTAGCTGGGTCTGGAGTAGGTTGAAATCGGTATCCAGGAACTCCATCCTGGTCACCCACAAGGGTACAAAGTCCAAGAACTTTGACTATGATCTCCTGCTTTCCCTGTTGCTATAAAAGGAAGATGGATCAGAAGTGGAGTAGATGGGAATTGGGGAATGGGAAAATGGGATAGCCTAACCCACTGTAGCAAATACTTGTTCAAATTTAAAAGATTATAACATTATCACCCCTGTTTAAAAGAGAAATAAGGAAGAGATTTAAAGGGGTGATTTCAATTCTTCAATTCAAACCATCATGCTGCTTTGAATCTAGATCTATGTTAACTTTAAACTCCAATGCTAGGCCTGGTGCTATGGCCTAGGGCTAAATTCCTCACCTTGTGTGCGCCAGGATTCCATGCTGGTACTGCTTCTAATACTAGCAGCTCCCTGCTTGCAGCCTGGGAAAGCAGTTGAGGATGGCGCAAAGTCTTGGGTTCCTGTACCTGTGTGGGAGACCCAGATGAAGCTCCATGCTCCTGGCTTGGGATTGGTTCAGCTTTGGCTGTTACAACCTCTTGGGGAATAAATCAAGGGATGGAAGCTCTTCCTCTCCGTATATCTGATTTTCCAATCAATCAATCAATCAATCTTTGTAAACTCCAATGCTTTTCAGCTGATTTGCGTATGAGTAGTGATGCTTGTCGAGCTGATAGCCATATCTGAAAGGTTCAGAGTACGTATATAAGAACATGAAAGTGAGGTTCTTGAATTGTGTTCCTGGGGACTCTTGAACTTGGTTTGGTGTTTCCTCTTTACTTCAATTATCCCATTCTCAGTCTTCCTTATTCTCTTCCCTGCGAGGTCAAAGGAGGATGGACGAGACAGGCAAATGGATCGAAAACATAACAGTTCAGGAGGCTTTGCACTAATTCATTCTCCAAAGAGTAGCTAAACAAATATATGCATTGGACAGTCTCCTTGGCCTTATGAAGTTTATATTGCGTCTGTGCATCACTGTAGGATGTACATAAACACTGACCTTTCCTTGACCGAATATTACTCTTCACAGCAGTGTCTCTTTGCAGTAGTAAACTTATTCAGGCATGGCATGGAAGTTTATTTTTTTCCTTTCTTTCCTCACCCCCCCGCCACTGTGTTTCTTTTAAGTTTGGAGACTGAGAGTTTGATTCCCAAAAGATATTGCTGCTGATCTCCTAGAAGTTCCAAGGCCCTCCCTGACTGTTCCCAGAAAGTGTTTTCAAAGATCCCAAAAGTTCTGTGAGCACTCTGCTTTATGCAAGTTGTAGCTTTTTGGTGAAAATTCATCATTTATGCTTCTAAAAAGTCCAGGGGTTGGGGGATCTGAAATAGGATGTGATAGGAGAGTAAATGACAAAGTAAGTAAGAGGGGGAAAAAACAAACTTCCTAAACTTATTCTGCCTGCAAATAAATATGCAGAAAGCTTTTATATCAATGGCAGCTGTAGCTTTTTTTTTTTTTAAGTTAAAAGCTATGGAGATATTTGGAAAACAAAAACAAACTGCATCTGGAAACATTTCAAGCAAAGGAACTGTGAAAAATGTTGCATGATCTATTAGGGGAGGAGTTTGCTGCACTAACCCCAAAATTCAAAACAAAAAGATTTATTTCTCTCATTTTGTGTCTGGAGGAAAGAAGCACACTGCCAGTATCAAGGCATTGTTCTACGGAGGCCTGAGGGAGCTCAGGCCCTCTTGGCTTAGTGTTTCACTCTGTAAGTACACATGGTCTCCGTTCTTGAAAGCACCTCTGTGTCTGGGAAGGCTGCTCTCTCTGTAGTCACTGCATCACATCTCAGCACCAAGGAGCAGGGAGGAGATGGGCCTTGCCTTCCTTTTCAGGGTGTTTGTCCTAAGTTGTACTTATTGTTGTAGTCAACAGGTAGAATTTAGACAAAACAGCTGCACTGAGCCATGGAGAAGCGAGGCCCTAAGAGTGCTGCACATGGGAGCCACTCTGAGGTTCATGGCTCCTACCATTATGGTCAATAAGAGAATAGCTCATGACAGTTACAGTGGTTTCTGCCATGAATGGCTCCTATTCCTCTCCATTTCCTTTTCTTTTTTT
This sequence comes from Ochotona princeps, assembly GCF_030435755.1. Classification (NCBI taxonomy): domain Eukaryota; kingdom Metazoa; phylum Chordata; class Mammalia; order Lagomorpha; family Ochotonidae; genus Ochotona; species Ochotona princeps. The sequence goes on along the minus strand of NC_080838.1, from coordinate 29,565,950 downwards.
AAATAAAGATTTATTTATTTTTATTGGAAAGTCAGATATACAGGGAGGAGGAGAGACAGAGAGGAAAATCTTCTGTCCGATGATTCACTCTCCAAGTGGCCGCAATGGCTGGAGCTGAACCAATCTGAAGCCAGCAGCCAGGAGCTTCTTCCAGGTCTCCCACATGGGTGCAGAGTCCCAAATCTTTGGGCCATCCTCGACTGTTTTCCCAGGCCACAAGCAGGGAGCTGAATGGGCAGCAGGGCTGCCAGGATTAGAACCTGGGATCCTGGGCATGCAAGGCAAGGACTTTAACCACCGCACTATCTCGGTGGGCCCCCTCTCCATTTTCAAGTTCACAGGTTCATCATTTTTTAAAGATTGATTTTATTTATTTGGTTTTACTTATTTGAAAGGCAGAGTGACAGCAGGGGTTGAGGGAGGGGTCTAACAGAGAGAAAAAGACAGAAGGAAATTTTCTGTTCTGTCTTTTATGCTGCAAAAGGCTACAATGGCTGAGCATAGGTGAGGCTGCAGTCAAAAGCTTTGAACTCTATTGGATGAATTACAGGAGTGGTAGATGCCCAAGGACTTGGGCCGTGTTTGGATGTCCTCAAAGGCATGGGCCCGGCAGCATGGCCTAGTGGCTAAAGTCCTCGCCTTGAACGCGCCGGGATCCCATATGAGCGCCGGTTCTAATTCCAGCAGCTCCACTTCCCATCCAGCTCCCTGCTTGTGGCCTGGGAAAGCAGTCAAGGATGGCCCAGTGCTTTGGGACCCTGCACCCACGTGGGAGACCCAGAAGAGGTTCCTGTCTCCTGGTTTCGGATCGGCACAGCACCTGCCGTTGCGCTCACTTGGGGAGCGAATCATCGGATGGAAGATCTTCCTCTCTGTCTCTCCTCCTCTCTGTATGTCTGACTTTGTAATAAAAATAAATAAATCTTTTAAAAAAAGGCACATTGACAGGGACCTGTATCAGAAACAGAGCAGTCAGGACAGGAACTGGCATTCCAATAGGACATGCCTGCATCACAAGCAGTGGCTTAACCCTTGCACCCTAATGCCAGCTTCTAATTTAAAATTTAATAGAAACGCATCTTCAAAGCAGCAGATTCTTTCCAATGTATTTCTCAGAAATTCAAAACACCCTTCAAAGTCTCAAGACACAGAGTGGATGAAGGACGGTGCTAGAAACAGAGAAAGACCACATGGATTTTCAATGTGTCCTAGACTTCCCAAAATTTTACAGAGTAGCCTCATCCAGGATGACCAGTTCCACTTGTAAGGATGAACTTGGAGTTACAAAACCATTCTGGTTGCTTCAGGCTCCTGGAAAGCCCTGGTGCCATGCCCTGACTCGGTGTTTCAAATTAGGAAACAGTTGGCCATGCCTCCCACTGCCTGTCCTGCAGGGGATTTCCTTCCTGGGGGTGTAGCAGGTGTCATTATGTCTATCGGGAAGACTTGGCAAACCCGAGGCTTGCTCCTTCCAGAAGCTTGCTGCTGGAGCTGCCTCTGTGAGAGGGGCCAAATTTGTCAGTGGGAAAAGAATTTTAAGAAGTATCATGAAGTAAACTGTTTGTCCATACTCTGAATATTGACCCTTAGTCATAAAAGCTTCTTACGTTTTCAAACATGGCATTGAATCATCTTCTTAAATGATCTGCAAGTGCGGAGACAAGATGCAGGAGTTCACTTAGCTCTTGGAAAAGAAAAACTTGAGTAGACTTAGGTACAGTGGAAAACAGTGAATCAAAGTAAAAACACATTCAGTCTTTCGTGGCGAGATGCTGGGCTGATGTGATCTAAGTTCTTACTGCTGAACACAAGGAGTGCTGTGGTCTTGTATATGCCTATAGAGATCAAAGTTATTCTTAGGCATTTTTCAAGTTAAATATTTACTGCGCCTAGAGAGTTACCCTGTTCTTCAGTTATTTTCCCCCCCTCTGTCTCTTCCCTCACACACTTTAAAAATGATCCAAGTGTTCCACTCACTGAGTGTGGGAAGACACAGAGCAGAAGGAGGAAAGAATGACAGAAACTTCATGAAGGCCACCAGAGAGCTCTGCCAAGAAGCATTTTGGAGAGGATAATAACACTGAAACACAAATACTCTTAAGTTGCTTTTACCTTGAAGAGATCCAGCTACTGTGCAGAGTTTAAATTATCCATCTAAAAGCAACATTTTGAATGGTAATTGTCTATTCTTACACATAGGAATATTTGGTTGTACCATGTCAGTTCTCAGCTGTTGGTCACTTTTCTGAGCTTTAGAAAGGCTTGTTGTTTGTGGGCAGGGTTGTACCCGCTTCCAAATTCAGAGCTGTGACAACATTCCAATAGAGCAATCAAAGTTGTTTTTATAGTCTTTGACAGAGAAGAACAGAAAACGTATTGGGTAAAGTATGAGCGAATTTTTCCCTCTTCAAAATTGCCCGCCTCCAGAAAGAAACGAAGTTAAAGACAAAGGAACCCAGAAAATAAATGTGTGTCTGGGAATCTGATGGATCGATTTCCCCCACTAATATACCTGCTTCAAGAAATGTTTGCAAGGGGAACATTTGCCCGTTCCTCAAATGTCATGGCTTTCCTTTGGTCTGCCTTGGTAGATCCAATTTCTCAGTGTTTCTTGTTGTTTCCAGTATTTTCTATGGACAAGAATCATCTGGTTCATTATCCGTGGCTGGGCTGGAAGCGGAACGCAGCTGGCTACAGCTGTGTTGAAGTAGCCTGAGAACAGAACTGTTCATCCAAGGTGGTTTAAGAGGGTATTTGCAAGTGGAGCAGACAAGACTCTGTGCCAAGCTCAGCTGGTGCCTGGGCTTAGCCTCCTGTGGGTATTTTCCTGCTCATTGGTGGTCACATAGAGGGATCTGGGAAGAAGGTGGGGCATTTGCTACCCTTATATCTTCTTTCCCTGTGAGTTTCAGCTCTTCTGTGGCCCAAAAGACACGCTTATGTAGTGAGACTATTTTGTCCCCATTTTTGATAGCCCCTGTAGAGAAATTTCAGCAGTGATATCATGCTTTTATTAATGCCTGGGTTTGTGTGTGTATGCACTCTTTGCGTAATTCTTGGGTGTGTGGTTGATTCTGAAAAGCATGCCACGTTTTCTGTGTGGGAAGTGTTTGTCCTTCCAGGGAGAAAACTCATGTTGGCTTGTCCCTCTAGGGCAGAAACAGAGCAGGGAAGATTAAGATGAAAAAGGGCAACGAGTTGGCATTGACAGGGAGGGTTTGCTTGGTTTTTTGAGAGAGTAAAGGAAGGAGACTAAACCTATAGAGGAAGATAGCATTGGATGTCACAGGATAGAAAGGCGGAAAGATCAGGGCTTGTGAATCAGAGCTGCAATAGCAAGAATGCTTCAGCACTGAGGGAGTAGAATAGGCAAGGCCCAACGCTGGGAGATGGAGGGGCACCTGAATGGAGGAGACACTGAGACAAACTTTTGGCAACATTGAAGATGTCTTTCCTTTTTCCTTTTAAGTACTTCTGACTACGCGTGGGTGCTTGCTGCCAAGGGAAGAACTGCATACTGTCTCTTCTTGATTTAGCAATGTTAGAGATAGTCAACTTTCTGGGAAGAACTTGTAAATATTACTTTGAATTTGGAAATGGGTCTATGATCAGGTCATTCGCAATGAGAAAAAAAGGCCTAGATTTTTTTTTTTTTTAGAATTTTACTAAAAAATTTCCAAGATTGGCTAAGAGAATAAAATTCTAAACTATTTTTAAATTCATAGAAGCTGTTAAGCAAAATATTGTTTATAACTACCCACTTGGTACTCTTGGTTTTGAATGAGAAAGTCTAATAGGAAAAGCAAAGGATTAGAAATTTAGAGCACTTTGCATGAGGAGCAATGCTTTCTTGCATAATATATCACAGCAGAACCAACCTATAAAACAACAAAGAAAAAGTGGAATGTACTTAAGGAAAACGTATGAAGAAATGAAAGCTTCTAGAGATTGAGATTTCTTGATGATGTATTAACTAAGACAGTACATTTCCAGGGAAATCTCTTCATTACACTGATAAAAGGGGTTGGAGAAGGGAGTTTATTACTATCTCCTGTTCACTCTCTCTTCTACCTGCCCCCACTTTGTTTTCAGCCCCTTCCCCCTCATCACTGTTTGTCTCTGTTTCCCTGAAGTCAGGAACCAGGAACTTCATCTGGGCCTCCCATATGGGTGCAGAGACCCAAGACTTGGGACCATCCTCCGCTGCTTTTCTAGGCTTTAAGCAGGGAACTGGATGGGAAGTAAAGCAGCTGGGACATAAACTGGTGCCCATATGGGATCCTGGTGCTTGCAAGGTAAGGATAAAGCTATTGAGCCGTCACGCCAGGCCCAGGAAGATGTTATTCTGGAGGTTCAGTGAAAACCCTAGCAATCCAGGTCTGACTTTTTACATCTTCCCTGACCAGGACAAAGCCAACAAAGGTCATAACCAGGACCAACTCTCTCTTCATGATGGTTGCCAGGAAACTCAGAACCTTAGGTAGTTTAAGCCAAAAATTATCCCTCAGTATCACTCATGCATGTATACAGAATCAAATCATAGAGGTGGCTTGACTGTGACGGGGGCAACTGCATTTTCATTCTTTATACATAGTTGACTCCGTCTCCAGTCAAAGAACTATTTAAAGCCCCTTTTGAGTTCTTGTCTCAAGAAGTTAAAAGAAATTCATGTGTTGGTTTTAAAAAGATGAATACTTATCGAGTGCTTTTGTGTGTACTGTGCTAAACTCTGGACTCTGATAGTAGGAACAATTTGAAAGGAAGGATTCTTTTACCTTAAAGTTTTTTACATAGCAGCTCCAAGTTATGTATACTGCTACAGGCGCTGTGGACAAAATAATTGCTGTAGCATTAGAGATGTTTAGAAAGGTGATTCTTTATGAAAATCAAACAATACATGTATCCAACATTTTTATAGGCTTTCTGATGCCTGGTTTTCTGTATGTATATTTTCTATACAATAATTTATATTTACAAATGTATAGATGGCATTCACACTTATTCTTTTTCTCATAATTGTGTTCTCTAAACTGTGAAAGCTCATCCAAACCAATGGGAAAAGATTGACGTAGAATTTCTTGACACCCACCCTTGCCACACCTCCCACAGAAGTGATTATTACGTACAGCCTTTGTTTATACTCTTGAAGAACAGTAGACATTTTTGGTTGTTTAATATTAATATTAATAGTATTATTATTATCTTCTATTTGTCATGTGTTGATATCTTTATCTAATGAAGTGTTAAGCCTGCAATTGCAAAACGAAATGAAAGTATACTATTGTAAAAAATTAAAAAAAGACAAAGGAGGAAGGAAGGAAGAGGGTGGGTGGGGAATGCCAATAGAAGGAAGAGTAAGAGTACTTTTACTGGGATGTGAAAGAGTGCCTTTATATGTGAAATTTGTCCATTCTATGTAAGTGAAAAAAAAAAAAGAAAAAAAAGCAAGAGAAAAAAACTACCCCACACAAAGGATGTTGATAAAATATTTTACTCAGACGTGGCTTCAATCAGGTTTCTGGTTTTCTGGGCTGGAATGTGTTGCTACGATTTTAAATGACCTCTTGATCTCTCTTCCACACACTCTGTTATGACCTCTGTTCTTTGGAAGCTTATACAGAAATACACAGTCCTTGTTATTCTATATTTACAGTAGGTAGACTGGGTTGAGTTTCAGTGAGAATGCATGCACTTTCTCCACTAGATTTTGCTGTTGGGATTACAGATATTCTCTTCCTTTAACTGCAAATGTGAGTCAGAAGCTACCCAGTTCCAGCTTTCATGGAACTGCAGAGTCCTTGGAGACTAAGAAACTGACAAAATTATCTGAGAGTTGCTAGGGCTAAAAAAGACTCCCATCTATCTTTATCATTGCAAAAATCCAGCAAGGAATTGTGCCTGGACATTTTTGTCATTTGGAGCCAGTCTATTGGATGTCCCTCAGCTTTGGTTCTGGCTTTTCAACAATAATGTATAGCCAAGGTGCTGCAGCAGTGCCTGTGTCCAGATCCTATGCTGTCATAATGACTATAACACGGTGTGAATGTGGAAACCAGAAACTTCATTTTTGAAGTCTGAGAGCAGCTGAGAGCAGATGAGGGTAACAGAGCAGAGACTGCGTCCAGCCTCAGATGTGTCTGCTGCCAGGACATTCTTCTCCCATTACTTCACATGGACCAAATAGCAATAAAGGTGCTCTGAAGATAGCCCCATGATCCTGCTGATACAAAGAGCAGGAGGAGGAGATCAGCTTACACATGTAGGGTAAACCACATAGCTGCTGTGACACTCGGCTCTGAAACTACAGCAACTCCTTAAATTTGACTGCAATCTGCAAAGCCTTAGCATTAGTATGTCTGAGATGGAACCCAGATATTGTGCAAATTTAAAAAGTTCCCAAGCGATGCTGATGTTCCTGGTCTGTAAAGTCTAGCTGAGTAGCAAGGAATGTGGCCATGGTGTGGAAATGGCCTAGATGTTAGGTCTGAGAACAATACCAGAAAGTAAATTGGTCTCTGACTCATCCGATTGACTGCATTCTAAATCTTAGTCAACTTGCCTTTCAATGTTGAATCATCCTCTGTTGGTCAGAGGGAACCTGGTGGTGATGAGAAATGGCTGGATTAAGAACAGAAGATGTGTCATCTGGTCTCAGGATGCTGGGCTATCCCTTGTATTCCTATGGTTCCTTACGTCCTATCAGCTAATGTGACATCTTAAATTAGCTTCAATAGTTGGTATGTTCAGAATAGGAAATTGTTTATGGGAAACAAGGACTGTGGAGGACAGTATGGGTTGAGAATATGACTTCCAGGGCTGGAGCATTTAGGAAGGTTTCTGTAGTGTTTCAGAGAATGCTCGACCTGGGATGAAGAATGGGCAGTTCAAAAGGGGATGGCTGCTTGGTCCAGTGAATGTTCCGGCATCGTAAAGGGCAGGATGGAGTGGTTGGTTTGGTACAATGACTGAGCAGACCATTTTTCCTTCACTAATCATGAACCACGTGCGCCATCTCTTATACGTAAGAACATAATAAAAACAAAGTTCCCTCCGGGTTTGGCAAGAAAAAGATTTCTTAGGACTTATACCTGCTGGCGATTTGGGAAGTCTACCAATCTCACACTGCCTATGTCAGCTTTCCTTCTGAGTCTGTGAGCAGCATTCGATTTTGAAAGACAAAGAGGGCCCAGCACAGTAGCCTAGTGGCTAATGTCCTTGCCTTGCATGGCCACCGGTTCTAATCCTGGCAGCCTCGCCTCCTATCCAGCTCCCTGCTTGTGGCCTGGGAAAGCAGTCAAGGATGGCCCAAAGGTCCTTCTGGCTTCGGATCGGCTCAGTTCTGGCCATTACAGCTGACTGGGGAGTGAATCAGCGGAAGAAAGAGCTTCCTCTGTCTCTCCTCCTCTCTGTATATCTGACTTTCTGAATAAAATAAAATAAATATTTAAAAAAAAGAAAGACAAAGATTTGTGTACTTACACTGGTGTAAGTTTCAGTGGCACCAGGGTGACTTGAATACTTGAAAGTGTTTCTGGAAACTTTGGAGTTGCAAAACACACTTAAACAATACTGGTTGTTGTGTGGCTGGAATCCTTCATCTCAGTAGGTCAGCTACTGGTAATGGGCATAGAGTTATGATAAAGGCATCATCTTCCACGTTTTAGGAAACCTAAGTTGTGGGAATGACATGTTTGGAAGGGAGAGTCAAGAGATGATAGCTTCTATGTACTTATTCTAACTCATTAAGCTAATTATTATATTATATTAGTGCACAGTTCCCTTAGGGTTAAAGGAAGGTAATCTAATGGAAAAAGAATTAGAAATTCTGGACTTTTTCACTGTTCAAATTTTTAACATTTCATCAAATCGATTACAGAATGTTAGCTGTTTCCTTGGTGAACCTGATTCATGACCTCTAGTAACTATGTTTTCATGAAAATGATTTCATATAGTAGGTCTCAATTTTTTAAAAGCAAACTGTATGTGCAACAATGTGTTAAACATATTAAAATCCTAACTTAGTCAAGACTTTTGCATTGTGGGCTTTTGTTCATAAAATAATTGCAAAAATGAGTATCACTACTTGCATAGACCAGCTCTTGATATTCTGGGCTTTTGGGGAGTGAATCAGTAGAGACAGAGCATCTCTCTGTTTCTTTCTCTGCCTTTCAAATAAATACAAATTAATAAATAGGAATAAAAAACACTGTGTGTATGTGTGCTGCCAGTTCTCATACAGGAAATTACCTGTATTGGCTTGTTATTTAACATCTAAGACACAGTTTTATGTGATGTGTGAATCTCATCTCTTTATTCCTTTAGCATGAGATACCTGGAAGGTCACTGCCTGTCTTTCCTTTACTAAATGGCTCTGATCTGTTTTCTGTTTGTTACAACAAAGTATTGTCATTCTGACTGAATTATTGAAAGATGAATCACGTTACACCTGCTTCTGTTTAAGATGTTTGCATATGATCATGAATCAAAGAACAGATATTCTCCTGTGGTCTAAGGGATTAAAGTCATAAATGATATTTTATTTTCTTAAATTTTGGTCTTTTTCCAACCAAAGGAAAATGAACTCACTGTTACGATGGTATGAGGAGGAATATTGCAACATTTCTTTCTCCAACACTAGGCAGTCTATGCAATCTGCTCTCATTTCTACTTCCCTGGGCCAACTTGAGCAGAGCATAGGTAAGTACGTGTCACTGTTTTCAGATCCAAGATTTCCTTTATTCCTACCAAGACAATTTGGATAGGTAGCTACATGATTTATACCATGCTGCCTTGGCCTGGGACAGAGAAAATGCAAATATCTCGAGTGTTGCAGAAATTTTCTGGCATGCCCAATTGTTGATGATTGGACTTGTACATTTACTCATAACCTTAAGATACTCCATCCTTTGTTTCCAGGTTCCTACCTGTTTGCTCACATAGGATTATCCTATAAAACTTCCTACTCTGGAACTTCAATGAGGACATATTGAGGGGCTTTTTGATTGTAATGTAATGGTATTGAAAATGGGAAGTGATATCACATTGTGGTTTTGATTTACATTTCTCTGATCATCAGTAATGATGAACACATTCGTACATACCTGTTCATCTGTATGTCTTATTTGGATAACTATCCATTCAAATTAGTAGCTCATTATCAAATTGCGTTGTTTATGCTTCTGTGCTACTTTGTGAAAATGGTTTATTTGAAAGGCAGAATTATATAAGGGAGATAGAGAAAAATATTCCATCTGCTGGTTTATTTCCCCAAATGACTACAAAGGCTAGGATAGGGCCAGGTTAAAACGAAGAGCCTGGAAATCTCTCTGGGTCTCCCATGCAGCTGGCAGGGGACCAAACCCTTAGGCTGACTTCATTACTTTCCCAGGCATATTAGCAGGGGCCAGGATTGGAAGTAGAATAGCCTGATTCAAATCAGCACCATATGTTTTGCCAGCCCTGAAGGGAACTCCTTAATCAACCTTCTGTTCTACAATGTTGGGCCAGCTTTTATGTATGAGCAATAGTGAATTGTAGGAGTTCATTATCTATTTTGGAGGTTATCAGTTTACTATAGATAGGGTTTGCAAATATATATCTTAAAATTTTATTTCTGATGATTTTTACATAACTGATTAGGGTGCGGAGGGTCAAGGGCTAGAGGAAAGTGGGTAGGATGATGGCTTCCACATTCTTTTTTTCCTTCCTGTATCTAGGGGAAGGGGAGCAATAAGGGGAGATGACACACCCAGCCTCCTAACCCATCCCAGGGTCCTTGATGTGGGGCATGCTCTGAGGGTCCTGCTCAAGTGGTTTTGATAGTTCAACAGTTCTGAATTGCTGTTGATCTCGCCACTCCAAGCACTATGGAATCTCTCCAGAATCTACTGGTTGACATAGTCTCTGTTTTCCCAGATTTTCAGTGCCAACACTTGGCTGGGGTAGTTGATCTATCTGTTTTTTTTTTCCTGTCCTCTGTCCTCTGTTATGGTACCAGGTTTCCTCTGCAGGTTCCAATGTACTGCCATATCCTCCATGTGCACCTGGATATGCTGTCCACTGCTCCATCTAAGCCACTGAGGAGTCACATAGTGTAAGCCACATAGTCAGACCATAGAACTTGCAATTCTCTCCATGGTTAGGGTTCTGAGTCCAGTAGTTCAGTTGGGGGGATCTCCAAAGAAACCTCATCTGAGGCAATCCCAGACCTGATTCTTGTGTGTGCATTGCCATTACAGGGTCTGGCACAGCCCATCACCCAAATCAGCCCCTGCACACACTGGTAGTTTCAATTGCTGGGTCAGGTCTATCTCCATTCCCGTCTTTTACATAAACCAATGGATGTTGCAGCACAGCCTGATCGTGCCCACAACACACTCAGCCTTCATGTAAACCAATGGGAACTGCAGCCTAAGTCAGAATGACCCCTAATAATTCCCAACAGGCCTGTCCCCTGCTCTGATTCCTGTGTTTGCCAGTATGTACAGTGGATTGGTTTAGTCTGTCCCACATTCCATTCAGCTCTCATATGTGTCAATGGACATTGAAGCCTAGTTCAACCCAACCAGCCCCATGATCCAGTCTACACTGGTGCTGGTGGTTGCAACTCTGTCTAGCCATGCCTGCCCCTAGTCCTGGTTCTCGAGCTCATCAGTGAGAGTGGCAACCCAAGAAGGAGGTGCCTACTGTTTCCCTAATGGGTTCACTCTCACCCCCAGATCCTGCACTTTCCAGGTAGTTCTGCAGTTTAGCTTGAATTTGCCCCCAAGGTAGCATCTATCAGCTGATGTTGTAGCAAAACCCAACCAAACCACACCCACTCTGGCTTATGCATGCACTAGTGGGGACAGTCAGCCCAGCCTGGCTTTCCCCTGATTCAGCTCACATGCAGACCAAGATGTGTTGTAACCTTGCCTTGTCTTGTCTGCCCCTGATCGCAGATCTTACACTCACCAATAGGAATAGTGGCCCAGCAGGGGATCCCCCTCCTCCCCGGGGTCTCACTTGTGTTAGTCGGTCTGGCAGTTCAGTCTGGCATGGCCTGCCTCACCTTGGCATTTGCCAGTGGATACTGTAGTCTGGCATGGCCTGGCCTATCTCCAGTTCTAACTCACACTGATGGGGGCTACAGCCTAGCCCACACAAGCTGGCCCCTAGTCCCTGCCCTAATGTGAACTGGCTGGTGTTATGGCCCAACACACCATTCTGGCTCTTAGATCTGCCAGAGGTTGATATGAACTGATTCAGCCTGGCTCACTTCAGTACTGAGGCAAAGATAATCCTGTGGGGACCATTCCCTGCTGTGGTCTGGGCTGCTCCCTGTCTTGATTCTTGTGCTCATCTGTGTCCCGACAGAGAAGTTCTCCAAGTTCCTGTGTCAGAACCACTTCCAATGTCAGATCTCATGCGCACTGATGTCCATGGGCCAGCTCTACTTAGTTCACCTCCTGTCCTGGCAGCAACAGTGACCTTTCCTGACTGGCCCTCACCCATTCCAATTTTTAATGTTAGGTGCTGCAGTCCAGCCAAGCCTGGTTCACACCCAGACACAGTTCACGTGTGGCTCAGCAGTGTCAGAGACCTAGCCCAGACCGTCCTATACCCACCCGGGTTCTCATGAGCACTACTGGGTGCTGGAGCCTATCTTAGTCTGGCATACCCAAGACCCAGTCCAAACCTGTACCAAGGGACACTGCAGCCATATACTGACAAGATCGCAGCCCCTACTCCAGCCACCAGTGGGAATCATAACCCAGCCAGGGCATTCCCTTAGCTCCTCAACCAGGCCAGTTCCCAGCCACAGATCTTGTTTGTGCCAGTGGTTGCTCTGACTCAGCTTGGCATAGCCCCTCCTCTGTCTTAGCTTTTGCCTTTGGATGCTGCAGTCTGGCCTGACCTAACCAGTCCCCAACCCAACTCTCACTGGCGGGTGCTGCAACCTGGCCTTACTCAGTTTGTTCCCATCCTTGACTCATGCAAACAGATAGGTGTGACAGCCTAGCCATGCATGACCTGCATTCCAACCTGGTTTCTGTGCTTGCCAGTGGGTTAAGGTTTGGCCCAGGCCTGCCTGTCTGTCCCTTTCCAAAAATCAACTCACTTGCCAATGGATGGAGCTACCTTGACCAACTTGCCCAACACCCAGGCCTGGACCACGTGCCCATTAGCAGGAGCTATGACCCACTAGGAGAGTATTCCAAGTTCCATCACTCAGTCTACTGCCAGACCCAGATCACATGCATACCAGTGGGTTTTAGGCCCTTACCTGACATGGCCTTACCCCTCCATCCTGGCCTTAGTATTGGCTGATGGATGTTGTGTCCTGGCCTGTCCCACATCATGATTTAGGGTGCTCAGGCAGATGCTGCAGCTTGGAGCTGCCCACCTGTTCCCATCCCCAGTACCTGTTAATTTTGGAAGGTTGCATGGTCACGCCTAGCTCAGCCCATCAGCATCCAAACTCTTAAGCTAAGCAGTGGGCCTTGTATTTCCCCATGGTTAAGCCCACATATCTACCACAGAATCTACCCCCGGACCTGGTTCTCTGGCGTGCTGGCTAGTGTCATGACTCAGCCTAATGTGACCTGTACTATGTTCTAACACTCACTGTCAAATACTAGTATCTAGCCCTGTCAGTCAGACCCCAAACCCTAGCTTTCATGTGGGCTGGTATGTGTTGGTCAGCAATGTTCCAAGCTAACAAGCCCAGCTCAGGTCTCCCACGTGGGCTGGTGTATTGGTCTGACCCATAAAGGTCTTCTGGTCTCTTCCCTCCAAGCCACCATATCTCAGTCCCCTCACTTACCTGCAAATAAAGTGGCCTTGGCATTGGGAGTCACTCAGGAGTCATTCCTCACCTGCAAGATACTCCCACGGTAGTTCTCTCTTCCCTGTATCCCCTTGCTCCTTTCCCTAATCAATCCACAATCCTGGTGCCCAGCCCAGCCTTCAGAAGCCCAGTGGGTGGTGTTCTGGTCTGGACCTCTGCCCACCCACCAGGGTCCCAAGCTCCTGGCACATGTGCTGGCCTGGTGCTTTACCCCTCCACACACCCCAAATCCAGGCCCATTGAAGTTCTGTAGGCCTGATCCACCAGCACACCAGGGCAGTGTGCTGACCTTTGGCTCTTCCTCGTTCTCTGCTCACCTCACCCAGGACCAAGTACATGGGAAAATCCCGAGGTTCATGCCACCTGCCTACAAGTGAGCTCCCAGGTCCCCACATGCCCACTGGTGCTATGCCCCTAGCCCTCCTCCCACCCAAACCTGCATCCTCAGATCCCCAGAGACAGTCTGCTGCCTACAGTTGGCTAGCCAGGGTGGAAATGGGTTTGCAAATATTTTTTGTCATTCCATAGATTGTCTATTACTCTGTTGATTACTTCCTTTGATGTTCAGAAACTTCTCTCAACTTGATGTAATTTTCACTTGTTTGTTTTGTTGTCTGTAGTTTTAGTGTTCTAAGTATGCAATCACTGCTAAGACCTGAATCAAGAAATTTCCGTTCTGTGTTTCCTTGCAGCACTTTTACAGAATGTAATCTGGTGCCAATATGGGATCTTGGTATATGCAAGGTGAGGACTTTAGCTACTAGGCTACTGTGCTGGGACCACCATGAATTCTTTAAATATTTGGTGGAATTTGCCAATGTTGTCATTTGGAAATGCACAACTCATTGCTGCTGCATTAACCGAGAATAATTTCTCAAGTGTGCTTCGCATTTCAGTAATGTTTACCATGGGATGGTCTTAGGTTCTGTAAGCCAGGCTTGCAGTTACTTCTGAGGGTACAGGCCTAGGAGGATGTTCTTGGCTGCTTATCATGTGATTATTTTTATTTGTTTATTTTTTAGTGTAAGTGCTGTATTTGAGTATGATTACTTTGTGACAATTCATTGCATTTATTTTTGCACAATTCATGCATTTATTGTCCTTTTAAATATTTTAAAAATAAGAATATTTATTAAAAGAATCTAAATCTTTAGCAAAGCATCAAAAAATTAAAATTTGTTCTTAAAACATAACTTAGGAAACATATACAGGTTACAGTTTACTTCTGAAGCATTGGATATAAATTTTTTTTCTTTTTTTAAATATTTATTTTATTTTTATTGGAAAGTCAGATATACAGAGAGGAGGAGAGACAGAGAGGAAGATCTTTCTTCCACTGATTCACTCCCCAAACAGCCACAATGGCTGGAGCTTCGCCGATCCAGCCAGGAGCCAGGAGCTTCTTTTGGGTCTCCCACGCGGATACAGCGTCCCAAGGCTCTGAACCGTCTTTGACTGCTTCCCTGGCCACAAGCAGGGAGCTGGATGGGAAGCGAGGCTGCTGGGACTAGAAGTCGTGGCCATATGGGATCCCTGTGCATTCAAAATGAAGACTTCTGCTGCTAGGCCACTGAGCTCGGCCCTCTGGATATGAACTTTTAATTTAATGTCTAAGTATGTCATTACATGAAGGTGAAAGAGATAGTTGCGTTCATGAGTAATGAAAAACAGTGAGCCTTCAATTCTCATCCTTCAGATTTTCTTTTTAAAAGATGTATTTTTCCCCCCAAATTTCAGATAGTATACTTTTAGTATACATCATGGTCAATGGCTTAATGCACCCCTAAATGAAAAGTTAAACATAAGTTTATCCTTTTGGGAACAGTCTGTTAAGTTTCTTTGAATATTTCTAAACTAGATTTATTGTTCTTTTAATTATTGAATTTTTTGAGTTGTTGGTATAGTCTGAATTCAGATATATCACTTGCAAATATTTTTTCTTATTTTATAAGCTTTCTTCTCACTTTATTGTTTTCTTTAATGTTCAGAAACTTCTGAGTTTTAAATAATCCCGTTTGTTTTGTTTTGACTTTTCTCATGTTGCTTTTGGGGTTTTAAACAAGAAGGCATCACCTACACCAATGTTTTGAATCGTTCCACAATATTTTCTGCCAGCAACTTCACAGCCCCAAGTGTTAAGTTCAGGTCTTTCATCTATCTGAGTTAATATATACATATGGTGACTGTAGAGATATAATTTCACTCTACAGACATACTTCCAGGTTTGCTGGCACCGTATTTGAGGACCGCTATTTTGTGAAAGTTCATTGATCTACACACTTACTTATGTAATTCCTGCATTTATGTTATTCTTCCATTAACTGCTTCACTCCCAAGATGACTGGGCCCTTCTGAAGCCAGGAAGTAAAAACTTCATTTGGTCTCTCACATGGATGGCACGGGACCAAACAGCTGGGCCATGTTCTACTGCTTTCCCAGGCTGTGTAGAGGGAGCTGATTTGGACATGCAGCAGCCAGGACACGAACCAAACCTACACGTATCAAATGCCTGTTTGTGTTGACTTTAACCTGTTATGCCACAATGTTGGCTCCATAATTATTGCTTAAACAATGTGACAGACATTTTTACAGACCATTTAGATTGTATTATGTACTATAAGTAATGTAGGGATAATTTAAAGTATATGGGAAGATGTGCTTGGATAGTAGCAAAAACCATGTCATTATACATATTCTGATCTAAGGTCTTGGAAGCAGTGTCTTTTGAATGTCAAAGAATGACTATGTGAAAAACATGTGCACCTTCTCTTTGTCTTGACAATAGGAAATTTACTGTATGTTTTGATCCTTGGCTAAAATTGAACAACATTGACATTTCATTTCAGTATTTTCACGTCTGTCTCTCATTAGTAGACAAAATTAAATATAGCAGCTAAGATAATAATTAAATGTCTTTGTGGGGATTTTCAGACTCTTAAACAATAGGTATTATTGAAAATGTACACATATACACATCCCAATGGAAACAAGGATCAAAACTCAAGGCTTAATGGCATTGTTGAAAACAGAAACACAGTGCCGAAGTGGTTCCTTGGCTATCAGTAACACATAAGCAAACACTTAGGTAATAGATATAAAAGTGTAATATATGGATTGCACATGTGGGAAATTCTAGACAATCCTAAAAATGTGCAAGAGCATGGATTGTTGAGGAAGAACAGACCTTGGTGATGTACAATATCATCAGGGTTGTGTTGCTCTGCCTGCAATGTTTGCACCACCTGTCCATGCTGAGGGATTATGTAGTTTTAGAATTGTGTGCTTTGGGGTCCACGATTTTATCTTGTTCTCATAGCAGTATTTGTTTCCTGCTTGTCTCAAGATGGTAACTGTGGAATATTAGAACTCAACTAGCAGGCGGGGCAGAGATTTATGTTGGTGCAGGTGATTTCAAGGACTGTGAAGTCCATGCTGAAGGCAGTGCCTGCTCTACTGTTGTCATCAATGCCTCTGGCAGAGATGCTACGTGGCAGGATCGGAGCATATGAGTGCTGGTTTGCACTAGCGTTTTTTTCTGTGGAAGAGAAATGTCTTTGCACAATGAGAACTGTGACTAGACACCAGAAGGTAGGAATATGCCTAACATCCCCAGTTGCAACCAATCACAACTATCCAGTATGCATGAAGAGAAAGGGTATTCTATAGCAACACCGTCCTGGTTGCAGCTGTCATTGTATTAGGAATTTGATCCAATGGCAGCTCCACATGAATGACTTTTACTGCCACATATTCTATTTCATTAGCAAGGATGTAAAATGCAATGACTGGCAAGGCAAATGATGAAATCTGTGGTGAACATTCAGCATTCTTCTATTGACAACAAACATTTTTTGATCCAAAAAAATTGAATTTACACCCTAGTTCAGCTACTTGCTATCTTTGTAGTGTTGAGTAATGATTCTGAACTCCTTGATGCCTCGTTCACTGACTTGCTAAGCAGAGAGTCATTGCAAACAGCCTATGGCAAATGGAAAAGAAGCTGTAAGAACCCACTGCTCATTCTCCTCTCACAACTCTGTGCCAGGTATACTCAGGCTGCAGGTATACTCAGGCCCACATACATGCACGTGCGCATGGAAAGAAGCGGCAGATGTGATGTAGGCTGTCTGCATAAACGGTACTGAGGCACAAGAGAGGATCTTTGTTTCTGCTCCAAAATGTCACTCTGCAAGGCCAGGGTCAGCTTTGACAGTATCTTAAAAAATGAACTTGTTTCAGTCATATATTCTGTTGAAATTATGTACATTAATTAGAAATTAAGGAAATTAATGAAACAAACAAAAAAGCTCTTTTTTTAGAGCTAAAAAAAAGTCAAGTACTGAAAAGTATCTGCTAAAAGTAGTTGTGGTGAAAAGAATTATAAAATATGTTAAAATATGTAAAAACATAAATATGTTATTTATATTATTTATTTATATTTATTAATGTATAAAAAGTACTGTAAAATAAGATTACTTCTTAAATACATGAAAGTCTTTAAAAAGTACAAATGAAAACCTTGAACATTCAATTTAGTTTGTACTAGGGAAATTATTTATTCAAACTTAAAAAATATTTTGCTTCAGCATCAAAAGGATGAAAAATGTATATAAACTTATATGTTTTCACTTGGGAGAATGTATTTAAGGTACGTGTGGACTAGTTTGGGATTCCTTGCTTTACCAAGTTGCTCAATTGACCAGTTATCGTTAAACTAAGAAAATCTATAAGGTTTAAAATCATGTCTCAGACCAGGAGCTTCTCATGCCTAGAGACACACGGTGGCTACCACGTGCACGTGTTGAGCTGCTCCCGGGCATCCAGTGCGCCATTTGGCGCCAGGCTCTGCCTGCTGGTCGCCTTGCTGGGAAGCTCTGGGATTTTGGTTTTTTTATTTGTTGCTTAGGCAGCCCCATGCTGAAGCAATAAGATAATGCGATGTAATATATAAATCAACAATTAATGTCATACTGCTTATGATCTACATCAAAAACTGTAAAACCTAAAACACTCTTAATACCCTATGTCACTCCATAATGGGGAGGGAATGCGGCGAAATCTTCCATATCCCTAAAAAGTGTGAGGAAGACATGAAATATAGCCTGTCAGGATCAAATCTGGTAACTCATAGACAACAGACTCGAGTCCGCACTAGACAACAGTAAAGCCACAAAGGCATAAGGGGGGGAATCAGGAACGATCTTGACAGCCTCTTAACAGGAGGTAGTGTGCATGGAGCAGGGGGGTACTCCAGAGTGGAGCAGGTGGACAGGAGGATCCCTGAAGACTCCCAGATCCTCACCATGGACTATCAATAAGAGCAACAAGGACATCTCAACTACCAAGGAGACCATGGGGAATTGGAGTGCCTTGAAGCCGAGAACTCTGAGGTCACCCACCCCCATCTGGAGCTTCCACAGGGGATGGAAGAAGTCCAAACTCTGCCGTGCAGGAACCAGCGTCATTGGAACAGCCAGGAGCCCTGAGCGGTCCGCAGAAACAGAAGAATAATAAACTTCCTTCGGGACCAGGGATGGAGCTTTCTCTGGTCCTTGCATGGTTCTGGCTCTGGATCCCCACCCTCTCTCGCAATGACCATCGGGATTGCTCCAGAAACCCCTCAAAACAAACATACAAACAAATAAAATCCTAGAATAGATAGACAACAACAAGGAAAGCTTTGAATCAGACAGGAAATGGCCAGCGTGGATTTACTCGTACCTCACTAGGTGGGACACAAAGATTAGTTACTCCTCACTGGGGTATTGGGGATTTTTCTGCACACCCCTCCAAAAAATGTTCTGCACCTAAACTGTTGATGTTATGTTGGGGCTTTTAATTGGCCGGGATGATATTCTACCAGCGCAGCCTTCATACCAGAGATGGTCTCCCTAAGAAGCCATTGAACTTAACTGGACAGTAAGATGCTGGACTGTACGCTTGGTGTATGCTTGCAATGAAGGAATCTCAACTGAACGTGAGCTGTGGCTATGCAACAAGGTGGAGGAATCCACCATGGGGGGAGGGCAAGGGGAGGGGTTGGGGGAATCCCAGTACCTATAAAACTGTGTCACATAATACAACGTAATTAATAAATAAATTAAAAAAATCATGTCTCAAAAATAGTATACCCTACAACAAAACATCCGGCAGACATTTTGTGTAAATGAATTGTTTGAAAATATGAGATGAAAATTAGTTTATGTAATATAGCATTGTAGATTATATGGAAGTGCAAACCATGAATTTTTGCATAATTTCTAGCTCATTTTAGTGGCATCACTATTTAATCTTTCTTCTGGAGGAAAAATGACATCCAGTCTTTGTGGCTGGAGTTCTGAATGGGTTCTGCTCTTTCATTTTACTGTATACATTTTCAATGAAACATATGAAGCACTTTAAATAGCTATAAGATGAGGGAGCATATTTGGATAAACATTTGTTTTATCTAAAATAAAGCAAAACTTTATTTTAAGTTGAAGTTGATCAGAACCAGAACAGAATCAAACTCTTACTCTCATACGAAAGTACAACTGTTTAACTTTTTCTTTAAGTACATTGACCTTTAATCTCTAGTGACCCACCATTTCACCCTGTCTTATCTTGGAGTCTTCTCCCACATCTCTGAAGAACAACAAGCTGCATTTCTGTTGTGGACTCCTCATACTTTCCCACGCATGTAATATCTACTTTTAGAACAGCCCCATTTTTTTTTAGCAAGCAACTATATGAAGACAAAAATATTATTGAAGTATGCAGAAGAAGTGACTTCAGTTGAAAGCGTTAGTTAGAATTTATTTCAAACTAGGTCTAAAATCCTGCAGTTTTGCCATCATGGTGAACAAAACAAGAGCGACACTGGCAGTAGGAGTATTTCCCCTCAATGAAGGCAGATGTTTAAAGCAAAATTATGATTCAATGTAAAAAGAACAAGTTTCGACAGCTTTGTTTTATAACTTAAATCAAGAAGAAAATGAATCATATTTAAATAAAATCATGAAAAGTATTGCTGCTATTCTCTTATTTGGTATTATTTATCATTGCAATACTAAGAAGAAGATCATATTTTATTATCCTGAATTTGCTTGTAGGTTAAAATCTTTCATGGCTTCTATTTTGCTCTCAATTAACAATGAATACTTCGCAGATTCAGAACAACTCATGTTTTTCTCCTAACTTGTAAATTCAGTTTTTGAATGTTTCTGCTGTTTTGATCACTATAGCCGTTACAGAGCACTAAAAATACATAGTTTCATCCAATAAGTTGCTTATTTGCATTAATTGAGGTACGCAATCTTAAAGGGAAATCTACAGTGTTTAAATTAATACTAAATGCTAGGTAGTGTCAGCTGCTGTAAGGTATGTAAATACACAGAGATGTGATCAAGAAGCTTATGTTCTAGTTTAGGAGTGACTTATATTAATTTGTTCATGCTTTAAATAAAAAGAAATACTGAAAAGTTAAATCAATTGTTCTTTAAATATGGAACATGCACTTTGGAAGATGTGAAGAGATGTACCAAGGGGGAGAAACAAGTTTTAAAAGCAATCGTTTCGTAAACATTGAAGCAAATAAATGAAAGTTTCTTTACAGAAAGAATTACTAATCTTGGGGTTGGCATGGTGGTACAGCATGCTCATCCTCAACCCTGTGGTGTCAGTATCCTATATGGGCACCAATTTGTGCCCCAACTGCTCCACTTCCAATTCCGCTCGCTGCTTATGGCCTGGAAAGCAATGGAAGATAGACCCTGTATCTGTATGAGAGACCTGTGGGAAGAGCCTGGTTCCTAGCTTTGGATGAACTCAGTTCTGGTCATTGAAACCAGCTGAGGGGACCTGCTTTCTCTCTAATGCTTCTTCTTTCTATGTAAAAATCTGCCTTTCAAATAAAAATTTTAATTTTTTTAAAAATTAAAAATTATTCATCTTTGATACGTTAATTAACTTTATAAATTTTCAAAGGTGGAAGATAATATATTGCATTTGATAAGCCTATGGAAATTGAAAGGAAATTTCATAGAATATCCTGAATTGATGTGACTTGGTAAATAAGTAAACATGAAATAAAGAGAATAAATGATAAAATGTGTTAGAAATGAGAAATTATAAGAATTAATTTATAGTTATGTTTATCATTTGTTGAACTGTTAATACATGTGCAGCACATGAAAGCAAGGAAGGAAGGAAGGAAGGAAGATATGAGATATTGAAATAGAGCATAGCATTTTTCTTATAAAGAAATAGAGGAGAAGGGTAAAAATATTATAATTCTACAAAAGAGGACATTCGCATCCTCATAACAGGCCTTAGGGACAGACTTGTCATTGAAAGAAGGACTTAACCAGAAAACAAGGAGGTTTCATTTGAAGAATGGGCAAACAAAGTACCCACAGTGCCAAGACAGAGTGGTAGTAAGATGAAAACAAAATACACACCGTTATTGCAAAAGTAATTTCTATGACCACAGCAAGAGAAGGCAGAATTTAAAATATAAAGACAAATCTGACCCCTTGAATTTTTTTTTCATGTTGATACGCTCTTTGTTTCTCATTCTCATTCTCATTTTACAAGAATTGATAAGCAGTCCATGACACTACAGAAAAACGTGGGGATAGAGTTCCTTCCAAAGAGGGGGTTCACATTAGCCCTATAGAGCTTGATTCATGGTTCTATGAGGCCATGTACATTAACCATTTTTTTCTTTTCTTTTTTTTTAATGCTTAATTTACTTTTTTCTGGATTACATTTCATTTTGTGACAGTTTCATAGGCTCTGGGATTCCCCCAACCCCTCCCCATGCCCTCCCCCTATGGTGGAGTCCTCCACCTTGTTGCAATATTACAGTTCAAATCCAGTCAAGATTCTTTCATTGCAGGCATACACCAAGCATAGTATAGTCCAGCATCTTATTGTTCAGATACATTCAACGGTTTCTTGGGCAGACCATCTCTGGTCTGAAGGCTGAGCTGGTAGAATATCATCCCGGCCAATTAAAAGCCCCAACATAACATCAACAACAATTTACAACATTATGGAGTTCATTGACACGATATTGAGTAACCAATATGTTAAAAAATGCAGGTTCTTAACCACATCCTGTGACTACTTCATTGACATTTTAATTTTAGTTTATAAACAACTGGCTTCTATACACCTTAAAATGGCTATAGGGTACATTCAGCTGTCTTGTGTCTATTTTCATTTTAGCATTTAACACTTTATAGTTTTGAAGCATAATTTTTACTGAACTTGGCAGATTTTAGGGTTGTCCAAACTGGCTTATAACTCTAACAAGGCATATATCAATAGTTGAGGTGCAGACAGTTTTAGGAGGGGTGTGCAGAGAAATCTTCAATGCCTTAGTGGGGAGTAACTTATTTTTGTGTCCTACCAAGTAAGGTATATGCGAGTCCATGCTGTTTCCTGTCTGGTTCCAAGCTTTTCTTGTTGTTCTCTATCTATTTTAATTTAATTTATTTTATTTTATTTTTGGGGGTGCTCCGGAATGACCCTGATGGGGCCTTGCAGGAGAGGGTGGGGTTCCAAAGTTGGAGCTAAGTAAGGACCAGAGAAAGCTCTTCTCCCGAGTCCCAGAGGAAGTTTATTGTTTTGTTTCTGCAGACTGCTCAGGGCTCCTGGCTGTTGTTCTGATGACCTTGGATCCTGCGAGGAAGGATTTGGGCTTCTTGCATCCCATGTGGGAGATCCAAACAGGAGTGGATGACCTCAGAGTTCTCAGCCTCCGATGGCAGTCCAGTTGAATTTTAACCCCTTGAATTTTAACCCTACCTCTCACATTTATCAAATATATTAGGAAAAGTATTCATCCTATGTGTTTTTTTTTCTTTCTTCCTTTCTCCCTTCCTCCCTCCCTCCTTCCTTCCTTCCTTCCTTCCTTCCTTCCTTCCTTCCTTCTTTCCTTCGCTCCTTGCTTCCTTCCTACCTTCCTTCTTTTTAGATTCATACATTCATTTTTCCTAGAAAGTAAGATTTACAGAGAGAAGAAGAGACAGAAAGAAAGACCTTCCATCTGCTGGTTTACTTCCCAAATGGCTGCAATGGCTGGAGCTGAGCTGATCAGGGGCCAGGAGCCAGGACCATCTTCCAGGTCTCTCACATGGGTTCACGGTCCCAAGACTTTGGGCCATTCTCCACTGCTTTCCCAGGCCTCAAGCAGAGAGCTGGAAGGGAATTGAAGCATCTGGGACACAAACAGGTGCCCACATGTGATCCCGGTATATGCAAGGTGAAGACCTCAGCCACTAAGCTATTGTGCCAGGCCCTCTTTTTCTTTCTGTTGAGTCATTTAGACATGGTTTATTGGGATATAGGGACATTTGGTAGACATCCAAATTTGCACAAAACATGTGTTCCAATGATTTTATTGTGGTTATTTCCCCCAATTTTTAAAATCCTTTTTTTTCTTTCAAAATCAGCATGTTCTGAGCTCCTGCTATTAGCTATGCACCATGGCCGTTCCATAGAGGTAAACAAATGAAAATTCCTGTGCTTCAGGGGCTTTCTGTCTCAGAGGACAGAATGTGAGAACACCACACAGTGCCAAAAGTACCTGGCAATAGGAAAATCTGAAGAAAGGAAAAGATTCTTGATTTGGTGCTTTGGGAGATGAGCAAGAATTCACAAGGTATAAAGAGGTACAAAGGTCAAATTAAGCAGAGTTAGTTGCCTGTATAAATCCCGACTGTAAAACACCCACAGTGAAGCAAAAGAGTACAAGACTACTGACATGCACTTAGCATGGAGTGTATGTGGCAGAAGGGAAGCAAGTTGTCAGACCCTAGCCATTTGTGCCAAGCTAAAGAGTGAGCTGGAGAATGAGTGAGCTATTTTGAGATTTGGGTTCTGAATAGTTTTGCTTCTGTCCTAGCCTCCTCTAACTCCTATTCAGGAATGAAACAGGTGGTAAAGCTTGATAAGATTGGCAGCCATGACAGCTTCTGGTTTCAAGGAAAAATGAGATGTGCTAAGCTTCAAGATTGGAAAAACCCTCAGTCTTTACCAGAAAGACCAAACACGGCCATGCTAACACTGATGGGGCTGGGTCAATTTCGCCCTCATCCTACTGGGCAGCATTTGAAATCAGGCTGCCTTTTGGAACTGGAATCTGGTTTGGTCATGGTGGGAGCTGGCTGACTGCAGTCCTGCTAATAGCGAGGTCTCCCCGGGTAAAGCTTGGAGACAGTCCACGTCATGCGTGTTTAAATGGACTCAACTTCCTCTTCCTCCAAATTACCAAGTTTTCATGAAAGACAAAAAGTGCTTCTGTTCAGAAACTGCAGTTTCTGGAATCAGTGATCATTTCCACCCCAAATTTATGAGCAAACATTACTTTTATTAAAACAAAATCATTGAACAAAAAGTTGCTTTTAGTTTCTAGTGTAAGTAGTGCAGACATTTTTCCGTCATGAACCTTTATTGTCTACTGCATGGTTTGAATGATTTCTGAATACTTTTGTGAAAATTTAACGCATTTTTCCAGTGCAGAAGCAGAAGGACAAATTAAATGCTTCCTGTACCAACTTACATTCACCATGCTGTTAACATGTTAGCTCCCTATTGTCTATCTTAAATCAGGCATGATCGCTAGCTTTGCACCATGATCAAATGAATAATGAAGCGGGCGTTTTGCCAGGTAGAAAGGACCTATGCAACACACACAGGCACACACTGTATATTCACAACCTGACCTTCAAAGAGCTAAATGGTAATGACTAAAGGCAGTTCAAATAAGCATAGCCTAGAGGTGCTGCTTAATTTATTTTCTTTTAACGTATGTATATTTATGTAATTCCAAAAAACCAAGTGGACATGCAAAGTTGTTAATCCTCAACATCTTTTGTATAAACAAGAAACCGCAGCAGAAGAGAGTCAATTCACGGCCTTTTCGGGTGTTCAAATACGCTAATTTCTGCCACATGAATGGCTGCAGAGCAATCACACCACTTTTGCCCAGGATTATATTCTGCACATTGCTCATTTATAGACAAGTAAAACTCGTTCTTGTATTGTTTGAAGGAGAGGTATAGGATACTATTTTACATAAATAAGGGCTCTTTATTTTTATTTCTGCTGAGCAGAAGCAAAAGTTAAAATGTTCCTCTGGTCAACAGCTTCAGAGCTGTTTTGGTTATTTATTTTTCTGAGAGTTAACTTGGTACATTTTAACTGTGACTTTGCAAGCCCTTTCTGTCTTTATGAGGCCCTTCTTTACCCTTTAGAGATTCATTTAACAGGGGAGCACCACACCCTTGAGATCCCCTTGGTTTATGAGGCGAGGCTCCCAGACAGCTTCACAACGCGCCTCAGCCTCCTGAGGAGCGTGCAGTATAGATGGCACCAATTGCGTGAGATGGCATACAAGACCACATAATACAGGGGATTATAAGAGAACAAAAATTTCTTTGCTTTATTTATAGTATCATTGTGGAAGGATGAAAAGCTGTACGTCAGCTTTGCTTGGGTGTGGACGTGCAATAAGTTACTCAAAACTTTGATTGTTCCCTTGACTCTGCCTTGTAAAAGCTCCTGGGGATTATTACTTCAGAATGTTTGGACAAACATCAATTAGCAGACATCAAAATGTTTCCCTTCGTGCCCCTCTAAGAATGAAGGAAACTCGAAAGACACAATGGGACTGGGAGCCATCACACAGAGATGAACTGGAGGCCAGGTAGTGCACACAACACAGGTGTGCTGTAACATAGGAGTTGGAAATACCAGGTTTCTTACAGAGCCTGGAGTAATTATTAAACCAGGCGTGTAAAGAATAGCTTATTTGAAACCTGAGAGATTACAAGCACTTTTCCTTTAAACCTAGGAAATTAGTTGTTGAAAATTAGATGAAGCTTGTGATTCTGGCTGTTGAAATTGGAAGCAGCAGAAATTATATTTATTTTCATAGTCACTTGAGAACTTTTTAATATTTTTCAGAATTTCTTGGAGAGTTTAAGATGGGACCTCTTTCAAACAATATGAATAATAGATATATATTTAACATAAATGTTTCAAAATATTTACATAATGGTTAATGTCCAAAAAAAATATTCCCATAGCTACATTACATTATGGAGTTTTAAATATATGCTATCTCTTGCCTTTTGGTTTATTCTTGTAGGATGGTTTCTCCCCATACTGCCAATAGTATATGCAGCTGGAGCAGACTTATGGCCAGACTATTGACTTATTGTCACTTCTATAATATTTACAACAGATTCTTGCCCAGCATGAGAGCACAGCAACTCCAAATATCTCTCTGTATATGTTATTCTGATAACAGCGACTGTATTTACACAGCAAGTCCTCAGAGTATATTAATGTTATTGAACACTAAGAATCACTGAACCAACACAAAAGGATAAACTAAAATAGGTTTACTTCTAGGGTTATTTGATGCAGCATCATCAAGGCCTAGTGCCTTGCAAATTTCATTAATAAGCTCCCATAACCAAATCAGATGAATTTAGCATATGCACAAAATTCACTTGATTGGAATGGTATCGAAACGTGCTCATTTTCCTAGATATCATATTAAACTGAGAACTGCATCAGATTAATTCCTTTTGTGAGTGATTGTTTCAGCAAACACTGAAATAATTTTCTGGGGTCGGTGTTTTGGTGTGGTAGACTAAGCCTTCAGCTGTGGTGTCAGCATCCTGTATTGGCACCAGTTTGTGTCCCAGCTCTCCCTGCTTATGGCCTGGTAAAGCAGTGGGGAATGAATTGTGTTCCTGTACACATGTAGGAGAGCTGAAAGAAACTCCTGGCTCCTGGCTTTGGATCAGATCAGATCAGCTCTGGCTGTTGCAGCTATTTGGGGAGTGACCCAGCAATTGGAAAATCCCTGTCTCTCCTTCTCTCTGTAAATCTACCTGTCAAAATTAAAAAAAAAATCTAAAGAAATGATATTTTAATGTTTAGGAAATAGTAACACCTGATTTCTACTCAAAAAAAGTGAGAAAACTCCTTTTGCAGATGAGAACATTTGCAAATGTAAGGATCATTCATTTGGTCTGTCCCACTAGGTAAACTGGGTGCCTGATGACCCACAGAGCACTGAAAGCACTGTTTCAGGGTAAAATAAGGGAACTCTGATCTTGAGGACATATCTGATGGTGAGACATGATAGCACAGCATGGTGCTTTTCACTTTCATTTCTCTCTCTTATTATTATTGTTTTGTTTTACGACACAGCTTAGTAGGCACTGAGATTTCCCGTCCCCAAGTCCCTCCCCTTCCCACTGATTTTCCCTTGAGTTTTGCAATGGGTGTCTTTTTTGAACATGCGTAAGTCCATTATGCTGCCATCGAAGTGTCTCTTGACAATGTAGAAATGGACAGTGTTGGAGGGCCCAGCACCTTGCTGTCAGGACATTTTCAGTCATTTCACTGGGTGTCTATCCTTCTTCTATATGCACAGAGACATATTGGTCTCCCTCTCCACCTCTGAACATATCAGCTTCCACTACACTTCCATGATACAGAGCCAGTGTGCACATTTCACAATGGGGAGAAAAATAGTAAACTTTTATCAATGTGAAGTTAATGAACATGCAACAAAAATACCAATGTATCACTAGAGTGGTGAAAATGAGTAATCACCCAGAATGAGTAAATTTGATCTTGTGTCCTTGAATTGTGTAGGCTGACCATCTGAGTCGAGTGAATGAGGCAAATCCTTTTCCTAGGGCTGCTATTGTGTTTTCCCCATGTCCTCTCCACACTTTTACATCCTGAGATGAGGTTTCCACGTTTTCTCTTAAGGATACAATCACAATTATAGCTGATCCCTTTCAAGGCGATTCTCTAAGCCCAATAGCTCCTATAAGCTGTGTAGCAGCAGTCCTATTGCATGACCTAATTTGTGGTCTGTATAACTGATCTTTAAAAAATATGTGTCCAAGTTGAAAGAAATTCTTTTGTTTTTGATCATGCAATGCAATGATTCATCTGGAACGTTGGAATGTTTTACACATTTTGAGTTCCAATATGGATTCCAAAGGAAGAAAATATGCCATTGCAGAGAAAAGGTGAGACTTGAAATGAGATCATTGGCTTTTGATACCATTTCTTCCCTGTGTGTCCTAAGACTGTCAGTCACAGGGAGGATTAATGACAAGGTATGATGTAGCCAGTGACATTTTGGTATTCAACAGAAGCCCACTAAAGGAGATCTGTTATAGACAAATGCCACATTTTTCTCATATTTTAGCTCACTTCTTCTGCAATTTTAATTCCATTTTATCTAGAAGTACTATCTAGCCTCTTGTCTCCTATTCTAGATATCTGACTGCATATAGAAGAAGGATACATAATGATTTAGAAAAGATCAACAAGATATTACAGAATCATAACCACTTGTTTGGAAATATGATTCTTTCTAGACCTCTCATAATGGGAAATGCATTTAAATCTGCCCAACAGGCAATTGAGTTCCTCTTGCATTTAACACTCAATTGCAAAGGGTGAGGGATCACATTGATTAGTACAAGCTAGAGAGAAAGTTTTCTATGCTGCCTTTGGGAGGGAGTCTTGACCTGGTTAAATTTAATCTACTATGGTAAAAATATTTATTAAAGGAGATAGTAGACTTCCAAGGTCTTTTTCTGTCAAGTTGCTTTTATTGGTTGCCTATCACATAGCTGTATCTTTTGGGCACTAAATGAAAAGCATGTGTAACGCAGCACAGAAATGTACTTTTGCTCCATGTTACCATGGGTAATGTCTGATGTGAAATACGGTTTTTCTTGAAGTAGAACACACTACTTTAATTATTACATGCAGTTTGGAAACATGAATATTTATACAATTAGAAATTTGGACGTATAGTACAAATTCTTTCTCTTGGACTCTGACATAGGCATTTTGTCTCTCAAGCTGGTCTGTGAGTGCAGAGCAAATATGAAACACTGTGACAGGTTTAAATTCACTAGTTCTAAGGAAAACAGCTGCAAAGTTGGCCACATAAAAGAAAATTGTTATTCCTGAGCTCCTAAGTTGCTTCAGTTGTTTATTTTTGGTGTCTATTTTTACTTGAGGGATGGTGAACACTTTTGATATTGACAACTTCAGTTCTTCTCAGTTCAATGTGAGGAAAATGAAAATACACAAAGCAAACCAAAAAATAAATCACACGAAAGAAATATCTGACATGTTAGATTATTTGAATAGCGCATTTAAGATTATACCAACTAGATATAATGTTCAAAGAGGACAGTGACATAAAGATGTCACTGTGCAACTTGGCAAAAGAATTTGGAGGAAAAAGTCATGATGGAATCCTAGGACCCAACATATTAACATATTAAGCATTGTTTTGAACTCTGTGTGAATAAACCTCAAGTGTTTGATTCCTAAGTATGGTTTAAGGGTTGTGGCAGCATGAATAAAAAGAATCATTTTTTTCTTTTAAAAAAAGATTTATTTTTATTGGAAAGGCAGATTTACAGAGAGAAGGAGAGACGAAGAGAAAGATCTTCCATTTGCTGGTTCACTTCCTAAATGACCTCAATGACTGGAACTGGCTCATCCAAAGCCAGGACCCAGGAGCTTCCTCTAGGTCTTCTATGTGGCTTTATGGTCCCAAGACTTGGAACCATCCTCTGCTGCCCTTCCAGGACACAAGCAGTGAGTTCGATGGGAAATGGAGCAGCCAGGATGCTATGAGATGCCTATGCTTGGAGGTAGGGGATCAGCCAGTTGAGCCAATGAATCGGCCCCTTATTTTTTTCTTCACCAGAACTGTCAATGGCACCAAGGGTTAGAGTGAGGTAAGATGTTCAGAACATTATTCAACTCCTTTCACTTTGTGCTTGGCTGTCCTAATTTTGGTCTTTGTAGGTATCAGCATGGGGAAAAGAAGTGCAGTGCTTGGGCAGTATTGGGGTATTATGGGTAAATTTACTACCTACAATGCTGGAATTCATTGTGTGCTGGTTCATTTCTGGATCTTCACCTTCTGATCGAATTTCTTCTAATGGACTGGGAACACAGTGGTTAGGGCCCCTGCCACCTAAATGGGATACCAAGATGGAAATTCTGGTTCCTGGCTTTGGCCTAGCTTGGCCCTTGCAATTATGAGTATCTTGGGGGTGAACTTATTTCCCTTTCCCCTGAAAGTTTATTAAAAAATACATAGATAAGTCAAAAACTAAAAAGAGTGGGGCTGGGAGGAAATTTCACACAGTGTTTTCTGACATAGTTTAATAAAAACTGACTGCTTTGTGTTATTTCAAGGACATGGTATTCTAAGTCTGGAAAGGACCTTACAGGGACATTTCCTTTCTTAGCTCACCTGTGTCCAGCGAGGACTACTACTACTGATGAGCATCTTAAAAAGATAGCAAGAGGAACTGAGGTGTGAGACGGTAAGCAACAATATAATCTTAAGAATATCATTTGCATGAATGGGTATATCAATATTGTGGATACTGTGTTTTATCATCATCAGTACATTTTTGTTTTTTACTGAAGACATTAAAGAAATCTGAGATTCCCTTTGAGGTCCCTTGTCTTAATCAAATGCCATGAAACTATCTCAGGGACAATGAATTAAAACAGTTCTGGAGAGTAAAGAGTAATGGTATAAAAGGATTTTCACCACACTTTGGTAATCAGAGAAAATTTGTATAAGAAGTGCTTTTAAGGAGAGCCAGGAATAAAGGGATATAAAAGACTTAGCACTGCAAAGTGTGAGGCCACTTGCTACATGTATGAGTAAGATGGAGTATATGTGTTTGATGTTAATCAGGAGAAATACTATTTTTCCCTATGCCCGTGTTTCCTGGGCATGTAGAAGAGTTGCTAACCATTCATACAAGTTTAATATTTCATCTAACATTTTTTTTCTGGGAATCAATTAATCCTGATTCCTGTAGGCTTTCATCAAGGAGTTAGTTGCCAGTAGCAGCCCACTCATGATCTCAGACAAGCAGCCTAAATAAGTCATTTCTGCAGCTCTTACCATAAGGTGTAAGATCTACAAGACACCAGACTGGAAGCTGAATGTCACTCTTACACGCTTTGTAGGAACTTGAGACAGTTCTGTCTGTGTTCTGCAACTTTGAGGATCAGTGCTGCCTCTGGTACTATAACCCCTAGAATACCTCACACTGACTTTTAGGACCCAGAGTGTACTACTTGTCTTTCTCTGCTTCAGGCTGGTTGATTGCCTCTCCACAATCCCCAGTACAATCGACCCTCAATCTGTGAGATTTAGGTAAGGACCACATGGTATCATGAAACTCAGGACTGTGACTATTAGCATTACATTCCTCAGAGTCAGAACACATGCTTTGGCACTTTGGGGAAGAGTTTTAGCCTGCTTTCCAGTGCTCTACACCCACACCCACAAGTGCAAAATCCTCTACATAACCTGTATTCACTCCTTGGGATTGGAACAGGCTCGCGTTAATAGCTCCCAGAGCTAGAACTAGAACTGTTGGTGCTGTAAGTCACAGACTAACACTGCATGCCCCGTGAAAGATTCTGTCTACATAATATAGCCTGAGTGCCAGAGCTACTAGTGCTGAGCAACAACACATAGGATTTCCTGGTGGGATGGGGGCAGCCCTCTCTGTGAATGAAAGATGCAGAAACATGGCTAAAGTTATCTGACTCTTTGAAGAGTGTAGACAAATACCTTTGGTGACTCACATCCATGTCAAAGTCAAACTACTATCTCCAAAACTACTGCAGAGTAGAAAAGTGTGAAACTTACAGACATGACTGACATGATTAAAAGAATTCACTCAGAAGTTACATTTCTGGGTTTGCCTAGAACTGGAGCCAAGCAAATGACATAAGTAACACTTCACAACCTAAACTAAATAAAATGATCTTTTCTAACAACATAAACTGCATGAAAGAGCTGTTATGCCAGATGTACATAGAAACACAAGAAATGTGACAAAGCAAGGAATCGTGCCTCCAAAAGACCACAACAGCTTTCCAGAAATGAATCCTGATAAGAAAAAAATTAATCCTGATAAGAAATGTTTGAAAAATAATTTAAGGTGGTAATAGCTGCAACAGTCAGATAGATGAAAGAGATTACAGATAGACATTTAAATAAGTGAGAAAAATAGGTGACATAAATGAAAAATGCAATGAAGAGGTAGAAATCATTTAAAAAAACTCACAAGTTTTGGAAGTAAAAAGCTCAACAAATGAAATAAAAAATACTATCGAAAGTTTCAACGAAAAAAGAGTGGTGGAAGGATGAATTTTTCGTCTGCAGACAAAACTTTTGAAATGACTCAGTCAGCCAAAACAGAGAAAGAGAGAAAATGATTTAAAGTAAGGAAAAGATCCTTCATAACATTTGGAATATCATTAAATGAATAATATCCATATTATAGGTACATGTGAAAGAGAAGACATGGAAAAAGGCATTAAAAAGTTAATGACTGTTATTTCAGCTGAAAATTTCCCAAGTGTTGAAAGAAATATAGATTTGTATACAGAAAATTTAATGGAACCCAAACAGACTCAGCTAAAGATGATCTTATCTTTGTAGACATCCTTATAAGCAAACTGTCCAAAGATGAAAAAAAAATCTTAAAATTACTAGCAAATTTGTCAACTTTTACATATAAAGGAAAAATCAATTAGAGTGACAGTAGATCTCTCAGTAGAAATCCTACAGGCCAGAACAGAGTGAATCTATGTTCAAGGTCTTGAAGCAAAAACAAAACAAAACAAAACAAAACAAAACAGCAAAAATGTCCAACAATATAATAAGGTTATTATATCTAGTGAAATTATCCTTTAGAAGTGAAGAACAGCATAGTATTGTGGCAAAAGGGGTTAAGCTGTTATCTATAATGCTGATATTCCAAATGAGTGCTGGCTGGTGTCCTGGCTGCTTCATTTCTGATCCAGCTCCTTGCTATGGGCCAAGGAAAGTAGAAGAGGGCTCTCTCCAACTGCAGGCAACCGCCTAGGCAAGAGTTACACTTCTGAGAGAAAAGCAGCCAGTAGCTAGTTGGCCTTATGGGCCTGCTTAATGCCAAATTTGTGTTAACTATACCAGTCTGCCAGCTTAGTAGCCTACTCTATTTTTTTCTTTGAAACTATATGGGGAAAGTCCTGGCTGTACCACTCTGGTACCCCGGTGGGGGGCTACAGATTGCCCCGGGAAGGGGATCTGGGGATGTATTGAAGTGGGAGAGCTGAGGATTTGTTTGACAAGGGAAGAATGATATCTAGAGACTTCCATGGGACCAGGACACTGCACTCACAGGTAGGCAAGGAAGCTGAGATGGAGTTGTCTAGAGGGGGGAAACTGGAGGGCATGTATGGATCAGGCCAAGGCACATACCCTTGTGGAAGACCTGGGCTGGACTAAATAGCATCACCTGCTGGCTGCTGGCATATGCACAATCTGGACCTGGGGATCATGGTTGACTGACATAGGCTACAGGACCTGTCAACAAGTGTTAGAATAAGGGGTGGGATACATTAGGCTGCAGCACCCACCAGAATATGAGAGAGCTGGATCTAGGGGCAGATTCTGCACTAAGGTGGACTTTTCATGCAATAGGTCATCAAATGACCATCCCCTGTCCTGGGGTGATGTGATTTCACAGCAAGGCAGTGACACGCCCTCTCCCCCATCCCATTCGTTCTCTGAGAACACAAGAGAAAAAAACAACATTTGTTCCACCTTTCTTTCTCTGTGTCTGACCCTTCCCATCCTAATAAGAGGCCCATATGGATGTGGATCCCTCTCAATCATGTAAGCAATATTTTTTAAAAATTCAAAATTTTAAAACAGAAAATAGCTGAAGAATTTGGTCTCATTCCACCCATGTGGGAGACCTGGATGGAATTTTCAGGCTCTTATCTATAACCTAACAGCCCTGGTGGTTTTGTCCATTTGGGTAGTAAACCTGAAAATAGGAGCTTTCTCTCGTTCTCTTTTAAGTAAATAAAAACTAAATTTTAAGGAATAGAAGTGAAGGAAAAATAAGTAAAGTATTCCTCAGGCAAGCAAAAGCAAAAAATTCATCATCACCAACGCAATCTTACAAAAAAACAAAACTGGTATGGAGTTGTATGTTAGGAATATATAGCATGAAAACATGATAGTATGAGATTTACTAATAGAGCAGAAACATTCAATAACCAATCAATAGAATGTCAAAAATTAGTTCTCATTTATCAATAAGAAACTTAACTGGTTTAAATTTCCAATTAAATGGTGAACTCTGACTAAATGCTCATGACCCAATTATACACTGCTTCCAAGGAACTTGCTTCAAAGGTTGAGATAATGCAAAGACTGAAAGTGAAGGGATAGAAAAGGATGCACCCTGTAAATGGAAACCTTAGATGAGCAGGAGTAGCTGTACTCACGTCACATAAAACTGATCTTAAATGTGAATGTGTAAAAAGAGACAAAAGGAACATCACATGCTAACACATGTGAAGAAAAGGAAAATTATGAATACATGGACATTAAACAACATGTTACTGAATGATGATTGGATTATACAGAGATTAAAAAAATTCTTGAAGCAAATGAAAATAGCACAACATATCAAAACCTCTGGGATACTAAAAAGTAGTATTAAAAGAAAGGTTTGTAATTATAAATATTTATATTACATCTCAGGTAAGCAACCTAATCATCACAAGGACTTAGAAAAACAAGAACAAACTAAACAGTCCCCACAACATTGCCCTCACTTGAGTCACAAATTGTCAGTTTGGAAACTTTCCCTTAATCACCTTCATTTTGATACTATGCTATTGCAACTCACAGAACCCAGTAAGTTACTATACTTGTAAGTACAGTTTAATGATATTGAAAGGGGACAAATGAGAACTGGCTACAGGAAGAGCTAAAGGAACACATTCTAGGAAATAAAACATCTGGTTATGTTCTCCCCATGGCATCCTGTAGGGCACTATCTCTACCTTGCTTCTGTGAGGCTTTTGGAGAATTGCTAAGAGAGGAATCTCATATGACTATCAGTGTCTAGAGATTACTCTCTATTACCTAGACATGACTAAGTCACTAGCCACATCCCAGCCCCCTTTCCTCCAGGAGGTTGGTGTGTGCCGTGTGTTCTAGAGGGTCTGCAGGGAATTGTGCCATTCATGTAAACTACCAAGTGTGGCTGAAGTCTATTGTGGATAACAATGACTCTCTTACCCACTGAAATTCAAGGATGAAAAGATTACTTCTGGAGAACCAGGGGCAGAGGCCAAATTCATTACTGCACAGTAGTTAATATGAGCTTTTAAAAAATATTCCCCTTTTTGTTTTAGGTAAGTATCCTAGTGTGACAGTTTTTCCTGCTATGAAAGTGCAAAAGTAGAAATTAATCCTAAGTCATGTTTCCTGTAAGTGATTGTAGGAAGTTTGGCTGCAAAATCAGGAGCAAAATTTCCACAAGCTTATCTTTATTTCAGCCACCAATTAAAATATATTTATCTTACACATATATTTATTTGTATGATATATTTATATATTTAAATCAAACATATTAACATGTATTACATATTATTGTATTATGTTGTATCATACTAAATTATTAATACATATAATATGTGTTCATAAGTGGCTTAAATGCTTTAGGTCATACACATTGCTAACAATCTATTCTTTTGAGAGAAATTTTATGTAGTTGTAGGACAAAGTAAGGTTAACACTTTTACAGATTCATTATAGAAATAGTATTAGCAAACTTATCTTAAACTTATTTAATGGCAACATATTGTTACATAATAATTGGAGTCATTTCATTCCTTTACAATCTAGCTTTATTAATTTGTGATTCTAGATGGGTTAGGCACTGTACTACAAATTTTGGGATGTCAATTTGGTTTTGTCTTTGAGAAATTAGCATTCTATTGCAAGAGTTGATAAGAAAAATCACAATACAGTGTGATAGATGTTATAATAAACACTAAAAACTAGAGGAATTAAGTTTAAGAACTTTCATCAATTTCTTGTATGAAAAGTGGCATCCTGCAAACAATTTTGCTAGGTATGTTGCATCATATATGTGGTGGTAAGTAGATTGCAACATTAAAATTAATGTTTGCTATGTAAGTTGGCATAAACTTCTACTCCATGTGTCAATTAAATAGAAACAGCTATTGTGTTTAACAGCTTCTTTCAATAAACTGTTCAACTAAAAATGACAAATTGTTCAAAAAACAACTTTTTATCAACTGACAAAACAGTCATTTTGTGTGTGTATGTGTTTCCAAGGAAGTTTATCTTGTTAAATTGTTATGATGCAAATTAAGTGAGTAGCATTTATTGAGCCCTTTCTAAGTTCTGCTTAAGGAAAGAAAGTCAGAATTCTTCTGGGTTAATCATATGACCTAGAACCTTGTTAATTTTTAATCTTTTTTTAACATTTATTTATTTTATTGGAAAGGCAGATGTACAGAGAGGAGGAGAGACAGAAAGGAAGATCTTCTGTCTGAAGGTTCACTCCCCAAGTGGCCACAACGGCCGGTGCTGCACTGATATGAATCCAGGAGCCAGGAACTTCTTTCGGGGTCTCCCATGTGGGTGCAGGGTCCCAAGGCTTTGGGCCATCCTGGACTGCTTTCCCAGGCTGCAAGTAGGGAGCTGGATGGGAAGAGGGGCTGCCAGGATTAGAACTGACGTGCATATGGGATCCTGGCGCGTTCAAGGCGAGGACCTTAACCATTATGTTATTGCGCTGGGCCCATTAATTTGTAATCTTGTATCATTAGACTTCCCAAGCACAGGCAAAATATTCCAAGAAAGTGTTCATTTAAAGATACAAAAGGAACTAGCATTTGACACTTGATTCTGTATAGTCAACATTTACTATGTTGTTTTATCCATTTATCATTTCAAGTGCTAAACCTTTAAAATCTCACATCTTAGAAATATGACAAAGACCTTGAAGGAAGATATGTAACATTAAATACACAGATATTATTATATTTTAAAATTTATTTCATTGTAGTTTTTAGTATTGTTACATAACAGAGAT
Organism: Ochotona princeps; assembly: GCF_030435755.1. Lineage (NCBI taxonomy): Eukaryota > Metazoa > Chordata > Mammalia > Lagomorpha > Ochotonidae > Ochotona > Ochotona princeps. The sequence continues at coordinate 29,529,113 of NC_080838.1, read as the reverse complement.
GGATTTATGCCCATGTGGGCTTCTGATTAGGGTGGGGAGGGTCAGGCAAAGAGAAAGGAAGGTGAAACAATTTTTTTTTCTCTTGTGTCCTCAGAGAAGGAATGGGATGAAGGGGATCTGCTCTTTGCTGTCAGACCATATCAGCACCCCGGGACAGGGGATAAACATTTGGCTACTACCTTAGAAACCCCTGTGTGGGGAAGATCATTCCACAGATATTACTTGAGTAGTTTTGACAGTTCTAAGAAGTTGTTGCTTTCATCACTCTAAGATTGAGAAAATCTTTGTAAGGTCTATTGTATGAAAAAGTCCACCTTATTGCACCCACAGATGCAGGAACATGCTGCAAAGCTTGGCCAGGAGAATCATCCAAACTGTTGTATTTCCCATCCTCTGATGAGGCCATTGACATCCCCTGCTGGCCTAGACAGGTTGACCATCTGTGATGTCCCCCATGTGCACCTGGGTGTGCTGTCCATTGCACAGGCATCATCAACTGAGGAGGCCTCGTGTTGACAAATGCTTTCTAAGGACGAATCACACATCCTCGGATTTTCCCTATGCCTGTGGTTTTTTAATTCCAGAGATTTAGTTGGAGAGTCCCCAAGAAAACTTGGCTGATATGCAATCACATGATTCAATGCCATTCTGAAGATTGATGAATGTGTCCTTCATCATTCATCTGGTCAAGGAGTATCACTGAAGATTTGATGATTTATCTCCATTTTTTGAATTCAGTTTCGTGGTCCTTTTGTCTAAGCTGGACCCATAATACCTGAGTTTGGGATAACCTTTCTTGGGGCCTCAGACTGTGAGGCATTGAGGGTCTGAAGCTGTATTGCAGCATCCAGGATGTGTAGAAGAGCATCATGTTAAGGATAACTAACAGCACCAAAACACAGCTGATAATCAGCAGCAACTTGGACCCACTGTGTAGGTGGAAGCCATAGGGAATGTCTTCAGGTATATGCAAAGCATGCGTGGAACCTCCCACATGCTTGATCCAGTGGCGCACATCTGCATCAGTGGGCATGGTGACAGAGTTCATCACCTATTCCAGGTGAGACACAAGCAACGGACATGGGGATGCTTCCTCGTTCTAACTTTTGGGTGCTTGCTGACTTTCTCTTTGGGAGACTGCATCTCAGCCAGGTAGGTGCTCTCTGTTTTGGTCAGTTTGCTCTTCAGATGACAGAAGTAGTTCTCTATCCCACTCCAGAAGCTTTTGTCAGAGAAGGTTTTCCACTAACCCCCAGGGATTTTGGTATTGCAGCTTGGTGGATACCCTGAATCTGCTCTTGTGAGCCACACGAGATGTAGTGGTTGTAGAAGTAGTTGTGATATGGCACATAACGGGTGAGCACTTAGATGCTGATCATGTTAACATTCACTCTCCCGGCTTGCCTTATACATGGTCTGCATCTCTCTGATCATGACAATTTTGGGAGGCAGATGGTTGGTAAGAGTGATGGTAGAGAATGATGCAGCTCTGGCTTCCTCCCACTGCCTTCTTCCATGAATGGAGGATGACGTGGGGAAAAAACATTGCTGTTCCATGAAGTTCTGCAGGAAGGGCAAGATTGTGAAGAGGAAGTCATAGTCCATGCTAAAGTTGAAGACTTCATTCATGTACTGCTTGCCACTTAAGTCCTCACAGAAGGCTTATAGCTCTGCTTCCTCATTTATGTCTGAAGACTCACTGAACTCCATGGGCATGTCTTCTTTGTCATTGAAGTCCCATAATGAAGAGTTTACAGATGCAAGGGTATCTGTCTTCTCCCCTATGGTGTTGTCAATGGCAAACTCCTTCTCCAGTGACCCATCACCCTCCAGCATCTTCTCCTCCAAGGGCAAAGCCATTGAACAAGATAGGGGCTTCGCTGCTCCCTGTGGATGTCAGCGTGCTGTCGGTGATGGATTTGCTGGACAGCTGAGAACCTGCGTCTGGGTTAGTGTCTACTCTGCTTTTGAATGAACTGTCATTCTCTTTGTTCTCTTCCACAGGATCTCCTTGTAGTAATCCATTGTGTTGAAGTCATCACTGGGAGCATGTAATCTTCATTATCACTGGTAAGGTCCAGCTTATTCTGTAGCACTGGTGAACAAAGTGTCAGAGCTCTTTGGGGCACAGAAACATTATAATAAGAGCATTCTTCCAGAGCCAGAACATCATCATATACATCCTATCCTGGGCTCTAAATGATGTGAAAAAGTGCTTTCTGAATCAGCGCCAACCTTCGTGGTGTTGGAAACTGTTAGCAGGGTTTTCTGCTGGAAGATGTTACTGCAGAGGTAAATCCAATTTTCAGAGAGGTAGAATCGGCCCTGAAGAAGATGTGTGTTTGGAGTGCACATAAGTAATTAACGATGAAGCACTCTGTCTGGAGGTTGCTTAAAGAACTTTCTGATATCTTCATTTCTCTGCTTGTATGTGGGACTTAACACATTATACCAACTCTGACTTTTCTTCTGTTGTGGTGCAACTGGGGGGAGCAGCTGTATTGCACACTCTGGGTGGATGGGGACTTGTCTGGCAAGTGGCCCGTCTCCACTATGGTTTCTCTGTCCTGTTCCTTAGGGTTGACAAGACAGATTGCTTTTGTAGAACAGGGGAGGAAGCTGGTGTGCCGCAGTTTGTTGCTGGTAGTGCTTTCAACCTGCACTTGAGGGCTCAGGAACCTGCTTGCATCCTCCTCACGGCTGCTCTGCATGAGGAGGTATTTATTTTATAAATCTTTTGAATAAAACCTTTAAAATACATGCTTCCTGAATTCCAAATATTAAGATTAAATTATGGCAAAAAGTAGCATAACTTCATGAGTTCTGATGGTAAGGTATCATGTTGTTTAACAAGCCCATGTACTGGATGTATACAACTGGAATACTGGCTAATTACTGTTATGCAAGGGACTATTTTAGTTTTTATGCATAGATTTTCACCAGAAGATAGCTCAGAAATGCAAACTATTTCGGCCCAGAAAACAACAGCCTTAGGTTAGGTGCTTGGCAAAGTAATTAAGACCACACTTGGGATGCACTCTTTATCAGAGCGCCTGTGTTTGAGTCCTAACTGTGTTTCTAATTCCAACTTCTTTCCAGTGTGTACTACGGGAAGCAGCAAGGAGTGGCTTAACTAGTTGGGTCCCTGCCATGCACGTGGCAGACCAACCTAGAGCTCTGTGCTCCTGGTCCCAGCCTGACCCAGCTTTGGCTATTGTTGGCATTTGAATGGGAGGACTCTCCCTGGCTCTATTTCCTGCAAATAAAACTAACTAACTAAACTCAGCAAAACAAGATTAAGTTATAATTTCTGGCCTTCTCAAAAACAATGTTGTTGATTTTGTTATAATTTCACAATTACATTGTTAATCTCATTCCAAATTTCACTTATTCTTTCATGAACCAAACACATAGGCTAACATGTTTCGGTTGATTTCCCTTCTGTACATGTTTGCATCCTCCTGAGATCTTAAGGAAGAAGAACGATGCTGCCATTGATTTTGCACAGCCTCACACAGTGCCTATGACTAATGGCCACTCATTAAGTTAATCAGTCTCCAACACAGGAAATATTGACTCCTAGAATCTGGCTCACAATTTTATTTCCAGTCTCTAAAATCATGTTCTCTACAGTCTTGTATTGGGATTAAAACTGATTTTTCATTCTTATATTATTAGGTTTATTTTGCTGGAGTTGCTTGGTTCATCTAAATTACAAACCTTGAAGGGCAAAATTCATGTTATCTGTGGTGTATGGATTTGCAACATGAAACTAGCTGACTAGAGACTTATTACATATATCCTCAGTGGAAAGATCAAAAGTAAAAGTCTTGGGTGAAGATAACTGAGTAGAATTTAGCTTTGACATTCTGCTGATCATGGAGAGTCAGTCTGTACTTCTCCACAGTGTACAAATACTTGTAACCAACAGACAGTCCATCGGAGTTTCTAGTTTTTGGGTTTTAAGGAATTCTTTGCCTCTGTGAAGCCAGTTTAGAGAATTTTGTTTTACTTTTCCATCTTATATCTTAATCATAACCACAGTCCAGTACAAATAATCTATTCCTTCAAAACTTCCATTCATTCATACATTTTATCCTTGTTGACCTTGGCTTACACAATTTGGATGGAAGGAATCACCAAAGAGAAGAGGGATGTTTGTATTTGAATTCTACTTTTGAAAGTTTTAACTAAGACATGAGCCAAAGGGAACATGGAATTAGTATTTGCCTACTTTGGGAAAACCACTAGTTTGAAATACAAAGGAATTTTACTGTATGATAGCTTACTTCAAGAAATTTTAAGTTTTATCTTTAAGTTAAATGAATATTTGGGCAATGGAAAATTACTGTTTTCTAAAGCCTCATGAAATGTTAGCATTAAAATCATTTAAAACAGTTCACCTCATCTCAGATATCATTGCAAACTTTCTGTGCCAAGATTAACTGAAAACATTGGCCCAAGATGATGGATTTGGGCCAAGTTTAAGGCAAACTTTGGTGTTTCTTTACTTCAGGTGGAAAGTACGTAAAACACGATGGATTCTTGCTCTACAACCAGCTAAAACTCAATAATTTGGCTATGATTTCCTGTGAGAGTTTACACATTTTCCTCTGCTGTAAAATGTGAACCTAGGTCAAAAGACATATTCTGAAGCTTGAATTTCATCAAGAAAAATATTTGTGAATTAAAGATGAAAATTTGACAGAAACTTAGTGGCTGGGAACTTCAAATCACTGTGTAATCAATTCAGATTTTTGGTAGGAGTGATCATTTCATGAAGTTTTCTTTCAGTTTTAAGACATTCTCATAGTTCTGCTTACAGAACTCTATAGGAACAATTACTTTTATACTATGTTCTAATTTTTTTTTTTTGTGGACTCTCTAGACTAATTTTTTCCCTTGTCTTTACTGTCATGATTCTTCGACTGGAATCACTCTTCTGCCTCTTTTCAGAGTCCTTCTTTCATGGCAATCTTAGCAAAGTTTCTTTTCAGGGTTGAATCTGAGGGTGCAATAAATGAATCCAGACATTAATATCTATTCTGCTTCCTGTTAACCTTGCGTTGAACAGTATCTCTGAACAGGATGGCTCCGTAGTAGGCTTTCGTTTCAGGATGACCATTGTGTTTTCCATGGAAACACCACCTGTTATGATTGGGATATAAGTATGATGCTGAAAGTCCCTCAGAAGTTTGTATAAGAAAAACTTGGTCACCTAGGGGGAACTTTTAGGAGGGCATGAAACTTTCAGGAGGTGTGGCTAGTGGGAGCAACTTACATCACTGGTACTGTGGTCTCAGAAGCTAAGTCCCATGAAAAGGTTGTCATGAAAGTGATGAGTTTAGCCTCTCTTTTGCTCTCTTTCCCCCTCCTCTCTCTCTTCTTCCTGGCTTACCACGTAATCCTTCTTCTGTAAGTGCTCTGTCATTTCCATCTGCTTCTCCCACCAGATGCTTGGCAGAAGGGGACTATGTGGTTTTGGACTTCAATCTCCTAAACTGTGAAGTAAATTAACTCATTTCTGTGCTACAGGTGTTTTAGTGTAGTGAAGGCTTGTCAATATGCTTCCTAAGAAGTGATAAGGTGGCCTCTTCTCCTTCTTTACTTAGATGACACAATATAAAGCTCACAGTCATTTATAAAAAATTTCTTGGCTATTCTTCCCAAGAGTTCTGTTGAACCATTATGCAAATAAAACTTCTAGTGGTCTGCTTCTATTTCTGTCTTACATCTAAAGATCTTCCATCTGTGACTTTCTCCTTATTTTCTTTCACCATTCTTTTTCCCCAAGAATAATCCTTTTGTCTCAGAACGAATACTATTATGTCTTCTTTCTCAGTGCTGTTTTACATATCTTATCTTTAGTCATATTTGACAGTTATTATTAATTTGTTAATTCATACAGCAAGTATTTACAAGTATTTAACATGTGCTTAACACTACAACAAATTCCAAATACTTCCTTCCCACCAAAAGCGAAATCACACAAACAAAAAATCAGACGCCCTTCCTTTGGATTCTAGTATACTAGGAACACCACAGCTTTGCACATTTGTTCATCTCTGGGGCTGCCTCCTTGTGTATTCACTCCTAATTGGTGTCTCCTAAACTAGAACCTACCATGTCAAAGTTGCCCTTAACCCATGAGGTGCTTTCCTAAGTAAACTTGTTCTGAATTTTATAATGTACTTGTTGAACTATTTAAAACGTATTAATCTGTTTGAAAATTCTGATGGTTAAGTAATAACAAAACAAAAATATGTAATGATATGATATTCTTGTGTCAGAAAATTGGCAAAATATCTAAGCTAAAATTTATTATTATTGTGCATATCTGGTTGTTTTGTACTGATCATCTGTCATTGTTTGGATAATAACATTAAATGTATTACAAACTATGATGTATCTATTTAAAGATTTTTCTTGTTTTCAGTTTTTCTTGTCTTGCATTTAACAAAATTACTACCAATGTAATAATCAAGGTGTGTGTGTGTCTTTTTTTTTTTATTCCAAGATAATTGTGTTTTTAACAATGATGCCAATGTTTTTCCTAATTTATTTCAGAGATACAGACAGAGAGTTCCCATCTGGTGATTCATTTTCCAAATGCCCACAACTATTGCACAAAGGAACTCCAAAGTCAGGAAGCTGGATCTCGAACCACGTTTGCCACAGGGTGGCAGAAACCCAATTTTTTCAGGCATCATCACAGCCTCCCAGGACTTACATTAGCAGAAAATTGAGTCAGGAACTGAAACCAAAGGTTAGTATCTTAAAGGTGTTTTAAACTGCTACAGTAATCACGCATGCTAGACAGCATTTCTTGTTGCTATCTTTCTTAAACTCTTGTTATTTGACTTCCAGTTTGGGGAATGCGAGAGGCTACCATAGCCAGAATTGCAATACTGTCCTCAATTCAGTATTTCATTCAAAATATTACACGTTGTGATCAGTCAATGTAATTTTGTTATAAAATACCAACACAGAAAAAATTATGTAGTACTTTAGTTTCTTTTATAAAGTGTTATCAATAATACAGATTCTTTTTTTACTAAGTGTTAAACCAACGTCACCATGGAAAATATTTTAAAATATTTTTTTTTCTTTTTATAAAGTGCTATCAATAATATAGGTTTCAAAAAACTGTGTGTTAAAGCAACGTCTATATCCATATGGTAATGTGGACAATCAGCATCATTGGTTATAATATAACTTCTAGTGCATCGAATTTTAAGAAAAAATTGAAGTAGTTAATAATATTGCAAGTTGTTCCTCAGCTTCCATGCACATCTATTACAAATATGCTAATTTATTAAAATATAAAAATTCCTGGAAAATTATGAACATTGCAATAGCGTTCCTGTATTCCTTGTTTCTCTTCATAGAGAAAACAAGCACATTGTGAGGATATCTTATTTGTGATTTTTTTTAGCCCCCATGTATGCCTCATGCAATAAATTCTGGATTGTAAAGTCTCAAATTTATTTGAAAAATATGGAGTAATTGAACTAAGTAAATGGAAGAAAAATGCAAGTAACTTTAATTTTTAAAAGAGATTTATTTATCTTAATTGGAAAGTCAGATATACAGAGAGAAGGATTGACTGAGAGAAAGGTCTTCTGTCTGCTGGTTCATTCCGCAATTGGCTACAATGGCTGCAGCTGTTTTAAACCAAAGCCAGGAGCTGGGATCTTCTTCTGAGTCTTCCATGTGGGTGCAGGGTCCCAAGGCTTTGGACTGTCCTCTACTGCTTTCCCAGGTCACAAGCAAGTTGCTGGATGGGAAGTGTAGCAGCCAGGACACTAACTGGTACCCATATTGGATCCTGGCGCATACAAGGTGAGGATTCAGCCACTAGGCTATTGCACCAGGCCTGTAACTTTCATTCTTAATACTTGTTTTTTTGTCTTTATTTTTAAATATTGGGAATAAATCATATGTACTTGTTATAGATAATTAACACTGCCATCAGTAGACCAAGCTCTGAGATTGGGTGATTAATAGAATAACTGTGAGTGAACTGCAGTATGTGGCAGAGGAATAATGGAAAGAAGAGATAGAATCAGTTCAGTTTGAGATGAAACAGGGAAATACTGGGGCAGGCAATTAATAGAGACACTGCGTAAGGTTTGTGCATCCCAACTCATAGTGCCTGGTTTGAGTCTTAGCTCCTCTCTTAATTCTAGTTTCTTGCTGAAGTACACTCTGGTAGATAGCAGATTATGACTCAAGTATTTGTGTTCCTGCTACCCAAGTGGGAGCCCTGATTGCATTCTGGACTTCTGTTGTTAGTCAAGACCAGCCCTGGCTGTCTAGAGAATTTGGGGAAGATCTCTGTCTTTTTGTCTCTCTCTCTGGTTTTCAAAGAAAATATTTATTTACTCAATAGGCAGAGTGACATAGACAGAAGGAATAGTGGGAGGAGAGAGAGAGAGAGAATCTTCACCAATTGGTTCACTCCTTAAATGGCCACATCAACAAGGTCTGAGCCAGGCTCATGTCAGCACAGCCAGGAACTGCAGTTTGGTGGTAGGAACCAGAAAATCTGCCTTCCCACTGCACTAGCAGGAAAACGAATTAGAAACAACATTGCCAAGACTCCCAGAGGGGATGCTGCTGTGGGAAGCAGTGGCTTAAGCAACCTACATAATTAAGGCTGTCCCCTGTTCCACATTTTCTTTATCCATTCAACAGTGGATGGGCATTTCCTGGCCATTGTAAGTATTGTTGCCATATAAATATCTCTTTGACTAACTGATTTTGCTTTCTTGGATGCAAATCCAGAAATGGGATTTCTGGATTCTTATGGTAGATTCTAACTTTACTGTTTCAAGGAAACTGTTTCCCACAAAGACTGAGTTACATTACATTTCCACCAGTAGTGTGCAAGGAATTCTTTATCTCCTCCTCATCAGCATTTGCTACCTTTTGTCTTACTGTAAACAGTCAAACTAACAGAAATGAAGTGATGTTCCATTGTGATTTGGATGATGTTGAGTGTTTTCTCGTTTACCTATTGTCCTTTTGTATCTCTTCCTTTGAGATATGTCCAATGAGCTACAGTCCATTATAAAATTGCATTATTATGTTATCTTGCTATTAAGTTTTTGAGTCCTTATATACTCTGGTTATTACCCCTTGTCAGATACAGAGTTTGAAAATATTTCCTCCCATTGTGTTGATTGTTTTTATCTCCTCTGTTTTGTCATCTGACTCAAGAAATCCTTGCCAATTCAAATATTCTGTAAGTTTCTCTATTTTTCTAGTAGTTTTAATTTCAAGCTTTTTAAAAAGAGATGTTTAATCCATTTGTGATTTATTTTTGTACATGTTTGAATTACATGCTCATTTTAAAAATAATGTATTAAATATTCTACCATCATTGTGTTGGAGTCATTCTCTCTATAGTCCCATTGATATTTGCATGATATATTTTGGAACTTACAGGGGCAGGCACATAAATATTTGCAAGTACTATATGTCCTTTTTGAACTCATTATTATAAAATGATGACCTCCCATCATCATATTTTAATTTTGCTGGAAAAGGTAAGCTTTACAGATAGCAGAAACAGAGAGAAAGATCTTCCATAAACTTGCTTGCTTAAGAAATGGTGAAAATGACTAAAGCTATGAAGCCAGAGGCTAAAAACCTCTTCAAGTTTCCCATTTGGTTGTAGAATCCCAAGGATGTGAGCAATCCTCCACTGCTTTCCCAGGCCACAAGCAGGGAGTTGGGTTGGAAGTGTAACAGCTGGGACATGATCCAGTGCCCATATGGGATGCTGGCACTTGCAGGTGGAGAATTTTTAGCCACTTGAGCCAATGTGACAGCACTTATTTTAACTTTGTAAAAATCGATTTTACTAGATGTATGGCTACTCTTGCTTTGCTTTCGCTGGTTTCATTTATATGAAACATCTTACTAAACTCCTTCTTAGAGCTGAAGCTAGTTTTATGTAGCAAGTACATAGTTCGGTCTTGTTTTCTTACTCATTCTGTCACTTTATGTCTTTCACTTGGGAAGTTAGATCAATTTACATTTAATGTACTTCATAGGTAAGGTTTAGTGGTGACATTTTGACAATTGCTTTCTAGTTTTCTTATTTTTCTTCTCTTTCCTTCTCTCTCTGTCTCACCATTTTATTTTCCAGTCAAGTGATTTTCTTTAGTGTGTTTGAATTCCTTGCTTATTGTCTTCTGTATGTCTACTCTTAGTAGTATGATTATCTTGTGGCTTACAGAAAACCCTTTGCCTATTAAAAACTATCACAAAATGGTAACAATTTGACATTTTTTAATAATGAGAAAAATGGACAGATTTCTGCTTTATTTTAAAAAAATTACTTCCCTCTCTGTCAAGTCTGTTGGTTAGAATACTGAAAGTACTTCTCTGTGCTCTTGATGTTTTTGGAGTTTCCTGAAGACAGCTATTTCAAAACCATCTGGCATTTGAAAAATTAAATTCCTAGATGTTGGATTTCTGGTACCTTACTTAGTTTGTTGAATGAGATCATGGTCCCTGAAAGTTACTGATGCCTGTTGGTGAATGGCGTTATCTGTCATTAAAGGATTAGTGTAATCTGGCTTTGTTTGTGGCTTTCTTTCCACAAATTCAAGGATAGCAGTTTTTTTTCTCTGAACCTGTAAACACTTCTGCTATTTCTTTTTTTTTTTTTTAAATATTCATTTATTCATTAATTACATTGCATTACATGACACAATTTCATAGGTACTGGGATTCCCCCCCCTTCACCCCAAACCCTTCCCCCATCATGAATTCCTTCACCTTGATGCATAACCACAGCTCAAGTTCCGTTGAGATTCCCTAATTAAAAGTTTACCCCATACAGAGTCCAGCATCCCACTTGTCCAGTTCAAGTTCAACCGCCTCTTAGGGAGGCCCTCTCAGGTTTGTAGGCAGAGCCAGCAGAGCGTCACCTCGATCAATTAGAATCTGCTATTTCAACACTAGTTAGTAGTTTAAGTTGGTGTTTCCTACTGGTCTATTATTCGTGTGTTTCTATTGTTTCAGTACAGAAATAGATACTGGGTTTATATTTGTTCCAAATCCCCAGTTGGTGTATTGTCTAAGATGAAATGAAGAAGCATCTAAAAGAAGGAGTAACCCATCTATACAAATGCTCCCTGGGACTGGGGCAGAAAAAATTCCTAGTCTAGTGGCTGTCAGTAGATCTTTGCTGGATCACACCCAGGGTCCACGGACCGCTGAATCCTGTATGTCCTGAGGATAGGGCTAAGGCCCTCATTATTGTGTGTGTCAGGGACCCTGACAGCCCAAGACTGCCTCTACCAGTTGGACACGGGATGAAATATAAGGTTGATAAACTGCAGCCAAGGAACTATATTTGACACTTCATTGCACTACTTTGGACTGAGTGATGCAGACAATTTCTTCCCTCCTACTTTCTTAAATGTAACTTTTCTTATTACTGAAACCAGGCACTGTGATCTCTCAACTGGGTTTCATAGCTCTTGTGACAGTGACTTGTGCAAGAATAGCTGTTCCTTTTGGCATCTCAGTAGTGAGATGCTTGCTGGAGCATCTTCCTCAGCCTCACCCCCTGTTCCTTCTCTTTGAGATAGTACATATAAGACATTGATATGGTTATTTGCTAGAAAAACCAGCGATGGAACCCAGGTACTTCTGATTGCACAATTTGTTGTTAGTCACCCAAAACATGTGAAGCTATAGGATAGAATTTTCTTGTTCATTCGAACAAGGTAAAATAAATAGGAACAGAGAGCAACACTATGGAAAAAACAAAAGACTTGTAAGTGAAGGAATCTTACTAGAAATGATTTAAACAAATAATGGATTTTAATGGAAGAATAAGATAGGAAATAATTTTACAATCATAATTGGAGAAAGAAAATCTTTCATGGCATTGGAAACTAAACCACTAGCATCAGGTTCTTTCTCTGGTTCTTAGCATTGCTTTTCTCCAAGTGTCAGGTTTATTTTTTTGCCCTTCCTATAGCTTTATCTATGCGACAAGTACTGAGATAACAAAAAATTTCAACATATATTCAGTGATATCAGACAACATACTGACACTAGATCTTCAGTCCAAAAATCTGGAGCAAGATACTAGTTATTCCTTTCTTGGTTCAATAGCAAGTCATGGTTAGGATGCTTTTTTCTGTGTGATTGAGAAAATCTGAATTATTTTTTACTGCTTGTTTTTCTTAAGTAAGAGGGAGTCTGGAGGGAGGAGACCTCAAAGTTGGTTCAGTGCTAAATCATGTGAAAGGGAAAAATATCTAGGATTCTTTTAGGGTTCTCTCATAATGGAATGATGATGACCACTGCTGCTATAATAATCACTTCCTTATGGCAGCATCTGAAACAGGAGAAAAAGAGACAGAAAAGAGACTTGTCTGTATGCACCATTATCTTCTCTCAGCAAGAAAACAAGTACATTTGTTTTTTGGAGGACATGAACACAGCATAATTTGGGGCTCCTCCTTTCAATTCATTTTTTATTTATTTGCTTGTTTTTATTTTCTTGATAGGTAGATCATGAGCTTCTATTACTGGTTCTGGGTACCCACCAAGAGTGGGTCTGGGCCAAGTCAAAGCCAGAAGCTGGGAATCCCATGGGTAGCAGGGGCGCAGTGACTTGGGTTATCACCTGCTGCTCTCCAGGGTGTGTATTAGCAGGAAACTGGACTGAGATTCTGTGATGCAGCTCTGTGATATGGGGACTGGGCATCCTACTGGCATCTTAATTGCTAGTCACATGCCTATAAATTTTAAGATTCTCTTTAAGTTAAACAGAAACGTAAAAAGATAAAACGTATTAGGCCCTGTGCTCTGGCCCAAGATTATTGTGAGTGTGGGTTCCTTGACCCCCCTAGTAAATCAAGCCTCTGCTGCATTTCCCCTGTTTGTCTCAGTGATTGAACTGAGTCACAGGAAGTCCAGTGACTCCTGATTGCAAGGGACTTTGGAAGGCAAGTATTTAGACCTTTCACCAGCTAATGTGGAAATAAGTTTGAAAGATTAGAGTAGAAGAGAAGAAGCACAGCTTTTGAGTGAGGAACAGTTGTTTCCTCACTTTTTTACCTATGAGCAAGTTATACATAGCCAGAGGTATAGAGTCATGCTGGAGCTGTGACTGGTCTTAACAATGTGGGTGAGTGTAGTGAGCTGAAGTGTCCCACCTCCCTTTACCTATTTGTGTCCATCCATGAGCTCATAATGTGGCTGAATTTTAAAACAGTATCTTTGCAAATGCAATGAGTTAACAGTCTTGAGATGAATCATAAAGGTAAATCCAAGGATTGGTTTCTTTATGAGAAGAGGAAAGAACACATGGAAGAGAAGGCCAGCTGAGGAAGACAACAGTCAATGAAGTTGTGCTGATGCAAGCCAAAGAATGTCAAGGGCTGCCAGAAGCTGGAGGGCGCCATGCAGGTTTCTGCCAACAATCCAAGTCTTGGCTTCTAGCATCCAGAGCTGTGAGAGAATTAGTTTGCCAAAATGTTACTCTGGTTTAGGTGATTTGCTATGGCAGCCCTAGGGAATGAAAACAATGGGAGGTGGGCAGTTTTCAGGAGGGATGTGGTGCTAGGAGAATACCAAAAGTGACCACTGTAGAATTTATGAAAGAATTTTACTGAAAGGATTTATTGAGGACAAAAGCCAAGCTGGAATATTGCCCTAATGTTATGACAAGGCATGAGAATTTCAATGAACTTAATTGAACCTTCAATGCAGGAAGAATCAGTGATGCAAAATCCAGAAAGAGAAAGCAGTAATAAGACTGGCAGATAAGTAACTTTTCTTCCACTTAGACAAATTCCAAAGTGTTTCTATAACTATCCTGACTGTGTCCGTAGATGTCCTACATCGGAAACTCCAATGTCAACTTATTGTTCTTGACTAATTCATTGTAATCCCCGCTCCTCCATTTGTGAAACTGACATGGAAGATATATTCCCACTTTCAGTTCATCATGTGATTGGGGTGTGTGTGTGTGTGTGTGTATGTGTGTGTGTGTGAGTAAAGGGATTGGTTCATAATTTTCCACTATTTATGTTTTCTTTTCATGGTAGGTTATTTCTGAGACTATTAAGAAAACACTTAAGTAAAAATAACAGCATGCTGTGTATATCTTGTGACATGTAAGTATAAGAAGAATTGGAGACAATGACTGTAAACTTGAATTTATATCTCTTCTATTAAACACATCAATTAAAATATTTTTTATTTCGAGATAATGAAATGTTCTGTGTACATTCATTTTGTTATTTATTTATTTTAAAAGCTTGATTTCTTTATTTGGAATGCAGTTACAGAAAGGAGGAAGGGAGAGAACAGATAGCTCTATCTATTGATTTACTTCCCAAATGGCTCCAACAGACAGAGCTATCCTGGTCTGAGGCCAGAACATTATTCTGAGTCTTGCATGTGAGTGCAGTGGCCCAAAGTCTTGGACAGCTCTTTCCTGCTTTCCCAGAAACATTAGCAGGGAGCTGAAATGGAAGTGGAATAGCTGGGAATTGAACTGGCATCCACATGGGATACTGACACACCAGACAGAGGCTTGACCAATAAGCCATTGCATGTTCATCTTAGTTAAAATGGAAATCACCTTCTCCAAAATACCAAAATTTAGAACTTCATATTGTCTACATATTAACACACAAAACTTATGGCACCTCTGTAGATTCTTTTTTTCAACTTTATTTTATTTGATAGATAGCAAACAAGAGAGCAATTGCTCACACCTACTGATCTTCTCTCCTAGTGTCTGCAATGGCTAAGCCTGACTTGCCCAGAGGCTGGCTTTGTCTGAGGCTCAGTTCACGTCCCGCAACATCACCATTGCTTTCTATAGTGCACAATAGCAGGGAGCTAGAGTTGGAATAAGAACAAGTACATGAACCCAGGCACATCTATTGGGATGGCAATGTCTTAACAAGTGTCTTCACCATGTCATTTAACACCTGCCCATTGATTCTTTTACAGAGGGTGCTTTCCTGGGTGACACAGGGTCAACATCATGTATCCATTATTGTTCTACCCTATCTTATAGCATCCTGGAGGTGCTTTCTTAAAAGTCCTGTCAATTATATTGCCAAACCATTGCTTTGTTTTATTTTTTGCCATGAGCTACCCATCCGTGCTTCTACTAGCTGTCAACACTCTTGACTCCTCAATGCATTATTTCTAGTTGTCTGTAATCCGGATCCAAATAACATCAACTGTTAACACTGACCTTCATGTAAGAAGAAATAGCCCTATGTGAGTGTAGCCTCCAAGGGATTTTCTTTGGAGGTTCTCTTCCTTTAGCTGGGTGCTATATAACTTAATGCTAGAGTGGTCAAACTTTTCCTTTTGGCTTGTGGCCCTCAAATAGGTCTAGATAGCCAAAGAGAAGAAGCTTGAATTTAGGCTGTGAAATTCTCTATAGGAAACTTTTATCATCTTCACATTGTTTTCTGTGTTCTAAGTTACTTATTAAAATATTTTAGGTGAGATTTAAAAAAAAACGTAGCTTACTTGAAAGCCAGAATTATTAAGAGACAGAGAGAGGGAGAAACAGAAAGATCCATTAATCGCTGGTTCATTCCCCAAATGCCTAAAAGTGTTGGAGATGGGCTGGTCTATAGCCAGGAGCCAAGGGATTTCTGGTTTTGCCACATGGATGAAGAGGTATGAGGGCTTAAACCATCATCTGTTGCTTTCCCAGGCAGTTAGCAGGGAGTTGAACCGGAAGTAGAGCAGTTGGGACATGAACCATCAACTATTTGGGATGCCAGCGCCACAGGTAGAGGATTAATTTACTATGCCACACTATACTGGCCCCATGTGGGTTTTCAGTTTCACTTTAGGAAACAGATGGGCTAGTGTTAACAGAAGTAGATTCTTAGTTTTATAGTATCTAACTTGAGGAGTTATTTTGGTTAAACTTTGGATAATGACAGCCTGATTTAGACCAGTTAATAGTCTATGTTCTCTGCCACTGACATATCTGACAAACCTGGGGTTAAATAGAAAGGGAAAACTACTGGAACAATCTGTGCCAAAAAATACACTTTAAATACATGTAGTAGTAGCACAGAAGTTATAGCTGTATTTCCCGGGATGTCACATTATTTGTGAAGCAACTTACAATGTATCTTGGAATCCTGAAATGACATTGAAGCCAAATTTTCCAGAATAGAAATTCTGAGTTCAGAATCAATAATATAGTTGGCTATTCATCACTTTGACTTAGAAAACCAGTCTTTGAATGGATGCCCTTCCTCTTAGTTCATTTCTCTAATTATCGTGCTTTTCTTAAAAGCATTGCACACCAACTCTTTTTTTTAAATTAAATAGTAGGAGACATGATGTGCACAAAGAACTTTAAAAGGTCTTTCAAATAATTCAGTTTAGGAAAATGAGTGCTCCTATAAATCATGTGAGAACTTAGTGATGTATCTAACTGCAGATGGACTTTTAAACAAATGTGTTGGATTGCTGTTGCTGCTGCTAAAGTCCCAATTACACATGTAAGGAAAAAAAGACTCTTCCCCAATTTCCTATTCTTGTGCCTTATGAAATTCATTGGGTTACCCCCAACCTTATTTCTGCTTTTTTTTTTACCTTCTCACATCTTTGTGTGTGGAGGTTATCCGTGATTCCTGGTCATGAAGAATCCGAGAAAGTCATGAGTAGGAGCTATTGACGTTGCTACAGCGTGTGAGAAATTAGTGATGGGAAGAGAGAGTGGGAACAGTGGTGCAGGGGTATGAGTTGCGCAGTTATTTCTAGCTTTGAATTGTTTCCAAATCTCATACATTCACAGACAGCTTCGCCAGAGTCCACAGCTGTCATGCATTTTCAACAGATTCCACAGGGCCTAGATGAGGTTTGAAGGCATTCCTTTGCTCTTACACATTAGCTAAAAGGAATTACCGTAACATCTGATATTGTGGAAGTGGGATATTTGCCATCTTGACCTTGCCCAAAGCAGTCCGGAAATAAAGATCCAAAAATGTATTATCTCATTCGGCCTCTAAAGGTCATTGGGGGCCTGTGGATGGTGTTCGATGAAACCCAAGCACCCTGCATGTTCTGCCTTTGGAGGAACTGTATTGCTTTGTGTGGACACAGTTGGGTAGACACATGTTCCCCTTGCTCCTCGGCTGTTTGTCACAGGAAAGGCATGTTCCACTGGAGAAATTCCCAGCTGTCAGTAATGTGCTGATACACCACAGCCAATCAGCAGAAGATGAGCCAAATAAACAGGATGTTCACAATGTGTGTGATTGCATGCGTGTGTGACAAACTTCTGCCCATTTCACAGCCTCCTAATGGGATTGACATGCATTGCTTAATCTGCATCTGTCTGTTTAGTGAAGAAACACATGAACACCATGGAAACCATGTGTAAGGGAGTGCTTTCTTTGGCTGTATGGGCTGTTGATATGGCCGAATGAAATCTGGTATAAATTGGGAATGATCATTGCTTTAGCATTATGAGTGTACTTGCTGGGAAGTGCCTTTAAGTCATCCAAGCACAGATGAGAAGAAATAATCACATAATCAGTGGCTATTGTGAGTTGACAATAGGGGCTGAGTCTATACGAATATTTTTACATACCAGTGGAGTCATCTTCATTCTTTCTTCTTGTAAGACACTCATTAGTTGAGTTATTTATACAAATGTACAGAAATAAGTCAAAGTGATGTCATTGCCCTTTTTGTTTGGAGACATTGCAACTGTTGACTGTTAGTGTCTAAACATATTTCTGATCAGCAGTTTGAGAAAGAGGAGGAATGATTCCTTCAACATTCATGTGTAGAATAGGATCTTTGAACAAAAGCATCAGATATCCTGTTAAGCGCCAGGCTTTTATTCCTCTGAATATTCAGATCTGCTTTGTTGATAATGGCACATTCATTCACAATAATAAGAATAATGAATAATATTTATTATATATTATTTTTTTTAAAGATTTATTTTATTTTTATTACAAAGTCAGATATACTGAGAGGAGGAGAGATAGAGAGGAAGTGGAGCTGCCGGGATTAGAACCAGCAGCCATATTATATATTATTATGTGTTAGTACTATGCCAAACTTTTACCATGCCTTATCCTTTAATCCTTGAAAATGTAATGTTGATGATGTTGTCATTATGTTTTTAAAGATAAGGAAGCTAGGGTTCATAGAAGTAGATAGGCTGGCTTAAGAATGAAGGGGTGGGAGAGAAGGTTTGAATTCATACATATTTGAATGTCAAATTCATGCATTTAATCACTCTACCATATGATCCTGTGAGTCTCTGCTTAATGGAAGATCTAATCTAAGTATAGCTTCATTGGAGCACAACAGTACCTTCCTGAGCTTTTTTGGGTTGATGCACAAAGATGATTTTGGTGTTTCAGGGTCCATCCATTTTAAACATCTCAGCAACATAGTGCAGTTGAAGATTGAGCATCACAACATTGAGCTTTCATAGTATTTTTATCTGTTATTAAGTGTTAATATTTTTTACTTTAATTGTGGTTATTTGTACTACTTTTGAAAGATTGTGCTGTGCTAATAAAGTCAAATTATATGTGCTAGAATGCCAACATCTACAGTTCTTGACACACTACCAATAGTTTTTAAGTGATAGGCACATTTGAGACTAGTTCTAAGTTTGTAGAATATGTGTGGTGTTTTGGCTTATGAAATCATGGCAGAACTGCACTATAATATCATCAGGAAGAAGTCAGTGTCACATGGTGGTTAGGGCATAAGCTCTGTTGTTAACACTTATTGTCTGCAAGGGACCTTGGGTAATGTCTGTACACCTGTTTTTTCTGCACAACACGCATAAAGAAATAACTTTCCTCATGTGATTACTAGGAGAAAATGACAGAATTATATAAAAGATGTGACCTCTAAATCTACTAACAATACCTGCTAGTGTGAATGTGGGGAAAGAGGTACTCTGCCAAAGTATTGGTAGAAGTGTAAATTAGAACAGCCACAGTGGAAGTCAGTGGGCAGAGTGCTCAAGAATTGAAAATGGATCTATGACCCAGCTAGCCCACTTCTCAGGATAAATTCAATGGAAGTGGAATCTGCATATGAGGAGGTGACCTGCAGCTCTGTATTTATAGCTGCACAATCCACAATAGTAAAGACATGGAAACAAACCAGATGCCCACCAAAAAAGGAATGGAGAATAAAGCTTTGGTACAATTACTCCATTAAATACTACTCAGCCATCAAAATGCAAACTATGAAACAAATGGATATGTAAGCAATGAAGTAATACATATATTCTCATAAATGAATTGTACAATGGAGACTAACATATTGGGAAGTGAAGATGTGCTGCAGTATACATTTCTATTTCCAAATAAAAGGAGGATTTCCAACAAAGCTGCTAAATATAACCTTGATAATAGGTTGCTGGACATTGTCTATACCTATGATGCTATGATATACTTATATAGCAGAATGTTGGACTTGTGCCTGTTGCTGAAGGACTATATTTCAGCAAAGTGGAAGAAAACAGTGGGGATTGGTTAAAAAAGGGAACGACGAGGAGGGGAAGAGGGAATTCCTTTACCTATAAAATGGAAATTAATGTAAATTTAAAGATTTAAAAGAGGAAGTAAAAAGTTGCTGAATGCTTTTTGACACCTTTCATCAGCAATTATTGTGTTGCTTTTCTCCAAGTTTCTTATGGTAAGCAGGCATTTTTATATTCTATGTCTCCATGAACAATAAGGTAAACTTCATCAGAATACATGTGTTTTGTTCTTTGCTGTGTGAGCATTGTCTGGAGAAGCACCTGATATGGGTGAGGTCTCAGGATTGCTGTTGTGGCAGAACACGTTAAGCCTCCACCTGTAACACTGGCATCCCATATGAGCTCCTGTTTGAGTCCGAGCTGCTCTACTTTCAATACAGTTCCCTGCTAATGTACCTGGGAAAGCAGCAAAAGATGGGCCAAGCTTTTGTGCCCTTGCACCCATGTGGCAGATCTGTACGAAGCTCCTGATTCTGGGTTTTGGATTGACCCAGCCCTGGGAGTTGTAGACACTTGGGAAGTGAACCAGTGGCTCGACTATCTCTCTGCCTCTGTCTCTCCCTCTCTCTCCCTCTTTGCAACTCTGCCTTTCAAATTAAAAAAAATAATAATAATGCTTAAAAGGGCAGGTAGTCAGAAATATTTGACTCCTAAGTGAATATTGACTATTGTTACTGTAACTAGTATCACCTGCTTAAACTCATCATGCTCAAAAAAAATCTCAAATAGTTTACCTGAAACTTAAGGAAGATTTGACTCCTGGTCTTAGAATAATACTGCCTATCAGAATCTTAGAACACAGTGAGCTTACCATCCTTGATTTGTAAAATAAAGGAATTTAAAGTACCCAAAGTCTCAGAATTATTAAATCACATTACTTGAGTTAAGAATTACCAAGAGATTAAGACGGCTGTGTAACATGATAAAACCTGAGTTTGATTCCTGTTCTTGGCTCTGGATCCAGCTTCATGCTCATATACTTTGTAACAGTCCTATTTAGAGTCCTTTGTTGGATTTGGGGACACACATATTTTTCATTTGTGGAGAATATAAAAGTTATAAAGTTATTATTTCTCTGGCTTTAGGTTTACCTAGGGGGAAAGTGTATGAATTTATACAAAAAAAACCACTATATGGTAGCAATATATGTGAATGAACTTTACAAATCTTTTTAATGTGCAACTTTTCCCTTCAAGTAGTGCAGCGTATAGTCTAATAACAATGAATGTACTCAAATTAATCCTAGTGGTGGTATAACACATTAGTCTGATTATGAAGAAGGGGCAGGAAATAGGACTTTGAGGGAGTTTAGAGAAAGAAGGTATCCCTTTCAGATGGCTGACTGGAATGTTCCTGGAAGAGACAGTGTTGTAACAACTGTGAAGAACAGTAGTGTTTTCCACATTGTATGAACGTTGTATGAATTGAATTTTAAGTTGATTTTTAAGGCCGATTTTATTTCACAACATTTTATATTCTGCGAATGCCTAATAATAGACACACATGTCTGTAACATAATATGCCCACCATAGCCAATTTCTCAAGAAGGGCAGTTATTAGATGGACACATCTAATAAATGTATTATTTCCCATAGATTTATAAATACATGAATTTATAAATTATGGTGCATGAAGGAAAAACAATGTTTTCCACATACATACATAACATTGTTTGCAGTTTCTACACAGAGCTAAGAGTTAAACAGCAGATTTTTGGGGACATTTCTGATTTAACTTACATAACTCATGATGGTTAAACTACCAAAGGTTTCCAAACCAAAGACAATTATGCTCAGTGTGGTGTACCAGTGCATCCATATGCTGAGCCCATATTTCTTATATCAAGTCCCAGAAAACATTTATAATGCCTTCGCAAGTGTTTTTTTTTCCCTTTTAGGGTGCATCTTTGTACTTAAAATAGTTTGCTATATTTATTTTAGTAGTTCATCTTTTCCTGAATCTTATTTTCTAAAGTAAATTCAATTCTGCTTAAATAAATATTAGTTTTTCTAACATTTTTCTATATTCATCAATACATGGTTACTGGTTGTACTCAACTGGGAAGCTGTCTACACCATGAATGGTCTTTCTCTCTCTTCAGCAAATGTCTGGTTGCCTGGTGGGTTTCTACATCAGGTTTTGGTCTGGATTTGCTCTAGCTGCCCATTTGTCTTGCTTGACCTTAAAGCTGCGATTGGAACCTTTGCCTCTTGTTTTTCAGTGGGAACATGCTGACAGATGTGCTGACTGAACATTTTAACCAGCACACTTACTCTGGCTTCCTCTGAAGCTGATTAAGCTACCAAAACAATTTTATGTTCCTCTGAAGAACAAAGGAAAGACAAAACCAGAAAGATGGATCAAACAGAGCCAACATGGAAGATGTCTTACAGCTTCAATAGAGCCTGAGAACAATGGTGTTCAGTGGCTTTTGGGAGGCACATTCTTTGATGCTGAGAGAACATGAGAACAGCTTATTCAAAGCCTGTGTACTGTGTCTTACAATGATTAGTCCGGTTGTACTTGATTATAGACCAGATTATCCATTTCTGTGTGTGCAGACAAATCAATCATATTTTTGTGACTATTTTGGGACAGGTTTTCTGAAGTTGGGAAAAATCAATGTAGAGAGTGGTTTAAATATTATCAAATATTCATTGAACTACTATTGTGTGATAGAAATTTATTCAAAAGGTAAATATAGATGCAAGACATAGTTGTCCCCAGAGGAGCTTGTGCACTGTTACTGAAACTGATGTGTGAGATGTCCTACAGCCGACAGAAGTCAAGGACATAATCCCAAGAGGATCTTATGGTGGAAGATTAGTAATGAAAGAACTTTGAGAAATCATCTGCTCATCCCCGGTAATTTTAGAAATATGGTAACTGACAGTAGGATATGCCCCAAGATTTTTAAGAAATTTAGCAAGAATGCTAATGTTAACATTCCTAATGAATTTTTCTGTTTTTTTCATTTACTTATAAATGAAAATACTTATACTAATTCAAGTAGAACAAGCAAAATGTACTTTTACCCTGTATTAGTTGAATGCTTACATGTTGTATCTTT
Source organism: Ochotona princeps (assembly GCF_030435755.1). NCBI lineage: Eukaryota > Metazoa > Chordata > Mammalia > Lagomorpha > Ochotonidae > Ochotona > Ochotona princeps. Next base: position 29,506,491 of record NC_080838.1, on the reverse strand, counting down.
TAAGCTGTGAGATAAGCAAGAAGAAAATCCTATTCCACTGTTTCCTATTCTATAATTGAGAACAAATTATAGAGGGATGTCTGTAGCTTACATCAAGAGTCTAATTTCATCTCCAGTTCTGCATCTGACTCTTGTTTCTTGCTAATGCTTACCCTGTGGAGATCACAAGTAGGGCTTATGTACTTGCTTCCTGCTAAGTTGTGGGAGAGGCACAGGTTGAAGTTCAGGGATGGGGTTTTGACCCACTCCATATCGAACTATTGCAGGGATTTAGGGGATGAACCACAAATGAGAGATCTCTCCCTTTTTCCCTGTGTCACTCTGTCTCCCTGCCCTTAAATAAAAATAATTAACTAATGAAACGGAAGAGTATTTGCATAGAAACATAAAATCTATACTTATCTTTCTGTATACTTAAATAAAATGTATGTGACTCTCCCATGAACTTCTAAAAGTGTGTGTGTGTGTGTGTGTGTGTGTGTATGTGCATGGCTGTATATATGTATATATATGTTTATGATTGGCCCACCATGTCAATGGCTTCTGCACTTGTGCATTCAACCAGTGTGGATTACAAATATGCACAGTGAAGCTTTGTTTCACAGTTGGTATTTGTCATAGCAGTGAAGGCACAGCATCTCATATGAGAGCACCCAGGTTCAGCTCCAGGATCAGGCTTCCTATTGCTGCTTTCTGCCTGTGCAGAACATGGGAGAGAGTAAATGAGGACTCAGCTGTGTTCCTGCCTCCCCCATGGGAGACATGAACTGAGCTATAACCTGTGAGTTCAGTCTTGATTTAATGCCAGCTATTGTGAGCATTTGCAGAGTGGCCCAGTGGATAATGTTTTTTCTCTCTAACTCTGCTTTTCAAACAGGGGAAAAATATTTGTTTTTATTGAGCATGTGTAGAACTTGTTTGTCATTATAGCCTAAACAATACCACACAGCCATGATTTACATTATTTTATACTATGTGAAGCATTTACAATACTCTTGAGACAATTTAAAGTGTATGGAAGGATATGTGTGGATTTTTGAAAATAATTTCGAAAATTAAATTTAAAAATTTTAAAAAATGATTTCAAATGAGCTTCATGAAAGGTCTTGCAACAATGCTATAAGGATACCAAGAGACATGTGCATGTGTGTGTATACATGTATAATCGTTACATATATTTACATACAAACATATTCTCTGCACAAAAAGTAAGGTCATAATGAAGCTCATATTTGATATCTTATTTTTTCATGTGGCCACTACATGAATATTTAGAATGTCACTATCATTAGGACTGCAAAATAATGTTGTAATCTCATGTTTTAACATTGTACTTATTTTTTAGCACTTTTTATTGTTAGCACTTTTTGAGAGTATTTTTTTGCACCATAAATCAATCTGCAGGGAAGATCCACAGAATTAAATTTATTCCTAAGTATCTTATTTAGCATTTTAGAAACAAAATGAGGCAAAGGGTACACTTACATGTAAGATTTTTGATAGACAGTAGGTCCACCACAAATATTTAGCTTCTAGTTTTAGTTACAAAACTTCCAGATTGTTTTTGGTTCTATGGGATGTTAAAAATATCTAAGAGTTGATAGATACAAATATATTTTTAAAAGACAAGAGAAATCCCTCAGTCAGAAATGTAGGGTCATGATGGGTCTGCTTCTATCCAGAAAGGCTATTATTTTTTCAAATATGCTTACTAGGCAACATTGGGCAGACTCACAGAAAAGTGTTTGATGGACATCTCCTCATTTTCATCCTTCAAAGACAAGAGGGGTAGCCATCTTAGTAGTGTCTTAAGAAAGTGGCTTTTTTCACCCACATGAGATCTTTTATGATGCAAATCTGGGATGTCATACGCAATTCTAGGACAAGTTGCATATTTTCAGATATTAGAGAACAAATACATTTACTGTCTAAGGGACACTGTTATTCTCTCACTTGCTGTTTGGTCTTGCCTCCCACATGTGATTGTTTATTAATACAAGAATAACTTATAGCTACATTAATTCATTTTTAAAAATTTTATGTATTTACCTCTTTGGAAAGCTGAGAGAGGGAGAAGGGGTGGAAGAAAGAGAGCAAAGAGAGGAGATTCCGTTTACTGGTTTATTCCCCGGAAGGCCATTAATGTTGAGCCTGGATACAGGAGCCAGAAATTCTATCAGGATCTCCATGTAGATGGCAGGAATTCAAGTACGTTAGGCAACATCTCCTGCTCCCTAGGCACATTAGTAGAGAGCAGGGTGGGAAGAAAAATAGTTGATTTGAACCAGCATTTCAGTATGCGATCTGGGCATCCCAGGGGTATTTTGAATTCCTATTCTAAAATTCCTGATTCCATCATACTCATTTTTTAACTTGACCTACTAAAAGTTGCTAGATGTGGATAATTACTAAATTAAGGGTGGTAGTTTTTAATCTGCCTTTTAAAATTAGGAATATACATTCTCACAAAAATTTCAAACAAAATAGCACATATGTGATTTTTTTTTTTTTGGTCTTTCTTTGCCATTTTAACCTCTATAGTTTTGATAGATTATATTGGAGTCATTCAGTAAGCTCATGCAAAAACAGAATTGAAAGATAACTTTGTTTTGGTGTAAAAAGTTGCAAGGCATTTTCATAATTTACATTTTCCATGAGATTTCTTAAAGACCCCTTTAAAAGAAGGTTTCTGATTTCCCAGATAGGAAGCAGTTGTATGTTGGTTTAACCACATTGTTTCTAGGTAATGGTTTGAGATACTGGTGCTTCCAGATAAGACTTGTTGATAGTTCCAAGAATATTTCTAGATAAGTATTAATTTTATTTGTATTTCTAAAGTGGTATAAAAATTAGAGGATTGCATCATACCTTTTAAAAATTAAATTTACGTATAAAAATGATAAAATAGCTCCAAGGAAAAATATTTTCCAGCTATGTTATCTAACTGAATTTCAGATTATACTACAATGAAGTTCATAGTATTTCCAACAAATGGCTTTTATCATATCTCTTTGACTGAGATTTTCAATTTTCTTTATAAATTGCTGAATGTAGAGATAGTTTAGGAATTCTTATTGACTTTCACATCACTGTGATTTGGTATACTGTAGATTTTTGTTTTGTAAATATACTCATCTTGAGGTAAGAATTTAGTGTAGTGGTTAAGATGAAACTTGGGACACTCATATCCCATGTTGGAGTGCTTTGTTTTCAGTTCTGCCTGTTACTGATTCCACTTTCAAGCTAATCAGTATCATGTGAGGCAGTTTGTGATGGGTCACGAAGTTAGTCCCTGACATCCACATGGGAGATAGGGGTTGACTTCCTGGCTAATGGCTTTGGCCCAATGTAGACCTGGCTGTTACAGGCATTTTACAACAGTGAACCATCAGATGGAAGCTCCTGCTTTGTCACTCTCTTCAATTTCCGCCTTTCAAAAATGTGTGAGAAACTTGTATTAGTAGATCAATCTGGTGAATCTGGTCTACTCCTAAAGCTGAAATGATGATATTTCAGTATACAATGTATAGGACAGATGCATTTTGATGTAGTGGAAAAAATTGAGGAAAATAACAAAGCCAGTGTGAGTCTTGGATTTGGGGACACTTAGTGACTGCAGAGATTGCTGAATAGTCATTAGGCAGAATAAGGTCTGAAGCTCCCATTTTGGGTGGACATTTGGCCAAAGTGAGAGTTTTGCGCTAATACTCTTGAGAGTCCTTTCAGCTCAAATGTTTGTTTTGGATTATGTTTTCCTTTTGCTCCATCACTTCCCCTTACTCCTTCAGATCACTGTTTAGGTCCCACTTCTTTGGTGTAATTTCTCTAACACGTGGTGAGTTTTGATTCACAAACATAATTCCTCTTGGTCACCCACTGTTGTGATCCTTGTTGTCCCTGTTTTTATAAATGAGAAGTTCATCTATGTAACTTCCCTTATTACTAAACTGTAATTAAGAAGTTTGGACTATGTCATATCTTGACTCCACCCCCTTTAACATGTGAAAGAAATAGTTGCATATCTGAGCATATCTAAATAAATGTTGTCTCCAAGGGACTGGCACAGTGGTATAGCATGCTAGTTTTCCATGGGCAGCACCCGCATTCCATATGTTCTCCAGATCATGCCCCAGCAGCTCTACTTCAAATTCTTCTCCCTGCTATGGACTGGGAAAGGAGCAGAGGACAGCTCAAGTCCTTAAGTCCTTGCACCATGTGGAAGACACGGAAAAAGCTCCTGGCTCCTGGCTTCTTTGGATTGGCTCACCTCTGTCTGTTCCAAATATTTGAAGAGTGAAGCAGCAGATGGAAGCTCTCTCTCTCTCCCTCTTTCTCTCAATCCTTCTTTCTCTCTTTCTGTAAATCTGCCTTTAAATGAAAACAAACAAATCTTCAAAATGAAGTGTAGTCCCGAAAGGGAATTTTGCATCAATTCCTTAAACAGTAAATGGAAAATATTTTTATTTCACATTGATCATAATATTCTGAAAAAACAAAATATGAAATGTATAAAATTTAAATTTTTTGAACACATATATGAAGCTTTAAGTGGAAAATTACATACCATGAAACATTACTTCATACACAAAATAAAAATATTATATAAAACTAACTTCAGGCTATATATATGGTACATATGACGACACATAAATGAATGAGTCCAAGCCTCAAGATAAGTCATTAAGCAGATGAAAATATTCTCCATGAAAATATTCTCCATGAGTGGAAGCACATTTGACTAAGTTTTTGGACAAGATCAACACAGTTTGTAGGTGAGTCAAAAGAAAAATAAAAAGAGATGGTCTGAGCAATGAAATAGTGCTGAAGGCTTGCTCCACTGGACATAGCAATGAATCTTTCGTTGCTCATCACCCATATGTTTCTCACCAACGCACATGTGGTAGATATTGTTGACTCAGTCATCAAGGAGAGGAAGTGGAGAGTTTTCCTCTGACAAATCTCAAAGTGTTTAGAGCCCCGGCACAGGAAATACAGTTAGTAAAAGGGAACAATGGAACAAGAACCCCAAAGGATATGGTAGGACAGCTCCCCATTCTCAGCCAGTTCCAACACTATGAGCTTAAATGTTTGAAAACTCATTTTTTGTTTCAAACTTGCAAAGGTCTACGAATTGAGTGTGATAGCTGAGTGCTTGTTCCTGCTTTTTGGATTGAGAATTTTTTAAAATTAATTACATTTCATTATGTGACACTGTTTTATAGGCACTGGGATTCCCCCTACCCCTCCCCAAACCCTCCCCGCATGGTGGATTCCTCCACCTTGTTGCATAACCACAGTTCAAGTTCAGTTGAGATTCTTTCATTGCAGGCTCTTTTATAGTGGCCTCCCATTCATCTTACCTGTAAATGTAGGACCATTAAATGCTTAACTGACAAAGACTATGAATCCACTTGTTCCAAAAGCCATTAATTCTGGGGGTCCACAGATTCCTCATAAAAATATCAATTAAAAACTGTGGTGAAACTATTAAGGAGTGTGTCATTTTATTATGATGATCAATAATAATAATAGTAATAGTAATGGTAATAGTAATAGTAATAATAGAAGTTTTGTATTGGTTTGGTGGATCTGCCCATTTTCACAGTCACTTGGTCATTATATCTTTTATTTCCATTTAAAAATTATTATTATTTTGCAATGTGTTTCGATAGACTCTGCAGTTTCCCCTCCCCTCTTCTCAAGCCCCTTCCCCGCACTGATTTCCTCCATATTGCAGTAGCATAGTGCTCCGTAGATAGTCACATGTCTATCATTCTTCTGTTTAAGTGTAACCTTGTATTGTAGGTATGGACGATGGCAGGCAGTCCAGTGTCTTATTGTTCAGACATATTTAGCAGTTTCTTTGGAAGCTCATCTTTAATTTGGAAGTAGAGATACATACTGCATCGCATCTTCACAACTGGTTATGATGGTTTCTATTGAACAATTCTTGTACTTCCCCTTAAATGGACAGCCATGAACCCAAATCAACAACATGAAGAATCATAAAAAATTTACAACCACATGAGGTTAAATAACACGCTCCTAAATGTTGCTGAAGAAATGAAAAAGAATATCAAAAACCTTCCTGAGAAAAGCAATGCTACTGCATGACCTATGTGTCACTGAAGAAATTAGTTAGAAAAAATCTTTTTTGAAGAAATTAAGTTAAAAACAAAAATATCAGAGGATATTTATAATATCTCACCTTAATTGTCCCTTGTATTTTGTAGTAAAACAGTCTGCCAAGTGTTGTCTCCAATTTTCTGCTCTTTACATGGGTCATGACAGTGTTGGCATAGGCAATGGTAGAAAGTTTATTATTCTGTTGTTTAGGTGTATGTAGCAGTTTCATTGAGTATCTACTTTTATTAAGTTGTAGAGATGCATTCTGTCAATTTTCTTTGATTCCAAATACTCAGGGCTCCTTTACATAAGTTCATTCATGAGATTACAAGTGTTTGTTTACCCTAGTTATTATTTTGCATGTGGTAATTGTCCTTTTGGAATTGGCTCATTTCACTGAGCGTAATGGTCTCCAACAGGGACCATTTGGTTCCAAACAGGAAAATTTCATTCTTTTTAGTAGCTGAGTAGTATCCATAAAATATATGTATCACAATTTCTTCATCTAGTTCTCCTTTGATGGGCATCTAGATTGTCTCCAAGTTTTTGCTATTGTGATTGTGCTGCAATGTTTATAGGGGCGCAGGGTGCTTTCTCTTGTGTATTGGTTCTTTTGGATAATCCTGATATTTCTTCTTCTGTCTCTTTGAGCCTCTGTGAGGCTTTCTGTCACCTTTTCTTTAAAATTTTGCTCAATTTTATTCTTTAGTGCAAGTACCTCAGTTTGAATCAATTTTATAGTTTGTATCTCTGTGGTGATATATTCCTTAAGTTACTTAAATTCTTGTCTTTCTTACTGTGTCTGATGAGTTTCATAATTTTTTTTGTAAACTTGTCTGGGAGATCCTCAATATCTTCATCTTGTAGCTCTAAGCTTGAGATGGTCTTTTGCTCATTTTTTAGGGAAATATTGGTTTCTTCAATTATGTTTCTTGTTCTCCTATTTCCATTTTCCATGATTTTTTTAGATCTGTGGGCTTTCTTTTCAAGCCAATTTTTGTCTATGTTGTGTTTGGGGCTTCCAAATTTTATGTAGGAAGGCTTCAGCCTTAGTCTCTGCAGTCAATGTTGCCCTGGCTGTTTTCCTTAGCCACCTGGGCAGTGCTCCTCTTCGTCTAGTAACACCCACAGTCTGTGGAGCGAGTGGGTTTGTGGATGTATTGCTGCTGTCTGCTAAGACTGCTGTTCTGCTTAGAGGGTTTTGGCAGTAGTTCTCGGCTGCTTAAGATACCACCAGGAGGTTCTTGCTACAGGTTTGTGCAGTCCTGTGGATCTTCACTCTCCCAGTACTGGATCTTGGCTGCTGGGTTAATGCTCGCCCAGGTGAATGAGTCTGAACTTTCCTTGCGCTTCACTCCAGAATTCATGCAGTTAATTCTGACCCAGTCTCTGTATCATTCCCCCTCAACCCCTGCCTGCCCCAGGGATCCAGCATCTGCCTCTCAGTTGGCTCCACTATCTCTCTGGAAAGTTTAGGGTACAAGTACTCTGGGTGTGGGGTGGGTAATGTCTTCCTTCCCTGAGTCCTGCCCTCAACCAGATCACCCTTCAGTAGCCAATGGCCAGCTCCCTAGCGGTGTGTCTGCTGGTGTGATTCCTCAGGTGGTCCTGTGAGGTTTTACTCAGCCTTGTTTCCCCTCACCAGTTTTGTCCTATGGGCCTCTGTCTGTTTGGGGCTCCTGATGAGAGTTCCCTTTGTGCTGGCTCCAAAATTATCAATCCTTTGGGGGTTGAGGCATCCTGTTGTAGTTCACCTGGGCTCACCTTCCCCCTGGGGTGCTGGCTGCAGCCTCTTGGGTTTTCAACAACTGTTTTTGTGTAATTCTGCTCCTCTCTGTAAGCCTCCAGGGAGCTTCAGTCATGCAGTCTGGTGATTTTCCTTTTCTAGCTCTGCATTCCACCTGACTTCGTCTCTTGGCTCTGTTTGCACTCTTGGCTACACCTTCCTATACCAATTGGCCATCGTTACTCTGGTCATTATGTCTTATTTGATAGAATAGTTACTATGAATGACATCTGTTTTCAAATAAAGTCTGACTTGGATAGCCAATTCTTGCCAAGCAACATATAAGTTGAAATATTTTACAATATTAAACACAACTTTCTATGAGCAAGATATAGAATATAATACCAAATGTCAATGAAATATAACCCACTGAGAAGGAGGCTGATGGCTGCAGAAAGATGTCATCAGAGGCCAGATCAAATTAAGTGACACAATAATTTTCCACAAATATAAACAACCTGGACTTAAAAGAAAGATCAGCTTCAGAACATTATAAACATAATCTTCCCTGGAGCAGCATTGATAATTAATGCCACATACTCTTGGTTAGCAATATATACACATTTGGTCATAAATGTTCTCATGCATTTTAGATGTCAGCAAAATGAATGGACTTTATTATTTCAGAATGATAACTTGTCCCCAGACACTGCTACTTTTCAGGGGAAGATGACTACCTTGGCACATAATATAGATTTATGGGAAAATGCCCTTAGCAATTGGACGACACACCCTTAGCTCTGAATCAAGGGCAACATATAAGGATACCAGGAATATGCTTGAGGATATTCAACCCCTTTCCTTGCTTCCACTTGTACTCTCATAAATCAGTTTATGAGAATATATTAAGTTTAGAAAAAAATACTTTAAAAAAGGACAATGTTCCTCTTTCTTTTGCTTGCCAGGCCAAGTGCTCTGTTCATGGTTCACCCTTGCTTTTTTGAATAACAGCTTTACTTGTTGTTTTTTTAGAACTTCTCCAAGGCTTGCCATCTCTCTCAAGTTCTTTTTTATTTTTTAATTGTTCTTATTTCTTTACAGTTTTGTAGGTATTTATCCTCTCCTTTCCTGTCCTCCCTCTCAATTTTCACCTTCCACAATTTTCCCCTATATTTTCATGGTGGTATAGTCCTTTAGTAACAGAAATTCTGCTATTTATGTGTATCATGACTTTGAAGGTTTGGCAAAGGTAGAAATCCAGTATCAGTGCCCTACGTGGTATCCTAGTAGATGAAGTCCTTACCTTACAGGAACCAAGTTACATACGGGCACTGGTTAGTTTCTAAGCTGCTCCACTTCCCATCCAGTTCCCTGCTTGTACCCTGGGAAAGCAGTCTAGGACAGCACAAAACCTTGGGACCCTGCACCTGTGTGAAAGATCTGGGAGAATCTCTTTGGTCCTGACTTTGTGTCGACTCAGATCCGGTTGTTGCAGCCACTTGCAGAATGAACCAGCAGATGAAGCTCTTCCTCTCTGTATCTCCTTCTCTCTGTATATCTGCTTTTCCAGTAAAAATAAAATAAATCTTTTTTTAAAGATTTATTTGTTTTTTATTACAAAGTCAGATATACAGAGAGGAGGAGAGACAGAGAGGAAGATCTTCCTTCCGATGATTGACTCTCCAAGTGACCGCAACAGCCGGTGCTGCGCCGATCTGAAGCCAGGAACCAGGAACCTCTTCCGGGTCTCCCACGCGGGTGCAGGGTCCCAAAGCTTTGGGCCGTCCTCGACTGTTTTCCCCGGCCACAAGCAGGGAGCTGGATGGGAAGTGGAGCTGCCGGGATTAGAACCGTGCCCATATAGGATCCTGGTGCATTCAAGGCAAGGGCTTTAGCTGCTAGGCCACGCTGCCAGGTCCAATAAAATAAATCTTCAAAAAAGAAATACAATATCATATTGTCAAGATATAGTTGACAGATTCATTGAGAGTCCTTTTATTTGGAAGTAGAGATGCGTACTGCAATGTATCTCCACTTCTCAGTATGTTAGGCTCCATTTCACTGTTTATCTATAAAATATATGTGTATACTTGCATATTGCATATACATCTATGAGAATATATATATACATATATATATGTATATATATATCCATTTGGTTTGTATTATGTATGAAGTTTGTCTTAGAGAGAAATAATAATTGTCCTTTGGGGATTGGTTTATTTCACTGAGCAAATGGGTTATATGGTAGGTCAATTTTCAATTGTCTGAACACTCTCCCCATTGAATTCCGTAGTGGTGACACTAGTCTACACTCCCACAAAGAATGAATTACAGTACCTTTTCCCCCACATCCAAGTAAGAAGGTGTAAGTTGATTTCTGTATTTAGGTCATTCTCACTGGGGTTAGGTGTTTCAGTGTGGTTTTCTTTTTGCTTGCATTTACCTAATAGCTAGAGAGTCTGAGCATTTTTTTCATATGTCTATTAGCCATTTCAATTTATTCTTTTGAAAAATGTCTGTACATTTTCTTCACCCATTTCTTCCCAGGGTTGTTTGTTTTGTTGATATTGAGTTTCTGAAGCTCTTTGCAAATCTTGGATGTTAGTCCCCTATAGATTGTGTAGTGTGCAAAGATTTTCTCCCATTTTATTGGATGCTTCTTCACTTTGTTGATTGCTTCCTTTGCTGTATAGAAGCATTTTAGTTTGATATAGTCCCATCTGTTTATTTTGGCTTTGACTGCATATGTTCTTGGTGACTTTTCTAAGAAGTCTTTGCCTATGCCCAAATCTTGCATAGTGCTTCCTATGTTTTTCTCCAATAGTTTGATAGTTTCTGGGAGCACATTTAGGTCCTTGGACCATTTACAGCTGATTCTTGTGTAAGGTGAAAGATGGGTGTCTTGTTTATTACTTCTACAAACAGATATCCAATTGACCCAACACCATTTGTTGCAAAGACCAGATTTTTTCTCTGGGTTATTTTCAGCTCTCTTTTCCAAAGATTGATTGGCTGTGTGGTTTGACTTCTGGAGTTTCTATTCTGTTCTGCTGATCTTCTCTGTTTCTGTACCAGTAGCAGACTGTTTTAATGACAACTGTACTGTAGTGTGTCTTGAAGTCTGGAATTGTGATTCCTTTTGCTTTATTTTTCTTCAAGATAGCTTCAGTTATTCATGGTCTTTCATGTTTCCAGATGAATTTTTGTATCTCTTTTCCAGCTCTTCTGTTATTGGGGTTTTGATTGGAATTGCATCAAATCTGTCTATGATTTTCAGTAATATGAACATTTTGATGATGTTGATCCTCGAGATCCAGGAATATTGTGATTTTCCATATGTTATAATATCTTCTCCTTTTTTAAAAAATACTTTATAGTTTCCTCATGGAGGTTTTTGGTTAGGTTTGTTCTAAGGTTCTCTCATGACGTTCCTAAGGAAGCCCAATGTCACCAGTGAAAATAGAATGGAGAGCAGGCATTGCTATAGTTGCAGCAAGTGTTTATAAACATGCCACAGCTTGAAGAAAAACTTGTATTTGACATAGCAGGTGCGATGCTTAGGGATTTTGAAGTGCTTGTGATTAATTTGCCAACAGTTCTAATGGAAAAAAAATAAGCAGAAGTGAGGGTTGTCTTCCATAGACTCGTTGTAAGCTGGGCATGACCTAGAAAGAAGTAGTGGAAATGAATAGAGGCAACAAAAATTTATCTAAGTGAAAGATGAAGAAAGAAAAAGAAAGAATAAATAAATTAAAAAAAAAACACTGAAGACATCCAAGGATTTGGGATTATTTTGGTAATGTACTAGCACACATAATTGCAACATCACAAAAAGAAGAGAGAACAGAATTGAAAAAAATCTTGGAACTTTCCAAAATTAGTCAGACATTAAAACATAATTTCAAGAAGCCAAATAAACACCAAGAAAGATAAAAAGAACAATAATATCCCCCCGACCATTCAACTATATCCAAAGTCATCCATATCCATTGAAGAGAAAAGGATAAAGACAAAAGTTTGAAAGAAGTCACAAAGAAAAAAAAACACTTTCTACTTATTGATAAAAATCAATGAAAGTTACGATCAGTTCACCATAAACCAAATAAATTTGAAGTACTACAAAATGCTTTCCATTTTGAAAGCAAAAAAACCCATAAGCTTAGAATTCTGTGTTCACTGAAATTATTTCTCAAAATAAAAGGAAAATAAATATTTTTTTCCAGACAAACAGAAGCTAAAAGTTCTTGTACCACTTGATTCACCTCAAAATAAATTTTAATAAATTCTTCAGGGGAAAGGAAATTTGTTACAGAAGTACTGTATCAAGGCCAAATGAAATCCTTGCTTTTCCTCATTCTTATTTGTACTAAAAGTTAACTATTGAAAGCAATAATAATAGCAATTTGTTAAGTTATTATACTATCTGTGAATAAACTACACATGAAGTAGATAAGTGAAATGAATAACAATAAATTGATGAGGAATGTAAACTGGGATGCTCTATTTTTAAGTGGAGATAACCATCACCTTATGATGGCTCAACTTAAAGGCTTTTGATTTTTTCATAATGTAAGACCTATAGACACCCAGTAGAACCTTCCTTGTAGATCGTGATCTTTCCCTGGATTACCATCTGGCACAAAGATGCTGGGCGGGGTATCCAGCTGTATCTGAACATCAGCTTCATAGTCATGATTCACAACCAATCTGCAGTGTATTGTGTTACCATCATAGCTTGAATGCAGACAGTTTAATAAATTACGTAATACAAGGCAACTTAAAAAGTTCATGAAAAATTGAAGTGAAAAGATAAGTCTGTGATGCAAAATTTTTAATTCATTTTTCATTTTTGCATAACGTGAAATTTTTCATGAGCTTTTGCAAGATCCTTGGTATTCAACACTAAAATGGGTTTTAAGTTAGATGATTTTGTTCAATTGCAGGCCAATTTTAAGTTTGTGAGCAAATTGGAGACAGGCTGAGCTAAGTATAATGTTCAGTAGAAGAGATGCCTTAAATGTATTTTCAACTTAGAATCTTTCTGATTTATGATGGGGATAGACAAGATATACTGTCGTCAGAAGAAGCAAGAGTAATTGGATTATTGATGAAGTGATAGAGTTATTTGAAGGTGGACTTAAGTGATTTAAAAATGCATATTTATAATTTTAAGTTAACTACAAAAATATTTAAAAGGAGTATAACTGATATACTAATAGAGAAAGATGAAATTGAATAATAGAAAATCTTACTTTAAGCCAGAGAAGATAAAAAACACAAGAGAATAAAAAGAAACAAAGAAAATATGCTACAATTAAAGTACTTAAAAGATGATGCAATAACTAAAACACTTAAAAACAGAGAAAGTCGTATTAAAATCAATTCAGGACACTCTGGAACATATATATATATAGTATATACACACTGTAATTTTCAAATATAAATATACATATTTATTATATTAATACATATAAGTACATAAAATATATGTAGTATATACTGTGATTTTTCAAAATAAAAGTGCATAGCATTTAGATAAACTATTGATATTTAAGAAAGGTGAAATAATTTAAGTCATGTTAAAAATAATTGGACAATTTCTGAAATCCACTTTTAGCAAATTGTTTATTTTGACAAAGCTTTTGTTTTAAATTTTAGAATAAGTGGTCCAATTTAATGACTCTCTAAAGCTAAATGAGTTTAAACAAAAAAATTCTGGCCTAGATGATCGGCCTTTTTGCTAAATTTATGACCTTTGTATCTATTCAGTTACCACATATTTCCATTTGGATGGTCTGGCAGATAATTAAACTCATGTGTCTGAAATTTAAAAAAAGAAAAAAGTCTCCACTATAAAAATGCTCAATATCAGAAGAACAGAATAAAGATCATGCAAGCAATCCATTAGTTAGTAGGAAAGGAAAGGAAAACAGAGAGCCTGAGGAAGGACAAGGTAGCAGAGAAAAGTACAAATACATAAAACATCTCAATTGACTAAACCCACACCAGTGAAAACACGGACATTTTTAAATTTTAAAAATGTTTGCTTTTAAAAAAGCAGAGAGACAGTATAACAGAATTTTTAAAGTAAAAATGAAAAGCTATATTAGAGTGGTAAATCAAGCATTCAGCTTTCATTTCATACACAGAATATTATAATTAATATGTCTGTTCTACTATATGCAGAAAAAAATCTTCTTGTAAATATTACTGGATGTAGAAATATTTCTCATGTGCTCATGAAACTTGTACAAACTTGATAATACTAGGCTATAAAACAAACCACAGCAAATATTATTGAAATGCAACCAAATTGTTGAGTCAATGGCAATGCATTCACATATGGATGTATTAAACCAGATTAACCAACACAGAAGTTTCATGATAAGGTCGTTTTTTAAAAAGTGACTTTGAGGATACTGGAAGCCAGTTTTAATTGCTGCCTATTATGAGCCATATGCTGTGTGATGTACGTTAGGTGTATGTTCTACCAATACAGCTATTGTTTGGCTGATATGGAAAATTAAATACAGATCTAAAGAGTGGTGGAGCTGAGATTCAAAGTTCACACAATTCGACCCCAGATACTGAGCCTTAAGCCACTACAATATGATAAAATTTTTCTAAAAATCAGATTAAACAGCAATAAAACACTACACATTGAAAATTGTAGAAGATAATTAAAACTATTTTAAGAGTTTTAAAGTAGCGGTCCTGGCGGTGTGGCCTAGCGGCTAATGCCCCGGGATCCCATTTGGGCACGGTTCTAATCCCGGCAGCTCCACTTCCCATCCAGCTCCCTGCTTGTGGCCTGGGAAAGCAGTCAAGGACGGCCCAAAGCATTGGGACCCTGCACCCGCGTGGGAGACCCGGAAGAGGTTCCTGGTTCCTGGCTTCAGATCGGTGCAGCGCCGGCCATTGCGGTCACTTGGGGAGTGAAACATCAGACGGACGGAAGATCTTCCTCTCTGTCTCTCCTCCTCTCTGTATATCTGACTTTGTAATAAAAACAAATAAATCTTAAAAAAAAAGTTCTAAAGTAGCAGGAAGTTTTAGCTTAAGTTCATATAGCAGTGTAGAAGACACAAGGAAAAGAAACATCACTAATTTCAACAGCAAATGTTAGAAAACCAGGCCAAACCAAAGTTAGCAGGAAATCACAAAGATTAAGTATAAAACAAAGACACATAGATTTTCTCAGTGTAAAACTGGCTTTATTGCTAAGCTTCAATACCCATCAACGTGTACTAGAGCCAAATGGGATGTGGGACAGACTGGACTAGTCTGCTATACATACTGGCAAACCAGTGTAGGGGGCAGGCCTGGTGGGGGCTATTATGGGTCGCTCCGACTAGGCTGCAGGTCCCACTGGTTTATGCGAGGGCTGAGTGTGTGCTGGGCAGAGCCAGGCTGAATTGCAACACCCATTGGTTCCAGTGGAAGTCAGGGCTGAAAACAGAACTAACCCAGCAATTGCAACCACCGGCTGATTGGGGTGATGGACTGTGCCGGGCCCTGTGCTTGCTAGAACATACAAGAATCTGGTCTGAGAATATCTCAGAGTTTCTTTGGGGATCTCCCCAATCGAAATGGTGGACTCAGAACCCTAGCCAAGAAAAGACAGAAGACAGAACAAGTCAATCAACCATCTCAGCTATATGTTGGCAGCGAAATACTGGGCAAATGGAGACTCTATGATGGACTATGTCAATCAGTGGATTCTTCAACGACCTCATTGTGCTTGGAGTGGTGAGACTGGCAGCGATTCATAACTGGTGAACTATCAAAACCACTTGAGCAAGTATCTCAGAGCATGCCCCACATCCGGGATCTGAGGTGGGTGGGAGACTGGGTGGGGCTTCTCCCTCAATATCCCCCTTTACCTCAGATATATGAAGGAAACAATATGGAAATAATAGTCTTACCCACTTCCCTATAGCCCTTGAACCTTTTTACCGTAATTAACTATGTAAAGATTGTCAAAAATAAAGTTAAAAAAAATAGTAAAAAAAACCAAAACAATCTGGCTTTATTTATTTAGTTATTGGAATGACAAAGAGAGAAAAATGAAAAGGCCAACTACTCTCTTCCAACTATTCCCATCCACTGGTTCACTGCCCATGTTCCCAGGAATCCTAAAATCTCACTAGGCCAAAGCCGGGAGCCACAAATTCAACCACATCTCCCATGTCAGTGGTAGTAACCCAGTTACTGGGGCTAGACCATCTGCTGTCTCTCAGAGCTTGTATTGGCATGAAATTGGAACTTGGATGGGGCATCAGAGCATGAGCCTGAAAAGGAGGCCAGGTGTCCGTCCTGGTAAAGTCTGTTGATTCATTTTTAAAGATTTACTTATTTTTATTGCAAAGTCAGATATACAGAGAGGAGGAGAGACAGAGAGGAAGATCTTCCATCTGATGATTCACTGCCCAAGTGACGCAATTGCCTGAGCCTACGAGGGTGCAGGATCCCAGGGCTTTAGGTGGTCCTCGACTGCCACAAGCAGGGAGCTGGATGGGAAGTGGAGCTTCCAGGATTAGATCCGGCACCCATATGGGAACCTGACAAATTTAAGGTGAGGACTTTAGCCACTAGGCCACCACATTGGGCCCAAGTCTGTTTATTTTTAAGAAGGAAATTGTAGTAATACAACTAATCAAGAAAAAAGAAGGCACTATCACAGATTTTGAAGAGTGACTATGTATATAGAAAAGAAATATTAAAAATCAATGACAAATGTAATAAGGAATCTCATATTTAAATGAACTGGTCAGTTTTCTATGAAAAAAGTAAAATTTCAAAATTGGCAAAAGAATGAAAAACAAATACATAATTAACCTAAGACCACATCATTTAAGTAATAGTCAAGTACCTATTAACACAATGAGCACAAACCAAATAATTTTAAATATCAGTTGTAGCAATCGTTGAGAGAATAAGCATCTGTGTACTTTTGAAAAACTGAGTTAGGTTATGAACACAGCAATGGAAGAGAGAAAAAGTACAACAACAAAATTGTGGACAGTTTCATCATAACCATAGATGACAAACTTTTAAGGCATTAATAAATCAGAATCTTTCTATTAATAAATAACATTTAATTTTCAAAGTATGCAGATGAATGGATTACAAATGACACACTTAAATTGTTTTCAATAACAAAGTTGCATAATGATGAAAGCATTGCCAAACATCTGTTTCCAAAATTTGGTCCTGATAGCGGGAATTGTTTTCCAAAACAATGATTTCTCACTTCTTATTAAAAAATACCTCTTTTACATTGGGACATATTAAGGGTGTGTGTGTTCAAATACTGCTAAGCAGGCATTTTTCATTACAGAAAAGGTCAGAAATTTGGAACAGCTGTTTTTTTTGAACAGATGGGTTTTTAAAATTTTTATTTATTTATTTTTTTAATTTAAGGAAAAACATGTAATTTTTTTTTTTAATGCTGCAATTCTTTTCGGAATTTCTCCATGAGACAAATCTCTTTATAGCACATTGAAATTTCTAGTCAACTCTCCTTTTTAGAATAAGTAATTGTAAATATTTTTCTACTCAATTTAGCATAATCCCCATATTCATTATAATGTGCATTTTGGTTCCTTCTGATCCATATGCTAAATTATAGAGATAGTTTCAACCTGTATATTAAATATAAGGAACTTAGCTGCTTTCTTATTTCTTTAAATACAAAGGACCATCTTGTTTATCCTTCAGGATGCAAGCATTCCATGGCAGAAATTGCTGCTGTGATGAAGGAAGATAGTTAAACCTTCCCACAACAAGTACAACCTGGAGTAACTATGAACAAGGCTTTAGGAAGATTCCCAGAAGATGGGAGTGCAACCCTGCCATTACCTCTACTAGTTGGGTCTTCAGGCAGCACACTTCATTACTCTGTCAAATAATAAATTCTTAAAGCATATTTTGAAGCATTGGATTTATAGAGCTTTTTTTTATATACTTGAAGTATTATTATAAAAGTTATATTGTGTAGCAATTATTCTAGGGTCATTTTTTAAACAGTAAGGCAAACACTACTTAAGGCAATTGTCTTTTAAAGTTTCTGTATTGGTTGAAACACTATGATTTTTATAAACAGTAATAGAAATTTCAGCTATCATAAAATCAAGTCCCTCAAAAGACTTTCTAATAAAAACATCTCTTTTCATGTTGTTTTAACAGTGGAGCTGAATACCCTGAAAGCATTTTATACATTAGAATGTCAATTACTTTTATTTGCACTCATTAGTACTGGTATTGCAAACAATTTGTCCCAGTGTAAGAAGAGACTGAAGTCCTTCAATAACCCTCCCATTAATTCTTTGGATAAACAAACTCTGGTTTGGTATAAAGCAAGATAACCTAATGGATGTTTTGTAGAGGATGTGCAGCCACTTTGTTTACCAGTTACATTTTATCAAATAAGATGGGCCAAGAAAATCCAAGAAAAGTTTGCAACTCTATAAATCTCAAGCTGTATTTCGAGCATTCCAGAAACACTTCATCTCCAGACTTCACCTTTGAATAGATTTATAAGAGTCAAAGGTCTTAGTTCTTACAAACAGGAAACAGCACATGGAGTTTTTGTTTATTTTCTGTCTCTTTTTAAGAAAATCAAATGTGGCCGTCAAGGACATAAAACACTAATAATCCACTACTGGTAGCAAAAGCAGGGCCTGTGGGTGTGTTTGTCTCCTTGGCTACGATCTATAACAAAGGCAGATGCAAAATAATTTCCAGGTTTTCTCTGTCGTTTTTGAACCAACATTTTAATGCATTTGTTGTAAATGATAGAAAATTCCCAAGCAACATCTGCAAGGAGAATGCAAATCACCTCAGTTGCTCATAAATTTAAGAGCACAGACCAAGTGGGGTGTTGTTTGGTTTAGCAGAAAAGCTGTGTTAGCTTCAGATTGGAGAAATCAGTTTCAGTTCTGGAATTTCTACTTGTTGGGTCTGGGAGCTTGTAACACTTCATGCGAATTTGTTGAGTTCTTTTTTTTTTCATCGATAAAATACTTGATGTTCTCACAGCCTCATCAAACTGGGTAACTTAAATGAGTGCATTAATCTTGCTTTTCTTTTTAACATGTATTCATTTTTAACATGTTAAATTCATTTAACATGTATTCATTTTGAATATCAGAAACACGCACACAAATACACACAGATCTTCCTAGCCTCTGGTTCACCTACTAAATGGCTGAAATGGCCAGTGCTGGGCCAGGCTGAAGCCAAGAGCCAGAAGCTACATCGGAGTCTTGCAAATGGGTAACAGGGTGCCAGGTTCTTGGGCTATTTTCTGTGTTTTTTCCTAGGCCATTAGCAGGGACCTGGATTGAAAGTAGAGCTTGTAGGACACAAATCAGTGTCAAAATATATTGCAGGCAATGGCTTCAGTTGCTAAGCCACAATGCCAGCCTCATAGTATTGCTGAACTAACAATATATAACAGAGCTCAATTTTCTATTGCCAGTGAGTTGCAATGTAAAAGACCCTGTAACAGTGTAAGTAAATTTCTGTGATCTTATGTATTTATTTGTAATGAAAGATACTTTTAAGCATTGAGCTTTCTGAGTCTGTCAAGAATAGAAAATGAAAGATCATCTTTATTGATCACCCTTAATAAATATAAAAAAGTTCAACCTCTCTGTTTTCTAAAAATATATTTTGCTTTTAACTTTAAATCCTAGATCCACTGGGAATTAATCTATATTTCCTAGTAAATTATTGATTTGCAAATATTGATTATGGGTACTTTTAACTTTAAATCCTAGATCCACTGGGAATTAATCTATATTTCCTAGTAAATTATTGATTTGCAAATATTGATTATGGGTACTATTTAAATTCAGTATGTTTTTCTAGTATTAAAGAAAGAGTAATTTATCTCAGGCTCAGGCAATTACATTTTTAAGTCAGAAGGCTGGTAACATTAGTATTTTTACAAAACATCTGTCTAGAGTTAATACAAGTTTTGATTATTGACAACTCTTACGGGAATAGTCTATTTTTACCTTAAACTAATCCGTTGCCCTTTCCTTTTTTTTTTAAGTTATGCTTGTAAAACCTTATGTTGTTAGGATTCGTAATTAGGCAATGTCAATTGCCTTCAGTCTGTTTCCTTTGGATTCTAGTAGTGTGCCAAGCGACCAGAAATGGAAGCTTAAGAGGCCCATGCTCTGATCATAGACTCTCTGGCTGTCAAAGTCCTGCTCACCTTATTTGGAAGCTCAAACTACTCAACACCTAAAGCTCCAGCCAAAGGCTTGAAATTGTGATTGAGGCCTGGAATTATTTTACTCTCCATGAAAAGGAAGCTTCCCAGGGTTGGAGAAAGCCCACTGATGATTTATTTATCTAACATCATCTCCTGCACTATTTAAATGAGGTAACTTTCCTAACTGCAATGCGATGAAACAGACCACCTCAGTTTGTATTGTCTGTGACACACGAACCTTTCAGTTATCAATGAGAAGTACCAACCGTTTGATTTCTTTAGCTTGAGTAGTAAAAATGTGCTCATGTAACGTTGGATACAATTGTTAACTGAATTTAGATGATATAATGACCTGCTCATCCTCTTGAGCTGCTAAGAGAATGGATGTGAATTTCGGGAAACTCTTGTGTTTGCCAAAATTAGCAATCATTATGAAATGAACAGTCAGAGAGCTATTCCATTCCAAAAACCACTTGTTGAATGATTAAATACCTTGTTTCCGGGAGAGAAGTCATTTTACAACAGCTGAGGATTGGGTGTCCAGACAACTGAGACAGCTTTGATTGGTGAGAACTAGTGTCTAGACTTGGAGAACATGCCAGGAAAGACTAAACAGATGCTAACTTTTGATCAAATGACAAACTCTTCATGGAATACACAATGATTCTTGTTTGATGTGCTAAGGTGTACAAAGCTAAATAAGGAATGATCCTGGTTATAAATGCTTTGTACATTGTGTGGAGGCAACAAGGCATGAACTATACCCCAAACTCCAAGATAGTCATGGCAGTGCTGGAATACGGAAAAGTTTTCTTGTTGAGGGGGAAAGTTATATTTGTATTTATAGAGTCTGAATGCAAAAACAAATGTCCGTTTAGGTTATGGAAAACATGCTTTTTTCTTCCATACCAAGTCATGTTTCTAGATGTAAGGAACACTTCGCTTTTACTAAGAATTTTTTCCATCTTTCAGATTCTATATTCAAAAAACATTGAATTACTTTTGTTGTCACATTCATCAGTTAGCAATGACATGATTTCTTTTTGTGTTTTTACTTTCTTCCACACCACTCTGAACTCCTTGGGGAACAGAAGCTCTCAATCACTTACTTTATTTTTATTCATGCCACTTTATTTTCAGAAGTTGGATATTCATAACAAATATAGAGGTTAAATTTCTTCCCATTTAGTATTATTTTATTTTTTAGAAGAGTATTTGGTGACAAGGTAGGGGGAGGGAGAATGGAAAATATCATTATGGGCTTAAAATTATATGTATGAAATCTGTTATATTTATATAGATAAAATAGTTATTTGTAAAACAGTGAAAAGAGGGGAAAGAGAGAAAATATCTCATCTACTAGTCCAAACATCCACAGTAGCCCAGGAAGGGTCAACTAAGTAACTTGGAGGCATGAGAAGGAGGTCTACTGAGATCACACTTATGGTGAGTGAGCCATCATCGGCTGCCTGCAGTGCTGCACGTGAGAGGAGCTGGACTGACAGTGGAAGTGTGACTGGAAACCTTGTGTTCTACTATGGATTTCCAGTGTACCAAGCACTGTCATCCATAACCACTTTGCCGTGTGTCTGCCCAGATAGTCATATTTTCTGAAAGAAAGCTGACATTTACCTCTTTCTTCATGTGTGTAGTTGTTGATCACTTACTAAATAGAATGACATTTTCTTAGTGGTGACAGGTGTCATATGTGTCCTGTAAGACTGTGTTCAACATTGATATTGTGTATGTGAACATTCGAAGCTGTGATTGTCCTTACTGAGAGTTCAAGGATGAATTAGTTGATTTAGAAAAGTTCAGGAAAATATAGGCTTCAGAGTTGTGGAATAGATGGACAACTTGGAATCCAAATTTTCAATTGCAGTCTTGACTGCCTTGATGGTCAGTATTAAATATCTGAGGTGTGAGAATAATTATTGGGCATTACATGCTGCTTTGTATGATTTTATTTCTTTGTGAGAAAGATGCAGTCTGACTCTCATTTTCAAGGACAAAGAAACTTTGAGGTATTAAATAATCAACCCTAATCATCAAGGTGATAAGTGGTCATGTACCTTCTGCATCCCAATCCCTTTCTACTGGAGTGGTGCAACCTCCTTGTCCGTAGTCAGTCCCTGCCTCTTTCTGGATTGCTGCCCGCATACCCCTTATATATAGGTTTTGACTGCAGACATGAAACTGATTTGAGTATGCAGGGAGTTCAGCAGAGGTTATCACTATACCTTGTGTTTATTGCTTCACTGGGTCAGAAGCTGCTAGCAGCTTGCAGGATAGTGGAAGGCTTCTATCAGCATAGGAGCCAGTGTAAACACACATCATACAACCACACTTGAGCAGGGCTTTCTGCCTTTCTAAGCGACCTTGCTCATAGCTCTGGGCCACTGGCCATCCTTCTCATCAGTCAAATATTAAGTTTCCTCTTCTGAAATTTCCTGTGGTCCTGTTTGAAGTTTTCTCCTCCCTGTGTTTTATGGGCCGATAAAGAAATGGTTTTGAATTTTTCAAAAACAAAGCAAACTTACACATTTTTGCGGCATTGCCATCATGACTGTATTTTTGTGTTGAGTAAAATTTTCTTTTTGTAAAATTATTTATTTATTTGAAAGACACAGAAAGAAACAAAAGAAGAGAGAGAGAGAGAGAGAGAGAGAGAGAGAGAGAGAGAGAGAGAGAACGCTTGTTCACTATTTCAACCCCTATATTTCTGCAACTGATGGGGCTGGGCTGGATCCTAAAGTAGGAACTGGGACTTGATCCGGTGTCTCCATGTGGATTGGAGCAGGACTCACTTGAGCATCATTTGCTGTCTCTCGGGGTCTGCATTAGTAGGAATGGAGTCAGTAACTTAGGTTTTTCAGTATGGGATACTAGGATCCCATGAGGTAGCTTGACTGTTAAGAAGGAATTTTTTGTATGTTCTAGCAAGCACAGGGCCCGGCACAGTCCATCACCCTGATCAGCTGGTGGTTGCAATTGCTGTGTTGGTTCTGTTTTCAGTCCCGAGTTGCACTGGAACCAATGGGTGTTGCAGTCCAGTCTGGTTCGGTCCTTACATCAACCAGTGGGAGCTGCAGCCTAGTAGGGGCGACCCACAATAACCCCCACCAAGCCTGCCCCCTACCCTGGTTTGCCAATTTGTGCCTGTGCTTGCTAGAACATACAAGAATCTGGTCTGGGAATACCTCAAAGTATCTTTGGAGATCTCCCCACTTGAACTGCTGGACTCAGAACTCTAATCAAGAAAAGACAGAAGACAGAATAGGACAATCATTCATCTCAGCTACATGTTGGCAGCGAAATATGGGACAAATGGAGACTTCATGATGGACCATATCGATCAGTGGACCACCTCATCGAGCGAAACTGGCAGTGACTCATAACTGGAGAACTATTAACTCCACTTGAGCACATATCTCAGAGCATGCCCCACATTCGGGACTTGGGGTGGGCGGGAAACCGGGTGGGGCTTCTCCCTCATTATCCCCTTTTACCTCAGATACATGATGGAAACAATATGGACATAATAGCATTGCCCACCTCCCTATCCCCCTGAACCTTTTTTTTTTTCCTTTTTTTCTTCTCTTTCTTGATTTTCCTTCAACTATAGTTAACTATGTAAAGATTGTCAACAACAATACAATTAAATGGATTATAAAAAAAAAAAAAAAAAGAAGGAATTTTTTAAGCAGAAATTGCTAACGTAGCTCTTCTCCTATTTTCCAGTTTCTGGGAATAAGATCTACTCATGGCTTAGACAGTGGCATTCACAATTTATGGAATAGGAAGCTGAACAGGAAGTGTATTTCTGATGATTGGTTAAAGTTGCATGACAGAACTGAGAATCAAATTAAACAAAGGATCTCCATTTTGTTAGTTTCACTTCTGCCCAATTACGAATCAGTAAATAGATTTGGGTGACCATTAAGTAGCCAATCTTTGCAGAACACTAAAAATGAGAGATGCAATCTACGTGCACAGGGAATTTAGGAAAAGAAATGATTCTTGGGCAAACAATGTGGTACAGTGGGCTAAACCACCACATGTGATGCCTGCATCCAGTATTGAAGAGCCAGTTGAAGGCACTGAAATGAGTGCTCCTAATTCCGTGTCATGTTCATGTATCCTAGGAGGTAACTGATGATGGCTCAAGTGTGAGGACCCTGCCATCTGTGTGGGAAAGCTTGGGCAAGTTCTGCATTCCTGGCCTCACCATGGCTGTTCAGATGTTAGGGGAATGAATCTGAGGGATGGCAGAGCGCTCTCCTCTCTTTTCACTGTGTGTCATTGTGCTTTCCAATTAGATGCAAGTAGTAAACGAACACTGAATAATAGATTCTAACCTGTTTTGGATCATCAGTAGTGAGAGGCATGGTTTACTTTTGAAAACTGCCTATGAAACAATACATGGCTGAAGTTTGTAATGAGCAGTGATGCTTGAAAGACAAGGGCTTGGAGTATATTTGCTTTGATACACCCATAAAACGCTGAAAAGTCCTAGTAGGCTCATGAAAATCCAATCTGAAGTTTGATTCTCAGTGCCCTGGCAGCATGTTTTAGGGATCTGAGATTCTGATAGAAATGAACCTTGCACTCACTGACATCAGTTTCTGATATGACTTGGTTCTTTGGAAGACAACGTTGGCATACAAAAAAACTGAAGTTAATTCCACCTGCTTGGAATCAAGATGGCGGAATAGGGTAAGGACACGTTTATGTGGACGGAAAAACATTTAATCAGGATGAAACAGAGAGGACATATTTCAGGAAATAGAAAGGGACAGAACAACAGCAGAGGGGTACCTGGAGACTGACCGACACAGGAAAGCAGTGGACACAATGGCGTGGTGTTGCAGAGACTGATACTCCAGCACGGCGATCTGAACCAGCATCCAGAACTCCACCAGCAACCAGGTGGGAAGGGACTTTCACTGGGAACTCGGGTGGTGAACCCAGACAAAGAACTGTCCGTTCTACTGGTATGTTTGATTTGATCAGGAGCAGACACAGAGCAGCAGATCTCAGATGGGCAGTGCGAGAACAGAGTGGATTCCATAGCCCAGTCAGCCCCTTAGAGCTGAATTGGGCACCATTTTGCGAAAGTAGAAAAGGGCAAGGGAAGGGATGGAGCATGCACTGAGCTGGGAGTGAGCTCATTTCTGTCTCAGTGAACTGCAACGATGTGGCATTCTACGGATTCCACCCAGGGCAGGTCTGGGTAGCTCGTGGATCTGATGGCCAGCAGATCAAGAACTGCACTGGTTGTATAGCAGGCGCCATTTTAGGCACTGTGGCAATAGCTTCGGGACTGCAGGAGACAACAGTGAACTGTGCATGTGCTGATCTCGCGAGAACTTGCTGAAGTCCATGATTGCACTGGTCCCGCAGGAAAATAATACCAACTGTGGCATCGTATGGGTCAAAATAGGTCCGTGTGGCACCCAGACCTAACGTCCAACAGGTTCCAGCAAGATCAGCGCCACCAATAACCTAATTATATAGGACACCTGGTGTCTCTCTGATCCTGGGACCTGCTCCAACCGGAAGTGGGAGAAAGGTTGCAGAGACAATAGTGCAGCCTCAGCACGGTATCATAGGAGGTTGAGAGTGGTGAGACAAGAGCTGGGGCTGTGGAGACCATGGTAGAAATCTGATATAAGAACCCAGACCTGGAACTCGCTGGAGGGAGTGGCACAAGTGGCTGCAAGCAAAAAGTTGTGTACCAACTGCAATAAGTAAAATCGCATTGTAGCCCTGTGGTGACACAACTTAGAAACCTGCCCCAAGGAGAAGACTATGCTAACCAGAAGTGCAATGACAAAGAGCAAAAGAAGAGACAAAAGCACAATGAATATTACTGAAGACTCCCCTGCAAAGGAGCAAAACCCTATGCCAACCTCAGAGTTAACTGAGGAAGACATCGAGAAATGGGGCACACAGAACCCATAAGACTCATTTTAAAGATCCTGATCAACAATGAGAAGCTCATGCAAGAGTTCAAAGAATTTAAAGAAGCAGTAAAGCAAATCAAGGCTGGCATATAAGAAATTAAGAACACAGTAGAGCAAATTAAGAGTACAGTGGAGAGTCTCCAAAATAGAATGAAGCAAGCAGAAGAAAGAATCTCAAAACTGGAAGATATTTCCTGTCATCAGGGGGAAGCAAACAAAAAGCTGGAAGCAGAGCTGGATTAGGCCAAAAAAAGTATTCAAGAATTGAAAGACACTATTAAGAGGCCAAATATAAGAGTTATGGGAGTCCCAGAAGGTGCAGAAAGAGAAGCTGAGTTTGCAAATGTATTTAATGAAATAATAAAGGAAAATTTCCCTAATCTAGAGAAAGAATTGGGAAACAACATCCAGGAGGGGCACAGAACTCCCAACAGGGTTGATCAAAAGCGATCTTTACCACGACATATGACCTTCAAGCTCTCTTCAATTGAGCATAAGGAAAAAAATCCTTAAATGTGCACGTGAAAAAAATCAATTGACATATAAAGGAATGCCAATTAAGCTCACAGGAGATCTCTCACAAGAAACTCTACAGGCAAGAAGAGAATGGAGTGACATATTCCAGATTCTAAAAGAAAAAAATTGTCAGCCTAGGATAACGTGCCCAGCAAAATTTTCTTTTGTCTTTGAAAATGAAATAAAATTCTTCCACAGTAAAGAAAAGCTAAAAGAATTTGCCTCTTCCAAACCTGCCCTACAAATGATACTTCAAGAAGTTCTCTTGACAGAGAAGAGGAATAGCACTTACCAAAACCAAAGGCAAGTGGGAAGAAGATCCCAGTAAAATGGGAACAGAAGACTAAACCAATGAACAACCCATTCCTAAAATGACAGGACCAACGTAACACTCATGTATATTAAACTCTGAATGTAAATGGATTAAGCTCAATCAAACATCATAGATTAGTACTCTGGATTAAAAAACAAAACCCATCTGCTTATTGTCCGGAAGAGACACACTTCAACAAAGATCAGCAGAAACTATGTCACATGGGTTTTGTTGTTTTCTGTTGTTTTCATCTCTTCAAAACACTTTCTTCTGATTAAATCATTCAATGACTCATAGATAATGCAGTGGCATCATTTTCTTCAAGAAGGTTCTTGATTTTCATTTCTTCAGCTACACATTAGTCATTTAGTAGCATGTTATTTAACTTTTTGATGTTATTAATTTCTTTTTTCTCCCGGATGTTGATTTTGTTTTGTGGCTCTTCATTTAAGGGGATGTATAGCAGCTGTGTGATGGAGACTGTCATATCTAGCAACATGTCATTTAACTTCAGGCATTGTAAATTTGTATTTTTCTTTTTATTGTTGATTTTGTATCATAACTTTTCGTTTAAGGGAATCTACAGTAGTTGTGTAATGGAGACTGTCATATCTAGTAACATGTCATTTGACTTCATGGCATTGCAAATTTCTTCCTTTCTTTCTATTATTGACTTTGAATCATGACTTTTCATTTAAGGAGATGTACAGTAGCTGTGAAATGGAGACTAACATCCAGATGTGAGGATGTAGTGTGGTATCCATTTCTACTTCCAGACAAAAATGGACTTACAATGAAACTGCTTACTATATCTTGACAATAGGATTCTGGACTCTCTGCCATTGTCCATGGCCACAATGATGGACATAAGACTAAATATGAAGAACTATATATTAGTAATGATACAGAGGAACTGGGGGGGAGGGAACTGGGGAGAGGATAAGGGAATATGAAATTGTATTATAAAATAATAACAACAATAATAAAATGTATTTAAAAAAAGAAGTTTAAAATTAAAAAAACACTGCAATACAACTGAAAAATAAAAATAAAAAGTTCAAATACTCAAAAAAAAAATTCCACCTGCTAAAATGTCAGAAAACATGCATGCTTACAATAGAAATAATTAGTATAAATGTACGAATGTCCAGAATAGATTTATACCAAGAGTGGAAGCAATCTAAAAAATTGAAATTTCATGAAGTATTCTTAAATGTACCGGTTAGATGTAGATGAAACAGCTTTGCACGCTTTTCTCTCCTAAGTACTTCATTTGGAGATTTATCTGCCTTGTTGTGTAACTAGATTTTATATGAATTGTTCAGTATTACAAATTTATTTAGACATTTTCAATCTTCACTGTCACTTCAGCTAATTTTCAATTGTAGTTTTACTTCTTAAGCACAGTGTTTTGCCGTGTTTCTGAATTGCAGGGTGAGTTGGGGAACAAATGCTGCTATGTATATCAGCTGATGGCATGATTTGCCCTTGCCCTTGGATCTTGGTAGCTACTAGAACACTGAGGAGAGTGTTCTTGCTTTCTTCTCTTCCTGCCCCTCCCACCCCCACCACTTGGGAGACTATCAAAGGCATTAATTTTAAAACTAGACTGGAGTAATTACCATTATGTTCATGTTAGAGGTTAACATTTGTGTTATTTCCTCTTATTGGCTGGTTTTACAGAATGTTATGCCCCACTGCTTTTATTAAATCCAGGTAATAGAGGAAATAACAGTGTTATTAACCTCTAACACTGATGAAAATTTCGTTGTAAGTAAAACACAGTTTAAAATCCGAGCAGTTGTGCTAGTTCTCTCGCTGGTGCCCTGAACAAACACAGGAAGGCTTTGTGTCGTCTCTGTACCCACATTGGTTATGATAAACGTGAAAACACTGTACAACGTGAAATAAATCTCTGCAGGATTAGGGCTTAGTTTTTTAAAAAAATATATATGCTAGATTCTTGCTAATAAATGTTATGAATTTCAATTAAATTACACAAATAAATATTGATCAGAAAAGTACCACATTTCAGTGATTGAGAAAGGAATTAGTTTTGCTAACTTGATTGCTTTCACAGAAAATCACTTCAAAATTTGATATTGAAGAGCTGACCCCAGCAGACACCCTCAGTGGAAGGCTTCCAGCACGACAGTTTTAAGCTGGGGATTACTTTAGAAAGAATTTGTGCTCTACACTTGTTTGCATTGAGAGCGGCTCTGGTGTGTTCAGCAGAGCTTGTTTCCATAGCTATATACAGTCAATGCACATGGCCTTGCACATGTTTATTCTAATTGTGAACACAAAGCCTTAAATAATTTAATTAATTACAGATAAGAATAGAAATACAGATTTAAGATAACTTGTTACACAAAAATATTCTTTATGGAAGAATTTGATGTCATAGTCTATTGATTAAATAGGCTAATTATCACTCAATGTTCTTTTGTATAAGTATTTATTTAAATTTAATATCAAGATAATCCATTTCTTTTAAGTAATGTCTACGTGTACCTAAATGAATTTAAAGCTGTTTTGATTGCCTGTATAATTCTTAATAATTTGTTTGACTTTTATAAATTCAATCTATATACTTTAGTGTAAACATGTATTTTCTAAAATCTGTATTTCAACTTTTGAACTTATCTGAAGGTAATTTTTCTCTTGTGGGAAAATGCATCTGTCAGCATATTGTTTTCTAGATTATATAATGTATTTAGTATGATTTTGGAAATAATAACATACGAAAATATTTTCATAAAGGAAATACAGAGTTGATCTAATTGATCAGGGCAAATATTATTGTAGGCATATATGTGTGTTTATATATTTATTCAAAAGATTATGTTGGGAAAAATTAATGTATTTAAGATGTTTGGTGTGAGCTCAGTGATAATGCATATGTGAAAGTACTTTGTAATTTTGCAAGCATTAATATTATATGACGATATTGTTCTCATTACTTGCAGTGGAAGAATACATGGAGCTTACAGTGCTCTTAGGACGTTCTAGTGTATGTTGTCCAGCAAAAAGAAAAAAGCAAAGGGGGAGGGCTGAGCTTCTTAATCTTTAGGTAAATACTCATTCCAGTTGCAGGGACACTCCTGTGTAAAAACCCAACAACCCGTTTATTTTAAATTAACAACCACTTCAATGGTTAATTGAGTATTTCGAAGCCAATAAATTACCCTTCAACATTCCTGACTGGAAGCTTAGTTAACATCCCAAACAAGCCTTCTATTAATGAACTCATTCTCCAACAAAAGGAAAAGGAAGCTTCAAGTCAGAGCTCTGGATGTGTTCAGCTCCCTTCTTCCAAACACGTCAGTGTACTGTATTTTCCCACTTAGAGAAGCTTTTGTACACTGAGCATGTGGCTATTTAAAATGCCCCAGCGGGACATCCAGAGGCTCCAAAAAAGGGAAAAATTATTTGGAACAATTTGTTTTCGTTCAAGGGCAACGTGAAGCATTTTACAGCTGGTTTATTGCTATTCTTGTGCTGTGGAAGCTGTCTTTCATGTCAAAAGTCCTTTCCTGCTTACAGATCTTAAGGAAGCGTTCTGCTGTGAGCTGTTTGCCCAAGTTCCTCCAGGGCCGGGCCTTTGATCACAAATACCGTTTGCAATCTGGTTAGAAATAGGAGTTTGCTGAGATAAGCCTGAGTCCTCAGAGTGAGGAAAGAGCCCTTTCCTTTCGTTATTATTTTTTAAATACTCACTTGGTGTCTTGCTTTTACCTTGGGAACCCAGGGTCATGGTACAGAGGAATGCTGTGCTGAAGTCAATACCCTGAGTGGTGCAAAAAAAGTTGGAAGGTGAAGAAAACTTATAAAATTTTCAATTTCTTGAAACCAGGTCGCCATTTCAGTCAATTCACTCTTAAGGCACATCATTTTCTTCGTGTTTAAACAAGAGGCACTTGCTTCCTGAAGTGTAGGATACACCATACATAGCTCATGGTTTAAGCTCCTCTCCCCAAGAAAGGCTTTTAAACCATGGCCATGTATTTTTAGTGGGGAAAAAAGTCCCAATGATGATTTTTACTAACAAACAATATAAAAGAAAATTATGCTATTGAAGTTGCAATTAGATAATGATGAGTGCGGGGATAAAGTCTGTATCAATCTGGTGATGTAGGCAGATGGTGACTTTCTCTACGGTTTTCTTAAGCAACAAGTGAAATCTGCTGAAAGCCATGAAATTAGAGTCTTAGCAATGAAATGTAACCTAGATAAAAAATACAATAACTATGGATACCAGAATATCAACATAAGACACAGTGTAAAGTATTTAGTATGAAATAAAATTTACTTGAAGCAAGCATGGGAACCTAGTGAATCAAGTATCTAGACAGAAAGAGAAGCTTACATTCATTGGTTCTCTTCTCAAAGGCTTACAACGGCTGGAGCTGACTTCATCCAAAGCTAAGAAATGAGAACTCAACCCAGGTCT
This sequence comes from Ochotona princeps, assembly GCF_030435755.1. Lineage (NCBI taxonomy): Eukaryota > Metazoa > Chordata > Mammalia > Lagomorpha > Ochotonidae > Ochotona > Ochotona princeps. The sequence goes on along the minus strand of NC_080838.1, from coordinate 29,475,162 downwards.
GGATGGCAGGGAGGCAATCATGTGCCTCTTGGGTTTTTACGAGCAGGTAGCTGGAGTCATGAGCTGGAGCCAGATGTTGACCTAAAGCACTCTGGTGTGAGACGTGCACATCTTAACTGGAATCTCTAGCCCAAATATATATATGCTGGGTCTTGGAAGTTTAATGAAATTCTCTGCTAGCCGACTCAACCTTTTATTTATTTCTTTGTCTGAATAAGTATCTACAGAAAACCAATCCTGCAATGTAAAACTGGATGTTGAAATGTCATTAAAAAGGCCACACACATGCCTGTTGTCATGTTATATTCATGCTTGTCTATTTGGGAGACTAAGCGCATTTTGGAGGAACAAAGATGAATTAGTTCAGTGAAGAATTAGAAGAATAAATTTGTACCATGGAAAACAGGGGTGAGATTTATGGCAGAGGAATCAGTGTATGTGGATTTCAGCTTAAACGTGAATTTGGAGAGTTCCTGGAGCTGCTAGTGGCACAGTTAGTTATATTGAGCTGGAGTACATGTGCTTGGAAGCATGATGGAGTGATGAGGTGCACGACGGGGAGAAAGCTGTTCTGGAATTACAGGTTTGGGGTGTATCTTACAGACCTAGGCGTGGGTCAGAGAATGCAACAAATTGTGTACTGTGCACACTGATTTATATTAATATTTTTCTTTCAACATAGTATGTGAATATGCTCTTTTGGGCTTCTTGTGTTGTTTATACTTTTTCTTTAAAAAAAAAAAAGATTTTTGTTATTGGAAAGCCAGATATACAGAGAGGAGAAGAGACAGAGAGGAAGATCTTCCATCTGATGATTCTCTCCCCAAGTGGCTGCAATAACTGGAGCTACACCGATCTGAAGCCAGGGGCCAGGAACTTCTTCCCAGGTCTCCCACATGGGTGCAGGATCCCAAGGCTTTGGACCATCCTAGACTGCTTTCCCAGGCCACAAACAGGGAGCTGGATGGGAATCAGGGCTGCTGGGACGTGAACCGGACCCATACGGAATCCTGGCGCATGCAAGGCAAGGACTTTTGCCACTAGGTTGTCGTGCTGTCTCCTGTTCATACTTAAAATTTTTTTTAACTTCTTTTTATTATTATTTTATGACACAGTTTCATAGATCATGGGATTTCCCTTATTGCCTCCCCAATTTCCTCCCTCACCGCTAAGTTCCCCTATATAATTATTATAGTATAGTTCTTCATACACAATCATATGTCCATCATTGCGGGCATGGACAATGGCAGAGAATCCAGCATCTTATTGTCAAGAGATAGTAAACAGTTTTATTCGGAGCCCATCTTTGCCTGGAAGTATAGATGTATACTGCATTGTAAAAGTGTTTTAAAGAAATCAAAGTAACAAAAAAGTCAAAATCCCTGAGACATAGTTTCCGCTGACCACTGTTGGTGAGATATGTCTCCTGTAGGCAACAAATAGATGGGTTTTGTTTTTAATCCAGTCTATTAATCTATGACATTTGATTGATGAGTTAAAGCCATTTACACTAACAGTTAATACAAATAGGTGGTAATTTGGTTTGTCATTTTAGCAAAGGGTGGTTCATTGATTAAGTCTTCCGTTGTTATTTTACTGGGCGGTTCTTCACATCTGCTTTTGGTTTTGGTGGATGCTATTCCTCTTCTCTGTCAAGAGGATATCTTTAAGTATCATTTGTAGGGCAGGTTTGAAAGAGACATCTTCTTTGAACTTTTCTTTACTGTGGAAGAATTTTATTTCATTTTCCAAGATAAAGGAAAGCTTTGCTGGGCACGTTATCCTGGGCTGACACTGTTTTGCTTTTAGAATCTGGAGTATGTTGCTCCATTCTCTTCTTGCCTGTAGAGTTCCCTGTGAGAGATCTCCTGCGAGTTTAATTGGCGTTCCTTTATGTGTCAGTTAAATTTTTTTCTTGTGCACATTTAAGGATCTTTTCCTTATGTTTAGTTGAAGACAGCTTGATTATCCTGTGTCTTGGTGAAGATTGCTTTTGGTCAACCCTGTTGGTAGTTCTGTGCCCCTCCTGGATGTTGTTTCCCAATTCTTTCTCTAGATTAGGGAAATTTTCCCTTATTATTTCATTGAATATGTTTGTAAACCCAGCTTCTCTTCCTGCACTTTCTGGGACTCCCATAACTCTTATATTTGGCCTCTTAATAGTGTCTTTCAATTCTTCAATACTTTTTTTTTTTGCCTGATCCAGCTCTGCTTCCAGCTTTTTGCTTGTTTCCCCGTGGTGACAGAAAATACCTTCTAATTTTGAGATTCTTTCTTCTGCTTGCTTGCTTCATTCTATTTTGGAGACTCTCCACTGTACTTTTAATTTGCTCCACGGTATTCTTCATATATCAGCTTTCATTTGAATCATTTCCAGTGTGACATTCCTTGAATTCTTTGAATACCTGCTTTACTTGTTTCTCTTTGTTGATAAGAAGTTTTATAACAAGTGTTTTGAATTCTGTATCCCCCATTTTCTCGATGTCTTCCTTAGTTAACTCTGAGGTTGGCAAAGCCTTTTTGCTCCTTTGCAGGGGAGTTTTCAGCAATATTCATTGTGCCTCTATGTCTTCTTTTGCTCTTGGTCATTGTACTTCTGGTTAGCATAGTCTTCTCCTTGGGGCAGGTTTCTAAGCTCTGTCACCCACAGGTCTACATTTCAATTTTACTTATTGCAGTTGGTACGAAGCTTTCTGTTTTCAGTCATTTGTGCCACTCTTTCCAGCAAGTTCCAGGTCTGGGTTCTTATGTTAGATTTCTACCATGGTGTCCATAGTCCCAGCTCTTGGCTCACTACTCTCTACCTCCTGTGATATCACGCTGAGGTTGCACTGTTGTCTCTGCAACCTTTCTCCCACTTCTTGTTGGAGTAGGTCCCAGGGTTAGGGAGACTCTGGATGTCCTATATAGCTAGGTTGTTGGTGGTGCTGATCATGCTGGAACCTGTTGGCCACATGGACCTGTTTTGACCCATAAGAAGCCATAGTTGGTATTATTTTCCTGTGGGACCAGTTTAATGCACTGAGCTTAGTGCATGCGCAGCTCACTGTTGTCCCTTGTAGTCTTAAATTCTTTGCTACACTGTACGAAATGGTGCCCTGATGTGCCACTACTAGAGTTCTTGATCTGCTTGTCATCAGGTCTGAGGGCTACCTGGACCTGTCTTGTGTGGAACCTATAGGATGCCACGCTGTTGCAGGTCACTGAGCCAGAAATGAGTTCACTCCCAGCTCCTTGCATGCTCAATCCTTTCCCTTGCCTTTTTATCCTTAAAAAAAGGTGCCTGATACAACTCTAAGAGGCAGACTAGGCTATGAAATCCACCCTGTTCCTGCACTACCCAATTGAAATCTGCTGCTCTGTCTCTGCTCCTGGTCAAATCAAACAGACCAGCAGGATGGTCAGTTCTTTGTCTGAGTTCACCACTAGAGCTCCCAGGTAAACATCCCTTCGCACTTTGTTGTTGGTGTAGTTCTGGCTGCTGGTGGAGTTCAGATTGCTGTTAGCTGAATGCTGCTGGGGTATCAATCACTGCGACACCACACCATTGTGTCTGCTGCTTCCCTGTGACTGTCAGTCTCCAGGTACCCCTCTGCTGTTGTTCTGTCCTCTTCTACATCCTGGAATGTGCCTTCTCTGCTTCACACTGGCTAATATTTCTCCGTCTGTTTAAATGTGTCCTTACCGTATTCCGCTATCTTGATTCTCCTGTTCATACTTTTTAAATAGTAGTTGCTTATCTTTCAAAATAAAGCTCAGAAAGCTCTTAAGAAAGGAAACCTTGTATTTTGTCCTTTGTGTCTGTTTCAATATTGCCAAGTACCTTTTATTCCAGCAAGCACAAGGTTGTGGCTTTATCAAACAACCTTTTATGTTACCAACAGTTCTATCTATGGTGAATGTTCTAATCTGTAGTTTGAAATGGAAACAATCTTTCTCTGAGGGACTTCTTCATCCTCATATCAAATGGTAGGTTTTTTTTTTTTTTTTGAGTGTGGTGGTATGTTACTGATGCCCTTATTATCTAGTGTTTGGACAGTCAGCGAGCTCCCATGTTACTCAAGGTTGCATGGAGAAGTCAGTGCAGTCTTTGTGCTTCTCTTACTTGATGTAACCTGGTAAACTCATTTGTGTATAAACCTCCAAAGGTACATTAGGTCTCTTGCAATGAGGGAGTGCATACAATCATACTCTTGTGACTTCGAAGTTTATTTATTAATTTAAAAATAATTATTGTGGAAGCAATAATATTGAGTACTAGATTCCATTTTCTTCTATTGAGTGTGATAGTTCTAAATTGGATGGTTTCATGACTTTTGTGATGAAAATTATTATACATGAGCAGTTAAAGACAATTTGAATAAAAAACTACCTTTGTTTTGTGTTTAAATATGTTTTTTGTTTAGAAGTTTAGCAAATGGCTTTTCTGTAAACATGCATGTGTTTTGAGCATTTGGATTCAAGTATAAAAGCACAAAAGTAGGGTATTTAATAGACATGGAATTGGTCATAAGGACACTGTTAAAGTAGGAGTAAGAACGAGGAAGGAAAAGCTTGATCCGAGTGAGTGACAAACAGGAAATATTTTAATGCAGTTTGGTATCTCATGCGTACCCTCATCAGCTTTGCTTTCCTTTTTCATCTGTTTGCCTTTGCTGGAGCCTGAGCTTGTGGGCTCAAGTTTGGCTTGAAGCAGGTTGTTTAAGGATTAAATGAGAAACAGTGGCATTTAGGACTAACGGATTTATCTGAAAGCTATCACAGTATTTTTAAGACAAGGTCTTGTTGAATTCCCACCCCTAGAATGAGAGGGGCAATGAATACTCACTTGATTTTTTGATACCAACCTCAGAACTCAGCAGTGTCCTGGAACTCACCCCTGAATGAACAAGTGAGCTGCACGGGACATCAGGTAACTCCGTGTCAGCTAGACCACAAGCCAGGGCTGCCATGTCAGACACCATCAGCTTTTTCTTAGATTTCCCAAAGAACAACAGACCTGCCTATAGTCTTAAAACAGAGGAGAGAGGTGAGGTATTAAAACATATTTGACATACATTAATTTAACATATTTACCTTGACTTGTGTGGTATAGTTAGCCTGTCTAAACACAGTGGGTCTAACAGCTCGATATCAGTTCTGTGTAGTTACAGCCACAGACTCTGGGAGAGCATGTACATGAGAATAACGTAGGAGATGTAAGGGGTTAATAGTGAAGATGAAGGTCAGATGTCTGAAACCATCACATCTGAGCCAGGAAAGAAGCTGTGCGGGTGATGAATTGTCATTGAGACCTCAAAGATTCGTCTTGGCAGTTAAAATTTTAGTGGGAAAATGGCTTAAAAAAGGCTCTGAAATATTGACATTAAAGAAAGAATATGTCCATCATGATGGTATTGATCCATAACAGATTGGTGGCCACAGGGGAGTTGTAGGTTGACAGGATCTAAAGAGAAAGCTGCAAGCATAAGAGAGGATGCTTCTGCCAGGAGAATATGTTATCATATACATGGAAGAAGGTGCCTGTTGCTGCTAACATAAAAATTATTTGAGAGAATTTGAAAATGCTCACAAAAACACAAAAATTAAAGGATAAGGTTTTTTGGGACCAACTTAAAAAGAGCAGGAAGTATCATGTTCTGGTTCATCCCCTGAAGCCCTATAAGAGCTTGGGTTGAGTCGTGCTGTGCCTAGGGCAGCCATCAGCCTGGAATTCAGTGTGGGTATCCTAGGCTGAAGGCAGGAGCCAAGCTACCTAAGCCATCATTATTGGCTCACGAAGTCTGTTTATCAGGAGACAAGTCAGGAGCTAGAGTTGAGTATCAAACACGGGTATTCCAAAGTGCATGCAGTCATCTTAACCACTAGACAAAACACTTGTTTCTCAAATTACTTATTTATTTATTTACATTTCAGAATTGCTTTAGAATTATGAAGGAAAAGCTGAGTTCTCTATTTGTAGTCTCATTTTCTCAGTAGCATCTCATATGTGTGTATTTGTTACGGTGAATTACACCTAGATTACCATTTTTTCAAAAAGTCAAACTACTTTTACTGTCCACTCCTCGCAGCCTCCAGCAGTCAACATGTGGTGTTCAGATGAAGGGTTTCCATTTTGTTTTGGATTTGAACTCCTGCATGTGAGGGAGAATATGCAGCATTTCTGTTTCAGTGCATGGCTTATTTTACTCAGCATAAAGTTTTCCAGTTTCCTCCATTTTGCTGCGAATAACAAGATTTCATTTTTTTAAATGGATGAATCATATATACACACACAAAACCCCTGCCTTTTCTTTTTTTCATTCATTTGATAAGGGATACCTTGGTTATTCCATATTTTGGCTTTTGTGAACAGTGCTTCTTTAAACATGGTGGTTTATATATCTCTTTCATATAGTAGGTTCAGGTATTTTGGGTATATACCTTTTGTTGGGATATATGGATCATATGGAAATTTGCATTTCTACTTTTCTTACAAGTTTTCATATTTTTTCACAGGGTTGCACTGATTCACATTACCACCAACAGTGTATAAAAGTTTCCTGTTAGGAGTCACGTGATGGGCTAATGCTCTGCCTAGAAGTGCCAGCATCTCATACGGGTGCTGGTTCATGTCCCAGTTGCTCCACTTCCTATCCAGCACCTGCTTGTGGGCTGGGAGGACAGGAGGATGGACCCAAACCTTGGAATTCTGCACTCACGTGGGAGACCTGGAGAAGACTCCTGGCTCCTGGCTCTTGACTCCATTTCAGTTCTGGCTATTACAGCTATTACTTTTGTTGCCCATAGTTGTCTACCTACACCAAAGTCTTGCTATATTTCCCCTATGTTTTGTTCTGTATCCACAATGCTATGATACACATAAATAGCAGAATGTTAAATTTGTAGCTGTTACTCATTAAAAGATTACATTATTGTAATAATATGGGGGGGAAGGTGGTGCAGGAATGGGAATGCTAAAGGGAAGGCTTTGGTGGGAATCCTTATACCTACAAAACCATTTCTTGGAAAATAAAAATAGCAATAAATTTTTAAAAAGTTTTTACTAAAAGTATCACAGCATCTACTGCTATGAGGCTTTACAGCAATCTTTGTCATTTCATATTTTGTAATACTATAATTATAAGCAAGGGCAGGCATTGGGCATAGTGATTAAGATGCCTGTGTCCCATGTTGGACTGCCTGGGTTTGATACGAGCCTCTGGCTCCTGACTTGATTTCTGAATAATGGAGACTCTTGGAAGCAGCAGTGATAGCTGAACTGGTCATATTTTCCTTATCCACCTTGGGGCCCGAGAGTGTACTCCCAGCTCCCTTTTCTGGCCCCAACCAGGAAGTCATTTGGGATATTTAGGGAGTGAATCAGCATGGGGAGCTCCAAGTTTGTGCTCTTTTTTCCTCTCAATTATGGGAGAAGGTTCACGATTACATTAAGGGTACACTTTGTTTCCCATAAGTTTAGGCAAGAAGTCACATCCCATTAGTGGCTCAAATCTTAGAACTTTCTTTGCAGGTTTCACCAAGCTTTTGTTTATGGGCTTCACCATCAACAAAGCTTAGAGGTTTTCATGTGTTTAACTAACCTTATCATTTTAGTAAGCATTTGTTTCCTGAAGTCTGTTTTCTTTCTCTGCAGGTATTGTTATTTTTTCTTTGCTTGAATGAAAGGCAACGTCTGGGCCCAGTAGAAGAGAAGATGAAGTACTTCCTGTGAGTCTGTGCTGGGCATAGTGACGGACCTCACTTATGGAATGTTTTCATTCTTCTTGGGTTATTGTTTGCTCATCAGGACAGCCAGGGTCATGCATGTCCATATTTTTATAACCCTTTTTCCTTTCTTACACGTTTACTCAGAATAGAGGACTATTAAGGATTTTCACTCTTTTTCATTGACTTGCTTTCTAATCTTACTGTATGGGCAACTGTGAAAGATGTCTAACTTACCAAAATGAAATAAAAGAACGAAAGCACTTCTTTATATATATATATATTTTTTTTTTAGAAAGATAAGAGCATGTGTGCAAGGGGACAGGAGAGAAGGAGAGGTTCTCTGCTTAGGCCTCTTAAAATAATAGGTATGTTAATGATGATAGGAAAGACGTGGTATAAGGAAAGAAAAAGTGGCAATTATTTACCTGTAAGAGGTGACACCTTAGAGTATATTGCCAGAGGTCTACCATAAACATTATAAAACTTGACAGTTTTGCTCTTTTGTGTTTGATAACTATGCTGCTATTACTGCTGATTAATTCTTTCATAATTCCTTTATACTTTCTGCATTTCCCTACCATCCTCCTTGGTAGCATTCTGCTAATCTCTTTGTCTATCTACACACTCATCTTGTCTTTTAAAACTTTATTTATTTATTTTGAAAGTTAGAAATGCATAGAGAATGATGGATACACACACAGTGAGAGAAAGAAAGCAAGTTTCAGCTACTACTCCGCTCCGCTCAGCCTCGGTCTGGGCTGAAATCAGGAGCCAGGAGCTTCATCTGGGAAATCCAACCAGGTGGAAGGAGCTCAGACATTTAAGCCATCATCCTCTACTTGCCCCAGGTGCATTTACAGGGAGCTGTATTGGAAGTGGAGCAGGGAGTCATGAACTGGTGCCCAGAAAGGATGCAGGTGCTGCGGGCATGGCTTTACATGCTATGCCACAATGGCCCCACACATACTCATCTTCCCTGCCAGTGTTCTGCTCCTCCTCATCTAAAGTACACTGACTCTTTTTTTTTGACAATGCATTCTTCATTGTAATGTAAAATGCTTCAGCAATTTGTTGAAGTTTGCATTGTCTATTTAAAAATCTGTGTGACACTATGCTTATTTTTTGTGATGTGCTCTTATCATTTTTCTGGCAGATAAACTTATGACAGATATTTTCCCTATGCTTACAGGTTATAGAACTGAAACTTCCACATAGTAGAAATATTATTCAGTGCATTATATTTAGTATCTTGGATTCTGGATAAGGAGAATGAATGTACCAGGCTGTAATTCTTGTCTGGTTTTCTTACAAACTAAGAGGCAAGATGCTCTTAAGAGAATTTTCACCATCACAGGTTCTCAGTGTTTCTGTTGGGTTGGTACCAAATGTATTTTGCCTTTCTCTTGTTGTTAGATTCCAGTGATCACAAATGTGAGAAATATTTTTTCTGTTTTTCTAACAATAAGAGAGTCAAATGAGTCTTCAATTTTTTTCTTTAGTTTTCCTTTCTCATTTGTCCCAGGTAAACGAATGAGATAATTACTAATTATAATATGAACTTCTGTGATCATATACATTTTTACAATCCAGCAACTCCTTCTGGTTTTATAACTAAAAGAAATGAAAGTGGAAAATTGAACGCCCAAATGTTCATGTCAGCACTACTCAAAATGACCAAGAGGTGGACACATACCTGGGTTCATTGATATGGGGGTAGAGCAACAAAATGTGCTATATATAGTATGAATTAGTTCTCAGTTTTGGAATGAAAGGCAATTCTATCACTTGCTGTAACATGGAAGGACCTTAGGAACATTATGAGAACTGGAAAAAGCCAGATACAAAACGGAAAAAATAATGTTTGAGTTCACTGGATGAGGGTGGTTAAATTCATAAAAGAGAATGGTAGCTGCCAAGGACTAGACGGATGAGGGGATGAGGAGTTAATGTTTCCTGTGTAGAGGGATTGTGTTTTCTAAGACAAAGAAATTTGTGCATGAAGAGATGATGCTAGTGCATTCAACATGTGGGAGTGCTTCACCATTGACCAGTTCGTTCAAAAATGGTTAAGGTGGTTTCATGTCATGTGAAAATAGTGATTTTAGATTACACTTTCAACACGTGAAGCTAATTGTTTAGTGGCGTCCTTAAATTGAGATGGGTAGATGACATGCAGTCTTCCTGATGAGCATTATTCTCATTTTGCATTCAAGAAAACACCAATTCATAGGAACTGAGATCCTTTCATGAGATTATACAATTAAGAATAGAAACAAGATCATATTGCAGGTCTGTGTTATCTTCCCAGGACCCCATCCCTAACTACTCATGTGGATCTAGCATCTGTATTTTTATCATGGTACATAATACAATTTCTTGGCTTACAATGAATTGTGTTTCTTACCATAAATGCAAATATTGAGGGTAACCAATTAGTTATTATTGCAGAGTTATTCTACATCATCACCTCATCATATGTGACATAGACCAATTCTTATTGCCAAATGAATTCAAGAAGTGCTTGGGTGCAGCTTTATCGGACACCCCAGGAAGTAGGGAATTAGGCTTCTGACTTTACAATTACTACCTGGCATTTTAGTAACAGTAATTTACAAGTATACTACCAAAAACGTTTACAACTGAGTCCATCCTTGGAGCACCCCTCCCTTTTTTTCCCTACCACATGTTGTGGAGGAGAAAGAAGTACTATAAAATGTGTCTTGCAGAACTGCTGGAAATATTTTCCAAGTGGTTTATTTTTATTTTTTATTTTTTATTTTATTTTTTGCTCTCTGAAATGAGCTTAATATGCACTCATCATGGTAAATAAAATGCTCTATGCCTTGGTCCAGCCTCTGTTCTCTACGGAGTAGGCACTGCGACACGGTAATTGGCTGTCTCCTGGTAGTGAGGCTAGATAAGTTGAATGTGGGCCTGAGGGGTGCCTCCATTTTGGGTTGTAGTTTATTATTAGGTGAGGAAATTGCTGGACACCTCCAGCTGTCATTAATCAGCCGCAGAGTCAGACTGGAGCCAAGTGAGAAGCCTGTGGGTGGATTCGGCCCCAATGCTGTGGAAATACAAGAAGACAGAGACAAATGTGTTCCAGCCCAGCAGCAGTAAGCCCTGCCCTTTCACAGCCTTAACATGCATGTTCAAATTGATTTAGTCCATTTACCCCTCAACCCAACCATCTATTTTCCTTGAAAACTGACAGTTTTATGTGTTGCTACCATGTTATTATGTGTTGCTGCCCTGCCGGTAGCTATAGTATTTCAGAAACATTTACTTCCAGACATAAAGGATGGGTGAGAAGGGGGGTGTTGAGGAAGGGAGGTGAGGCTGAGTCACTTTAATTCCTTTTTTTATGGGGTGCAAAACATGCCCATCATGGCTCTTTCTCTCTTCCTCTCATTTTTAAAAAAATTCCTTTTCTGTTTAGATGATCTCCATGAAAAAAAAAAAAACCTTGAATAAAATTTCCCACTAGAGCAGCCCACCTGTTAGGTGATGTCAGTCCTGGGCTCATTCCTCCTCCTGTCGGATTCAAGCCCAGCATTTGCTCAAGGTCCTAAGATAGAGACTTGATGGTCCATTGGCAAAAACCAAGCACGGGTTGGGTCAAGCTGGAAAGCTGATGGGGTCTCTGTCTTGGGGCAGCTTTTGAAAGGATAGAAAAGATCTAGAAGCAAATTGTTGTCTTTGCTGCAGTGTAAATTCAGAAAAAAAAGGGAGATGGTAGAGTTAAAAACAAAGCAAAACAACAAGACTGTAAACAGCCTTTTGTCAGCTGCAGGGATGGCAGCTGAGACATTCCAAGTTCTTGTCCAATTGGAGACTTTTGTCTCAGGATAAGCAAGGAATCAGATCTGACCTCACTCTAACATTTTGGAACTGGATCAAAGTGCTCTATCTGAACATGGAAGTATATTTCTGGTTCTGAAGGCCAAAGAATAAAATCCAAAGTTAAAATAAATACTTAGAGAACGAAAGGAAACCACGAGACCCAAGGTTTGTCAGATACAAACCTCTAAGCTCACTAACTACCAAACTCTTATTTCAGCCAAGCCGGTGTTCAGTTGGGAGTCTGTGCATCAGTGAGCAGAGATTCTCCTTTGGCTCATCCTGCTTTTGTGTGGGAGGTGGAATATAAATCTCCATTGATTTATATTGACAAGCAAGAATGAAACGAGCAAAATAAAATGAAATCGTAAAATAAGGCAGTTTGATGTGTGTATAACCAAATAGGCGCTTTTCCCATTATTCCTTGTGGCTGAGTAGTCAGTTTTGCATGGTAGTTAAGTAATAAATTTCTGATGAAGTTATTATTTTATAATGAAACAGAACCAGGGAGAAGGATATTGAGTGAGACAGATGCTCATTTGCATAATCACATATAAACATACATATGTATGTTTTAAGAATAAAACTTCATTGTTTTAGCATGGGTTGAATCTGTGTTTCAAGGTTTTAGTTGCCCAAAGACAGCTAATGGGTGCTTTCTGGACTGCAGGTGGACTTGCCTGTGTGACATTAAGAGGGTGTTTGTGGTTACCTTCACGGCACCCACATTAGGTGTTAGTTCTCGTTTTCCCTGCAGTGTGCAGCATTTGCACGGTTGACTGTTCTTATCAGTGGCACACTGAAGCAGGGCACCTGTAGTCCTCCAGGAAAATAAAGTATGTAGTTCCTTCTTCCAGGCTATTGGTCTTTGTTGGATGGTGGTGCAATGGTTAGGAAAACCTCCCTGTTACACACTGGCCATGTTTCACTTCTGGGTTCAACCATTGTTGATTTGCTGCTACGAGTCATCATTGTCTCTTGTAAGGCTGACAGTGGCCAATTAAATTACTTTGAACTTCCTTCAGCAACACCTGAATTTTCATGGATGAGATTCCATGAACTATCACTTGATAACACAAATAGTTCTTTGTGATAGATCACAAAACTTGGTGGGGATTTTTTTTTTTCTTTATTTAAAGTCTCTTTTGAAAAGACATGGGAATATATGTATACAACCCTTACATTTTTTAAAAAAGTTATATTTCAGGGAATGTAATACAGAAGCTTTTAACAGTATTAGGAAGCGGGAGATGTGTAATTGCTTACTCTAAATCCAAAACCACAATGCATAGTATTCACTACTTACCTGTGGATTTGCTGGCCTAAGTATCAGTTACTGGTGGTCAACCATGTCCTGAAAATGTAAAATGGAATGTTTAGGAATTAAGTAATTCATAAGTCTCACATTACATACAGGGGAGAACATTTGGCACAGTGGTTGAGATGCTGTGCTGCTTGGGATGCTTCTATCAAATTCTCATGCAAAATGCACCCTGGGAAGCAGCAGATGACAGATGCAGTACACTGACCTCTGCTGCTCATGTGGGAAGCTATGATGGAGCTCCTGGCTCCTGGCTGCAATTTGGCCCACGATTATCTGTTGTAGATATTTTGGGACTGCACCAGAGGATGGGAAACTTCTCTTTGTCTATCCTCCCTGTCACTATCTCTGTTTCTCTGTCTTTAAAATAAAATGAAAATAAAAACAAATATTATAAAGTTAAAAATAGAAGTTATCACAACGGTTCAATTGGTTAATCTTCAGCCTGACAGTGCTGGCATCTCATACAGGCCCCCGTTTGTCCCATCTGCTCCTTTTCTGATCCAGCTCCTGCTTGTGGCCTGGGAAAGCAGTGGAGTATGGTCCAAAGCCTTGGGACCCTACATGCCTGAGGGAGACCTGCAAAAGGTTCCTGATTTCAGATCATCTCAGTTGTGATCATTGTGGGAAAGATGCAAAATCTTTCTCTCTGTCCTTTCTATAGATCTGTCTTTCCAATTAAAAAAAAAAGAAACAAATTTCATGCAGTTTTGTGTGGCATGGAAAATATTGCTGCATTCCAAAGGGACATGAAATGACTCTGTCCTGCGTATGTAAGAGGTATATGCTACCTTGCAGTTACAGTCACCTAGCAGCTGTTTCAGTTGGCTCTTGGTATGTAGCTTCTTTCTCTCTTTCTTTCTCTCTTTCTTTCTCTCTTTCCTTCCTTCCTTCCTCCCCCCTCTTTCTTTTTTCTTTCTTCTTTCCTTTCTTTTTCTTTCTCTTCTTAAAGAAAACTTTGCTTATTTATTTGAGGAGAGAAAGAGAGAGAGAGAGTACTCTCATCGACTGTATCATTCCCTGAAAGCCCATTACAGCCAGTTCTGGAAAAATTGTAGCCCAGACCCGGAAAGTTAATCTACATGTCCTATAAGAGCAACAGGGAATCTAACTACTTGAGTTATCACCACTGCTTCCCATGATTTGTATTAGCAGGAAAACGCAGTCAGGAGCCATAGCTGGAAAGTTTAACATAGGCACCTGAGGTGAGATATGACATTGGAATTGGAGTTCTACTTCCTAGGACAAATACCATATATCTTAGTAATAGCACCAGATCACAAGAGTGATTCTGCTGGCAACTTTTTTAGAGTATGTGGTTATAATTGCTATGTTTTATTATCAGTCACTGTTATGAATTTTACTTGGCCCAGTAGATAGATTTTATCATATGTATGACACATATAATATATATGCACACACATATATGTAAACATGCTATAGATAGAATTTGCTGCTGTCCTCAGTTTTAAGCATCCTCTGTGGATCTTGTAATGTCTCCTCATGGATTACAGGATATTAGGACAATGTTATGGGAGCCATAGTACAGAGCTCTTAAAAACTTAAAATTTCCCAGAAAATTAGAACAAATGACTTGCACAGCAATAGCTTAAATAATTAATATCTGTTAACATCTGGTCCCATTTTATTATATAAATCTTTTCTTTAACAAAGCAAATGAAAATTTAACACCTAAAACATTTTTCCTTGAATTATGCAGAGAAATCTTTCAGGATTCAGAAAATTCTGGATCAACACAGCAGTCGCAATAGAGCTGGCTGCCTTCATGTATTGCTCTCTTTATCTGGTCAAGAAGTGAGAAGCCCAGTAGTTCTCTGATGCAGAAATGAAACTTGGGAATGATCAGTAATGTATGTAAACTCAGAAATTAAAGACTTAAAGCTGTTCTAATTGCCTTTATATCTTAAAGAAGTACACCTCTTCAACTGGAAACACAATTTTTCAGTGGTTGTTTTAATCATGCAAGTTGTGTAAGCAATAAGTTAAGATTTTTCGGGGATGGGTTTTTACCAAGCGTTCCTTGGAAAGACTGCAATCCATCAGAAATATACCTAAGATGCTAGTAAGTGTTCACATGCTGCTAAAAGTGGATTTGTGTTTCACAGGGCAGATGGAGAGTAATTGAAAAGCAAACTTAATTTTATTGTGAAGCACAATTTATCAGAGAAAAATGCTCTTAACTTATACTCATTCTGCCATATGATTTTTTTTCCAAAGGGCTAATCTTTTATTGTTTCATTTCCATTGTCCTACAGGATGTTACTATGAATAAAATGAAAACTGCCCTGGCTGTCCTTCAGGACTAGTGACTGTGGAGAGCTGTAAGCTGGTGCAGTGTGCTTCATGTGCATTTCAGGACAGTACTGTGGGAGAAGGAGGAATGAGGGGCTGGGGGTGGGCAGGAGAAACAAACCACTGGAAGGCTTTTCATGGCATGTATCCAACATCAGTTACATCAAATTGTCTTATGCAGCATCAATACACCGCAAGAATGGATTGCTCTCCAGAATTACAGAAAATAAGACTATGCATGTTTCTCAGGACCTTGTGTACAACCGAGGTAGAAAATGGAGTGAATGATTTCCTCGTAATCTCATCTTAAAGCGTCCTCTTCTACATCCTTCAAAATGAAAGAGGAGAGGAGGAGGCAAGTACATAAAAGGGATCTTCGAAAAGTTCTTGGAATATTCAGATTATGAAAAAAGTATTCATTGATTTATGGATTTCATTTTTTTTTACACCAAAAGAGATTAACCTTTTAATCCCATTTCCATTTTCCTGGACATTTTGAAATGTTCTCTGGTGACAACTGGCATTGCCAGCCCATCCCATTATTTTATTCATACTGTAGCTAGTTTCAGTCTGTTGCTAGTTTTTTTTAAAGGATTTATTAGTTTATTTGAGAGTCAGAACTATAGATAGAGACACACCAAGAATTTAAATGTGCTGGTTCACTTCCCCAAATGGTGCAACAACCAGGGCTAAGCCAGCCACCCTGAAGCCATGAGCATCATACGGGTGTGCTACAGGGGTATAGGAGCCCAAACATTTAGATTATCTTCTGTTGCTTTGCTAGACACATTAGCAGGGAGCTGGATTGGAAGTGGAGCAGCTAGGGCAAGAACAGGCAGCCATATGGGATGCTGGCATCGCAGATGGCAGCTTTACCCATTGTCCCACAACCCTGGTCCCTGTTTTTAGTTTTAAGGAGAATGTACCTTTCCACTTTGTTTACTTTTGTTCCTACTGATTCTGTTTGTTTGTAACATAACAATCAATACAGGTACCGCCTGCTCTCCACCAGAATGTGGGTGCCTGGGTAACTGCTCAGTGTACTGCACTGGGATTTCTTACAATGCAGAGTTACAGGCTGAAGGAGCCCTTTGAGTATTTTTGTGGCTTGAGATCTGAAATTTAAACACTGATTATGGAAAATACCAACATATTTGCCATCAGTGCAAAATGAATCTTTACCCCAAATACAACTATTCAAGAATGGGAAGCTGAGATTTAAATGACAAAACAGCCATGCATGTGTGTGGGCATGCATATACAAATGTGTTTATATATATATATACACACATATATTACACATGTAGTTATATATCACTATATATGAATGTATATGTGTAATATATATGACATATACACAAATAAGAGTATGTGAAGAGTTCATGGAAAAATTCTTTAAAATTCTTTAATTTTGATGGAAAAAAATTTTGGCTCTAAAATTACAGTATTTGGAAAACATGTATTATAAAAAAACTATGCAGGTTTCAAAAGCTGTTTTGCATCCTGTAAACTCATACTTTTCATTCTGCTTTTTTGAAATAATTTTGGAGAGCTCTTGTACACATTTTTTCCTGGCTGTGTTAATGTATAATATAAGAAAAAAGTGATATGTATTTTCATACACTTGAAAGTTACCATGCTTGCTATGGCTAGTGCAGTTCAATAGATAGCAATGTCTTTTGGAAAATTCATGAAAAATGGAATTAAAAGATAGCTCTCAGTTTCCATAAATTTTGAAGCTTCCATATATATGTGTGTGTACGTGTATAGATATATTTTAAAGATTTTTTATTGCAAAGTCATATATACAGGAAGGAGCAGACACAGTGAGGAAGATCTTCCATCCAATGATTCACTCCCCAAGTGACCACAATGGCCAGTGCTGAGCCGATCCAAAGCCAGGAGCCAGGAACTTCTTTCCAGGTCTCCAATGCAGGTGCAGGGTCCCAAGGCTTTGGGCCGTTCTCGACTGCTTTCCCAGGCCACAAGGAGGGAGCTGGAAGGGAAGTGGAGCAGCCGGGATTAGAACCGGGCCCATATGGGCTCCCAGCGCATTCAAGGCAAGGACTTTAACCATTATGCTATCATGTTGGGCCCTTATCCAGGTTCCTGCTTGTGACTTGAGAAAGCAGGCGAGAATGACCCAAAGCTTGGGAGCCTGCACCTGTGTGGGAGACTCAGAAGAAGCCTCTACCTCCTGGTTTTGGGTCGATTCAACCCTGGCCATTGTGACCACTTGAGAATTGAGCTAGTAGATGGAAGATCTTTGTCTTTCCTTTTCTCTGTAAATCTGCCTTTCTAATAAAAATAAATCTTTTAAAAAAAACCAAAATCATAGATTTGTTTATGTGATTATTGTGTAATTCAATATATAAAAAAAGAAGTTGGTGAATACTAAAATTAAAAATGCTTATTTTGGCTATCAAAATTTTTTGAAATTCATACATACAAGGGATCTTCAAAAATACATTAGAAGAGCCAGGCACAATAGCCTAGTGGCTAAAGTTCTTGCCTTGTACACACTAGGATCCCACATGGGCACCTGTTCTAAGTCTGGTGCTTCCCATCCAGCTCCCTGCTTGTGGCCTGGGAAAGCAGTTGAGGACGGCCCTAAGCCTTGGCACTCTGCACCCGTGTAGGAGACCCAGAAGAAGCTCTGGGCTCCTGGTTTCTGATTGGCTCAGCTATGGCCATTGCTGCCACTTGGGGAGTAAATCCTCGGACGGAAAAATCTTCCTCTCTGTCTCTCCTCCTCTCTATTGATCTGACTTTCTGATTAAAATAAATAAAATAGTAAAAAAAGAAATGGAAAAACACACTATGAAAAACTCTGGGGTTTCAAAAGCTTTTTGCAAAACTAAATTTTTCATTCCATTTTTCCACAAAATATTTGATGTACCCTGTTATCTTAAATGCTGGCAACACAGAGGTGTGTCTTGAAAGCAGTTATGATACAATTTTGGATCACTGCTTAGGACAATTTCCCACCACTTTCTGTCTACTTTCCCCACCTTCCAATTAAGCCAACCAGGCCAGGAGGCTCCTTGGTTCCACAGTGGGGGAGGAGGGAGCCAGGCAGCAGCTTCCCAGGGTCTAGGCATCTCTAGGTGTCTGGGTTTGAGTTCCTGCCCAGTTCCTGGTTCCAGCTTCCTGCTAATGCTGTTCCCCAGCCCCAATCTCAGAGACCAAGATGAACTTTCACTTCTAGGATTTGGTTCTTTGCTCATTATGGGCTGGGGAATGAACCAGCACATGCATCATTATAGCTATATGTATTTTTTTCTTTCCTTGATTTATTTTACTTTATTTTCTAATAATACAATTCCATAGGCTCTGGGATTTCCTTTTCCCCTCCCCAAATTCTACCCCCCCCAACTGGTTTCCCCTATGTTATTACAATAATATAGTCCTTCATAAGAAGTTGTAAACCCATCGTTTCCATCGTTCTGTTATTTAAGTTTATCTTGACATTGTAAGTGTAGACAATGGCAAAGTGTCCAACGTCTTATTGTCAATATATATTTAAGTCAATTTTTGATTTGGAAGTAGAGAGTCATACTGCATTGCATCTTCACATCTGGATATGATAGTTTCAATTACGTAGCTACTATACATTCACTTAAATGAAAAGCCATAAAATAAAATCAACATCAGGAAGAAAAATAGTACATTTACAACATGAAGTAAATCTCCCTCTTAAAATAAAAAAGAAAAAATAAAGGCATTGGGAAAACACAGACAAGACATTTTATTAATTTCATTGTTTGAAATGATAAACAGCAGCCCGGTGGTATTGTGGTATGGTGGGTTAAACTGTCTATGACACTGGCATCCCATATGAGCGCTGACTGAAATCCTGGCAGTTCCACTCCAATCTACCACCTTGGTAATGTGCCTGGGGCAGCAGAAAATGGCCCAAGGGCTTGAACTCCTGCCACCTATGTGGGAGACCCAAAAGGGTTGGCTCCTGGCTTTGGTCTAACCCAGCCCTGGATTTCCTAACCATTTGGGGAGTAAAGAGCAGATGTAGGATTTTTTCTCTTGCTCTCTTTCTTCCCTCTTGGCGCTGTCTCTCTCTCTCTCTCTCTCTTTCTCTCTAGCTCTGACTTTCAAATACATAAGTAAGTTTTAACAGTAGTCACACTCTAACAGAGCACTCCAAGCTGCCAAGTACTACCTATGAACAAACTGTGCTTGGGGAGTCAAAATGTATGTGGATTTGGGAGGAAAAAATTTCCACCCAGCAGTCTGCATCCTGATTTCGTTTTTTCTTTTAATTATTTTACCTCTCACTGGAACATGCTTTTCCATTCCCCTTTTGATATCTTGTTATTCTGTGATGAGTCACTTGTTTTGTAAGTACACAATTTGAAGAATATGCAACCCCATCTTTACTCCCATCTTTGTTTGCTTTTTGGTTGGCTTTAATAAGTTTTATGGAACTTATCCTTGTGTGTATAAGCAACAGTTTAAAAAATTTTGTCAACCATTGGACAGATGATTAATATGGAGCTCAACATTGATTTAGTTACTGTTACATTAACTAATGCTTTCAAATGCACTGAAATCCGTTAGGTTTAGATGATAATTAACTGTATTATGACATGTTTTATCTTATATTTAGTTGTTAAAACCATGCTAGATAGCTTGTAGGAAAACAGGCCAATTTTCATGATGAATTGACACAGTTTATATTGCATAATTCAGTTGCACAGCTGTACAGGCTGGTGTATTCTCCAAGGCCCTTAGTTTTACTTGAAGGTTTACATCAATGAGACTCTACTCCAGTAAATCTAATTTATACTCAAAATGTTTTCTATGCATACCAATTTGTTAATTTGTATGCATACTAGCTTTTAAAAACTTATTTTCCATTTTACTGCAAAGTCAAAGGGGGAAGAGAGAAAGCGAAAGAGAGAAAGGGAGTTAGGAAGACAGACAGACAGAGATCTTTCTTCTGTTGATTCACTGCTGATATGCTTACAGCAGCTAGGATTGGGCCAGGCTGAAGCCGAGAGTCAGAAGTTCAACCTGGGCGACCCATATGGTTAGCAGGGAGCCAAGTACTGATCAACTGCTGGTTCCCAGGATGCACATCAGGAAGAAGCTGGTACAGAAGAGGCGGGGCTGTAACTTGGACCAGGCATTCTGATATGGGATGTGGGCATTCCATACGCCCTCCCCTGCAAAGTAATATTTAACATAAAATTAAGTGATATATATATATATATATATATATATATATATATATATATATACATATAAATCACATGTCATGTTAAGAATGGCATTAACATTGTGTCAAAATTTTTTCAGAATCATTCTAGTAAGGGATTCATTATTTAGAAAAAAAGTTATGGCCAGTTTTAGGTTGTGCTGGGTTAAACAATCTCTGCTCCACTTTCGACCCTGCTTCCTGCGGAAGTTCTGGAAAAATCAACAAAAGATGGTGCAAGTTTTGGGGCCTCTGATGCTCATGTGGCAGATCTAGACAACATCCAGGTCCAACCCTTGCTGTTCTAGCCATTTGGGAAGGGAGCTAAAGGATGGAAGGTCTCTCTCTCTCTCTTTCTCTGGGTCTTGTTTTTTTTTTTTTTTTTTCTGTAACTCTGCCTTACAAATAAATAAATCTTTTCAAAATTATATTTTCTTTCTGCTCAGTTTCAATTGAAGCCTTATGTAACAGTTATTTAAAGTAGATGTTCATTTTTATGGAATGTTTGTAGGGATTAAAGATCAAGAGCATGAATATTACATTGAATTCATAGACTGTGAAGTGTTCCCTTTCTGTCATCATAATTTGTTTGATGTCATAAAACATGAGAAAAGTCAGTCCTGGCACGGTGGCCTAACTGAAGTCCCAGCTAAAAACCTTGCCTTGAACGGGCCAGCATCCCATATGGGCCCGGTTCTAATCCCGGCAGCTCCACTTCCCATCCAGCTCCCTGCTTGTGGCCTGGGAAAGCAGTTGAGAACGGCCCAAAGCCTTGGGACCCTGCAACTGCATGGGAGATCTGGAGGAAGTTCCTGGCTCCTGGCTTTGGATTGGCTCAGCACTGGCCATTGTGGTCACTTGGGGAGTGAATCATCGGACGGAAGATCTTCCTCTCTGCCTCTCCTCCTCTCAGTATATCTAACTTTGTAATAAAAAAAAATAAATCTTAAAACAAAAAAAGCATGAGCAAAGTCATTATTTGCAAATTTTGTGCATTATCTCATGGGATAAGATGCACAGAGATACAGAATTCACTCTAGCATTGATCCAACCATCAGTGAAGCTGTGGTCTTGCTTATACTTACAAACAATATTTGCAAATATTAGTAAAGATAAGAGTGGTCGGTGTGGTGGCACAATCAGGCCAATTGTCAGCCTGCAGTACAGGCATTCCATATACATGCTGGTTCATGTCCTGGCTGCTTCACTTCCCACCCAGCACCCTGCTAATGACCTGGGAAAACAGCAGAGGATGGCCCAAGTCCTTGAGATCTTGTACCTATGTGGAAGACCCAGAAAAAGCTCCTGGCTACTGTAGCCACTGGGGAGTGAACCAACAGGTGGAATCTCTCTCTCTCTCTGTCTCTGCTCCTCTCTCTGTAATTCTTTCAAGTGAAATAAGTAATTATTTTGAAAATGTAAGAATAAGGAATTTATGAGAGTATTGTAGGTCCCGAGGTTATCTGTATTTAGTGACAACAGATAAAGTGATTATGAAACTCTTTGGTAGCTGTGGACTAATAAGATTGATTTGTAGGAACTACAGTAGGGATACTAAGGTAGGTTTCCATGGAACTTGTTAAAACTGTACTTCTCAACCATGAACACCCCAAGGCATTTTATGAACTGGAAAAGTCCCGGAGTGATAAAATTTCAATGTGGAGAGTATCGGCTCAACAGTCAGGACATTGAATTTCTTCATCAAGCTTCAGAAACTTGAAGTTCTTAAAAGTTTTAGGAAGAAGGCAGAAGAGTGCTTCCAGATGTTTCCAAAATAATTATTTTAAGCAGAATCTTTAGCAAATAAATTTTACGTTAGCTATGTTTACCTTTGAGGAAGTTCAGAAATTTCGACTTAAGGAGTAAATTTGAAGTGCATCCTGAGATTCAGTTTCTGGTGAGTATTATGTTCTTTTTCATTTCCTCTTTTAAGGACTGGTGAAATAGAAATCCACTCATTAAACAGTTGTACATTTCAGAGACTGTGTTGGACACAGCAGGCAATTGTGTTGCTAAATATTCCAAATGTTTTACTTCCACTTTATTGTAATTATTTATGGCCATTGAAATTACTCCTTAATGTCAGAAATAATGGATGGAGATGAAGCTGAGGTTAATACTGCATTTTTACTTGATGTTGAAGTGTTAGGATGTTTATTTTGTGAAGATAAATTTGTATAACTTCAATATCAAGAAGGTTTTGAGATCCATACACATGCTTACTATAATGTAATCATTTTGTTGGATGGAAACAAGTCCTGGGTACTGGGTAAATATCAAGCAATGATGATATTTAATACAGTTATTTTATGCATTTGGGTAGCTGAAATCCAAATATTGTGTCTTAAGTGTATCTGAAAGACATTTATGAGATTACCAGAATATAATCTGATCTGCACAGTTGAATTTCACCAATACTTCAAAATTTTCAGACAGTTGAATTTTATGGATTTATGGTTGCTATATTTACATTACAAAAGCGTAGGCTGTTTATTAAAATCCAATCAATAAATAATTCTTAGCAACTTTCAATTCAGGCAATTAGGACTTATACCTTCTTTGCCTTTCACGTTGTTACAACAGTAGTTTCAGTGTTTGTGGAAAACCAGAATTGACACATCAGCTTATTTTGGTGCTAAAAAAGTTTTAAATCTCTGCACAGTTTTTCCATAATGTGCATTTTCATTGAACTTTTGGAAGAGTGCTGTATTTAAGATTGAAGAAAATTACAGATTACTCTTCCTCCAAGTTGGGAAACGAGCAGCGCTGCTGGAAAGGATAATGAATTTAGCATTTAAAATTGTTTTCAGGGTTTAAAAGCTATCTCTGGATTCCAGAGGTGGCTCTCTTTGACATAAACAATCTAATCACAAAACGTCAGAACTGTGTAAGGATCACATTGGTGAACTACATCTGTTCCTATCACAACCTTCACAACTTTGGTCCTGATTGGCTTTCACTACTCATCGTTTGCTTCTGACAAAGTGCCCTTTCTTATATTCTCTTTAAAAGGACAACTTGCTGACTGACTGGCAAGGTAACTGACTGGAATTAGAACTCTGTGACTGAATTCCTATAGCGTTAGTGAAAACAAAACTACGGATGGATACCCATGTTATGCCTACAATTAACAGAGTAAACATCTTAATAGGCGTAGAAGGCACAAACAGATGTTCTAATTGCATGTCTGTGAGAAACTGGTGTTTACTAGTTCCACTCTGGCTTGGCCTTTGAGACCTCAGGAAGTTTCTCTCCCAGTAGGGATTTCAGTGATTTATTGATTTCAGTACAAGGAATATTTTAGAAACTAGCAGGATTTTTCTGAAGCTAAATGCGTCCTTGGGAAGGTTAGTATTAATTCACGCTTGAAGGGAATGCCTACTTTACTGAAACTAGGGTAGTGATGGCCACATGTACACATTCCTGCCTAAGTGGGAAGGGAGTAGAATCTCTAACACAGATGTGGAAATAAAGCTTGGTGTAGGGGTGTAGGATTTTCTTTTGCTTCCCCCGCCCCGACCTTTTTCTTTATTTTCTTTTCTTTTCCTTTTCTTTGCTACTAACCAAGCAAAAATAAAGGAAATAGGAATCACAGCAAACTTCTAAAAAAATCCTGGTTAAAACAGAATACTTTTGCTCAAAATAGTGTGAGAAGTATTTTGGGTTTTTGTTGGAGACACTTAGAGCCAAATAAAGGCTCAGAGGCTTGAAAACTTTTCAAATGTTTATAAAAGTTTCAATTTACTACTCTAATTCTGTATTAAGTTTCCAAATCAACTTTTGTAATTCTTCAGTTTTTGTTTGTTTTTATCTAAAGGAATCTAACAGTAATTAATAAGTGGTCTGTAGCTTTATGCTTCTTTCTTCTTAGTCATTCTTTTATAGATATTGGGACGTGGATAGGTCATCTCGGGCACTAATAATAGCTAATACTTTTCAACATTTATTGCATGCTATGTTTTGCATGTATGTGTCTTAAATAAATTATAACATTAAAAATATGCCATTACATAAGCTGAGTAAGTATGAAATCATCTAGAGACTGCTATTTCACAATAAATGCAGACAATATTTATCCTACCTACTCTTCTTAAGGTTGCTCAGTCTGGGCTGTTTACTGTGAGATTTGGCTCACATTTGTCATTATGAAATTAGATAAATGGTAATTTATTCTGTGACGAGCCAACCCTCTTGTATGTGCGTTGTCAATCTAGATCAGCAGCATTTGACAATTATTAGTCATATGTGATTGTTCGGTAATTAAACATGACTAGTCTGAATTAGCTCCTTGACATATTTAAAACAGTTTCAAATATTGCATTAATATTTTCATATACATCACATGTGTAAAAATAATTCAGGTTGAATTCACGTAAATGATTGACAGATACCTAACATAGATACAGGAGCCACCTTTAAAGACAAGACTTTAAAAACTGAAGAAGAATCTATGAGTGCTTGATGGTTATGAAAAGACAGAGGACAGCAGGGAAAATTGTGAAAGAATGAAATAAACTTGTTGTCTTCCGTGGAAACTTGTATTGTTTTATAGCATACCTGCTGAGTTTTCTGATTCTAAGTGCTTGAGAATTTCATTCTCTTGGAAATTGTTTTCTAGAAAACTGACCATAACACAAACAATTCTTGTTCATAGAAACAAAAAAATGTGTCCAATTAAATGCAGTTATTATCCTGTGTATATTAAACCATTTCTCCATTTGTACTTTTATTTCAGCACTTCTGTTTCAACTATAAACAATGATGTATTTTGAGTTCCTTTTTACAGCACCTTAGTGTTTCTTTATTAAAGAGTTAAATGTTTAATGTTTAATGCTTCTTACTCTTCTTTTTTCAATCCTGAGGCATATAGAACTTCATGTGATAAAGCAGTCCCAAATATGTCAATATCCTGATTTTTTTTGACTCACTGCACTGAAATGTCAGAATAATCTTTTTAGTTCAAATTCTTCCTGCGTTGAGGTTCTTTTCTTGTTTGCACAATTTCTCTTCCTTCTGCGACCTTCAATTTCTGCTCCACACTAGATTAAAGTTATTATGCTGGATAGTGTGAGCAGTTACCTCTGTTGATTTCTAGTTCTTTCTGATTAAACCTAATTCTTCAAAAAAATATATATATACCCACTTCGTCTTGCTAGCTCTGTGAGTCTACTTACAGGATAAATTTCTCAGTAGCATAAAAGTGGAATGGTGGTTTCCAGAGGCTGTGGGAAAGGGAAGGCCAGGGATATTTGTCAAAAGCTACAACATTTCGGTCATACAAAGATGAGACAGAGATCTAATGGACAGGGCATTATCTATGGTTAAAATAAAGCTTTATATGCTTAAAGGATATTTAGATGATAGGACTTAGATTAAATGTAGTTATCATGTACAGAAACTAGAAAATTGACTGAAACCAGAAGTAAACTCTCAGAGATGATGCATAAGTTTCTGGCACATATTGTAGTGATAATTTTACCCAAACTCATGAAGTTTTGTATATGATATATGTGCAACTTTTTCTATTTCTATATCCATCAGATCCCAATAAAGTAAACAGTGGGGTTCCTCCAGTGTGAGCTGGTGGGCTGTACTGAGCTGTGTCCCCCTGTTGAAGTGGCCCTGGGTTCTCCCTGCATTGAGGAGTCTCTCTCCTCACCCATGCTCATGGACCTGCACTGTGGCCAGACCGACACCTCGGAGATGTGGCATCTTTCCCAGCTGCTGCAGATTTTGTAAATTGTCTGTTCACACTCCAAAGGTGAAGTCAGTTATTCAGTTACAGTCATATTTCAGTAAGCACAATCATCTGTGACAGGACAAACAATATTTGTTAAAAGTTGTTATACGTGTAACCTACAAAGAGAAGAAATCAATCCTCATCACTAGAGAGTCATATATTATTATACTTAGAGGACAAGCAGAGGGCATTTAATTTTCCTTTTATTTCAAGGTTTAAATATTTTAAAAATCCAAGATGCAATCGTTATGTTTTCAAAGTACTAAACAGAGGAGGTTGTTATCTGTCAAGTTCAGAAAAAAATGAAGTTCTGATATGACTGAGCTGACAATTGTGACAAGGCTATTTCGACTATCTTCTCACAGACAACACAAACAAGCGATGCGTTTTTTTGCCATCACTCACTGTTTTAAATTTGCTTTTGCTGATCAGAGATGGTTTGAAAAGAGAAACTTTTTCCTAAAATAGAAAATCAATAAATGAGCAGCTGAAGCCAAGATTTCTGCTTCAAGGATTCTTGTTTAATGTAAGGCGTATTCTTTTTCTAAAGGGTTAGGAGTCACTTTTGTGTTAATTGAATTAGAAGTTCCTTTTTTTTTCTTCACAGTTTATATTTGATGAACAAGAAGATATTATGAATATTTAGTTAGCTTAACAAGTTTTCCTTTCCTAACACGAAAGCCAATGTAACGCCTTCTCAATTACATAATAGCTATTAAATAAGCCCATTGTTTTTGAGAGGCAGACCCCACTTAGTAGTTCTGAAAGAATTAATCAATGACAAATATAATAAAATTATATACTTTGGGCTGGAAAAATTTAGTTAAACCACCCAGTTTTACAGCATTAAACTAATTTTTAGACAAATGCTATAACTGAACTGTAAAAAATGTTAATTGGTTGAAATTTCTTAGGCATAGCCAAGTCTTCCTTAATCTGTCAGTACGAGGGTTTAGCTTTAAGCTTTCTGTTCATGTGGTCACCATGTTGTAATTTTTAAAGGGACCAGTCCTTGGAGAATTAAACAGAGACCATTTCAGTAATTAGCCCATGAAGGTGTTAAAGTTGTTCTATCGTCGCTAGTCACACTTTGATGTTGCCAGCTTCTGTTAAATAAGCCACATTTTAGGCAACAGAGAAGGAAGACAATGTAATAGAGACATTATTGCAGTCATTCTAGAAAAGGAAGAAAAGTTATAATAAGCTTATTTAATAGTGGCAAGAATATAAAATAAGATTTTTATAAATATTTATTTATTTGAAAGGCAGAATGATAGGAAGAGGAGGGAGGAGGGAGAGAGAGAGAGAGAGAGAGAGAGAGAGAGAGAAAGAGAGAGAGAGAAAGAGAGAGAGAAAATGTCTTCCATTTGTTGATTCCCTCACCAAATAGCTGCAACATTCAGGTCTGGGCTAGGCCAAAGCCAGAAAATAGAACTCCACCCTGTTCTGTCACATGGTAGGTAGGAGCCCATGTTCTTGAACCTCCATTTCTGTCTTCCCAGGCACTGTGAACAGGAAGTAGAATAGGAAGTGTACCAACTGGAACTCAAATATGCAATCTGATACAGAATGCCAATGTTGAAAGCAACGGCTTAACTTGCTACACCAGGCTATAAGACCCCAAAATCTGATTTTAAAATTTTCAGTTTGTTTTTGTACAAGTTGTAGCAAAAATGAAAGATGAACATGTTTTGATTTTATACAATGCATCTTGCATTCCAGATTCTATTCTAATGAATGTTAATTTGGAGACATGGTGAAGCTAAGTGATAGCACATCTTGAATCTTCTGCTTTCTTTCCAAACTTTTAGGAATTGTTGTACTTTCTTAAAAACAGCAAAACTATTGATGGGTGGTAATGTGATGTATATACAATAGGCCTGATCACAGTACAAATCTATACGTATAATAAGACCTGACTAATTAATGCCCCCCTCTCTTAAAGCTTCATGCTAGTAGCATTGTGAAGTCTCCCTTCTATTTGCTCAGAAAACATAATTGTGGGTTATAGTCATTGCAGTATGCTGTGTAACACTATGAACATACAGTCCTTCTATCTGATTCCCTTGCAAACTTCTAATAATTGTTGTTCTATGTTTTGGTAGAAATTTTCTTAGCTTCTACATATGAGGAAGAACATATGCTGTATGTCTTCTGTATCTGGCTTGTTTCACTTACCATTATTTCTGCCATTTTGCAGCAAATGGCAGGTTTCATTCTTTGTGTGCGTGTGTGACTAAATACTACTCTCCAGTGTACATATAACACACTTTCCTTATCCATTTATCTGTTGATGGATGTCTTTGTTGATTCTATGTCTTGGCCCCTGTGAAGAGTGCTGTAATAAATATGCTAGAAATAAGTACTTTTTTTTTCTGATAAGGATTTTATTTCTTTTGGCTTTATATCCAATAGTGGAATCCCTGGATTATATTGTAGTTGTATTTCTATTTTTAAAAGAAATATATATGTTACTTTCCATAGTGGCTATATTAATTTGTACTCAGAATAAAATATCTTTCCAATGTTACATAATCAATTTTTATTAGGTGTTAGTGTGCGAAATAAAAAATAGATTGAATTTAAATTCATGGTAAAAATTGTTGGGCAGACACACATAACAATGTATATCCCCAGATACAGTACAAGTGTCTCTACATCACTATTATTTTGGAGAATAAATGAAATTTTATGATTGCATGAGTGCCTTAGTAGAATTCTGAAAGCCAGACCTTACAGAAAGCTTGTTTAAAAAAAAAGCCAGGAAACTTAATCTTCCACATAGAAACTGAAGCTGAAATTGAGTTGAGCACAACTGAACATAAAGAGCTTTAGATATGGCTCTCATTGTGGAAACAGTAAGGATGTTGGGATAGTGGAAGATAAACTGTGTGGAAAGAAGAAGATCAAGTTATAGAACTGCTACCATCTGCTGCTTTTGCATGTGTCCTATGCTTTTTTATTTTATTTTATTAGTGATGATGTTTACGTAGTTGATCAGGAAGGGAAGGCCTGAGGATCATGGGTTAGTGGGTGAGACCCTTGTTTACCCATTTTCTTCTTCTTCCTGTATATGGCAGAGAAGGGGATACAAGAGGAGTAACCATGCCCAGCTTCCCAACCTGCCACCTGATGTCATCCCAAGTTCTCCACTGCGGAGCATTTCCTAGGTGTTCTGTTCATGTGTTTTTGACAGTTCTGAGAAGCTGCTAACATCACCACACCATGGATGAGGAAATCTTTCCAAGATCAATTGGCTGTGATAGTCCACTTCTGAATCTCCATTGGGCCAGAAATTTACTGTCAAGTTTCACTGGGGTAGTTGATCAATTTGTTCTGCCCTCCATCCTCAGGAAACCAATGGGTGCTGCAGCCCAGCCCAGCCCAGCCCTGCCCAACACATGCTCAGCCCTCATGAACCACAGGGGGAGCTGCAGCACCATCAGAGTGACCCTCAAAAATCCCCACTGGGCTGGTCCCCCAGCTTTGGTTCCAATGCCTGCCAGCATGTGCAGTGGACTGGTCTGGTCTGGCCCACATCTCATTGAGATCTTGTGTATATCATTGGTCATTGAAGCCTAACTCAATCCAACCAATTTCACCCTCCAGCACACATTCCTGCCAGTGGGTGCTACCACCTGTCCAGCCGGGCCCACCCCCATTTCTGGTACTCATGCTCACCAGTGAGAGTTGCAGGCCATTTAGAGAACAGCCCACAACCCCTCCAGTGGACCCATTCTTTGCTCTGGATCTTGCACTCTCTAGGTGGTTTTGCAGTGCAGTCTAGCTTGACAGGACTTGCCCCCAGTCCATCACTTGCCAGCTGATACTGCAGCAAAGCCCAGCCCACTTGCTCTTATTCTGGCTCATGTCTGTACCAGTGGATATAGTGGCTGGCTCTCCCGCTAACCGGTTCACGTATAGGCCAACAAGTGTTGTAGCCCTGCCCAGCCTGGTCTGCCCCCAATTCCAGTTCTCATGCTTGCCAGCATGAGCGGTTGCTCAGCATTGGAATCTCCACTACTCCCCTACTAGGCTCAACCCCTGTTCCTGGTCTCGTGTGTGCTGGTGGCCCAGTCTGGTGTAATCCATGTCACCTAAACATTTGTCAGTGGCACCTAAGCTTTTGCCGGTGGGTGCTGAAGTCTGGCCTAGTCCGATCAGCTCCCATTCCAGCTCACGCTGGTTGGAGCTGTTGCACAGCCCAGCACAGTCAGCCAACAATCTCATTCCTAAGGTGAACTGGCTGGTGATGAGGCCAGAACCAGTGCAGCCTGCACCCCAACCTGGTTCTGAGATCTGCCAGTGGGTGTTATGAATTGGCCCAGCCTGACCCACCTCCACACCTGAGCCCTATGTATGCTGGCAGTACTGTAACTTGGTCTGCTCTGGGCTGCTTTGGTTCTTGCACTAATCTGAAGGGACTGCACCCTGAAATAGGAGTTCTCCAAGCTCCTTTATTGTGTCTCCCCTCAGTGGCAGATCTCACGCACGCAGGTGGGTCCTTGGTCTAGGCTGGTTTAGTCCACCTCCTGTCCTGCAGGAATAGTAGCCTTGCCCAACTAGCTCATACCTAATCTGGTTGTTACCATTGGGTGTTACAACCCATCCATACTTAGTCCATGCCCTGACACAGCTCCCATGTGGCCCAGTGAGAGTGGAAACCTAGCCCAATCTATCTTACACCCACTCTGGCTTGATGAATGGATGCAGGAGTCTAGCCCAGTCTGGTACACCCTAGAGCCTATCCATGCCCATTCTGAGGGACACTGTGGTCATATCCAGCCCAGACCACCCCCACTTGGCTTTCGCACTCACCAGTGCGAACCACAACTGAATCATGCCATCCTCTAAGCTTGCCAACCAGGCCTGTTTCCAGCCCCAGATCTCATGTGTGCCAGTGATTGCTCTAACCCAGCTCTGCATAGCCTATCCCCTGTCTTGACCTTTGCCATTAGATGCTGCAGCCTGGCCAGAGCTGGCCTGCACCCAGTCCCAAATTTTGCTGGCTAATGCTACAGCCTGGATATGTTCAGTCTGCTTCCATCCATGACTCATGCAAACCAGCAAGGTGTGATAGCTTAGCCTGTCATGGCCCTCATTACAGCCTGGCTCACTCCTCATTACAGCCTGGCTCCTGCACTTGCAAGTGAGCAAAGGTTGGCCTGGCTCTGCTTGGTCCACCCCCTTCCAAAACTACCCCACACATGTGTAGACAGTTGGAATTGCCATGTCCGATTTGACCAATACCCAGGCCTGAGTTGCATGCTCACATGAAGGAGCAATGGCTCCTCAGGTGAGTTGCCCTAGTTCCCCCACCAGACACACTCCCAGACCCATGGCTCACTCATGCCAGTGGATGCTAGGACCTTATTGGTCATAGGCTACTGCATCCATGTTGCATATGTATGAGCAGTGGATGTTGTGACCCACTCTGCTCCACACCATATTATTGGGTGTGTCTGTGAGTTCTGCAGCCTGTACCAACCCAGCCTATGCCCAACTCCAGTACCCATGTGTGTCAGTGGTTCCATGATCATGCCTAACTCAGCCTGCCACCACCCCTAGCTTCAAGAGAATCAGTTGAGATTGCAGATCAAAGGGATGGGCCCACACATCCCCCAGAATCTGTCTCCAGACCCAGTTCTCTTGCATGCTGGTTAGTGTCATAACCAAGTCTAGTATTATCCCGTCACCCGTTTCGACTTATTGGCCAGTACTGTAATCTAGCCCTGCCAGATAGGTCCCCAGCACTAGCTTCAGTGTGCCCCAGTGAGTGGTATTCGGCATTGGTTATTGCTAACTACCCCATTTCTGTTGTCCATCTAGGGCTGCTGTGTAGGTCTGAACCTTAAAAGCCCATGAATTCCCCTCTCAAGATCCCAGCACCTGGTGGCCTGGGCACCAAAGATGCTGGGCAAAGCCTATAGGCCACCTATCCTGACACGTGGGAGCTCAGAACCAGGACTAGCCGGCCCCCTCTGCCTGTAAGCAGCTGGCAGGTCAATTGGCTTAGGCCTCCCTTCAGACCCAAGCTCTACCTCTGGGGGAAACTAACCCACCTGGCTCTGAGCACATGGTGAGCTAATGGGCCCAGGCCTCCCTACAGACTCAGGCTACACCCAGGGCAATCCGACCAACCTGGTTCCAAGCCCGTGGCTGGCCGAGGGGGCCAAGGGCACCTGGCACGAGCCCTGTTGCCTGGGAGCTCAGAGCCAGGGCTAGCTGTTTGTATCCAGTTCTAAGCAGCCGCTAGGCCACTTTCCTATGCTTTTTATCTTAGAGTTTGTGGACCACTTTAGTAGAATTTTAAGTCATCTATTCACCTTTCTTCTCTTCCTATCTCACAGAGTACTGGACTGTCTTTGTAAGTAAAGCTCCAAGATTAGGTTGTCTGGTTCCCCAAATATCTCTAATGACTATGTCATATTAAAGTTTATTTAAGTGGCTATATGTATTTAGTAGCTAGGGTTTTCAACATCAAGTTTTCCCTTCTAAATTCCAGTCTTCATGAGTTGATGTGTTCTTTCTTTCCTCAATGAACACAAATGCATTAGAATCAATACTGGTGTGGTTCAAGTGTAGGATTTTAAGTAAATGAACTTTCCTGAAAGTTTTAGTGAAATTTACATAGCAAAATCCATATCAATCCCTTAACATACTATTTCAATTTTCTGTTTTTTACCTACATCACCGTTTTTTTTTTCTATTTTGAATACCCATCATTGTTGCTAGCCTTATAGCAAAGCTTTTAGGAGATACACTGTAGATGCAGAGCAGGTAACTTTTAGCTACTCTTTCTTTCTTATAGGTTAGAGGATTTTTCTGATGCCTTGAAAACCCAAAGATCTGTGTTCTGTGCAGAGACAGTTCAAATCTACTATGTATTGAGAGGAAAGCTGGTTGACCCAAATCAGCTGCAGAAATTTTACTTCTGAGTAAGTCACAAAGGGATTGAATGAAATCCTACATGGCTTTATGAAAAGGCATCTTTCAAGAACTTAAAACACCTTATGTGCTAATATTGCCACTTTATGCTGTGTAACCTTGAGCAATCTCTGAAGCTTTTCATCCTTGAAAAATGGAAATAAAGCCAGGGTGAAGAGAGAGTTAAAGGCAAGCATTTAGATATTAGATGGAGGGAACTGTCAGCAGTGATTCTGGGAAAACCAACACAAGCGGAGTGCAGGGAACCAGGAGCAGTAGGGCATGACAGAATTTGACACACATAAAGACAGCTGTTGATAGAAAACTCACGAACACACTGCACTAAATGATACTTTATAGAGACTTACAGATTCCTTGTATCCATTGAGTTCTAGCTGAGCATTTTCCTAGTCTGGAGAAAGTGGCATGGAAAGCCTAGAAACACACGAGTTAAGAGTGGAGGTTGTGCAAGTGGATACTGCTGGTTTGAACCACAAAAATTAAGTCTCTCATTCCAAAAATATTTTAATGCTGGCCTTTGAATGTTTATCTGATGAGAACTGACTGATACATAGTGCTTGAAAGCAAATGCTTATAGTTCCCATTAAGACAAATGATGAAAGATAAGCTCCTGTTTTGAGATCTCCCGAAGTATTAACATCACACACAGTGTGTGTGTGTGTGTGTGTGTGTGTGTGTGTGTGTGTTTATTTGTTTACAGGTGATCTTCCAGCAGAGATGAAATAATTTGTTTATAGTTGGTCAGGTATTTTGTTCTGTACCAGATGATATGAAGGGTACAAAATAATTAAAGCACAAAAATGTATTATAGCCAAGGTGGCATCAACGTCCTGGTTCTCTGAAAAACAACTCGTAGTAAAGCTTGTATGGTAATATTTTCTCGGAGAAATATGGTTCCGAGGAAAGAAAAGAAGAGGGAAAACATGGATGTGGGGCAGAGAAGAAGCTAGAGCAAGTACAAACTGTAGAGTTATTGTGCTAGTTAGGGCTTCACTAGAAAAGATCGCGTGGCCGGGACCTGCCTGGAGCGGTCACATGGACACTGTGCGCTAGAATCCTCAGAAGGAAAAGCAGAGGCTAGCGATGATATTGCCAGCTACTTTTCATCTTCTTTTTAGTCGTCTATTTCTTCTTTTCTCCTCCTAATTCCTTGCTTCTCTATGACGCACAGCCCATATTAGCTGGTGTCTCTGATTCCCACCAGTCACAGTTTGCTAGCAGAGGTGCTTCAGCTTGGAGTGTATAGAAAGTGAAGAGGCTGTCCTTCCGGAAGATGAGGTGCTGCTGAGGCAGTGGCTCGGGGTTTTCAACTCTCTGAAGGAGTTGTAAAACCAAGGATTGTGTTGATTTGTTGGGCACATGTGGAGGTGCAAGAATTGGGCACAGGACTGTTGGTCAATTGTTAAAAATAGTGCCTTGCAAGGGGATTGAAAGCTCACTGGGTCCTTTGGATCTGTTTTTTGAGCCCCCCTTTTTAAGAATGGAGGAAACAGACATTGAACGCATGCTTACACCATGCCAAGATTAGTTGTGTTATTTTATTTAAGAAAGTGGGCATAAGCACTGGATACACAAGGTTTGCAGGCAAGGAACAGACAAAGAGACAAAAAATCTGGAAAGAAAGAGTGAAGGTTGGAAGATGAGAATGGGTTTAATCATATGTAAATAAACTTTGGTATAAATGAATAGCTAGATAAAATAGCTTCCATTTCTGATTCATTGCTTCTGATGTTAATGAATGATTTTCTTTTATTACTTTGACAATCATTCTTATGACACATAAGAAAAAATATAAAGCCAGCCAAAAATAATACTGACTTTTCAAGCATAATGGTGAGCAGAAATAGCTAGTATCAAAAATAGCTTGTTGGAATTCTGTTATATTTACACAGTTCTCTAAATCATGGAAAGCATTTTGGGTACATTCTCATTGTTCTTTGAGAAATAAAAGGTAGAAATAGATCAAGAAATATATTACTTTAAAAATTGAACCAGAGGTCATCCGGAGGAAATGACTGAGACCCAGTTAGTGTTATAAGTTGCTACTATTTTTTTCTGGAATTATACACACAAGAGAAATCACTCTTCGAGGTCTTCCTGAAAAATTTTGCATTCTGTCCTATTATGTAGTTTTCTTCCAAGGTTCACAGGCTGTTTGATATTGAAAAGTATAAAAAATATGTCTCAGGAGATTTTGTGTGGATAAATGGAAATAATTCTCTGTTTAGAGAAAAAACTTGTACTACTGGTTGCTGATGCCAAGGAGGGCAGAAAAGCCGTGATTTTTGTTAATTCTACTGTGAAATGACCTTACATGTTGAGGCAGGGTTGGATTGAATATGGGGCTTGCTTTGCTGCCTGACATCATCTGTATGGGGCAACAAAAGAATTCTTTCTGTTTTAAGTTTGGGTAATAATACTGATCTAATTACATGTCAGTTCTAATTCTCAGGGAATTCATTCTGTGCTTGCTGGACTCTGTAGGGTTAACTTCACAGATTGGATACTCAGGCACAGGAGTGTGAGCTCGATTTCCGTCGCTAAAGCATTTACAACTGCAGCATTACTGGGCTCAAAGCTAAAATGGTATGGAACCCTTCTTGGGGTGGTAACTCTGAGTCTTAGAACTGCATATTTCACTTTACCTTGAGATTGTGGTGTGTGTCTTCCAACTTCTCCCAATGGCAAATATTTGTATCTGCTGTAAAAATCAAAGAAACTTCAAAACTGTATAGCAATATTCTTTGCCAAATCTGAACACAGTGGAGAAACCCTAAGAAATCTAAATGACTCTGAGGCTTTCAAAAGAGATAACGTCCATATGTGCCCTCTGGGTGGCTGTAGGAGTGTTTATGGAATAGCTTACACAGGACTTACTGCAGACTGTAATGTGACTGTAGCCATTCTCCATAAACTAGCAGTGTGTTGGAGATCGAGAAGCTGAAATCCCGAAGACACTGTAGCACATCTAGAGCCTTGGTCAGTAGTACAAATGGCTCTATAGTCAATAGAACTTACAAAATGTTAATATAGCAAGCGCTTCAATTTGGATGTGTAAGAAGATTGTCAGTCTCAATTGGCTCATCACCATTATTTTCTTTTTAAAGATTTATTTATTTTTATTACAAGGTCAGATATACAGAGAGGAGAGACAGAGAGGAAGATCATCCATCCGGATGATTCACTCCCCAAGTGACCGCAACGGCCGGTGCTGCACCGATCCGAAGCCGGGAACCTGGAACCTCTTCCGGGTCTCCCACGTGGTTGCATGGTCTCAAGGTTTTGGGTCGTCCTTGACTGCTTTCCCAGGCCACAAGCAGGGAGCTGGATGGGAAGTGGAGCTGCCGGGATTAGAACCAGCACCCATATGGGATCCTGGCGCGTTTAAGGTGAGGACTTTAGCAGCTAGGCCATGCTGCCGGGCCCTGTCACCATTATTAATATTTACCTCAACAGAAGAAAATACTTACAAATATCATGCTCACTATTCATATAATGTTGACAAGCATGGAATCTGCTACAATCATTTGTAAAAGTCGTATTGGACCACCCATTAACCTAGGGATATGTTGATAACCAAGTTAAAATCATAAAGGTAATTAAAATAAATCTCCCAGGAACACACAATAACCAATACAAGAAAAAACACAACTAATTTTCAATTTATAGGCCGAAGTCTGGTCATACCATCAGACCTTCAGAGCATTATTTTGGTTATACAATAGTTCTGGAGTCTGGGATACCAAGGAAACTGTAATCTATCCCAATCACATTTTGTTTATGAAAGCATAGGATATAGCATGCACACATGGCAGAATCAATCAAGTTATATAACAAAGACCTATGTTCTTTTATGGTGCAAATTACAACTCAATAAAATGGAAAGAAGAAATGAAGTGTGTATTACATCCAGTGTCATTAAAAAATGTGGGTCTGCTTTGGATAATCTCTCAACCATTGATCCTCTTATTTAGAATGTACAGTGTATGAGTTCCATGTGGTTCAAGATTGTGGGGTTCCACTTTGAATGAGCAGTGTGCTTTAGGATAGCAATAAACTCCTCTTAACCTTATCATTGCTTTATTAAAAATATTTGCCTCTCTACATGATTATTAAGTACTTGCTCATTTGCCTACTTGTCTTTAAAAAGAATGTACTTTTTTGAAAGTGGAGAGGCATGGACAGATAAAAGGATGGACACAAAGAACTTCCATTTACTTATTCCCCCAATTCCCACAGTGAGCATGATGAGGCCAGGGTCATCCGGGAGCTGGGAGTGGCTCTTCTGTGTGGGTGGAAGAAAGCCAGCTGCTTGAGTCTCCATTGCTACTTCTCGGAGTCCGCTTTGGCAAGAAATGAGTCAGGAAGTGGAGCCAGGAATCTAAAACCAATTACTTTGAAATGTGATTTAGCATCTTACTTAGTAGGCTGACACATTCTAATTTTTTAAAAAAATTATGATTTTCATTATGTATAAGTATTGCACTTTTCAATTGCACGTGGGAGAGTAAATGGTGTATTTATAAAAAAAAACAAAAACAAAACTTCATGTTGTGAGAATGCCTGGGTGTCTGCCAGCACTGCGCTAGTGAGGAGTGTGTTTCCCAGGGGCTTAGAGCTCCAACACACACTCTGGCTACCCGAATGGCAGCATCTCAGAAGCATCAACTGTGGGGTTTCACATCTCTGTTTTGAACATTATGAGACTTCCTCCTAAACAAGAAGTGAATTTTGTGGTTAGATAGTCTGTATTTGGATATAAGAGAAGTTAAAAAATGTGAATCCATGAAGTTGGTAGAAGGCCTAGAGATAATGTCAACTTTAATTCCTGTTTTTTTCCAAACACAGCAAGTAGGCCAAAGGTCATGAGTGGAAATTAAAGAAAAATGGAAAACAGATGTCAGGAAGCTCACGATAGAAATGGAAACACAAGCACCACTGAAAATTATCAATAAAAAAAAATACCACTGCTTAAAAAAATACAAAAACAGATGAAACCAGAAAGTCAGGATCTTATGAAGGTCCTATTTTTATAGCAGCATGTTTAAAATAGTTTGATGTTTTAATATTTTCCTAAGTGATTTAATTATATGTATTCTCTGCTTTACATCTGGAGACAAAAAAAAAATGCAGGAACAAAAGGAGATTTTAAGATTTTCCGTTATAAATTCCTGAAGATGATGTCTTCTGAACAATTGAAAATATAGGTACTTTATCCCTTGGAGACCCAAACTCCACTTGAAAAAATAAGCTTAGCTTTCAACTGACAAAAGATGTTAGTTTGGAGAAGACATTTATTTTAAAAATTATCCTCTCTCCATTATAGTACCTGGGTAAATTTCCTTGACATTGATAACAGCTATTAGTAACAGATTTATTATGGGCGCGAATAAGTACCTAGGCAAAATTTCATTTTAGATTACAAAATATATCGCAGTGACTCTCAAATAGGTTGTTGAACTCTGTGTTCAGTGAGAATCTGTGTTTGGACATGTTTTGACTTTTATAGCTTTGGCTAAAATAAATGAAATTTTCCAAGATCAACAAAAACATGTAATTGTATGTACAACATCTCAAAATCTTATAAACAAACATACAATTGACATCTAGAGTCTGTCCTGCAATTTTGAGTTGTGTTATGTTTTTTTACTTGGCTTTTTTTTAATGCATTATTTTAAAAACTCGGATAAGATACATAGAAATGCAAAAGGATGTGGTAACCCAACTCAGAAGCAATTCCCCAGATTTTAACTAAAATTCACAATTAAAATCAGTTATTAGATTTACATACTCTTAAGCTTGGCTTTTGATTCGAAAGCTCCTAGTGGTGGTTTTCTTGTGTGTCTGGATGCATTGTTTTGTTTAGTATTAGCAAAGCAATGTAGATGATACAAGAGGAAGTTGGCATGCATTTGTAAAAGGTATGTAATTAAGAGGATGTAATTAAGGATCATTGCTGGATGCATTTACGGTAGGGATGTAATTATGAAGAAAGAAGAGTTAGTGCAATGGCAAAGGCATGAATGCTGGAGTGAACTTAGAAACCCAGAAATTAACTCGAGTTCCCCTTTTAGGAGAATCTTCTGTCTTGGTAATGGGTTTCAAAGGCAATGCATCCACCATGTGTAACTTCAGCAGCTTCTAGAAAAATCTTTCTCCATTGTCCTCTCTTGCTCTCATCTGGTCCTAACTGACAAAATCCATTACATCCCATTTTTATGTGCATTCTTATTTTCTCATGAGTGGATACATTAACATGATGAGTTTAACCATGGCTCATTTTATTTATGAGCCTCTGGTTAAATGTTAACAGCCTGAAGTCAAGTATCAAACACAAGAATTTAGAGCTAAAGATCTTACAAGCTGCACTAACTGACTATCCATCAGAATCATGACCAAGCCCATGATTTCTCCAGCTGTTTTAATATCTTCAACAGTAAACACTGGATGTCAGACGTTATTGGAAGTGTTGGTAGAGATGTTAATTCATTTCATCCTTAGGACAACTGCAGTGGCAGATATTATTAGTATCCATATTATAAATGAAAAAAAAAAGAGGTAATGAAAGGTTAAGTAATTTTCTCAAAGTCACACAACTGCTGAATGGTAGAGCCAGGTATGCCTCCAGAATCTGTGCTCTTAACTTCCAGACCAGAATTTGTGCCTTGTCACAGTTGCTAGATAAATCGTTGTATGAGCCTGTCTGGTTATTAGGGTCCAAATGATTGGCTTGGAAGGGTGCTGAGCTGGTTATTGTGCATAGACAGTGTCAGTAAGTGTCCCCCAAATCTATTAGTCTGTTTTATGTGTTGAATATACAACTTGTGCTGCAACATTAAAATGCATTGTTGTCATTTCTAGGGTGAATAACTCACAGCCTCAACCTTAATGTGATAAGTGATTTCCTAACAAAACAAGATTCTGTTACTAATGAGAATAAGGAAGTTGAGCGCATGTTCATTAAACTGTTTGGTTTGTCTGGAAATCATCCAAAGAGTTAAAATATGCATTTTACTGAAGCATAATGAAAATTCAGGAACTAGTGGAGAATTGGATGAAAAAAATAAGTAAGTTGGGAAATGAAGAACACTTTTAGGAAATACTTCCTCTCTCCTCACATTGTGTGCAGTGTTCAGTTATGGAGCAAAGGTTGCCCTTAGATAGATTCTGCTTGTGTATCAGTACCTCTGTTACTGAGACACAAAACTTTATTTCATAACCATATTTTTCCAGTCATCCAACTGTGTTTACTCAAAGCAAATTAACTAGAACCTGATGGATTTCAGCCCCTGTTCAACAGGACCAGCCAAATATTATAATTGCACAGGATGCAGACTGCAAATAGCCAACCTTGCACTTGGAGATGGACCTAGATAAGTTGAACTGTTAGATTTGCAGGTCAGTCTACATCTGTCAAGACAAAGCAACACAAGGAGAAACAACAAGCAAAAACAATAATAAAACAAAACAAAACATAACAAAATGGATTATACAGAAAGAAGGCAACTAATAACTTCAAGAGAAAGAGGTGATTCTCAAGAACAGGGCATAAAAGCTGTGTGGAAGACAGCTGGGGTGATGTCTGCCCCTTTTGGACCTGTGTATTCTGCAGATGGGACTCAGGAGAGCTTTCCCTTTGGGTGGCTTGCACGGCACACTGCTGATGCGATTAAATTGACATTCAGGTGGAAAAACGATCTTGGTCACATTTTGTCCTTTCATAGAAAATGGATTTTCTTATTATGAACCCTACTTTATTTCCCCTGTGAATTCAGATACAGAATGCATTCCTGAATGGCGTTCTACCAATTAGAGTGGCTGCTGGAAAATGGCTTCTTTTTGTAAAAAAAATCAATGACTCAGAAGTAAAATATTTTTGGTCTTTATATTATAGACATAAATGCTTAAATTCAGATTTCAAGCACCAAGATATCTAAGATCTGATTGTTGAAAATTAACCCAAGAGGAGGCATGAAGGAAGCATTGCTAATGGTTAACCAAAGATTCCCTAAATCATTTAGTTATTAACCTGTTCAAAATACCTTAGTACAGGTGCTGATTGTTAGATTATCCTATGAAAATGCTTCTCTAAATTAGATGTAAAAATAATTTACAGATCTCAAGTATTGTGGCACGCTTGTCTTTCATAAATTCTTTCTGAAACATTGCATACACCAGTTATGCTTTTAAAAACACTGATGAAGCTTTTGCTCACTTGCAAAGAACATAGGTACAGAAGAACAGAACTTCCACAGAAGTGTGCTAGAACTTTCATAAGCGTCTATCGGGGTTGAGCAAGCAGGAAAACAAATAATTGTAACTAAAAGTTAATCTTTAGTATAGTGCCTAACTTTTGAATCTTCCAGAAAGCAAAGAAGCAAGATTGTATTTCATTACATGCAAAGAAGTTGTGAACTCACAAGCAACTCAAAGTTGTGAACTCACAAGCAACTCAAAGATGGCATTGCCCTAAGAGGTTTTCCTATGTTCATAGAGAAGAGCAAACTTACTTGCAATTCTTCTGAAGAATTTAGAATAGCGTCATTTCTACATCTCTCCATCTCTCACTTGCTGTCCCTCCATTAATATTTGGAAATGAGAGAAGAAACAAAGCACCTTGGTTCTAGGTTGTCTGAGTTTCCCCAGTCTTTCTTCAACCCTGGCAAACTCAACAGAGAAAACCTGTATCTTTTGCTGAGTAGATATTTTCAACATAGGAATAATATGTCAGGCCTGCGAAAGAATATACTTTTATTAGTAACTCAAGTGTTTATTCTTGTGTTTTATTTGAAATTAGCAGGTAATAACTACATGTATTTGTGACAGGTAATGTAACGTTGAGATGCATGTAAACATTGTAGAATGATTAAATGAATGAATTTGACATATTCATTACCTCAAATTCTTAGCAATTGTTTTAAAGAGGAGCTAGCAACCCATTCCAGGTCTTCCACATGGTTTCAGGGTCCCAAGGCTTTGGGCCTTCGTCTACTGCTTTTCTATGTCACAAGCAGGGAGCTAGAAGGGAAGTGCTCAACCGGGACACACACCGACACCCATACAGGATCCTGGTGCATGCAAGGCAAAGACTGGAGCCACTAAGCTATTGTCCTGGGCCCCAGCTGCTATACTTTTGTTCTGGCTCCCTGCTAATTAACCTGGGAAAACAGCAAGAGATGGTCCAAGTGCTTGGGCCACAGTCACCTATGTGGAAGATCCCGATGCAATTCCTGGCACAGAATTGGCCATTATGGCCATTTGAGGAGTGAACCAGCATATGTCAGACATTCTCTCTCTCTAACTCTGCCTTTCAATAAAAATAGAAATATTTCAAAAAGTGTTTCTTAGATTCAAGGACCGTAATATATCTGTCATCTATATATCTCTCTTCTCTGGTTAATATCAGTAAGGAAAACATCTTTTGAGCATAAAGCACTGCCCTTGGTGTTTACTGAGGAAAAGTGATTAGGACATGATTCCTTTCCTCAAACAATTTCATAATGAAGAGCTTATAGAAACCACAGTGTGAACTGCTGTAATGGAAGTATGTGCCAAATGCCAACGGAAATCCAAAATACAGGATAGATAATAAAGCATAGAAAAGAGTTTGGCACAGCAGCAGGAGAGATGGTACCAGAGTCAGCCCTAAAATTTTCCAGGCAGAAAGAGTAGGGAGGAACTTTGTAGACAGAGGCAGATGCATGAGTTCAGACAAAAGAAAGAAAAGCCATAGCTTGCTTAGTGAACACAGTGTTCAACGAGGCTGACACATGCCTGGGTAAGTAAGTGCAGGGTGACAGAGGAGCCAGGAATGCCAGAGCTCAGCTCTTGACTGGCTTCCTGTACCCTGTAAGAAGGAAAGTTACTGTAAGATATGGAGACAAGGTCTGTATTTACTATCATACAAGAATCGCATAATAAAACACAGAAAGACCATAAGCAAGTTTTTGTTTCTGCTTTAATGTTGCAATGGTTCAATTGATTGTCGAATGGAGTCTGGAATTAGGAGTTCAAGAAACGGAGGATTTTTAGATGGAGAGCAAAATAGGATTTGTGTGCATAAAGATGGAGTGAGAGAAGGAAGACCTTGCAGAAATACATTTTGTTTTAAATAAGTTTTGCTTCTTTGGAGGAATCTCATGACAGAGTTCAGAGACTGGTGGCATTTTATAACGAGAAATCGTTAATATGTGAGTGGTACTTGAACAGTGGAACTGTGCAATGCAAGAAAACACTAAGATCAAGACACCGGGGAAGATGAGCACCTTGAAGACTATCGTGGGATGGTAGCAATGAAGCACACTTAAAGGAATTGCTCAGAGGTAAGAGGGAAACTGAGAAAAAATGAGGCTACAGTGGCCAGGAGAGACAAGACTTTCTGGAAGTAGGGAGTATTAATCATTGTCAGGGGGTTCCAAAAGGTCAAATTAAACAAGGATGGATAAACTTCCGGTGGATTTTGATGAAATGATTATTGATGACCCAGACTCGAAAGTGACTTGAATGGGCTGAGATTTTTTAAATGAGTTGAAAGGTTTACATAAATCAATGTGTAAAGCACCCTAAGGATATTGTATATGTGGATGGGACTATCACTTTAGAAGATTAATAGAACAATCTTTCAAAATACAATTTTAAAAATTTACTTGTTTTTATTTCTGAAAGAGAAAGAGAAAGAGAAACATCTTCAATTTGGTGGTCATTTCCCAAAAGCTTTGAAATACTATTCATTCACCCAGGTATTCTAGATGGGTGGCAGGAAACTGGATTGAAAGTGGATCTGGGCCTTGAATCCAGGCACTCGGACATGGGAGGCAGGTGTCTCAGGCAACAGCTGAATCCTTTTTTTCCAAGGGCTGCTTTTGTGGCTACCACAAAGGCAATTTCAAAGCAATGAACAAGTAAGAATAAAAAAGTGAAGAATATCCATTTTATAATTTATAGAATCATTTGATGGGTGATATCAATAACCTGATAATGGTAATAGAAGTTTCTGGAAATTAATTTTAATCAAAATACATT
Source organism: Ochotona princeps (assembly GCF_030435755.1). Taxonomy (NCBI): domain Eukaryota; kingdom Metazoa; phylum Chordata; class Mammalia; order Lagomorpha; family Ochotonidae; genus Ochotona; species Ochotona princeps. The sequence continues at coordinate 29,431,050 of NC_080838.1, read as the reverse complement.
TTCTTTTGCAAACTGATAATTAATATTTTTTACATGTTTGTTTTGATTTTATCAATTGCAGAAGAAAGAATAAGTTAAATATAGAAGAAATTATGTTTGCTAAAAGTACAGAAATTTCATTATCTTGTCATTAAGCAGGTTGATATTCAAAATAGTTGTGTTCTAAGCTAGACGTTTCCCTCAAATTAAAAAAAAATCACTGAATCACTGAAAAGCTAACAATTCATTCTTTTAAATAAATGATTTATTTTATATCATCTGCTTGTCCTTTTCTCAAAAATGGAAAAGCATCAGTGAAAGGTCACTTCTTACATGCCAGACATTTTATTGGCTTATTTTACAACTCAGTTAGAGTAGCCTTTAAGGGTTAAGAAAATGGACCTGAAGTTACTTTTAATTGCATTGCAGCTTTGGCTTATAGTTATTTTTAGATCAATTTGATGGGAATTGGCTGCAGCTATTTCGTGGAAATGATCCTTTTTTTTTTTTCTTTTGACCCTATGACCTCTTCTTGAAAATAAATCTCTTCAATGACAGCCTCATTCAGAGTTGGTCTCAAAATATTTCCCCTTGTCTCAGATCTTCTGGAAGGCTCTGCCTGGCCCAAAACAGTATCTGACTGCATTACCTGATTATTTTTGTGGACATATGTTTTGCTATCTGTCATTTTGATTTCCTATTGAATAGTTGATTTTGCTATTATCTTATAGATCTGCTTTTTACAGTACTGAAATAACATATGAGTGCAGGCTGGAGTCTGACCTCTCCAGTTCCCATCCAGCTGCCGGCTGATTTGCCTGGGAAAGCACCAGAAGATGGTTCAAGCGTGTGAACCCTTGCCATCCATGTGAGAACCTTCTGTGGAGTTCTCAGTTCCTGGGTTCAACCTGCCCAAATCTTGTCCATTGAAGCCATTTGGAAAGTGTATTAGCAGATGGAAGACTCTATCTCTCCCTTTTTCTGTAATTCTTCATTTCAAATAAATAAAAAAAAATCTTAAAATGAAGAAACAACTAAGGATCTCATTTGGATATATTTTGAAGGAATTCGGTAATACTATGACGAAAAGAGCTACAGAAAGAGATATAGATAACTGAACACATTTTAAAGCACAGATGAAATTAAGTACACTTCTTGCCAGAACTATAAAATGATTCTTACCAGTATCATGAAATCTCCCATGTCTCCCTGGAAGGGGGCTCTATTCTGATTTCACAAGTCTCCCATCGAATGGGTTGCTGAGGACTGTTCTCTAGCACAACACTATTTCTACCTGTTAATGGCAGCTGAATAAGTCTCTTGTGGCCTGACAGATAAGACTGGAGGAAGGTTGTCCTGATGGGTAAACAGGGAGAGTTCCTGGGAAGATCTGTTCAGGATGGCAGCACAATGTCTCAGCTCTGATAGAGACAACCCATTCAGAATTACTGAAGTCTCCGAATGTTCTGGGAGGAGAGAATGATGATGAGTGAATTGGTTGATCTTGATTGTGAACTTCACTGCTGGATGAAAAGAGGCCTTCAAAGATAATGAAAATAGTGTAATAGAAGTCACTTTCCCGCCCTTGACATTTCCTCATTGATGGGCTATTGCTGCTTCAGAAGAACTTGGAACACCTTGGAACCTACACTTTGAAGTGTCTCTTGGTACACTTTGTGTCAGCAATAGTTATTAATATTTCTTAAACCACATTATGACCATTTTGTGTACAGGTTTAACATTCAGAGTTTTTGTGATAAGCCATTTCTATAATGGCCAACAATCAAGGTTTCAAGATAAATGTCCTGTTAAGTTTGCAGCTAGAAAAAAATGTTTTGTCACTCTGTGTATTCCCTAAGCAATATTTTGACATCTTCATACTTACAAAAAATCCTCTTGCTCCCCTAGTATGTGTTTTCTATGTTTTTGTTTATTAAATCTGACAAGTCTACACCTAGACTGCTGCTTTTCTCTGCTCACCTATGCTTTAACGGAGTCTGATCTTATTCTTGAAGTTCCTGCTTTCTCAGTAGAACGGCTAAAGAGTTAGTGTGGTAGGTTCAGGAGGAAAACAGAGCTAAAAGCCAGAAGTTATAGCAACCATGCAGGTGCAAAAGAACCGAAAAATCTAGCCTGTGGAATCAAAGAGATAAGATAATGATCAGAACATGAACACTGGAGCCGTTCAGAAACCCTTTATAGGAAATTTGCTGGTAATATTCACATAAAATTTATCAAAAATTATTCTAGTAAGGTAGATTGTTAATTCAGCTAAAACAGCAGAAATGAGAATTTCTTTTTAAAGGTTTATTTATTTTTATTGGAAAGGCAGATGTACAGAAAGGAGAAGAGACAGAGGAAGATCTTTCCGTCCAATGGTTCACTTCCCAAGTGGCTGCAATGACCAGTGCTACGCTGATCTGAAGCCAGGAGTCAGGAACTTCTTTCGGGGTCTCCCACACTGGTCCAGGGTCCCAGTACTCTGGGCTGTTCTTGACTACTTTCCTAGGTCACAAGCAGGGAGCTGGATGGGAAGTGGAGCTGCCGCGATTAGAACCGGCACCCATATGGGATCCTGGTGCGTTCAAGGCAAGGACCTTAACCATTACACTATCGCGCCAGGCCCCAGAAATGAGAATTTACAGCAGCCATAAACACTCTGGTAGCTGTCATTCATGTGGACACCCTGAATGAATTCTTGACTTCCAGCTTTGATCTAGCCCCAGATTTAGGTTTTGTGGGGCACAAGCTAGTAAACAAGATATTTCTGCATATCTGTGTATCATCTGTTTGTCTCTATTTCAAATGACTACAATAGTTTAAAATAAGATGATGTAAACTTGCTAAAACTTGGTGACTTGGTAGAGGACCAAATAAGGGAACCACAGGATGCGCAGAAAGTGAAAACCTGTGTATGCGAACGTGTTGTAAGACAAGGGTTGGAGGTACAGATGTGTGAGGCCTCAATGTCCAACATGAAGCTGTGGAACAATTGGAATTACAAATATCTACAGAATAACATGCACAGACTTTTAGAAAACAAGAAGCATATAGGAGATCTAGATTTTAAGGAATCTAGAAAGCAGAACTTTGTAAGGATGGAGGGTTGAATGTGTCTTCTCAGAACACCGAAATGAAGGTCAAAGGCATCAGGAGGAAGGCTGAGAAATGATATATTTTAAAGGTTAAGTAAGGGAACAAGGAAATTCCAGTTAACAGGACGCTGCCCCCAACCACTTTGCCTCTGTTCTTCCTACAAGAAGCCAAAGCCATTGTGTATTTCATTCTTATTTTAGTGCCTGGTTTTATCCAATATTTATTTTGGTTAGGGAATGAATGAACGAATGCACAGTTTAAAACCTTCTTCCTCAAACATAAAGCTCTGCCCCAAGTATGTTCAATTTCACTTATTTTCCCTCAGTTTTGTTCTATATTCACTTCCCTAACATTAGGAGGAAATACATTTTTGGTTTATACAATGTGTTGTGCAATGCCAGGCACACAATGGCTGCTTAATGAAAGCATGAATAAAATGCTAACTTAGGTCCTATTTTTACCCCAGTAAACATTACTAATAACATTAAATTCAAATGTGTAGATTGAACACTCACAAAACACACACTGGCTTCAGGAAAACACCATGCCTTGCTAAGCTCAGGTAGCAGAATGTGGAACTTGACCAGGTGGCATAGTTTGTGGACTTAGTGTATCACAAAAATGAAAACATACAAGTCATTTTCTAAGGAAAACAGAAATATTTAGATTTATCTTCTGTCTTTCCTATTGCAATTGATCATTGTATCATTTATAAAAAGACATTGAAATCTTTGAAAAAGCATATTCTATCTTACTTGGACCTACGATCCAAGTTAATGATGATATACAGCAGCATAAATATAGCTCACAGTCATTTATAATTGTTGCATTTAACTTTTTAAGTATCTGCTCTGATAGTTGTTTTACCTCCACCTCCTCTTTCTTCTTTTTTTCTAAAAACAAAGATGTTTATAAACAATGACCATGATAAAAAATAGTTCTAAAATTTCTAATCAAAATGAAAGCATTTGTACTTAATGATTGAATCATCTAAGAAAAGGGAAAAAGGAACAGATTAAACCCAGAATAGGTGAAAGAGCGGAGGTATATATGGTAAACATGAAAGCATCAATCAATTATGTAGGAAAAATGCAGACATGTACACAAACGAAAAACCAGAGAAGCTAGAATTTGACTCTTGGATTCTGTACGAACCACACTACACTGTGCAAAAAGGAGAGGCGGCTTTTAATTGATCGGGATGATACTCTGCCGGCTCTACTTTCAGACCAAAGATGGTCTCCCCAACAAGCCGTTGAACTTATCTGGACAATAAGATGCTGGACTCTATGCTTGGTATATGCTTGCAATGAAAGAATCTCAACTGAACTGGAACTGTGGAAATGCAGCAAGGTGGAGGAATCCACCATGGGGGGAGGGTTTGGGGAGGGGTGGGGGGAATCCCAGTACCTATAAAACTGTGTCACATAATGCAATGTAATTAAAAAAAGGGGGGGGGGGAGGCGGCTGTTTAGGGCTTGCTGAGCAGCGCAGGGCTGCCCAGAGGCACTGAGCCTGTAGATGTGGATAAACAGAAGCAGGCAAATGTGCTTGCTACTGCCCTTCTTGTTGTGACTCTGCCCCAGTGGTCCATAGCTGTCGAATTTGCTCAGTGGGTTTCTACCACTTCACTTTAGGACATTGTTACAAGGTGACCACTGATTCATGCTCCTTCCTCTTCAGACTTTGTAGTCTGCACACTGCCTCCTTTGATCAGTTAATATTTTCCCAACCATCTATGGATATCAGAAAAGCATTCTAGAGACCAGGAAGGGGGGCATAGAGAAGGAGGTTGGATAGCACGGTTTGAAGCAAAGTCAAATAGCAGCAGTGTTCTTTGGCTTCCCCAGGAGAGCCAAAAGTGTCATATTCTGTATCAGAACTGTCAGAGAGAAGACAGTGGCTCCAACCACAAAGAAGGAAATGGAAGAACTAACTACCCAATTCCATGTCTTTACACGGTGTATTCATGTTGAGATATTCAATTGTACCTCATAAAAATGTACACACATTACAAAGCAATGAACAGTTTTAAAATAAGATAATTAAGAAAGCAAAGGAGCATTTTTTATGTTTCTTTGTTAGCAATGGAGTCATGCAAGATCATTACAGCCTTGTTCTGTCTGACAAACCAACACTCATTCAGTGTAAGCCTGCAACTGTTTTAGTATGCTTACGGATTTTGTAGATCAAGAATTTGGAAAGCAGACAACATTGAAGTCTTGCCTCTGCTCTTACTGTCAGAGACTTCAGCTGGGAAAATGTAGTGCTGACGTTGCCTTGAAGACTAGATGCTGTAGTAGTTACCAGAAGATTCATTCATTCAAACGTTTGGTCCCAGGGCATGGAGGAATCAAAAAACCATAACCAACCACCAGGTTACCTATACTTCTCCTCTCTGTTACTTGATTTCCTGATACCATGGGAACCTCTGGCTTATTCCTTATTTTGACTTAGAAATCACTCCACCCATTACCGCGTTTGTGGGTCCAAAGGATCCTCCGGGTCTAGTGGTATGCAAGACCACAATGAGAAAATTCCCCAAGCCACTTTTGCATACCTCCTGTGTCCTTACCTCCTGCCTTTACACATAGCTACTAATTATAACTCTAGGGGAACTCGCCACTCTTTGTCTTTTGAAATTGTAACCACTATTCAAGTTTCAATTTGAAAGCTTCCTTCTCCAGGAAATGCCAACCCCCAAACCAGATATTTCCTTTTTCCTGATTCCAACTCTCTAGTGCACTGTTTTTGCTTCATTTCTAGTGATATTTTTACTGTTGAATGTGGCCCTGAATTTACTTGTGCAATGCACCATTCCAGATCCCATTAGGCACATAGATTGAGGGCTTGGCATGGTATGTTAGGGAGAGTTGGTTGAAAGAATTCATGTTTAACTGAAATTCACATCTTGAAGCATAATCATCAAAGTGCATAAATCTGTATTTTTAAAAGCAGCTTATTATAACTCCTTTAAAAATTATCTCCTATAATCAACTCCTCAGTATGTATCCTCGATTGTATGCCTAAACTTACTTATTAAATTACATTTAAGCTTCAATGAGAATTTCGTTTTTTAAGATGTGATTCACTAAGATCTAGTAATTTACTTTCATAATATCAGACTATTCTTACTTGAATTTTGAAGATGTAGACTACAGGGCCTGGTGTGATAGCTCAATGGCTAAATTCTCACCTTGCAAGTGCCTGGATCCCATATGGACTCTGGTTCGTGTCCCAGTTGTTCTACTTCTGTTCCAACTCCTTGCTTGTGGCCTGGGAAAATGTAGAAGATGGCCCAGAGCTTTATAACCTTACACATGTGTGAGAGGCCAAGGAAAAGCTCCTGGCTCCTGGCTCCTGGCTTTGGATTGGCTCAGCTCTGGCGGTGGCTGGGAAGTGAACTAGCAGATGGAAGGTCTTTCCCTCTGCCTCTCCTCTTTGTAAATCTGATCTGCATCTTCAAAACTAAGAACTAACTAACGAACTAATTTTTTTCTAAAAAGATATAAGCTTTATTAAAAATATACGAATTCATGAAGCAAAAGTAAAATTGAACTTCACAATTATTTTTCATTCCTAGATATGATCTAGTTAATTATCAGTTAAATTGAAGTTCCTTTGCCATTTTAACAATGTTGAATGCCTTTCAATGTTAATGCCTTTAATTTAGGTGGAAGACTTTCATTGTTTAACTAGTTAATTCAACTGAATCTTTAGAGGGATTACTGACAAGTGGGGTTATGCAGTATTGTGTAATGTTACAGATTGTTTATGTTTAAATCAATTCATGCTTCAGGGATTAAAATGAATTAGTGAATGAGCATTCAAATAGTGTTTGTACACCGGAAACAACTATTAGTGCATTGTATTTAAAATAAGGAAGGATATGGTTGACATGGTAGCTCAACAGGCTAATCCTGCATACTTAAACACTGGCGTCTCATATGGGTGCTGGCTTGTGTCACGGCTGCTCCACTTCTGATTCAGCTCTCTGTTTATGGCCTGGGGAAACAGTGAAGGGTGACACAGGTCCGTGAGCCCCTGGTCTCACATGGGAGACTTTGAGGAGGCTCCTGGCTTCAGATGTGTTGTTGCCGCCATTTGGGGAGTGAGCCAGTGCATGGAAGATCTTTCTCTGCCTCTCCTTCCCTCTGTAAATCCCCCTTTCAAGTAAAAGTAAATAAATTTTTTGAGAGACAAAATACAGGATGCAATCTAGGCAAACGTGATCATACACATGCTGTAAGTACTGCATATGATTAATAAGAAGCTATTGTTAAGAGATGCATAAATAGAGAAATCATAGTAAGGATGCTTTCAGGACTTATTTAATCTAAGCTCCACAAACCTCACACAGTAACTATTTTGTACTCTACTTTTATAAGGCTATCGCTGTAACTTATTTACTGCAAATTTTCATATTTTCCTCTAAGTTTATTTATAAAGGAAAAATAATGCTTATTTATTTATTTACTAAAAATAAGTAACCAAATAATAACAGACTGAATCACATTTCCTGGGACATTCTTCCTTTTACAGAGGAGAAATTTATAACTAATGATGTCTAGTTATAACGGTTTTTACCACTCAACTTTGACGTTTTATGCAGCCTAAATCATAGTAGTACTTTGCTGGAATGAAAAGAAAGACCAGTTAGTAAAATGAGGGCTGAATAAAGCAAGCTAATAAGTCCCATAATCCAGATCTCTTTGGTTTCTTTATTCCAAATTATACAATCATGACTTAACAATGGAAGAATGTAACAGAAGACTAGTTTTCTTCTTTGGACACTAATGATGTTGATGAATCATTTAAGCTAATTGTTTGGTTTCCTTCTTTCCTTCTGTTGATTATTTCTGAGTACAAGAAATGATAGAATCAATATTTCGCTTGATCACTAGTGATGCCTCAAGATTTATCAGTGAAATTGCTTAGTGATTTGCTTTAAGATTATAGTCATTTTTTAGTTTTATTTTCATCTAGGCAAATTGTGGATTAGTATAGTTGGAGAGAAGATTAAGTATTTGAGTGGTTTGTGTTAGAACTACATAAAAAGAACTCCTGGATGATTTCGAATAATGGAGAATTAGTTTGGCGCCTGATCAGAGATCCAGTCTTGAGTATTTTATTTTGTGCTAACACAAGTGAGCTTTCAGCTTTGGGGTCAATTCACTTATCTGAAACACAGATATTCTGGCACATTTACAACCTGGTGAACAAACTTATGCAGTTTTAGGTCCCTCTGCTGATCTACCTGGAAAGGTCATTATGTCAAATAATGAATTTAACAGATGAAAATCAGTAAATGTTTTTGCACCCTGTCACATTATATTATAAGGGAAGATCTGGAATTTCCTCATTGAGGAATGTCCAGCCTCATGTGTTCTATGTGTTAGAGATGTTCTTCCTTCTTCTGGATTGAAAATTTCCCTAGAATATTTGATATGTTTAACCAAGGTATTTTTAACCTGAGTCAAGTATATGTACTAACCAGATATTTTCAAGTACACTAACTGGTAGTTAGTTGGCAGTGCAGATATAGTAATTATTTCTTCTTTCCTTTATCTGCGATTCAAAAGATATTAAGTCATACATGTGCATTTGGCTAGTAGCTGAAATGCCTATGTCCCATACTGGAGTGCTTGGGTTCAATACCTGGCTCTGCTCCTGAGCCCAGATTCCTGGGAGACAGCCAGTGATGCCACAGATGATGTAGAGACTTGGATCAAGTTCTCATTTCTAGCTTTGGACAATCAATCATTTCTGGGTGCTGTATTTCTCATTGATTCACATCCTTATCAGCATTTGTTATTGTTTATCATTTTGAGAATAGTTGATCTTCCTGGAATGAGATGACATATTTGTTTTAATTTTCATTTTCCTGTTAATTAGTGATGCTGAACAATTTTTTTCATGTACTTCTTGTATTTTTTATGTCTTCCTTTGAAAATGTCTGTTTCAGCCTCTGGTCTATTTTTAATTGGATTATGTGAATTCCTTATACATTCTGGTTATTAGTCCTTTGTCAGATACATAACTTGCAAAAACTTTCTTCTGCTCTATCAGTTGCCTCTTCACTCTGTTCATTACTTGCTTACTTTACTGTGCAGAAACTCTTTGCTGTGATATAATCCCATTTGTTCATTTTGCTTTATTTTTCTTTGCTTTTGAAGTAAGAAACAACGATCCCTTTCTATTCCAATTTCCCAGAGCATTTCTCTTGTATTTTCTTCTAGTAGTTCCAAAGTTACAGCCTTATACTTAAGTGTTTAATCCATGTTGAATTGATTTTTCACAAGGTAAAAGACAGGTAGGTATCTAAGTTTCATATTCCTGCATGTAGATAATTAGTGTCCCCAGAACATTTACTCAAAAGATTTTAATTTTTCGAATGCATGCTCTTAGCACCTGTGACAAAGATCTGTTGGCTGTAGATGTGTAGGCTTGTTTCTAGAGGACCTATTCTGCTTCATTGGTTCAGGGATCTGTTTATATGTCCATATCATGCTGTTATTATTACTGTAGCTCTGCAGTATATTTGAAAGTCTGATAGTATAATGCCCCTTCTTTTATTCCTTTTTAGACAATATTTCTAGGCTACTAGATTATACTGTAGTTTTGTACAAATTTAGCGGATTTCTCCTAGTTGTGTGAAAAATTACACTGAGATCTTTGGCTAGCATTGTGATGGGGTGTAGTAGGGTGATAGAACCCCGTAACACTGGGTAAATGTTACTCCGTTTTGGCTTCTTGACTAAGTTTCAAGCATAGGTAACCATAGCTATCAGTGGGAGATCACCTCTGGTTGTGGGCCTGCCTAGCCCATATAGGAGGCCATAGGCACATGGCACACTGTGCCCTTGGCTAACAGACCGCAACATGGTCTGTTCGCTGGTCATGCAACAAGAGCAATGGGCTTCACCACAGTCTGTTTTCCTTATTCTGCAAGTTTTTCCTTTGTAAACAACTCTAGGAAGTCAAATGTTATATTCATCCTGCATTTCAGCAGGTAAGGAATCTGCCCTGAGGTACAATTTCCTGTGCTTCCTGACCTTTAACTTCATTGGAGGGCCCAGAGAGATAGACATATCTGTTAGCAAGGCACAATGTTGTTGCTGGCAGGAAAGTGCTGTTGGGACCGCCCCCTTCTGCCTGCCATCTTCTCCTATATAAGCCTGTTACTTCTCTCAAATAAATGGACATCCTTCACCACCAGTTTGTCCCCCGTGTTTCTGCTGCAGAAGAGCATTGTTGCCTCACCCTTTGGTGGTCTCGGGGCCTGCTGGACAGAAGACCCCTGAGAGCTATCTACTTCTTTAAATGTTAAGGTGTGGTTAAACTTAAAATTTGTTGGATTGTGTGGTGCTCAGATTGATCAAGTGATTTGGAAAAATCCATGGCAATTGTACACCAATGGGAACTTGCAAACCCCTGGCTTTGGCTATGCAGTGCAGCTGTTCCTGCAGTGTACTGGGGGCTGCTGTTGCCAAGCTTTGCTAAAAAGGACTCATCCTTACATCCTGTACTGTGATCTGGCACGATCTCTCTTGCTCTCTGTTTCATTTTGAGGTCCCAGTGAGGTAGAGGACCACAGTCAGAAGCCGTGATTGCTTTGCACTTCAGAACCCAGCTTGGCAGACTGAGGAGGTCACTGTGTCACACATCTATCCTGACTTCCTGGCTCACGGGATTCACATTGACATTTTGGAAAGGTCATCTGGATGCCTGGCCCCAGGTGAGTTTACCCATAAACAGGTTTTCTCTCCATCTCTTTCTGTTTTGAGTACGTGTATGGGACTGTGAGATGACTGGATGCAGCACAGATTCTTGAGTCAGGGTCCGTATAAGCTGTCATCACAGCCTGTCAGGTTTTGGTTTGGGCCAGAAAGGCTTCTGGGTTCTTGTTAGGGTTCTGGATTGTGAGAGTGTGGCAGCCACTTGTCTGTCTTTATTGTTCTGTTCATCATCATAAGACTACTTGGTTCAACAGGTCTGGTGCCCATGTAACAACTATTCTAATAGTCCTCTAGGAAGTAGTTTGCAGTTAAGAAATTTTAGTTTAAAAGGTGCTGTCTTACAGTAATACTGCCTCAGTGCCCCTTGAGATTGAGTGAGAAATAACCTCATAATGGATATTAATTTTATGACACGCTTTTCCAGCTAAAGTTGCTTTATGAAAATTTCACAATTGTTAGTGTACATTACTACCTGTGTTTGCTGGTTAGGAAATGCTAATCTTTTACTTATTATAAGCTAACATTTAAAGTTTTCTGTAACAGAAAAAATATTTGAAATAGTAGATGTGCTTGTCTGATGTATGTTTCTTGAATCATCTTGCCTCACAGTATGAATTGGGCAAAAGTAAATGAGGTAAATATTTCTAAAACCTAATAAGTACTCCTGGCCTCTTAAATTCTATGAAAAGCCATAAATTGCTTAAATATGAGGGATTATTTCAAATTATTAATCAAGGAAATTGGCAGATGGAATATGGCTCTAAGCCTGAAAATGTGTTTTTAGTGAAAATGTGGAAGAAGAGATGGAGAAATCACAGAATATTTGAGAGGAATGAGTCTTATATTGATAGACTAGCAAATCTCTGAATTATTTGTCTTGTTTTGAAATCTGCAACAAAGTATTTGGAGTGCAATTATGGAGGTATGCTAGTAAATATCTGAAAAGAGTAGAATTTTAGTTTTAGTTTTAAAATTTGTTTAAAAATGGGATTAACTCTTATGATTTTGAAATTTTCAGATGGGCTCATGGGAGTCTCAACGTCAGAGGAATGTGTGTCAAAGGCTGTATTTTTCTTTTGGTAAATTATGTAAAAGTTTGATGATCCATTTGTGTTGGTAACAGCCATGATGATTATCTTGATAAAAAAAGAGGCCCCAATGTTTAAAAGGGACAAATGTTTTGTAAAATTCTTTAGGTGCTTTCAAAATATTATGTAGAATGAACACAAATGCTTTTTTTTCTTGCGAGTTTATAAGTTTTAACTATTTACAGTCTTCTGTTATCCACAGTTTTGTATTTTCTAAACATTCACAGTCAGATTTATGAAAACAAGTGCCCTTGAATACAGGTTTCTGGCAGCTTTCAGGTTGGACTAGGCAAGAAATTCTAGAACTCTGAGAAAAGAAAAAATATGAAACCCAATGAACTGCTAATGGAGATTAAAAAATAGTTACATGAAATTGAACTGATTGATGAAATTTGTGGATTTCTACTTTTTTAAAAATAATGTTGGCTCTAATTATGAAAATATTTCAGGTTCCTAAGTTCAGGAAAACTTTTCCCCTATGTGATTTTTTTTCAACACTTTGGGAAACTTTTGTACATGGATAAAGGTGTTCCTATCCTCCGCATCTGGTTTCCCTGAAACACAAAATAGTTTCACTGAAAATTTTTGGTTTCTTCTTGGCAATGTGATTGTTCAGCTAGAATCTGTCTTTGTCTTAGCAGGATAGGATTAGAAACATTGGCATATCTGAAATTGTGCACAGAAGGCCCGAGTTCAAGGGCTGCTAGTCTTGCAATAAGTGAATGAAGATGTCACTTCTCAGTAAGGCCTACAATCTCAGATTAGCTACTGCTGGAAGGATTGTTGAGGTCTGGGCTCTGGTAAAAGTTTCTTTTGAAGCAGTGAAATCTTGCTTCTCCATTTTGTCCCTTGGGAAAGACATGGCTTTCCTGGCTGCTTGTCTTATCATAGGGACTGGCAATTGGACAAGTGGAACATTTATTGAAATGTGAATTCAACCTCGCTGAATTCTAGGGCAATAAGGAGTTCCGTTTGGGGGAATGTAAAAGGCCTGTCTCCCCAATACTATCTTTTGACCATACCAAAGTGTCAACCTCCATCTCTTTAACTTTTTGTCTTGAAGAAATGGGTTTGAGATTTTGGCTGATCTTGAGATTTCAGTTTGAGAAAGGAGGAGGCTGCCAGTCATGCCCCTTTGATGGTCTTTGGCTCTAGCGAGGCAGGTAGGACAGGATTAGAATTCCAGCCTATGATTATTAAATGCTGTTCCAGTTTTTCCTCTCTCAAAATCTCTTTGGTGAATCTGGCTTTGCTTATGACATTTTCCACATGAAAACTGTGAGGTAAGGACACTTTCATCTTTGTGTGAAATTCTTTGCAACAATGTAATAGAAACTCAGTGTTTGTTTGTTTGAGAGTTAGTAAGTCTAAGATCAGTTGTACTTTGTCAAGTGGAAAACTGTAATACACCTGTTCTGATAAAGTTGCATGTCAACTCCTATGGCAAATGGCATGTTTGGGTCAGTATGGGGCCCGACAGACAACCCGAAGTTGATTCTTGTCTCCTGTGAAGATAGGAGCAATATACGCATCGCCTGAACTTGTGTTTAATTCAGCCAAAGGCTAACTATGAAATAATGTTTTCCTTGATTTCTTTTTAGAAGGTTTATTATGAATGTATAACCACTGATTGTTTGACTGTATCCTGCAGCTTTGCTGAATTTGCTTGTTAGATCTAACAGCATTTTGGTGGTTTTCTATGTATAACACCATGTCCGTTGTGAACCATGACAGTTTGCTTTCCTTCTTTATAATTTGGATGCCTGTTCTAGCCGAGCTTCCAGCACCATGTTGAATAAGCTTGGAAGTTAGCATGCTTGTCTTATTCCACATGTTAGAAAGCCTTTAGCTTTTCCCCATTCAATATGATGCTAGCTGTTCGTTTGTTATATATGGATAACTTCTGTGTGCTTTGAGTTAACTCACTTAAAGCTTTGGGAAAGCAATACTTGCCACATAGTGTTACCCGAGACCCATGTTTATTATGTTTGGGTGCCGTTTTATGATACGATTGTTATTGTTCATTTCTTCAGGATCAAGTCCATTATTTTTTTTTCTTTAAAGGAATCACCAAGTTTTAAGATATTTCCTTGATAGGTTTTCATGTTTATATTTTGAACAGAATGGAAGGTGGCTTCTGTAAATGTTGAAAAATTGAAATGGTGGGACAATAGTTCTCAGTTTTGTTGTACATAACTAGAAACAAAAGGAGATTGGACTTGTCAGCATAAATCTTCATCTGCCACAGTCTCTGCACTCAATTTTCATTTTCTTTACTTTAAATCTCTTTGCCCAAGAGTGGTCAGGGAAAATCCTAGGATTGAGTTTGATTAGAAATTGAAATAAATCTGCTGAAAATCTAAAATTCGTGTTGGTTTATTGCATTCCTTCTATAATCTAACTTGCCTCGAGGAGTGATACTGGATGATTAGAATTGCTGGTGTATGAAAGCAGCTGGTGTGGGTTTAACAGTTTAAAACTGTACCGAGAGCAGAAACCAACCTCGCATATGTTTTAGCTTAATCACATGTGAGTTAGTTTAATCTCCTGATATGAGCTGAACTTATTTGGAAAGAGTTAATCAGAAGTCATGATGCATTCATGTGTACAACAGTGACTGGCCTTAGCATTAACTGACAAAGAGAAGTGCTTTATGGGGAAAGCATTCTCTTTGTGGTTTCTGGTTGCTGAAAAAGTCCATGAGACTAGCAGCAAAAGCGTGCTGTCTTTTCTTCATAACAATAGTAAAAATAGCATGACTGCTTATACTACTGTGTTTGCTACTATTACTTCCATCCCACCAACACTACAATAGCAGTAGCCTTGGTTGATTAACTGCTACTATGGCAAACTCATGCTAAATGCCCTAGAAATACAATTTTATGTAATGCTTCAGAAAAACTCTGAGGTAGTCACTGACAGTCTGTGCTTCAGTGATTAAATTAAGGAGCAGCACTATTAGTCATCCACAGTCAGACAAACGGTAACATAATGCTAGGACTTGAATACAGTTTTCTGTGTCCTTTCTATTGTACTTGCCTTTTTATTTTTCTCATAATTTTATATTCAAAGATATTTAGAGACATACAGACTGATATCAGATTCCTTCTAAAAAGCAGTAATTATATCCTCAGAATAATTTGAGCATATTTATTTGTTCAATAATATTTGCATATTTTTATAATGAATATAGTCATCCTTATGGCAAATCAATACATTGTCCTTTTTTTTTTTTGATTAATTCTGTTGCATTATGTGACAAAGTTTTATAGGTACTGGGATTCCCCCACCCCTCCCCAAACCCTCCCCCTATGGTGGATTCCTCCACCTTGTTGCAAAACCACAGTTCAAGTTCAGTTGAGATTCTTTCATTGCAAGCATATACCAAGCACAGAGTCCAGCATCTTATTGTCCAGATAAGCTCAACAGTTTGTTGGGGAGACCATCTCTGGTCTGAAAGTAGAGCCGGCAGAGTATCATCCTAATCAATTAAAAGCCCCAACATAACATCCGCAACAATTTGTAATGTTATGGAATTAATTGACATAGAATTGAGTAACCAACATGTTGAAAAAAATGCAAGTTCTTAGCCACATCCTGTGACCACCTCACTGACATTTCAATTTTAGTTTATATACAATCAGGTTCTATACATCTTAAAATGGCTATAGATTACCGTTCAGCTGTCTTATGTCTATCCTCATTATAATATTTAGCATTTTATAGCGTGGAAGCACAATTCTGCTGAACCTGGCTTTTTTTTTTTTCAGGTAGTCTAGACTGGCTTATAACTCTAACAGGACATATGTCAACAGTTTAGGTGCAGAACAGTTTTAGGAGGGATGTGCAGAGAAATCCTCTATACCCTAGTGAGGAGTAACTAATCTTTGTGTCCTACCTAGTAAGGTATAAGTGAATCCACGCTTACCATTTCCTGTCTGATTCTAAGCTTCCTTGTTGTTCTCTATCTATTTTAGATTTTTTGTTTGTTTGTTTGGTCCTTTTAAAAAATTTATTTTTATTTAAAAGTCCACGTTACAGAGAGAAGGGAGAGAGAGAGAATATTAGTCCCCCATCCACTGGTTTACTTCAGGTGGTTGTAATGGCCTGCGCTGGGCCAGTTTGATGCCAGGAGCCAGGAGACTCTACTGGGTTTTCCAAGTGGGTTTTGGGGCCCAAAGTCTTGAGCCATGCTCTGCTGCTTTCCCATTCTGTAAGGAGGGAGCTGGATCAGAAGTGAGCAGCTGACTGGCATCCATACATGATATTGGTGCCACATCCTGAAGCTTATCCTGTTACCCTGTTACAGTATGGCATTGGCCCCTGTCCTGATTTTTATTATCATCGTTATTACTATTATTGTGTATATTAGGGGTTGACATCAATCTCATGATTTAGCATTGGAAACTGCTGCATGATACCATAACGACTTATTTGCCACTTGTTGGTACCTTGAGAACCTAAGGTGTTAATTAGTCCCATTAATCAAATGATAAAGAGAAATGGAGCATCCTCAGAAAACAGGACCATGGAGGTACATTTGCTCCTTTGGCCGCAGGAGATGGTGGAGAAGGTGGCATCTATGCAGAAGACAGCGAGCCCTCAGAACATAACAGTTGTCTCTCTTGGTGCTCTGATCCTGGGCTCTCCATATTTAACCACTGCGAGCAATACATGTTTATTTTGTTCACAGAGTAACCAGTTTCTAGTGGTTTATTATGATAGCTCAGAAGGAATAAAAATATTTTCAATACTTTAGTATTTCAAATGCAATATATTTTATTTTCATTTAGGGCTTGATTTGATTTCGTGTATATAAAATTTGGAAGTAACTTAGGATAATGTTATTTTGCTAAGTTCCCCAAATTTCATTGTTAATTTTCGAAAGGCACATGTTGAAAGCATTTGGTTTTCTTAGTTATAAAATTCATTATGTAAGTACATACTATTGTTCCCATAACTGCTCTCCAAAATGTTTTATCTATTGAGTCCAGTAAGTTTTATGATTTGACTTTTATGATCTAGTCCTAAATTAGCAGTATGGCTTCTATGTTCTATTGCTATATGTTGGTACTTGAATCAACTAACTGATTCTTTTCAAAGCAAAACAGTGAAAGGACAAATCTATATCTATCTGGTTAAATAGATCATTTGTACATGATTTAAAATTTTAGAAAAAAATGCTTGCTTATTTACCTTCATTTATTGTAAACACAGGTAACAGAAAGAGAGAGAGAGAGAGAGAGCGAGAGAGAGCACTTCCATCTGCAAGTTTACTTTCCAAATGCAAATATTGGCTGGAGCGGGTCCAGGGCGTACTCGGCAGCCTAGAATTCTCTCTGACCTTCCACTTGGGCATCAGAGATCCCAATAGTTGTAATATCACTCAGCACCTCTAAGGAAGCACCTTAGCAGAAGGTTGGATTTGAAGTGAAGTAACTAGGAACTCAATGCCGAGACTGTGCTAGGGGATGTGAACATGCCAGGTGGCATTTTAACCACTGCACACAACACCTGCCCCATATATGATTTAAGTGCACCTGATCTTGGTTTATTTTACCTCTGCCATGTAACTTCTCCTTACCATTTGCAGATTCATTAATTTTAAAAAATATTTATTTATTTTATTGCAAAGTCAGATATACAGAGAGGAGGAGAGATAGACAGGAAGATCATCCATCTGATGATTCACTCCCCAAGTGACCTCAACAGCCGGAGTTGAGCCAATCCGAAGCCAGGCGCAAAGAACTTCTTTCCAGGGTGCCAAAGTTTTGGTCCATCCTTGAATGCTTTCCTAGGCCACAAGCAGGGAGCTGGATTGGAAGTGGAGCTGCCAGGACATGAACCAGTGCCATTATGGGATCCGGTGGGTGCAAGGCTACAGTGCCAGGCCCGAAGATTCATTAGTTTTAATCATAAACTACTTATGTTTGGCAGTTAAACTAGAATAAACATCCTCAAGAAAGGATCTTTGAGGCATACTCAAACATTTTTGGCAGGTTAGAGTTGGAGTTGAGTAATTTTTCATTGAAGATGGTACCACTGAAATTGCCCAATTAGTCATGCTTGGACAGTCAGTCAGTAAATGGCTCACAATGTAAATTTTCAATAAAAAAATCTGTTTGGAAATAGAAGAATAGCATACATTTAAAGACAACCTTAAAGATTCAAACATTTTATTTTATCTTATAATGGAGTATAGTTAGAAATAGTGGAAGAATGAGAACAGTGGTGGAAGTTTCCTTTTTTGCTTTTGGGGAGCAATATAGCAAGAAATGCTCAATAGTACTTCTTTGCACACTTTTTTTCTGAGTGTGTTTGGTTTGGCATGAGCATCTTGAATAGATCAGTTACCTTCTTCTTTCCTTTTTTTCCTATTCATTCTTTTTTCCCATAAATTGTTGGTTGTAAGTACTGACTCGCAAGGATATTCTCACTGTGGAGAGAAAACAGAGGGACATAGCAGTAGACCTTGAGTATTCTCTGATTGATAAAACTTTATTTTAAACTGGATGCATTACAGCAGCTTTCTCTGTTGCCATCCACTATTAGATGTTTAGAACTCTATCTTGATTTCATAATCATCATGGGTCATTTTTCTGGCTTTCTGGTAAGGAAGGCCAGTTCGAAATGTACACTCTTAGTGTGAAATAGTTTTAAAGCTATTGTGGCTTATTTGAAAATGAATCTTCAAGCCAGTCTCCTTTGTCTTGTATGGGATGACAACGTGGAACCCTAGAAAGTGTTGTAGAAGCTTAGACACAGGTTTGGGAAAAAGAGTTGCAAACTCTCTGCCAAGGGCATCTTCCCATTTTGAAAGGGCTAGTGAGTCTATGCTTACCCTTGTGTTGGTGTTTTTTAGAAAACTTAATGATTAACATGTGGGATAAGTTTTATAGTAAGATCATTTGCAACTTTGAAAAGATGTTATTCTTATTTTCCATTATATAGTTTTTTTTCTATTCTATTCTATATTCTATATAATATTTCTTCTGTATTATCACAGCAGCAATGTTTTAGTACAGTTACAAGTTTAACACTCTGCTATTTAAGTGCATGATGGCATTGTAGGTATAGACAAGGTAGAAAATCTAGTATGATACTCTATATTTAATTGTTTCATTAGAGGTCTTCCTTTTATTCAGGAGTAGAGATGTGTACTGCACCCTGTCTTCATTTCTCAGCATGTACACTCCATGATACAGTTTATCAAGTCTATGCTCATCAGGGGTATTGATCTGTAGTTCTCTTTCTCTGATGTGTCTCTATCT
Organism: Ochotona princeps; assembly: GCF_030435755.1. NCBI lineage: Eukaryota > Metazoa > Chordata > Mammalia > Lagomorpha > Ochotonidae > Ochotona > Ochotona princeps. The sequence goes on along the minus strand of NC_080838.1, from coordinate 29,411,877 downwards.
GGCTTTGGTATTAGGTGATATTGGTTTCATAGAAAGAGTTTAAAAGGACTTCCTCCCTTTCTATTGCTTTTGAATAGTTTTAGAGGATTGGGGTGAGTTCCTGAAGATTTGGTAGAATTCATCAGTGAAGCCATTTGGTCCTGGGATTTCTTTATTAGGAGGGCTTACTTATTCAATCTTAATCTAGATTGTATGTTTAGTTTGGTTTTCATTTAGCTCATGATTCAATTTTGGTGAATTGAATGTGACTAGAAATCTATCCATTTCTTCTAGGTCTTCTGATTTGGTGCATAATTGCTTGCAACCATTTCTGATTATTCTATGTTATCCGAGGTAACTTACATCCTTTTTCATCTGGATTTTTGTGGCTTCCGATTTTTCTCTCTCTTTTTTGTTTGATTACTTGATCAAGTGAGGAATCTATTCTTTATTTTTTTTTTAAAGAGCCAATTCTTTGATACACTGATCTTATGTATTGTTCTTTTGGTCTCTGGTTTGTATCTTTCTTATTTTGGCTGTTTCTTTTTCTTTCATTTGTATAGTTATCTTGTTTACTTGGTGCCTTTCTAGTTTCTTGAAGTAGGCATGGATTACAATGAACTTTCCTATTAGTATCACCTTGACTGTTTCCCACAAGTTTTGATACGTTAGGTTGATGCATTTGAGGCTTGTTTTGTGACTTATAATGTGATCAATCCTAAAGAAGTTTCCATGTACTGATGAAAAAAAAAATGTATTCTGTGTCTGAATATAGGTATTACTTAAATTAATTTGTTCTATTTTCTGAATGAGCTCCATTATTTCTTTGCTGAGTTTGTGTGTCATGATCTGTCCATTAAAATTAATGGGGTGTTAAGGTTCCCACTGTTATGTATTGGAGACTATATCTCCCCTTAAATCTGTCAATAATTGTGTCACATGCGTGCCCTGGAATTTGGTGCATATGCATCTATTATTATTTCCTCATTCTGAATGGATCCAATAATCAACATATGGTGTTTTTCTTCATCTTTTAAAAATGTTTTTTACATCAAATTTATATTATCTAATATTAGAATGGCCACTCCAAGCTAATTTTTTTCTTCCAAATTAGGCTTGAATGTTGTTTTCTATTCCTTCAGTGTCAGTTCTCATATATCTTATTTGTTCAGATATGTTTCTTATAGACAATAGCCAGGTGGGTCCTGTTTGTTGATGCACTCTAATATTCTGTCTTATGGTGAATCTAAGCCATTCGTTTTCAAAGTTAACATTGACAGTGGTTTGTTTCTGTCATTTTGGCATTGGGCTTCTCATTGCTTGATTTAGGTTTCTTTTGTGGTTTCAGTGCGCTGGTTTACACTTTGTCTTCTTTGGCTACGGTAAGTGTCATTTTTTTTTACTATTTGTAGCAAATCTTTATGGAACATTTGTAAGACTAGACTGAGAGATAAAATCTTGTTTTTCTCTTCCTTCTTAAATTTGTATTTTTAATTTCATTTTTAGATATGAAAGAAAGATCTTCTGGGTATGTTATTTTGGGCTGCCTTTTTTTTCTCCTGGGATCTGTAATGTGTCACTCCATTGTCTTCTGGCCTATAAGATTTCATCTGAGAGGTCAAGCGTGATTCTGATTCGTGTTCTTGTACAAATTATCTGTTATTTCTTACATGCATATTTGAGTATGTTTTCTTTATGCTTAACTGAAGAGAGCTTGATTATGATATGCCATGGTCAGGATCACTTCTGGTCAAGTCTGTTCAGGTCTCTCTGCCCTTCCTGAATTTGGATTCCCCTTTCTTTCTCCATATTAAGGAACTTCTTATTATTTCATTGAACACATCTTCCAATCCACTCCCCTTTCCATGCCTTCAGGGGCTCCCATGACCATCATGTGCAACCTTTTGATTATGTCACTTTATCTTGTACAGTTTGCTTTGCTTTGCTTAGTTCCTTTTCCAGGTTTCTGACTTTGGGGACATTTTTGGCATGTGGTGTTTTCTAGTTCTGAAATTTTTTCTTGTACTTCACTGATTCTGTTGTTGGGACTTCCACTGATTTTTTTTTTTCATTTGAGCTGTTTAATTCTTCATTTCTAATATTTCAGGTTTATTTTGTTTCAGTTCTTCTGTTTGCTGTGTAATATACCCCCTTGAAATCCTGTATCTGCTTCTTACAGTTTTTAAAGAGCTTTATAATGCTATTTAAAGTTTTTTGTTTTAATCTGGCAGCTCCTTAATGTCTTTATCCTTTAATTCTGAGATTAAAGTAGTCGTTCATCCTTTGTGAGGTAGGTGTCAGTATCCTCATTTGTAGTTAGATTTATACACAGGAGGAGAGACAAATAAGAAAGGTCTTCCATTTGCTGACTCACTCCCCGAGTGACTCCAGTGACTGGAGCTGAGCCAACCCAAATCCAGGAGCCAGGAACTTCTTTTGATTCTCCCATGTGGGTGCTGGTTATCAAGGCTTAGGGACATCCACTGCCTTCCCAGGCAGGGATGTGGACGGGAAGTAGAGCAGCTGGGGCTCTAACTGGCACCCACATGCCATGCCAGTGCTTGTAGGCAGAGGATTAATCAACTAAGCCATTGTGCTGGTCTTGGGATCCCCAATTCTATGACTTGAATCACCTCCTGTGTCTTCAATCATCTTTCTTCCCACCTGTATGCCAGCGGGTGTCTGCTGCTTTCCTGTGTCCATTTGTTCATAGCCTCCTCTCTGTCCCTGGTCTACTCACTCCTATCACCCAGGATCATGCCATCTCTGAATCTTCTTCACCTCTCCTTCTCCATTCATTTGAATGTGTTCTCACCCCATTCCACTCTCTTTGAGCTCCTCATTTTCCACTTTTAGAAAGTGTGGGTCATTTTGTGACTTTCTATTAAGGAAGGTCAATCTAATCAAATACTAGCCTTTCTCCAGGTATGTCAACTCACAATGCAGTTACTTATTACTATTTAAGTTACAGATTGCTTGGTTAGAGGTATGAATTTTTAACTGTGTGTATCTAACAGCAACATTTATGTTGGTAACAGCTCATGCATTGTAAGGACTGAAACTGCCAATGTATATGAAGCTGTAGTCCAGATGATGGCCCAGTAGCCTTCAATACATGGTAGCTGTCACAATTATCATTGTTGCCTTTGGAGAAAGTGCTGACTTTGAGTAAGCTAATGCCCAGGACAATCTTTAAAAAATGTTTAAATAGATGTATTGTTATTCTAACTTTCTAAAAATATATATAAATATATACTAATATAAAATATATTCCTAAAATAGCACTTATTTTTCATTATTTAGACATATGCTTACAGGTTAATAAATGCTTGTTAAAGTCTGGAATTTGTTAGTACAAATCTTTCAATAACTGTGGAGAAAAATATGATAAACTCGTGTGAACAATAAACTGTAAAGTGTACAATTAGTTTCTTTGTTGTACTCCAAGTATTGTATGATATGCAGAAGATAAAAAAACTCTATTGAAATTTAAGTGTACAAAAACATCTTAGCTATGGGTGTAGTGGATCAGAAAAGGTACTGTTTAATAAAGATGGAAAAATAAAAGCATACCTATTTATAGGTGTTGACATTTGGCATAAAGTTGAAATGCCACTGGGAGGTCTGTGCACCATATTCGAATGCTTGGGTTCAAGTCCTGGCTCCAATCCCGATTCCAGTTTTGTGCTCATGCACACTCTGAAAGTGGCATGTCATAGATCTAATATTTGTGTCCATCCACATGGGATGTGATTGAATTCCAGACTGCTGGCCTTTGGCTGACCAGGCTGGTCCATTGCAGATATTTAGAGACAGCGAATATGTGGAAACTCTCTGTGTATGTGACTTTCAAAATAAGTTGTGATCATGATAATAGCACTAACAGTTCACAAAGGAACAAGCAGGACCCACTTGTAGAATATTTATTGCACCAACTGGTGAGTTATCATCAATGCTTGTACATTCCTCACTGCTTGCAACAGGCTCTGGGCAAGCTTTTTTTTTCTCTGAATGAGAACATAATTTTCGAACAAATTCCAGATCATTGTTTCTGTCAGAACCAATGTTATATACTAAGTAAATATGGAAACTAATGGTTTTATAATGATATTTTTACAGACTTTACTTATTTAAATAATCTCATGGCTATTAAATTACTACATTGGATTTGGCAGATGAAAGTATCTCTATTTGGCTTTACAAGCTTGTTTGTATCAAACTCTGCCTCTTCCAAAAAAGAAAAAAAAGCAGTAATGACCTTTGGGTGGAGTGATCATGTCATCTTATTGTACAATGATTTGTGTTTCTCACTTACAAATTGAAAAGGCAGCCTGGTAGACCTACATGTAGAAAGATGTATAATTGACTTTGAAATATCGGCTGGCATTCATTTAGGGGAAAAATATACAGAAAAAAAAAACAAGTACACAGAGAAGCATTTGTAAAAGAGAGGAGAGCACCCACAAAGGGTGGGTAGAGAGGGACGAGTGGCCTTGCAGCTCTCCTTTAAGCTCCTCTTCTCTTCCTTCCCCTTGTTTCTCTTTCTGTATAGTCCAAGTTAACCTTCCCAGCACACCTGTTACATTTGTTCTTCGTGGTTAACTGCAATGAGACATCTCCAGCTAGACTTGAGAATTTCTCTGGAGGTTCTTTGTGTGTGCAGAGTATCAGACTCTATACCTGCTCTGTGCCCGCCAACTTCCTGGGTCACTTCCTCTAGAAAGAAGGTCTTTGCCTCTTGGCAGTCTGCCATTTTTCTCTGGAGAAGTTGTCTTCCATTGTTAATCACCAGAGTGACTGCTACCTTGGTTTTGGGGAAAGAAATATGGCTATCTTCCTGGGACAGTGCCTTTTCCTGTAATTGCCCTTATATTGAGATCAAGTGGCATTTTAAAAAAGGATTATGGAAGGTTAAGGAATATTGGGAAGAAGTGAGCTTTGTGCTGCTATCAGAGTGTTTTCATGTATGAAGGCCTATAGATTTCCTATACTTGGGATTGTATTGCCTATCTATAGTATTAAAAATTCAAAACTTTTCTCCAGTTTAAGGTTCATGGCCTAAATCTTCAATTTCTCTGTCATAATATTAAAGTTTTTCCAAAATTTGTGACTATAAAATTACCTTTCTGTTATATCTATAGGTCTTCTAACAGAGTATGTATGTCTATCTGGGAGAGTTACAATTACTTCAATGCACTCAAGGAAGCATGCTGTACTTTTATGATACTTCTACCAAAAATGTAGAATAAGCCAAACATAAGATGTTTTTGAAGTCAAGTTATCCCACAGCAAGCTTGGCTGATTTCTCTTTTATCTCTTCTTACCAAGAATTACAAAAATAACCTTGGGGACCCATACCATGGCCAAGTGTGTTAGGCTTCCACCTGTGGTGCTGGCTATTCCATATGAATGTGAGTTTGGGTCCCAGCTGTATCTATTTCCAATCCAGCTTCCTGATAGTATACTTGGGAAAGCAGCAGAGGATGTCCAGTCCTCATGCTCATGCAGTCATATGGGAGGCCCAGAGCTCTAGGTTCCCAGTTTTAGACTGGCCTAGCTCTGGTCATTGAGGCTATTTGAGTAGTAAACCAGTGGATGCGAATCTCTCTTTCTCTCCCCACTACTCCCACCAAATTCTCTCTGTAAATCTGCCTGCAAATTGAAAAACAACAACAATAACAACAACCACAAAAATCCAAAGCTTGTGTGTATGCACACACACACACACACACACACACACACACATACGAAAAAAAGACAACCTTGACATCTGGATCTGCATTGGATTACACGCACATATTTCTGATTGACAGATATTATGTATCTTTATTATACATGTGATTTGAATTTATTTTTTCTAACCAACTAAAATTTTATTTCCTTGATGAATACCTGCCAACATCCTCCAACAGCAGGCCTCTTCCCTTCTGTGTATTAACTTCTTTGGGTTCCATAAATAAGAGAGTTCATGTGTTATTTATCTTTCTATGCTTGGTTTGTTTTTTTTTAAGGTGATTTCGTCTAGGTTTGACCATATTATCACAGTAACAGGATCTTCATTTATTTTTTTCAGTGTTGAATGGTTTCTTTATCTGCTCATCCATGATTGGACACTTAGCCCATTAGTCATTTTCCAGTGTTACCATAAATTTGTTTGAGTTCTTTATATATTTGTTATATTAAACCTTATCAGATATTTTAGATTTTTTAATTAACTTGCTAATATGCTGAAAAAAATCCATCCATGACATCAAGGGGATTAGTCTTCCAGCTCCCTGCTTATGGCCTGGGAAAGCAGTAGAGGGTGACTCAAAGCCTTGGGACCCTGCACCCGTGGGAGACCCAGAAGAGGCTCCTGGCTTCAGATTAGCTCAGCTCTGGGAGTTGCTGCCATTTAGGGAGTGAACCAACAGACAGAAGATCTTTCTGTCTCTCCTTCTGTCTAAAAAATGACTTTGCGATGAAAATAAAATAAATATTTATAAAAAAAGAAAAAGAATAAACTGCATTAGAACTGCACAGGAACAAAGATGTGAACCAAGCATTCCAATATAACATCATGATACAGGCAGTTTGAAAAACAGCAACTTGATTTGATAAAGAAGGGAAGTGCAGGTTGTAAGTGGAATCTTGAGTTCACAGGCTGCTCATGGTGGAGACCAAGTTTGAAGTGTGTGCGTAAGCAACGGTTTGCTGGGCTAAAGTCCAAGACTGAGGTTGAGTCCTGTGGATGAGCATCCACAGTTGGGCAATTGTCAAGGCAATAGAGCTGAGTGCGTTAAGATATCCTTGAGATATTGACTTCTGTACTTGGGTCATGCTTTTGCCTCCTGGTCTTCAAGCATTGACTGGAGAATGTGAACATGGAATGTGGCTATCAAAGGTTGTGCCACATTAGTTTCTAGAATGGAATTTGACTCCCTAAACAGTTCAACAAAAGATTCAGGCAGTGAAACTTCTGGGTGGGCCTCCTTTCCTTAGAGAATAAGTTTCCCTCTGGCTACCCACTTTTATACTCTATCTTCTCTTGGTAGGACATTTGCTGAATCATATAAGTTGCCATGCTTTTTTTATTTGATTCAAGGAATTTTTTAGTGATCTGCTGTTCATTCAGGAGAAATGTTGTTCATTTAATTTCTAGTATTTTTTAGCAGCTGATTTATAGTTTAATTCCATTATGGACAGAAACACTAGTATTATATGATTTTGGTGTTATTTAGTTTGTTGAGACTTTTTTTTTCTGACATAATATGTGGTCTAGCCTCAAAAGTGTTCCATGTGCAGTAAAGAATGTATATGCTGTAGCTGCTGGTGGAATGTTCTGCAAATGTTCATTAGATTCGCTTGGTCTACAACATAGTTTAACTCTAACTTTTTTTTTTTAGTTTATCCTGGATCATCTGTCCATTGATTAATGCAGGATATTGAAGTTCCCCACAATTATTGCATTGGAGTTTATCTTTCCCTTTAAACTTAATAACACTTGTTTTGCAAATAGGATATACTAACATCATGTGCATATTCATTTATAGTCTTGTTAAACTGACCCCTTTGTTAGTATATATAGTACTTTTTTTTTTACCCCTTTTTACAGTTTTTGTCTATTGCATCTGATAAAAGTATAAGTACTTCTGTTCACTTTTGTGCTCTGTTTACCTTAAATGGCTTTGACAATTCTTATGCTCTCAATCAGCACGTGTTAAAGTGAATTTCTTGCAATCAGCATATCACCGGGTCTTGTTTCTTCATCCATTTAATCAGCTCATATTGTCTAATTTGGTAACTTAATCAATTTACTTCCAAAGTTGTTATTGATGAGTATTGACTCAGTTCAGTGTTACCACTTATATTTGTTTCTTCTACTTATGTAGAGTACTTATATATAGTATAGTAAGTAGTAAGTACTTATATATAGTGTAGTAAGTATTAGGTAATAAGTAGTAGGGAGACAATGTTAGTTTAGGATTTTGCCTTGAAGTTCAGTGCCAGTCCCAGTATGGGAGCAAACACCATGTAAAATCCAAATGCCCATCAGCAGAGGATTGGATAAGAAAGCTATGGTTCATCTACTCCATGGAATACTACTCAGCTATTAAAAAAAACAAAATGCAGTTCTTTGTGGCCAAATGGGCCAAACTGGAAACCATAATGCTAAGGGAAATGAGCCAATCCCAAAAGGTTAAATACCACATGTTTGCCTTAATTTAAGATGATATGATGTTATGTATAACATGTTATGTTTTGAATGTTACATGTTGTGTATAAACTAAAATTGAAATGTAAGTGAGGTGGTCACAGAAGGTGGCTAGGAACTCGCATTTACTTTTAACAAATTGGTTACTCATTACTATGTCAATTAATTCCATAATGATGTAAATTTTTGCTGATGGTATGTTGGAGCTTTCAATTGACTGGGATGATACTCTGCTGTCTCTGTCTTCAGACCAGAGAGGGTATACCTAAGAAGCCGTTGAACTTGACTGGACAATAAGATGCTGGACTCTATGTTGGTATATGCTTGCAATGGGGGAATCTCAACTGAACTTGAGCTGTGGTTATGCAACAAGGTGGAGGAATCCACCATGGTGGGAGGGTTTGGGGAGGGGTGGGGAGAACCCAAGTACCTATGAAACTGTGTCACATAATACAATGTAATTAATGAATTAAAAATAATAAATAATAAAAAAAAAAGAAAACAGAAGAAGAAGAAGAAGAAAAAAGAATGATCTCATTTAACCTCTTACAACAACTGTGTTAAGAATGTAAAGTTAGCTTCCCTGATATATGTTGGAGAAATCGGGACTTGAAAACGTTATATAATTTGCCTAGGGACACACACCAATAAGTAGCTATTTGGACATTTATTTTAGCAAATTTCTTACATGTTCAATGAACAGAGCCATTAAGTTACAGAGGATTGGTGGGAACATGGTTACAAAGTTACAGTGGATTGGTAGACAACAAAATTAAAACCTCAAGGAAGCTGAGACCTAGAGGGAACAGATATTAAAAATGGCACCAAGTCTCAAATGGCGGAAATTTTTGCCACGTTTGAGTCAATCATTAGAGTATTTGCTCATAATATGTAGTTTGCCATTTTTTTTTGTTTTTTAACACAACTATAGACATACCTCCATTGTTATTTCTGTTTTTTTTGTGTGTGTTAATACTTTTCATGCACTTTTTTCAGTTATTACTTCAATATTTTGACAGAATGTCTATTGAAATGACTAATTCTACTGCTTTACAGTTTTTAAAAAATCAAGTTTCTTTCATGTTTACCAATTCTTAATTTCCCTTTTAAAAGTTTCATTTAGGGGGCCCGGCGGCGTGGCCTAGCGGCTAAAGTTCTCGCCTTGAACGCCCCGGGATCCCGTATGGGCACCCGGTTCTAATCCCGGCAGCCCCACTTCCCATTCAGCTCCCTGCTTGTGGCCTGGGAAAGCAGTCGAGGACGGCCCAAAGCTTTGGGACCCGCGTGGGAGACCTGGAAGAGGTTCCAGGTTCCCGGCTTCGGATTGGCACTCACCGGCCGTTGTGGCTCACTTGGGGAGTGAATCATCAGATGGAAGATCTTCCTCTCTGTCTCTCCTCCTCTCTGTATATCTGACTTTGTAATAAAAAATAAATTTTCAAAAAAAAAGTTTCATTTAGGGCCTGGTGAGATAGCATAATGGTTAAGGTCCTCGCCTTGAACGCACCGGGATCCCATATGGGCACCCGGTTCTAATCCCGGCAGCTCCACTTCCCATCCAGCTCCCTGCTTGTAGCCTGGGAAAGCAGTAGAAGACGGGCCAAAGCCTTGGGACCCTGCATCTGCGTGGGAAAAAAGTTCCTGGCTCCTGGCTTCAGACTGGCTCAGCTTCAGCTGTTGCGGCTCACTTGGGGAGTGAAACATCGCACGGAAGATCTTTCTCTCTGTCTCTCCTCCTCTCTATACATCTGCCTTTCCAATCAAATAAATAAATCTAAAAAAAAGTTTCATTTAATTTTTCAAACATTAACCGAAAACTTATTTTTATTGATTATCTCTGCTGATTGAGTTACCAACATAAATCCAGGGAAAATCTGCTAGATAGATTTTGATTACAAAATATTTTCCATTTAGAGGTGGGGTGGGGAAGAATTAAATTCTCCATTTCCTTCTTTAGGTCATTTTCATGTATGTGTGTGTGGGGAAAATCGTGTGAGATTAATCCTGTATCAGAAGGGGAGTCAGCTAAAGAAGAAATTCGCAAAGCAGCAGCTTAGATGTATGTTGGAATTTTCTGACATCACACAGTCATTGCTTTTCTTTCAACTATGGTTACAGGGAATTTCACATGAAAAGAGGAAAGCAAGCTCAGTTCATGTCTCACAGGAAAGAATTTTCCTGTGTACAGTTTCAGTGAGCATAGCTAGATTCACTAAAGATGGTAAAGAGAGAAGCCTCCTGCTGCAGCATTGGGGGAGGGGAGGCGTTTTAAGATAAAGAACTGAGAAATGGTGGAAGTGGTATCTTTTAAGTGCAATGTTACACTATCATTTTCCATTTCTTTTAAAGGTTTATTTGAAAACCTGGGTTGTGCACAGAGAAGAGGAGACATACACAGAAGATATTTCATGCACTAGTTCCCTTCCCAGATGGCAGAATTGGCCAGTGCTCGACCAAAATAAAGCCAGGAAGCAGGAACTTCATCTAGGTCTTCCGTGTGGTTGCACAGCCCCAAAACCTTCATCTTCACTATTTTTTCCAGATGCGTTAGTCAGGAGCTGGATTAGTAGTAGAACAGCAAGCGCTCGAATCAGTACCCATATAGGATACTGGCATAGCAAATAGTGACTTTACCCTGCATTTACTGGTGCCAGCCTCTACTCGCCCTTTCTCATGTACAAATTTCCTTCTCAGATACTTATGCCAGCATATTTAATTTAATTCAGGTTCCAGTGTGTCTGCATCAACCACTTGGAAATGAAGGTAGTAAAACAGAGATTGACTAAGGGAAGTAGCACGAACAACTGCAATGTTCCCAGATGGTGAATGGCAATGGAATGAGTGCCACCCTTGGGTCTCAGGTTTACACCTTTGTCCCTTATTGGGCTCAAAATCAGGTTTTGGTAGCCTTTTATCACTGACCAACACAGCTGCTCCCAGACGGCCATGAACTTGGCCAAGATATATCTCTACAGCTGGGGCAGACCACACAGGAGTTGACAGCTGGAGCTGTTTGTTGACCTCATTTCCAATGATGAGGCAATGACTGCTACCAAGCCATTGAAAATGCCTTAAGCTGGACTTTGCACACACATTATTTTCTCTTAACCTTTGTTTCCCTTCTCCAATATACCATTTTTCCTTCATGCCAATGTTATCATTCAGTTTTGTTTTTATTTGATGAAACTGGCAATTGTCAAAGCCTGTGGAGAGGAGAAGATGAACTTTAGGACAAATAGTTTGTTGGTCAACTATTTACTTGGGGGTTTGGTTTCTTTGAATACATCATGTATTTGACACCCAAAGTAAATACATTTTTGAACATCTCAATTACTTTTGGTAGAGTTCATGAAGTTAAATAAGTGATAATAGTGAACAGATTTGCAAATTGAGCTTTCTATGCAAAATCATGTCATCTTAAAAACAAAAAAGTAATAAGTAAGCTCATTGAAACAAACGTTAAGCAAGAACTGAAATAGGGAAAAGGAACAGAAAAAACCTTGGTGGAAAAAATGAATGATAACAATCTAGCAATTGTAGGAGTATGAAAATGCATTACTCAATGATTTTTATAGCTTAATAGTATTTTAAATTCTTGGTTATTGTGATATTATTCACACAAATAACTGATTACAAAGGAACAAGATAAACAGGGGTGACATTTGGAGCAGCAGCCCATGTTACCATTTGCGATGCCTATATCCTTTACAGTGTCTGATGGAGTCTCTGGCTCTTTTGTCTTTGTTAGGAATCCAACTTCTTGTTCATGTGCCCCTTGGGAGACAGCAGGTGGTGGCTCAAGGCCTTGGTCCCCACCACCCACATATAAGCTCTGATGGAGTTCCAGGATTCTGGTTTTAGCCTGTCCTTCCCCAGGGTTGGAAGCATGAATTGGCAGATCAAAGACTTCGCCTTGTCTGCTGTTGTGTCTTCTCTTTACCTTTCAAAGGAAGCATGAATATACAAATAAAAAAATAATAGCTTACATAAAAGCTAGAATTTTGGTAAGTCAGTCAAATTCCTATTGTAATAGTTTATTATGATTTTTTTCATAGTTTGAAAATGAACAGTTGCCATCAATTCCTGGAAATTTACCCAAATGAAATGAAATCAGCACATGAGACACTTATAGCAGCTCAGTTCACAATAACTCCTGCATGGAATCAACCCAGATGTCTACCAACTAATGGCTGGGTAGGGCACATGTACACACACACCACTCAACCATAAAAAGAATGAATCCTGTTTTTGGCAACAAAATGAAAGTAACTACAAACTATTTCACTTCATGGAATAATACAGTTTCAGAAAGACTTGTCATATATTGTCTCTGATATGTGTCAATTAATGTCGAACATAAAGAATTATATAGGAATGAAATGGACATCTTGTGATACAAGTATCATTTTCAGCTCCTGCTTATAATTCTGTGACCTGTGGTATTTCTAGTTTACTTTTTGTATATTATTGTTAGTGGTGAATAAAGCTTGAATAAAGCTTGTGTTATAAAGTGAGTTGGAATTATGCCTTTGTAAAAAGTTATGAAAAGAAAAAAAAGGAGAAAAGAAGGAAGATAGAAAAGGAAGGGAGAGAAGGAGAAAATATGATTATCTTCTTAGAATTTTATCTGTGAAATATATGAAATTTGATCTTTTATGTTAATAAAAATAAAGTCTAAAAAATTGTATACATAAATGTACCAAGTAACTCAGTGATTCTGCTACCAGATATTTGCATGGGAAGACAACATGTGTTTTCCCAGAGTTGCACCTTTGTGCTAAAGCATGAGTTAGAGCATCACCACCAGCACTAAAAAAATGCCTTGTGCACATTGTTCCTGTCCCAAAACATTCACTGATGTTTATTTCAACTCTGTAGCATTGCCTTTTCTAGCTCTCATGCAAGTGGAGTTATACGCTGTGCATTATTCTGGATATTATCCTTTTATTTGTTTTTGAGGACCACTTGCCTTTTTGGAAGTTTCATGTAGTTTTTAAGCTTCACCCAGGTATAGTCATTTCTTCTTCTTGGCAAATAACCTACCATATATTTCTAAACTGTGTTTACCAAGTGAGAAACATATTCCCTCACTGGCCCTGACCAGTAGATTGTTGCATACCACAGCAAGTGGAAGAGGGGAGCAGCCCCAATCATCCATGTTCAAGAGTTTTTAAACAGTGATCATTCAATCCGCTCAGAGAGCACTGACACATGACAGAAATCAATCAATCAACCAAGCTTAGATCAGTGCACAATACAAATTTTCCAGTCAAATGGGTAAGCTTAAACATCATGCTCTTCAAACTACCCAATCAGTAGGAGCTGCATCCTGATTAGTAGAGAACAACTGAGCCATAGGCAATCAGGCCTTTCCCATTCCATGTACAGAAACCAATTTAGGGAAATCAGCTTATGCCTGAGCATAAGTGCTCTCACTCATATTCCTGGGACTTGCTGAAAACTCAAGGTCTTCCTGAGAATTCAAAGTTATGGGCATGTCTTAGGAAATGTTACAGGAGATCTAGGCTTAGTTGTCATTTTTTTTACTGTTTGTGCTGTCACAGTAAGAGTGGTAAGGTCGTACAACAATATAAAAAGTAACCCTAAAAATCAATTGCTTTTTTATACACAAATGTTGCTGCAAAACTTCACAAACTGGTTAGAGGCATTGTCATATAACATTTAAACTGTGTCTGCTTGCCTGACAAGAAAAAAGCCAAATGCTGATATTGGGGTGGTTAATAAAACAGGCATTTGTTGCAAGCTGCAGAACAAGGAGCTAGGCAGCTATTGCTTAATTCTAAACTCCCCAAGTATTTAGGGGTGAATATTTTTTTAAAAGAATTACTGTTATTTAGGAGATTTAGGAGAGAAAGAGATACAGAGAAGGTGAACTGTTTATTGGTTCATTCCCCAAATAACTACAATGACTAGAACAGAGCTGTTGCAAAACTAGAGACCAGCAGCCTCCTTTGGGTCTCTTGTGTGGGCACAGGTCCCAGCGACTTGTGCCATCCTCCACTGTTTTTCCCAGGCTATAAGCAGGGAGCAGCAGGGAGTTGGATGGGAAGTGGAGGTGCTGGGACACAAACTGGCACCCACATGGGATTCCAGCACTTGTAAGGGGAGACTTAGCCAATGCAGCCATTGTGCCAGCCCACAGATGAAGTTCCTTATAAATAGACAGCTGGAGTACAGAAGTGCATACCTGTAGGATGAATTTACATTTCTCTCAATTTAGTGAATTCATTTTGATAAGGGGTAGGCAAGGACACCTTTTTCTTCGAGAGAAAGACAAGCACCTCTGGGGCTAGGGGGAAAGGCGTGGGTCTGGGCCATGATTTCACTGAGAATGACTCATGAAGCCAGTCCCCTCTACAATGAAAAAAAAAATCCTGGAATAAATTCAACCAAGAATGTGATAGATCTCTATGAAGAAATTACAAAATAAAAAGAAATAGAAGCAGACACCAAAACACTGATAAATTTCATGTTCATGGACTTGGAGGAATTAATGTCATAAAGTCTGTATTTCTCAAAGCAATTTACAGATTCAATGTGACTCCAATCAAAATACCGAAGACATTCTTCTCATTCTAGAAAAAAAGACACTAAAATTCATATGGAAGCACAAGAGGCAATGAATAGCTGAAGAAATCTTAAGGACAACAAAGCTGATGTCATCACAATAGTAGATTTTAAGATGCATTTCAGAGCAGTTGAAATCGAGATAGCCAGAGATTGGCACAAAATCAAGCCTGGAAAGAATGGAACAGAATAGAAATACCAGAAGTGAACCCTCACATCTACAGCCAAGTAATTTTTAACAAACAAACCAAAATAAATCCAAGAAAAAAGAACAATCTCTTCAACAAATGGTATTGGGAAAATTGAATCTACATGTGCAGAAGTATGAAGTAAGACCCCTTCCATGAACCTTGCAAAAATAACAACTGTAAATGGGTCAGATACCAGATCTATGATCTGATACCATCAAATTACTGGAGGAAAACATATGGACACTCTGCAAGACGAAGGTGCAGGGAAAGATTTTTTGGAGAAGACTGCAGAAGCACAAACAATCAAAACAAAATAATTTAAAAAAAAAAAACCAGCAAATTGGATTACATCATGCTAAGACGTTTCTGCCCCACTTAGCATTCAGTAGAGAGGCAGCCAACAGAACAAATGTGTGCAAACTATACAGCTGATAAAGGATCAATATCCAGGATCTAAGAAGAGTTCAAGAAAGTCAAACAATAAAGCAAAACAGTTGATTTATAAACGGGCAAAAGACAGGCCTTTCTCAAAGGGTGAAATTCAAATGACCAACAGATATGAAAAAAGGCTCAGAATCATTAGACATTATGGAAACAAAAATAAAAACCACAATGAGCTTTTATCTCATTCCAGTTAGAATGGCAATCCTCTGAAAACAAACAGAAGAAAAACAAAACAAGCAAACAAATGAAAGAACCAGCGGATGCTGCTGAGGAGATGGGGAAACGGGTTCTCTGAAAATCTGTTGGTAGGCAAAACAAGAAACTGGTGCAACCATTATGTAAGACAGCACAGAGATTCCTTGGATGTTTGAAAACAGATCTATCATACGGCACAGCCATTCTACTCCAGGAATTTATCCAAAAAAATGAAATCATCATAGATGAGAATTATCCATACCCCTACATTTATAGCAGCATAATTCACAATAGCAAAGAATTGGAGTCAAGGCAGATGCCTACCAACATAAGACTGAATAAAGAAAATGTGTGATACATACATATACATAAATATTTATATAAAAATAATATGTATAAAATACTGGTCAGTCATACAAAATAATGAAATCTTGTTTTTGCAACTAAATGGATACAATTGGAAGCAATTAGGTTTAGTAAAACAGTCAGTCCCAAAAGACAAATATCACATGTTTTCCCTAATCTATGATAGCTAATACACAAATATGAAAATATAATCCAAAGGTGTGAGAGTGACACTCTTAAATCTGATCATTGTATACAGTTTTGTTTACACTCTTAATGAACAGTTGTGGCTTTATTTTTACACTTTTGTGTTTGGTTTTTTGCTATTGTTCTTTGTTATTATTATTACTTTTTACTTGCCATTACTGATATTGTTACCTAATGGAGTGTTACACATGGGAAAAATAAACAAAACAAAACAAAAAAACCAATTTTACCGGATACTTACTGATATTTAATGTGATTGTTAAGGAGTAATTTTTATGTTTAAGTTACAATATTATTGGATCAAGAAAAAGAAAACACCTCAATACATTAAAATTTTATCTTTTCTAATATTTTTAAAAATATTTATTTTATCTTTATTTTGAAGGCAGATATATACAGAGAAGAGGAGAGACAGAGAGAAAGATCTTCCGTCCAATGATTCACTCCCCAAGTGAGCTGCAACGGTTGAAGCTGAGCCATTCGGAAGCCAGGAGCCAGGAACTTCTTTCCAGGTCTCCCATGTGGGTACAGGGTCCCATATCTTTGGGCCGTTCTTGACTACTTTCCCAGGCCACAAGCAGGGAGCTGGATGGGTAGCAGGCAACTGGGATTAGAACCGGCACCCATATGGAATCCCGGAGCACTCAAGGCAAGTGCTTTAACAACAATGCTATCACTCGGGCCCTCTAATAATTTAATATTTCATTTAAAAAACAAGATTTATTTCCTTTTTTTGAAAGCGAGATTTACAGAAAGAAGGAGAGACAGAGTGGAAGATCTTCTGTCCATTGATTCACTCCCCAATTGGTCGCAATGGCCAGAGCTGAGTCAATCCGAAACCAGAAGCCAGGAGCCAGGAGCCAGGAGCCAGGAGCTTCTTCTGGGTCTCCCACGTGGCCGCAGGGTCCCAAGGCTTTGGGCCATTCTCTACGGATTTCCCCGACCACGGGCAGGTTGCTGAATGGGAAGTGGAGCAACCAGGACATGAACCGGCACTCATATCGGATCCCGGCTTAAGAAAGGCCAGGATGCAGCCACTGGCCATTGTGCTGGGCTCCACTCCCATTTTTGAAATATGGTGTGATAGTAACAGGTTGAAGTGATTTGAAGTACTTCTGACCTAAAGGAAAGCTAACGTTTTGCTTAATGCTTATTCATGAAAGATGCTATTTTAATTTGTGTGAATACATCCGACACTGAAATCAGAGAAAGGAAAAGAAAAAAAAGTATTGTGTAATAGAGACATTTCAAAATTCAAAATGTGGTAGAAAAATAATGAAAAGATTTATTTTCATGCACACTAGTTTAAATGGATGAAACTTAACTGTAATAAGCATTTTCCATATAATTTGAAGACTTTTCATATGCATATAATAATATGTATTTATGTATGTTAATATGTTTATATATTGTACAACTATTTCTGGATTATGAGATTGGGTTATTTACCAAGGAAATCCAGAAAAATAAATTTAGAAAATTAGACAGTGGGAAAATTCATTATGTCAGCTATTTTTGAAACTGTTAGGAAAAAAGCAGGTACATGTAAACAATAGCCTAATAGAAAATATGATTTTTGACATTTTTCTTTTTACCTTTTTTAAAAAAAGATTTCATTTATTTGAAAGGCAGAATGTTAGGGTGAGAGAGAATGATGTACTGCCTGTTGGTTTGTGCTTCCAAATGACTGCTGCTGCTTGCACCGGGCAAGCTGAGCCCTCCTGCAGGAGGGCCAGAGACTGGGCCATCTGCCGCTGCTTCCTCCGCCTTCCCAGCAAGAGACATCCAAAGCAGAGAGCCTGGGATGTGAGCAGGCATACTAATAGCAAATGCTGCTGCGCTAAGTGCCAACTCAACCCACTGAAATAGTTCTATTTCAATTCCAACTCCGAACATAAAATATCTCTAAAGGTAATTCTAAGATGTTTAACTACTAAGTGAATAAAAGGCTAAATACTTCTTGAGGGTCACAAAAATCACTGGAAAAAATACAAAGATACCCTGTTGCTGTGAATGAAAAATACATGATGTAAATATGTCAGAACCCCCAAACTTATAAATTCAAAATTATGTCAATTATTAATATGGTACATGTGTGATTCTTCTACTGATATCAAATGAAAATAATAGATAAATTAACATATAAGAATTTTAACAGGATCCTGAAAAAGAAAATTAATGAGTAACTAATCTTATTGTTTCTAAAATACATGTATAAAAAACACTAACAATTAAAAATCATGTAGTCCTCATGAATAGATTGGCAGGAATAAGAATCAACAATCTGAAATTCATGTGCAATTTTAATTTATATGTGAAGGTATAAATATATTAAATTTTAAATAAGTAGGACTTACTTATACCAAGTAGTCAGATTTTTCAAAGTAATTGCAAAATCCTATGCAAAAAACAACAGCAAAGCTATTATTTTAAAGCAAGAGAAAGCTGCTTAGTGCACTAAACCCAGAATTCCTAAAGTGACCATTAGAACCAAAGCAGACCATCTATCCAAACAAAATAAACTTCTCTCTGGTGAAAAGAATCACTAAAAGAGCAAAAAAAATTTGGGGGAAAATTGCAACATATATGGTCACAGTATTTCTGATTTTGATTTATAATTTTATTGATATGTGATTATCCCAACACATATCACTGAGTTCAAATCCCACCATTTAACTGAGCAAAGAAATAGGGATATAGATTCAACCAAATAACCGTGGGAAACGGAAAGTCCATGAAAAGTGTTATCAGCTTAAAAAAATATGTTTATTTATTCATTTATTCATTCATTCAATGATTGAAAGTCAAAGACACAACCAGAAAGGTAGAGTGACCTTCCGTCTGCTGGGCTGTTTTTGAATGACCACAATAGCTGGACCAGGCTGACGACCAGAGCCAGGAGCTCCCTCATGGTCTCCCACGTACCTTCACTACTTTTCCTTTTCTGTCCAGAGTACGCACTCATCTTTCTAGTTTTGCACCCACTATTTCTTTCTCTAAAACTTCTCAGCCTCTCATGGGTTTTGTGAGTTGATGCTTTCGCAGCGTTGTTACTGATTACAAAACATCTGAATGATAAGGAACATGTGTTTTCTTTGTAAGTGCTTTTAACGGAAGGTTTGATGAAAGAAAGATGATTGTAATTACTCGTTCATTATTATTCAGAGTCTCCTCCAGCGTCCTCAGTTTCTCGGACCATTCCTGGGCAGCAGATGGTGGCCAGCTAGCTGGTGATGAGTGGTCTGGAATCTAAGTTAAGAAACTTGTCTGAGGAAGCCAGACTCAGGCCTTTCAGTGTGTTTGCCATTATATTATCTTCCTCCCATTTTATCCCCGTATGTAACCATAAGGAGTCCTAGGGTACCTTATGCCCCACCAAGACATAATCAAACTTTGTTATTTTTTGTTTCTCTTCATTTTCCAACCCCTAGAGAATGGGATTGTATGTTCTTTTTTTTTTATATAATATCAGCTTCTTGAAATTTTTAGTTTCAATTCAGCCTGCTCTTCATTCTGTGTCACCAAATTTAACAACTTTATTAACATTTTTGAATCAAACCTTTGTCTCCAGTGAGAACAACTGCATCTATACCTTGTTTGCCTTTGGTTTTTACTTTGGAAATCAAAGCCATGAGACTGGGAATTTGGAATATTTCAGGATAGTTTTATTTCTTATTGAAAAAGTGCTAGGCAGTGACAAAGACTTCCGTCCAGAGATTCTCAGATATTCATCTGAAATACACATGTCCCGCTAGCCACAGTTTTAGTTGTGAACATGGTAATGTGAACTGTAACTTATTTTTTGTGCTCATATATCAAATAATCTTTATGTGTTATTGGATATCATTTGAATAATGCAATTATTTTCTATTCCTACATAATAAATCGCCATACAATTAGCAGTTTAAGACACTTAACATTTGTTTTCTCAGGTTCTGTGGATCATTTCACTGAGTCCTTTGCCTGGCAGTTCACAAAGCTGCAAGTAAGATGTCAATCAGTGGTGTGGTCTCATGTGAGGCTCAGCTCCTCTTTTAAGCTCATATGCTTGGTGATAGAGTTCATATTCTTGCAGCTGAACTGGTAGCAGCCTGCCTTTTGCAGGCCAGAGAATCAAGGATCTTAAATGCTTCCAATGTTGCTGACCTCTAAACTTCTATTTAAATGGCTTTTCTTTTTGATGAACTCAAAATCACCTTATCAGGGATAATAGCTTTATCTACAAAATCCTTCCATCAGAACTATTTGTTGGGCCATGATCATTACATGGTATTTCATCAACTTTGCCATGGTCTATTGTTTAGGAGTGAGTCATAGGTTCCATTTGTGCTCAAAGGAAGGGATTTACAGAAGGGGAGGATTGCTTAGAGTTCATCTTGGTGTATGTCTGCCATAAAAATCATTGTATAGATCAATTAAAGATTGCATTTTGTTTAATTTGCTCACCATTCTGAAGAAATATGTCATTAGCAGCAAACCCACTCAGCCATGTACAGTAGACCAGGATGTGGTCATCAGGATTCACACTGAGGGGCAACATCTGGGCTAGGGCTTATGCCAGACTCTTCCTTTCAGGCGTGAAAGCATTCAAGGAGAAGGCACAAAAGTGTGCTGGAAAGCAAATTTTATTTAAGATAAAAGGGGAAACACACTCAACAAATACACTCAAAATGGAAGTGCAGGCAAGTTGTGTGTGTGTGAGTGGGGGGGGGGGTGCATGTATATAATGGTAACCAGGAAGGTATGAGCAAGCCAGCAGTCCAAGCATGATTTAGGCTGTTACTTTATATTTTAAGAG
This sequence comes from Ochotona princeps, assembly GCF_030435755.1. NCBI lineage: Eukaryota > Metazoa > Chordata > Mammalia > Lagomorpha > Ochotonidae > Ochotona > Ochotona princeps. Next base: position 29,390,936 of record NC_080838.1, on the reverse strand, counting down.
GCTTTTGTGATGATTTGTGCAGTATGGCTTAATTGAATATTCAAAGGTATGGAGTTTGGGATGAGGCTGGAGTAACACACATTTCCATGCCTCTTTTTGTGTTATGGCCACTAAGTGCATGATGTGGGGGAGGGGCAGTGCCAGACATAGTAATCTTATAATGACATCATAATAACCTACAGGCTTTCCTAGAGGCACAGGCCACAGTGCTTTGGGTATTTCCAGCTGGTGCTGGTTCTAAGTTTGCAATGTTGCAGAGCTTGCAGCTATTTTTGTACAGACAGGGAGGCATGGTGGTACATGGAAGGCAGGTTGAAGCAGTGAACATACAGGGGATCTGGGTGGTATGCACTGGGCTGTCATGTTGGCTGGGATGGATTGTCATGTGGGTGGAAACTGCAGCTGCTTTGCTGGCTGGTCAGGGCTTTGGCATAGCCCATGGCACTAACATGTTATCAGCAGGAGCTGTCACATGGCAGGTCAGACTTAGTTGCTTCAAGAGCTAGATGGAGCTGTTAAATCAAAGCACTTCTGTTTGAGCTCTCTTATCTCAATTATGCCTTATAGAATGTAGAACTTGATGTACAGAAATGGCTAGGTTGTTTTTTTAGAAACTATTCATTTGTATTCTTCATGAGATAGTTAAAATGAAATGTTAAATATCACATACAAAGGTGATCTGTGTTGCAATATAAAATTAATTTTCAAGCAATAAGTACACAATTTTGAAGCATTTATTTTAAAAAACGGAAGAATGGAACTAGTTAGGTTGAAATATTTTAGAAGAGTCAGATCTATATGCCTCTTGCCACTTTTTTTTAATGTAAAGGAACATATTGTCCTAACCCTTTAGCACAGAGTAATTTATTTTATCAATTTGAGGATACAGGGGATCTTGAATGAGCTAATTTAAAAGTTGAATTGTGACGCTGACTTGAGTATAAGGTATGAACAATTACCTGAGGAGGGCAAGGGAGTTCATGGGTCATCTGCCATTTTAAAGCTTCTCATGCAAGAAGATAGAAGAACCTGGGCAATGGAAACCCAATGTGGGAGGCAGATTTGGAACCCTGGCACAAGGCACTTAATAGGAAACTTTGTTATATGTATAAGGGTAACCTAGGATTAAGAGCAGACATCATGCAGTATGAAATGTTTTACTTGCTGATGTTTAAATGAGCAACTTCTGAAGCAATGCAATTTATTTGTACACAAATAATTTATTAGTTCTTTAAAGATATTTTTCACAAAATGGAAAAGAAACTCACCACACTTGTTCCTTTTTCATTTTCTGTATTTCTGTCTTTCCTTCGCCCATCCTCTTTCCCATCTTTGGAAAGACCAACAGAGATCAGGCAACACGTTCACATTTAGGCTGTATTAGGATAGTACTACTTGCCTGCAAAGTCTGTGCATGGCTTGCCTGTTGCACAGACAGAATAATCATGGGATCTCTCTAGAGGAACCATTCATTCATGACTGTTCTGCTTTAATACTCGTCTCACCTGTTAAAAGTTCCAGAGAGCCTGAAGGAGTGACTTTTTTATTCCATGGAGAGAACCATATTCTTGGCCAATAGGCTTACCTGCTTCACCATATGAAGATGCTGGATTTGTGGATATCTGAGCTTTTATAATGGAAATTCAAAGGAAGAAATTCAATACTGGAAAAGGAATCAGTTTCTTAAACTTCAGGATCAAAGTAAGGCTTTGAAAAATTTCAGGGCGAGATAACTTATTGGAACATTTTAGTCTCTGATTCTCATATTTAACTTCAAGACAACCTCCTCTAGGGTGATAAAACAGCAGTTAGCTTTAGAAGTCGACATTCATATGTCATTTCTTAAAAAACAAGTATGTTACCAGTATGTAGCTAAGATCACAGAGAGAGTAGCTGACTTTGACTATGACACACATAGATTACTAGAAAAACTAGAAGGACTTCATCAATGACCATATATAGTTATTTGGAAAGAGAAAAAGTTCCTGTAAAACCAAACCATCTGATAATTTTCCAAACATAAGCTTAGATTCTGAATGTGAATTATTCTGCTCCAAACCTAGAAAGGGGAATGCAAAGTAAATGCACCTGCCATAGTTTGGTGTGTTAGTGATTTTTGCGCTAGAAACCACTGCAGATACACATCGATGTCAATCTAACCCTCAACATTTTCTAACCATTTCCCTGAACACCTTGCTTTTTCTATACTTGTTTTCATCCTAATGTGAGTAGTTTTGGGAGGAAAAAAAAGACACAAATTGTGCAGTAGCCTTTCTGTCTGCACGATGATGGCTGTGGATTTTATCCTGGTTTGTGACTCTGTCCACTTGTGGCATTGAGCTTGTCTGCAGTGATGGGTTCAGAAACAAGTGATCTTGTAGTTCCAACTAGCATTTTTGGAAATAAGGATCAAATATCAAAAGAACAGTTTTTGTGAGGGTCAATTCAAAGACTGAAAAACTGATGGCATAAATAAGGTCAGCCAAAGCATTGTCAGAAGCCAAGGGGGATCGGCATGCGTAGGGTGCGTGTAGGCATGTGCAAGTGTGTATGTCTTGGGTATATGTGAATTGGTGTGTGGTGGGTGAATCTCAGCCATGAAAACAAGCCGTTTCTGGAGGCTACATTCTGAAGTTTCTGAGAATAAAGAAGCTACTCAGGCATGCATGATTTACCCATGTCCTGCACACATCTGTGTGTAGATTTGGTAACAGAAAGCCAATGTGGTCTATGGAATTCGGTTACAGCTGGGTTCACCAAGAGTCCATTCGTCAATGATTCATCATCAGCTCACTGGGGCTTTTGAAATTTGGGTTCTTCTTCATGCATCAGCCCCTCTATGCAGGCTGGTAAATTTTTCTTTAAGTGACACTGCCTTTCTTCACCTTGTGGGCATACTTTTCCATCAAATTACATCTGCATTTCCATATTCGCATGGCGGAGAGCAACCCCTGCATGACGATGCCTGGAATCAGCTACATGTTTTTCTCATGTGTTATCTTTGTGTTAGCCACCTCTCATGCCTCAGATCTCACTCGTGTTTGCTTCACTTCTTGCTTGACCACTGAGTCACTGTCTCTGTCAACTTTTAGTATCCTTCCTAAGATTTCAAAATGTTTCATCATCCTCCCATTTGCCTCTTAAGACCTGATTTCAAATGATGTCCTGTATTCTGCTTGCCACTCTTTATTGTAGACAATTATATATATTTTTAAAAGATTTATTTACTTTTTATTGGAAAGTCAGATATACAGAGAGGAGGAGAGACAGAGAAGATCATCTGTTCAATGATTCACTCTGTTCTTGACTGCTTTCCCAGGCCACAGCAGGGAGTTAGATGGAAAACAGGGTCGCCAGGATCAGAACTGGTACCCATATGGATCCTGACCCATGAAAGGTGATGATTTAGCCACTAGGCTACTGTGCCAGGCCCCATAGAGAGTTTCTAGTTTTTGGTCATTCCTAACAGCATAAGCATCTCTATTGTTATAATAGCATGCCTCCCACTCTAGTTCATATTTTCACATCCTTTTTGTTCATTACTGTTCAAGTTTTGGTTCCCCCAAATAATTCATAAACTCCATAGGGAAATAAAAATCTAGCTTCTCATGATTCCTTATCAAATCATTCTGTTCCAAACCCCCGCCCCCCATATATGGCTTATCATTCTAATCACTCTTAGGCAAGGAATTAAGTTTTTTCCCTACCTATTATTCACTTGATAGTGTTGTCATCTTAGGTGAAATTAAATCACATTTTGCTGTGTTTCTGTCCAATGGATAGTGGCTGGATAGAAATTCAGAACCCTGGAGATTTATCAAGGCACCTTTTCCAGCTTCTATAGCCACATGGCAGTCTTACTATATTCCCCAGTTTCCATTCCCTTGCTCCCTGAGCAAGCTCCTGGGAAAGCAGAAGTTAGTCCAAATACTTGGGTCCCCATGTGGCAGAGCTGGATAAAGTTCTTTGCTTCTGTTTCTTGGCTTCTACCTGTCCAGGCATTGCCATTATGGCCATTTTGGGGAATGAACCAAAAGATGTGAGATGTCTCTCCTTCTTGTCTCTGCTTTTTCCTCTTTGTATAATTCTGCACTCTATGTAAGTCAATAAATTATTTTTTAAAAAATGCATACTTGGACAAATGCATAAATTTCAAAAAGTTTTGAACTGAAACAAACATCTTGAAGTCCCACTTTGTATGAAGCTTTTGCAGTATTCTTGCAAGTGTACATGGGCATATCCACCTGTATCTAGTTTATTATCTGACTCCCTTGAAGGGTGAAATCTCCTTGAGGAATGGTACTATTTTAGTTATTCATTTCTGTTTGTCCATGGTTCCTATTAAAATGTTCAATAACCCTTACTGACGAAATGAAGAAAGAAATGACTAACACATCCATGAACAGACCTACACTGGGCTCCACTGGACCACTTTTCTGCTTTTCATCACAGGATTCTCACTCTTGCTCTCCCTTTTTCTCTTTTTTTCCCTCCTTTTCAGAATCAATATATTCTTTTGTCTAGCCCAAGCAAAGCAATTAAGAGGTCATTGTGTTGTTCAAGAGTTCCCTTGGGTTAAGTAGCAATGTGAGGTAATGTATTTAATGTTTTTTCCCCAAAATAAAGACGGTAGTCTCTCCAAGGAGGACAAAAATTTCCTAATTGTTTTCATAGATTGATAAATTATGTATAATCATGTGGTGAAGTACATTGTGCTAACTGACAAAACAGTGTGCAATAAGAATTAAATTAAATTGATGATTCTAGATTAGTGTTCTAAACAATTTTCCCTTTTTGAAAAGTCTATGTATAGTTTGGAAAAGTGCAAGCCATCTCCTTACAACGTGCTTTTTGCAGCTCAACTCACACTCTCCCATGAGTTTGCCTCTCTTATTATTTACTTTTTTCTCAAGGAATTTTCTTCAATTTTTGCACCTGTTGCTGTTTCTGCCCAGAAATTATCTTTGTAGAAATACACATTTCTTTTTGTAAATATGTACATATTGTGCTTTCCATGACAATCTTCTTGGCCATCCTATCTAAAGTTTCACCTTCTCACATTTTCTACGCCTTTTGCTGATTCATTTTTCTTCCTGAGGTATGATCGCAATTCAATGTGCTACACGTTTAATTTATTTTCTGATATACTAGAATACAGATTTCATGGGGAAAGATTGGTTTGATTTGTTCTCAGTGACATCCTGCATGTCTGGCACACTACGGTGTAGTTAATATTGGGTGTGAATAAATGAATCTTTTCAGGATAAATGGCAGATCAACATAGGAAGGGTTGACTTAGATGTTACCAATTCTGGATGTTTAAAAAGATTTGCTTATTTTTATGGAAAAGTTAGATTTACAGAGTGAAAGAGAGCCAGAGGGAAAGATCTCTCATCTGCTGTTTCACTCTCTGAGTTGAAGCGATGGCCAAGCTGAGCTGATTCAAAGCCAGGAGCCAGAAGCCTCCTCCACGTCTCCCACACAGGTTCAAGGTCTCAAGGCTTTGGGCTGTTTTCTACTGCTTTACGAGGGTACAAGTTAGGAGCTGGAAGGGAAGTGGAACATCTGGGACACAATCGGTGCCCAATGGGATCCCTAGCATGCAAAGTGAGGACTCCAACCACTAAATTACTGCACTGGGCCCTGCAAGTCTGGATTTTTGATTCCTACTCTCTGTCTCTACCTAGGTAAGGTTGGGCAAACCACTTAATTTTCCACTTCTATAAAATGAGTTTGATAATAGCACCTTGATTATATTTGAGATTTAGGAAGACTAGAAATAATGAAAGTCCACAAGGCACCTCTTAGCAAACAATTATTTGAATTAAATATAGACCATAATATGTTTGCCTGCTAAGCAGGCAGGAAAATAAGCAAGGTACATCAGCCTTCCTCAAAATTATTAATGGCGGACCGAAACTTTCTAATACGTTGGGAAGAGGAAATGTTTTCCATCTTGGAGACCATATTCAAGATCAGCTAGTAATGCATTGTGTCCTTTGAGTGGGAACAGGTGGACTATTGGTTTTTGTGAAACAGTAGTTCAGTCAGTGGTGTTTGCAGACCTTTTTGATTGCCCTGGCCGATTGGGGTTATGGTGGTGCTACTGGCCCTTAGCACTCTACCTGCACAGTGTGGTCTCCCACAAGTAACTTTTCTGTCCCAAATGTTTTGCACACTTTCTAGCTGGAAAATATTCCACTCTGAGAATCATCTCCCTTATGAGCCACAGGATGAGTAACTTTTACTGAATGGTCTAGAAATGTTAGTCTGGAAATAACATGGGATATAAGAATTTGACAAGGAATTAATAAATATTAGAAAACATGGGGGCAAAAAAACTTTCAATATGTAATTACTGAAACACATGTTAACACAATAGAAAATGTTCATTAGCTGCTACCTTGGACAACAGTATGTTTTAAGATTTACAAAAGGGATCATGAAGCTATCTAGTGCAAGAAGAACATGACTTTAAATTCTCATGTCTTCTTTAAAGGCTAAATTCCGGGGGGGGGGGGGCATGGGAATGAACATTCTTAGAAAGTGTAGTGCTTGAGATTTGGGTTGGATTTGTGTAAGCTCGTGTTTCATAATGCAAATGTTTTTTGACTGTTACAAATATATTTTCTGAAAAGAGATGAGAGTGATAATAATTGCAGTCTCTCAATTCTGTTCTTAAAGTAGCTGCTCTTTCTAAATGTCCTGATGGCAAATTATATTCCATTAGGGAATGGAATAAAAATGGGAATACAAGCTTGGAAATAAAACTGGACATTCTACATGGCTGAGAATTATTGTAGGAACAATGAATAAAAAGAGCTGACTTTGCAACAGAGTAATTCTGGGTAGGAAGAGGTTTTGTCTTCACAGAAACCCAAACCACAAGTCTTCGTAAATCCAAATTCTTTCTTTCTGTGGGCAAAAGTGATTGAAAAAGTCTAAAGAATGCAGAACATGTTATTTCCCAAATGGGCTCATTTTTTAAAAAATTTAAAGCAGTATTGCTATTTTGATGTTGATGCATAATCAAAAGATCAGATTAAGAGTTTTAAAGACTCTTGTACCCAGATGAATGACCTAAGAATATAAAGTATTCTTCAACTCAAGGATGTGTTCTGTGGGTGTGTTTTGAAAAATTATTCCTTACATATTTTTATATGACTTCCAAATGTGAAATCTCTCCTGTTACAATGCACACAGTTTGGAATTCACCCTCCTTTGTATGATGTTTATTGTGCTTGACTACAGATTATGATAACCTTGAAAGACATTGTTATTTCTTGTCCTCCTTCACAAGAAACTATTAATGACAATTTACCTTGGGGCAGCGGTCAAGAGAGCTAAGGGTCATGAAAAAAAGGTTGCCTCTGAGCACTGTATTAATATCTGGCGAATGTGCCTTATCACATTGGTCTGGGTCTTTTGCTGTTCATTTCCTGGTGATAAGATTCCTGGGCTGAGCAGGTCTTCCGGAAGTAAGCCCACAGGGCTGCCCAGCACGTTTATTTTGGGAAGGAAATAATCAATTTAGAGCTATTACTGCAAGAGTCCTTATCGAGCTCATTTCCTCATCTAATGCTTCACAAGCTAACATTACATGTGTAGCCCAGACTTCAAAGGAACAGCATTGTGCTTTGTAGCTTTTATTAATGCAAAATTTCTCTGAGGGCACCAAATGTTTGTTATTAGCATGACTACAATCCACAGACTTGCAAACGTAAGTCATTTAAAAAAAAGCATACACTTGGGCTGTTGTAGCCTGGGATACGACTGATGCCAGGTTTGTGTTACTGGTGAACTCCAAGGACTAGGGCCAAGAGTGGATGCCAAGTGGAGTAACTGCCCACAATCTTGATATTTTTTTTTTGCTTACTTCTCGTCCATGATGCCTCAAGGTGTATTGCACATAGTGACTTAGTCTAACAGCAATACCATTTAAATAACATAAACAGGCTGGTCCACACCTTAGTAACAATAAATAATTTTTTTTCCCTAGCATGGCACTGTCAAATTCAAGCCCTTTCTACACTGAGAAGGTTTTAAGTTTCTAAGAATAGAAGGAAAGAAAACATTTGAGCATGGCTGGAAACACTTGAAGGAAGGAGAGAGTTAACTTCGCAGCATGTGACTTCCTTATTAGAACCATGAGTGATTAGATGTGGTATCTCTCAAGTGCAGGTGATTTGATGTTCTTCTCAAAATGGTGCACCTTCTTGCTCTTGACATTAAACATGAAAATATCAGTTCCCTTTTGTTATATACTTGACTAGACAATGTGGGCAGAGTGTTCCCTTAGTCCAGCAGGAGCAAACTCCACTTGGGCAGAGGCACAAGGTGATCATTTTAATGATGTGTTAACTAGACTGGGTTCACATCCTTGTCCACTTGAACACTTTTTCACTTCCATTTAAAGTTACTGTTCCATTAACTTACCAAAACCTCCTAAGGGTTTTCTTTTTATATACAGATTAAGCTTGCTTCAGAAAAATCTAGAAACAGGGGTGCCCACTCTCAGGCCTCTTTGGCTTTCTGGAGACTGGTGCTGCAAATGAGCTGCAGCTGCACCCTAGGAGTGAGTCTCATGTTCAGATTGAAAAAGCAAAACATCCTTTGGAATTTGGCTAGCTCTTTAGGAAAAATAGGATTAAAATACGGAAATTATAGGAAAATCATTAGCAGTTGTTCAGTTAGTTTTCTGTGTCAATAGACTCTTGTTTAATGTTTCAGATATTTGAGCAGTACTATAAGGGCTTTTGTTTAGTTTCCTACACATTAAAAATAACCCAGCGCTCAGCCAGCTTCCTAGAGTATGGTTATAAATTAGGAAAAGAGACAGTGGAGAGTGATATGGAAACTCTAAGTTAGAATAAACTTAGAATAAAATTCTACTAGCCAAACTGAAGTTCATGAAATGAAGACATATATCATAAAAAGGCCTTTTTTGTGTTATATTTATCAAAATACCTTTATACCAATTATCTGTTAAACCTCAGAAAATTGCTAAAAAGGGAATTATTTTAGAGAAGGGTATTCTATCCAATTAAAAAAAATTGTTCAACTCTAAAAAAAATCTATGACACGGATTTTAAAGACAGGATATCAATTTTTTTAAAAGATGTATTTATTTTTATTGAAAAGGCAGGTTTACACAGAAGAGAGACAAACATCTGTCCACTGGTTCATTCCTTAAGTAGACACAATGGATGGTGATAAGACAATCTGAAGTCAGGATTCAGGAGCTTCTTCCACGTCTCCAACACGGGTTCAGGTTCCCAAGGCTTTGGGATGAGCTCTACTGCTTTCCCAGGCCACCTGTAGGGAGCTGGATTAGAAGTGGCACAGTGGGATATGAGTTGGTGCCGGTATGAAATTCTGGTGCATGCAAGCCAGTAGGCTACAGCGACAGGCTGGAATATCAATTTGTATTTAAAATATAATTTCATATTTTCAGGCCTGGCACGATAGCGTGGTGGTTAAAGTCCTTGCCTTGTACGCGCCAGCATCCCATATGGGCACCAGTTCTAATCCCAGCATCCCTGCTTCCCATCCAGCTCCCGGTTTGTGGCCTGGGAAAGCAGTGGAGGATGGCCCAAAGCCTTGGGAGCCTGCACCCACATGGGAGATCTGAAAGAGCTCCTGGGTCCTGGCTTCGGATTGGCTCAGCTCCAGCTGTTGTGGCTGCTTGGGGAGTGAACCATCGGGTGGAAGAGCTTTCTCTTTGTCTCTCCTCCTCTCTGTGTATCAGCCTTTTCAATAAAAATTTAAAAAATTAATGTTTTCATATAAATCTTCGAAGAAATATTTTTTCTAAATCTTATTTTCCATGATACAGTTTTACAGGTATGGTTATTCCCCCCTCCATTTCTCCTTCCCTCCTCCCCATCCTCCACCCTACTATTTTCCCTCAATTATTACAGTAGTGTCGTCCATCAGCAATAGTCACATGTCCAACATTTTGCTAAGTGTATCATGACATTGTACGTAAAGACAATGCTAGAAATTCTAGTATCACATTGTCAAGGTATATTTAACAACTGTATTGGGAGTTTTCCTCTTAATCAGGAGTAGAGATGCATACTGCAACGTATCTTCACTTTCACATATTCTAGTCTCTTATATAGTCCATTTGTTCTAGTGCCTGAGTGAGCTGTCTTTGCTGAGCTTCTGTCTTGTCAATCTGTCCACTGAGGTTAATGGATTGTTAAGGTCCCCCACTATTATTCTGTTTGAATCTATTTCTCCCTTTGAATCCATTAATGTTTTTTCATGAAGCTAGGTATCCTGGTATTTGATGTGCATACATTTATTGTCATGATATCTTTTTGCTGAATGGATTGTTTAATTATTATGTGGTATCTTTCCTCTCTTAATGCTTTTTACATTAAGTCTATATTGTTAGATATTAGAATGGCTACACAGCTTGTTTTTGCTTTTCATTAACCTGGAATGTGCTTTTCCATCCTTTCATTTTCAGTTTCAATGTGTCTTTGGTAGTGAGATATTTCTCCTGTAGGCAACAGATAAATGGGTCCTGTTTTTTGATCCAGTCCACTATTCAATGTCATTTGAATGATGAGCTTAAGCCATTTACATTCTGGGTTAATACTTATAAGCAGTGATTTGGTCATGTCATTTTTTAGCACTGTGTTTCTCATTGTTTGAATTAGGTTTCCTTTGATCTTTTATTGAGATCTTCTCCACACCTGCCTTTGGATTTGGTAGGTGTTCTTTTTCTCTGTGTGTAGCACATCATAAGCTGTAGGACTGGTCTGGTAGAGGTGACCTCTTTCAGTTTCTGTTTGTTTCAGGAGTATTTTATTTCATTTTCAAATACAGAGTAAAAGGTTACTAGGTATGTTATTCTGGGCTGACAATTTTTCTTTTTTTGGACTCTGGAATATGTCACTCCATTCTCTTTTGTCCTATAGAACTTCCTCTGAGAGATCTGTTGTGTGTCTGGTTGAATTTCTTTTTTAAGTAGATTGATTTTTCTCATGTGCATATTTAAGTGTCTTCTCTTTATATTCTACTGAAGAGATCTTGATTATTACATGTTGTAGTGAGAAGGGCTTCTGGTTGAGTGTATTCAGGATTCTGTGCCCTTTGTGTATTTGGTTCCTCGTTACTTTTTCTATGTTAGGGAAATTCTCATTTATGATTTCATAGAATACATCTTAAACCCAGTATCTCTTTTCTTGCTTTCGGGAACTTCCGTAACTCCTTTTTTGGGCCTTGTGATGTTGTCATGTAATTCTTGAATGTTTTACTTAGCTTGGCTCAATTCCTCTTTCAGCTTTCCTTTTCAGCATTTTCACAGGAGGTGTCTTCCCGTTCTTCTTTTTCTAATTTTTCTTTTATTTTGATGATCTTTACATACTTGATTAGGGTGATAAGGGTCAAGGGCTATAGGAAAGTGGGTAAGACCATTCTCTTTTTCCTTCCTGTATCTGAGGGAAGGGGAGAGAGACAAAGAGAGAACCCACACCAAGCTTCCCAAATATCCCAGGGGTCCCTGATGTGGGGTATACTCTGAGGGCACTGCTAAAGTGGTTTTGATAGTTAAACTGTTCTGAGTTACTGCCAATCTCGCCATTCCAAGCACAATGAAATCTCTTCAGAATCCACTGGCTGACATAGTCCACCTTAGTGTCTCCACTTATTAGTATTATTATTATTTGATTTGTTTCAACATTGCTATTTCCTGCTTAACATACACCTTAAATTCTTTGAATTCTCGTATGTGCTTCTTTAAGGTTTAGAACAATTTTTAAAAATTATTTTTGTGTTAGGTCCTCGGTGTCTTCCTCAGTTGATTCTGAGTCAAAGGAGATTTTGCTCTTTTGCAGGAAAGGTGTCAGAAATCTCATCCACTGTGTCTGTGCCTCTTCTTTTGCTCTTGGCCACTGCAACTCACATTAGTGGATTCTTCTCCTGGGGACCAGCTTTTAACCTGTGTTACCCAAAGGTCTACAGGTTGACTTTACTGATCCTGTTCAATGCCTAGTTCTCCATTTGCATCGCTGGTACCGCTCCCCCCAGCGTGTTTCAGTCCTGGGCTCCTGCCTATGCTTTGGCTGTAGATTCTGCAACTGGAGCTTCCACTACTCTCCCAATCTCCACCATGTCCTACCTCCTGTGAGACAGCCTGTGTTGTGGCTAAACTGTTGTCTCCTCAGCCTTTCTCCTGCTCACAGTTCCAGCCTCTATACGGGATTAAAGAGACACCAACTGTTACTTTAGACTAGATCACAGATGGGCCCTGCACCGTGGCCTAATTGCTAAAGTCCTGCACCTGAACGCACCAGCATCCCATATGGACGCCGGTTCTAATCCCAGCATCCCCGCTTCCCATCCAGCTCCCTGCTTGTGGCCTGGGAAAGCAGTGGAGGATGGCCCAAAGCCTTGGGAGCCTGCACCCACATGGGAGATCTGAAAGAGCTCCTGGGTCCTGGCTTCGGATCGGCAAAAGCAAGGGCTGTTGTGGCTCACTTGGGGAGTGAACCATCGGATGGAAGATCTTTCTCTCTGTCTCTCCTCCTCTCTGTATATCTGACTTTGCAATAAAAATAAATAAATCTTTTTTTTTTTTTAAAGCTAGATCCCAGAGCTGTCAGCAGCACCCATTGTACAGATTTTCCCCCTTTTCTTCTTGCTGTAGTTTGCTGGTATTTAGGTTTGGGGGCCTATTTTGGATGAGGCCCGTGGGTTTCCAAGTCGGTATTATTTCCAGGTGGGACCAGCGCAATGCTTTGAGTTGGAAGTGAGTGCTCTCCCCCATTCTTTTTTTCTCTTCCATTTTAGTGCACATGCCTAACTCCTTGTTTTCCCTCCTGAGTTATGCTGCAGAAGTCAACATGGCACCCAGTGTGCCACTAGTGGGGTTCTGGGCTGTGGAATCCACCTTGTTCCCATTGCCATCTGCTTCTGCTGGTAATCAGATTGAAAAAATCAGTGGGATCTGCAATCCTATGGCTGAATTCACCCTCCTGCATTCCTGCTGATCTCTGCTTCCGGCTTGACTGCTGCTGCTGGAGCTCTGATCTCTGTTGGCTGTCAGTTCACTAGCTGTCTTTGCTGCTTGCCTGTGTCCACAGCTCACCAGGTGCGTCTCTGCCCTTTTCCATTTCCTAGGATCATGCTCTCTCTGCTTCTCCTTGGTTAATCCTTTCCCATCTGTTTAAACATACCCTTATCCTATTCTGCCATCTTGCTTTCCCTGAAGGAATTCTTTTGGGATAAATGTTATACAACAGCAGTGTCCACAAACCATGTCAAGTTTTCAATTTTTTTTTCTTTTGTTGTAGGGTTGAAACAATGGTTAATTTTTGAAGAGGGAATGTAAGAAATAAACTTACTTATATATTTTTTTCTAATAGCATTTTTTAAAACTTTCTTTATACCAAACTGTAACGCAATATCTTATTTGGCACACATGCACCTTTAGTCTATGTAAGTTTAATAATTATTTGATTTAATAGTTTCATAATTCACAATGTTCTATAAAATAGCTCACAGCATCCAGGTGCTCTTCCACCTGAATACAACTGGGAAGGGAGCATATGAGCCTGTCTCCTAGGCTCTCCAGGATTATTTCTTAGACTTTTGTATTTTAAACACATGGGACTTGTAAAGGAAATAATAGCCTTAAGTAGTAAACTCTGAAATCATCTAGGAGCAAGCAAGAGTACCTTGATAAGAATCAATGCACTCAGAATCCAGGTTCAATATGAAAACATTCCCCAATTCTTGCAACATTTCTGATCTTGCTCGCATTGCTTTTAAATCTTAGTATCATCACTATTCATGAGCTCTCCCTATACGTTCCTTATGAACCTTCCTCTGTTTTCAACATACAGTTATTTTTCAAATCCTATTTTGCTTTGGTTTTCTCATTTCTCTCCCCCCACCCACCCCCGTTTCTACTTTTATCCCTGACTTTTCTCTTAAGGTCGGGGAATTGACTATTGCCTCTATTACCTCTTCTAGAAGGCAGTATGTATCCCTCTATAGTGATTTTATGGATGTTGGGTACAGCAGAGAGGAGTATAATTACAACCAAATGTGAAATTAACTGGATGCACTTTCAAAGAAGTATGTGTGTGTGTGTGTGTGTGTGTGTACACATAATTTCCTAAATTTTTAAAAGTCTACCTAGGATATAATGAGTTATTAAGAAATTGCTATTTTCATAGGTAAAAAATGATCAAGCATTGCCTATTTCCTGATGTCTACTAATTATCATGTCATACCTGCATTTATTTGAAGTGATATATAGAGTTCCATTGTTATCCATTTTAATAAATTCTAAAAGTATAAATATCTATTTTGAAACAAATATACTTAGAATCATCCCCATCCCAGCTTCCTGAGAAAACCACAATAAATATAATTAGCATCGTTTTAGATGTCTAATTCCCTGATGTGGCATTTCACAATTGCATATGGTTTTTCTGAAATTTCAATTGCTTTCAGTTGTTAGCCTGAGTGAATGAGAATTCATAACACCACTTGCTGACTTTAACTAATGCTTGGTACCAACAACACTCTAGAAAAAGCTTTATACATTTCACAATGAGATAACTGAGTGCCTAAAGCATCTCTAAAGGTTACAGATTGGTCTGTCTGGTAATGCCAACTTTCAGCAACTGAATGAGCAATATCTAGTTTTCTCCCCTGTGGTTTTGATGATTCATCCGTTCCTTCCTGTTGTTGGATGGAGACCACATTGCACCAGGAGTCCTGCCACACCTTCTCATGTTTGGCAAAGAATTGCTCCAAGCAATGTTCTTTTCCTGTTAACACCTGTACCAACCGTTGAGGAAGTAGTTTTCAAAGCAGTCCTTGAAAAAGAGATTCTTGTCTGTAGTTTAAAGGAAACAACATTAATTCTAATTGGAAAAAGCTTGATTTATTTATTTTTCTTAAAGATTTATTTATTTTTATTACAAAGTCAGATATACAGAGAGGAGGAGAGACAGAGAGGAAGATCTTCCATCCGATGATTCACTCCCCAAGTGAGCCGCAACGGCCGGTACTGCGCCGATCCGATGCCGGGAACCAGGAACCTCTTCCAGGTCTCCCACACGGGTGCAGGGTCCCAAGGCATTGGGCCATCCTCAACTGCTTTCCCAGGCCACAAGCAGGGAGCTGGATGGGAAGTGGAGCTGCCGGGATTAGAACCGGCACCCATATAAGATTCTGGCGCGTTCAGGGCGAGGACTTTAGCCGCTAGGCCACGCCGCCAGGCCCAAAAAGCTTGATTTATAAAGACTAAGTTACTCATAATCTCACTTAAATAATCCTAGATAGGATAGATTATGTAGCATGAAAGAAATTCTGTGTACATCTCATACCGCAAGCTGAACCTATGGTTCAATTTATCTATTGTATTTCAATATCACTTGTTACAATATATTAATGAGTCTTTACATTTAACACATTTAGAGAAGAAAATTTAACTTATAATATTTTATTGATTGACATCAAATATTTGAAATTGTCCGTTTACTATTACTATGGGAGGTCTAGGTAGGAATAGCTGAACTGGAACATTAGAATTTCTTTGCATCACTATAGTGTGACTCCATTCCCTTACCCGTAAATCCAGTAGGCTCAGTTTTGCATTGTGGATCTATCATTCTCTGAAACTAGAAATGATGTAATTTTGGTTGGGTGTGGTTTGTTTGAACCTACTGCAAGAGCTCAACCCTAACAATGCTCTCATGTACTTTTATCCTATATAATATGGGCAAATATTAAATAAATAATAAAAACACAGCTGGAAAAATTGCAGGCAATAGTAGGCACACAATAAAGATTATTCAAATCGATTTTCAATATTGAAATGCTGGGAGGGCATATGGCTCAACAGTGAAGCCATTGGTTGAGACGCCCTTTTCCCATTTCAGATTGTTTCAATATCCAGCCCAGCTTCTGACTTCAATTTTCTGCAAACACAGGCCCTGGAAAGTTGCTCTGCCACTCTTTCAAATAAATGAATGATTAAAGAAATCCATCCCAGTAGCTGTGTTTCACTGTTTATCAATAGCAAATAACTCCTGCATAACAAACATTAGGACAGTGGTGTTGGTTTTGTTTCATGTATTCCTATTAACCATTTCCAGAATCCAACTGCAGGATATTAAATATATTTAATATGATCAATTTTATTAAATATATCACATATTTATCAGTATGTTTTGCAGATTTATTTGGTTGCCCTGTGATATTTATAGGTATAAATATGATAGACATTCATGTATCTCTTGTTGTGTTTAGTAGTTTATTCCTCATCACAACTTAGTCTGAATCTAGGTTTATTTTAGCATACAAAAGAAGATTTATTTCTGTTTTATTTTCTTTAAGTGAATAGTAAATTACTGTTCATTTAATCATGTAACATTTTTAAACCTCAGCTTTGTCTCCAAGGTTAGTTATGCCTTGTCCATTCAAGTTTTCTAAAGTTCTTCTCACTTCAGTTATACTTTAATTTTGTTTTTTTACATTTATTCTGTTTTGTAAAATGGAGAAGGCCTGTACATATTCCAATTTAGGTCATTTATTTCTGATTATATTTTGCATTATACATGTGTTTGCTATCTGTGGTGTAACATTTTCCATAGTCTAGGATTGTTGGCATACTCATATTTAATATTTATGGCACTGACATTTATGAGTGACCATGAAGTTACATAACATTTAACATTTCTCAGTTTTCTGTGGTGTATATTTGAAACTGATGTGTTTTAAAACAAGAGGACAAGAAAAGGGTTATTAGCAAGCAGTGAGCCTGATTGTCCTCTGAATATAGTCATATCAACCTTGGTAATGGCTGCCAAAGGGATGTTTCACTGCACTAATTACTAAATGTTTATGTTGACAAAATATTCTGTTATGTGACATGGCTGATGAATAAAATTCTATGCTTTAGGGATTCTTTTGCTGTTTGTGAATGGAAAATAAAAATATTCTTGAAATTGTGTGTATGTGAGTGTGTGTGTGTGTGTGTGTGTGTGTAACAAATTCTGTCAATTTATGTTCATCTTATAACTTAATACCTCACAACATACTTCAGCAATGGTATACCTGCTACTGTTTTCTTGTCTTCAAACGGTGTGCGTTTGCAGATACAGTTAAGAATCTGTCTTCCTTAATCATTTTCCCACTTTACATTCCTATCAACAATACATTAGGGTCAT
This sequence comes from Ochotona princeps, assembly GCF_030435755.1. NCBI lineage: Eukaryota > Metazoa > Chordata > Mammalia > Lagomorpha > Ochotonidae > Ochotona > Ochotona princeps. The sequence goes on along the minus strand of NC_080838.1, from coordinate 29,373,735 downwards.
TTTTATCCCCATCCTTGTCATCATTTGCTCCTTTTTCATTATTGGATGACAGCTACACTGAGGTGTTGTAGTTTGTATTTGTATTTCCTGGATACTCAGTGATACTGAGATTTTTTTTCTTGTGTCTATTGGCCATTTGTGCTCCAACCTTTGAAAATAAATAGTATTCATGTACTTTGTCCATTTCTTAACTGGATTGTTTGGTTGATCTTGAGTTTCTTAAACTCCTTACATATTCTGGATATTAATTTTTTATCAGATACCTAATTTGCAAATATTTTCTCCCACTGTCTTGCCTCTTTATTCTGTTGAGTGCTTCCTTTGCTATATGAAGCCTCTTGGCTTGATTGAATTCTCTTTGTTCATTTTTGCTTTTATTGTCTATGCTCTTGGGATATGATCCAGCAAGTCTTTCCTTATGCCAATGTCTTGCATTGTTTTTTCTATGTTTTCATGTTGTAATTTAGTGGATATAACTCTCATATTTAGATCCTCAATCCCCTGTATATTTTTGTATAGTATATAAGGTAAGGATCTCTTTTCATGTTTCTGTGTGCAAACATCAAATTTTCCCAACACCATTTTCTGAAGAGGTTGTCATTTACTGGGGAGTGATTTTAGCTCATTTGTCAAAGATTAGTTTTTATAGATGTGTGGATTGATTTTTGATGTTTCTAGTATTTTCCATTAGCTAAATTGTTTTCTTTTGTGCCAGTATCAGACTGAGTTCGTGATGAAATGAAATCTTGTATTTTGATGCCTTTAAATTTGTTTTGGTCTTTGCCTTTTTGAAGTTTCTTGTGTTTCCATATACATTTATGGATCTTTTTTTTTCTAGAACTGGGAAGACTGATCTTGATATTTTGACTGGGATTCCATCAAATGTGTAAATTACTTTCAATGGAATGGACATTTTGATTATATTTAACACTTCACATTTGGTGGAATCCCATGTAGGAATAAATGCCAACGTGTCTTCTGTACAATAAAGACTAAATCATTGTTACTCATGGGCAGGAGCACTAACAGTGATAAAAGAGACATTGACAATCTTGGGTGATTATAAGCAAATCAGTATGTTATGGATGGTTGATTAATGGATTACATCACAAGTTCTTACTATGAAAAGTACAGATAACTAGGAAGTGCGAAAGGTAGAATTCACAGGTAAAATCCTTAGATTTGACATTGTATTATCTTATATTAGGGCAAACATGATATTTGACCTTTTGCGTTTGGCTCATTTCCCTTAGCATAATGGTCTCCAGTTCAGCCCATTTGGCTACAAATAATTGTATTTCACTTTTTTAAATAGTTGAGTAGTATTCCGTTGAGTAGATGAATCACAGTTTCTTTATCCCATTCTCTGTTGATGGGCATTTAAGTTGCTGCCATGTTTTTGCAATTTTTGATCATGCTGCAGTGAACATAGTAGTGTACATTACTTTCTCACATAGCAAGTCTTCTGGATATATTCCTAGAAGTGATATTGCTGGGCCGTATTGTAAGTGGATTTTCACTTGTCTAAGTATTCTCCATACTGATTTTCATAGTGGTTGTACCAGCCTGCAATCCCAGCAGCAATGGAGTAGTGTTCCTTTTTCCCTGCAACTTTGCAAACAGGTGTTGTTGGTAGTTTTCTGTATGTGGAATTAAGTGGAACCTCAGTGTTGTTTTTATTTGAATTTCCCTTATTTCCATGGAGTTTGAGCATTTTTTGTATGTCTGTTAGCTATTTGAATCTATTCCTTTGAAAAGTATCTGCCCATTTCCATTGCCTATTTCTTGACTGGTTTATTTGTTTTGTTGCTATGATTGTTCAGGAGTTCTTTGTGTGTTCTGTAAATTAGCGCCTTGTCTCCTGTGTAGTATTTATACATTTTCTCCCATTCTGATGGTTGCTTTTTTTACTTTGTTGATTGATTCTTCTGATGTGCAGAAGCTTCTTAGCTTAATGTAGTCCCATGTGTTTATTTTGGTCTTGACTTCCTTTGCTTTTGATGATTTTCCTAGGAAGTCAGTGCCTACACCTATATCTTGCAGAATATTTCCAACTTTTTCTTCTAAAATGTTGATGTTTTCTGGGTGGCGTAGGTTTAATTTTTATATCCATTTAGATTTGATCTTTGTGTATGGTAAAAGGTATGGTTCTTGGCTCTTATTTCTGTAGTTTGTTAACCAGAGAACAAAAAGTTTGCTTATCAACTTATTCTATTTGAATGTCAGAATTAGAGAGAAAGAGGGCGAATGAGAGAAGAATGTGTGTGTGTGTGAGAGAGAGAGAGAGACAGAGATAGAGATGAGAGAGAGAGAGAGAGAGAGAGAGAGAGAGAGAGAGAGAGAGAGAGAATCTTGTATCTGCTAGTTATCTGACCAGAATGGCTGTCATGGCTAGAACTTGGCTGGTCTGAAGCTGGGAGCTAGGAGCTTCTTTTGGGTCTCTCACAGATGTGCAAAGGCACAGGGACTTGGGCCATCTTTTGCTGCTTTGTGAGGCTATTAGCATGGAGCTGGAACAGAGATGGAGCAGCCAGGACATGAACTAGCACATTTAGGTTGTGGGCACAGTGCCATTCATGGTTTCATGGATGTGTGCTTTACCCTGTATCAGCAATTTGACATCAAAACTTTTAGTAAATAACCTTGTACATACTCCATATTTTGAGTTGCTAATATAATTATAAAAGTTAAATATCACACAGTGAAACAATATTACAAACCTCTTAACACTTTTCTTTAAAGAAGATATGCTTTATTTTTCAATTCTTAATTAAATAATCCATACACTGCAAAATTAAAAGGCAACAATAGAAATAATTTCCCTATGCCCAACCTCACTGCCCTAAATTTTTGATATTCTAATCTTTAGAACTGGAGAACATGTTAATTTACATGGAGAAAGCATGTTCTACAAGGTCTGCAATTGTGGTTAAGATCAAGGATCTTAAGAAGGGGGTGGGTTTCCTGCATTATTTAGGTTGATCATTTCCTGACTGTGGTTATGGAGAGAAGCAAACACAGGAAGTCAGAAAGATGTCTTGACTCTCAGGACAGAAATAAGGAGGCCACTAGCCAAGGCATACACGTGACTTTCAGACACATGGAAATGCAAAGAAATAGCTTCTCTCAGGATGCCTGCAACTGGGTAGACACCATGTAGACACGTTGACTATAGTGCAATTAGACTATTGCCAAATTTGGGATCTACAGATTTTTAAGAGCATAAACATGTGATTTTGAAAATATCTGGCTTTGTGGTAACTTTTTAAACTACAATATTACAATAGATAACAAAATGGGGAAAGTAGAGTGTAAATTTGTACATTTCTATCTCCTAAGCAGATTAACTCCTCTCCCCAGATGGAACCATTTTCTAACTTTCCACATATGTTTTCAGAGATATTTTACAGATTCATAGCATTTACATATCCTGTGTCATGCATGCTAAAGACATACGTCTGCTGCATTTTTTATAGATCTGAAAATAGGATGCCTCTGTCAAGGGTTCATAATATTGAGTTCTTCTAGGGAGAATTCGCCGGTCATCTGAGGCGTTACCAATACACCAATATTTTAAATGAAGCCATCTGTTTGAGCTCATTCTAGATTAAATCTAAATTTAAGGCAATTTCCTGCTGTTTTATGAACCTCATTCAAAATATGAGTTCACTCCATGAGTCTCCTTGAGTAGTGGATTATGGTTCAAATTCTTGGGCAAGATTATAATTTCTGTCAATATAGAATTAAGTTTGATATATACTGGTTCTCCCAGTATCTATCTTAATTGGAAGCCTATATTTCATTTACCATTGAGGATGTAGCATTGGTGATTCGGATGTACATGTGAGTCATCAGTTAGATTCCCAAACTTGTCTATCCTTCCTCCTTATGTAAGTTGCAAATTAAAATGAATGGATCTTAGATTTGACAGCATATGCTCTAGAAGAGGATTTATTTCTGTGGGAATATTTGTGTTTTTCTCTCTTTTGTCATTTATGAGAATCAAAAGGATTTTTTAAGTTTGTGATCAAAAGAAAGCCAGCAAGTATCCCCCAGCAATTGTTAGAAATGGTCTTTACTCTTCCAACATTTAGTCTCTGTAACAGATCATTACTAATGTTCAATCTCATCAACAGCAGTGATATTCCCCTTGACTCTCATCATGCCAGAAGGACAACACATATGAAGGGGAGTTGCCTTGCCATGTAACTAGGGATTGTTGCCTCCTCTACAGAGTCATCCAAATATACAATCCCTGTCCTTTCCCTCTTATATTGGGTTCATGATTTCCATTACTCATGGATTTCTAATATATATAAGACCTCTTATGTTAAGAAGTATCTTGGGAGAGAGGTACAGATGGAAGATAGCATTTAAACAAAACATGTCTGAAAGTTTGAGTTAACCAATGTCTGGGACCGAGCTGGAGCTGAGACAAAGTCAGAAACACAGGTCTCCATGTGAGAAATAGAAACCCAATTTGTTGAGCTAGCATTACTGTCTCCCAGTTTCTGCATTTGTGGAAAGCTAGAGTCAGGGGTTGAAACCATAGTCTCCTGTGGGATGTAGGCTCTTTAACCACTAACTTCCTATTATTTTATTGGTTCTTTATGATGTTCATGGTGGTGTTAAGTGGAAGCAATTCTCATTTATGGTAATTACTTGTTTTCCTGTAGAAGCTATTAAAAGGTTCTTTCTGTACTTTTATAAAATTTTAATGATGTCTTTTGCTATAGTCCTATAATTTACTTTATGTCAGACATTAAATTGATTTTTTTAACCTTGGAAATTTATGTCCTTAAATTCTGTTATTATCTTGAATCATTTTGTTAACAATTTTCTCTTTCCTTTCACCCCATTTTCCCACATTGGTTTATTTAAAGCTTTTAATACAATTTTACTTCTCCGTTGTTTTCCCTCTAGTCTCTACTGAGAGCTTTTCAATATACTTGTTATTTGATTAATGTTGACCAAGTTTCTTTTAAATTAAGGGATTTCTTTTACATTATGTGTTTTCCACTTAAAGAACAAAGTTGACATCTGCATCTTATTTTGTATTTAGTTTTGTGATAATTTGAGGTGTTAATGCTTTAATGGCATTGACATTTCCTAATAGTCTTTATACTATGAATTAATTTTGATTGTTCTGGTGATTAGCAATAATGTGCCTTCAACTAGTCTTTTCAAGAAAGGGTTAGTGGCTAATATTTGTTCTAAGCACTAATATATTTTGTAGTTTCTCACTCATTTAAGTAATGACAGATAATTAATACGAAATTTAGATAAGATTATTTTTCCAAAATTCTAAAATATTTTTCTACTCTCTCTAGTGTTCTGTGTAACAGATAAAAAAATACAGTGCCACCAATTGCTGTTCCTTTTTTAACAACCTTTGATTTTATTTTCTGCTATATGCATTAGCAATTTTATAATTCCTTTTTAAAAGATTTTTTTAATTTTTATTGGAAAGGTAGATTTACAGAGAGAAGGAGAGGCAAAGATCTTCCATCTGCTGGTTCAGTCCTCAAGCGCCCACAACAGCTGGAGTTGAGTTGATCTGCAGAAGCTGGAAGCTTTTTCTGGGTCTCCCACTAGGGCACAGAATCTCAAGGCTTTGGGCCATCCTCTAATGCTTTCCTAGGCACCAGCAGGCAGCAGAGAGGAAGTGATACACCTGGGATATCAAAGATTGCCCATAAGGGATCCCAGGGATGCAAGGTCAGGACTTTAGCCACCAAGCCAGGCCCTTTTAACTCTTAAATTGCCAAACTTATTTTGTTGTTGTTGCTGTTTATGTGGTACAGGAATTTAAATTTTCTCCTTTATTTTAGAGATTCAACTTCAAGTGTAGTCTTCATTAGGTGCTTTAACCTGGATGTCGCCTTTTTCATTTCTTTGACACATACTTTCTATTCATTTTCTCTTTAGTCACCAAATAATTTTTTAACCTATTTTGTGTTTCCATTTTTTTCCTTTCTCCATGTCTTAAATTCTGAGGCATTCATGAACTTAAGGTCTTGCTTATAACGCCATTCAGAAAGTATTTGGAATATAAGGGGCTAAATCTTGATTCTGTTCTGGTTATAATAATTGAAAACAGGCATCTTAAGATTGTGTTTAACGATATATACTGAGATAGTACCTACCTCAGTGGTGGGGCCACTCACACTGTTGGGATTACAAATTTTGTGAATTTGATAGATTTTACGTCTCATCAAGCCAATTTGCACTCCAGTTGATGAAATAATTAAATAGATATTTCCATATAAATGATGCATGCAGAAGCTCATCTGTTACAGCTCCAACTTGCACATGAAACGGAGACTGGCTGAAGCACCAAATGATGTTTTGGGGCTTGTGTTTGTGAAATGTTCAGGGATATATCTTCTTCTCATTGAGGCATACTTGCATTCCTGAGAAGTAAACATCTTTAGATCCTGCACAGTGACTCCGGCTTTGTCAGGCTCCTATCTTGCAGCAAATGTGTAGGATAAGAAAAACTCTGGTTTCATTGTATTTTGTTGTTTTAAGCTGGTATATCTTATCTTTTGAATATCTGCTTTCGCTCATGTCCTGGAATTCACTGGAGTGTTGTAATTATTGATATGCTTTGACTTTTTTTGTATTTTGCTAACTACTGAAGCCCTATAAACTCCTAGACAGGTTAAGCAGGATCTGGATCCGAGGCTCTTGCCTTATCCGCACCTAAGTTTCTAATGTGATCATGCTGTGAAGATCGATCATGGGTTTAACCAGTTTCTGTCACTGTAGGAATCCATACAGTGTTTTGATCATTAACCTTAAAACAGAATGGCCTATGAATGGAGAGTGAAAGGAGTGGCAAGTGGAGCAATGGGATCCATAGAGGAAACCTTTTGGGATTGTTAGCAGAAGGAGGAAGTTTACAATAAATGGCCACTCAGTGTCATCATGGAAGTGTGAATCTGTTCTTCATTAGACATTTGGAGCTTTTGTCACAGAGTTTCATATTTGAAAAGTTTCTCACTGCATATGTGCATGAAATAATTGTAACAATACTTCCTTTTCTTTTAATTTTATATTGTATTTAAGTCATATAATATTCCTCAGGGGGAAAAAACTCATTTATTAACTAAGAAAAAACCCATGCGATTGCATAAGTTAGAAATAAAAGCTAACCATAAAGAAGAAAGGAACTTGAAATGGAGTATATCAGTACAAGCCTCTGTTCTGTGGGCTTGACACATGCCTGGTGATTCCTGCATCATCCTCATTCAGGGGCCTGGGATATGTTTTGAAAGATTTGGGGCCCACTAAAAAATTGGTTCCTTGGGATTATTGCATGTAAGATCTGATTAGTTGATTATCCCTATGTCTGACAGAGGGTGTTCAATTTGGTGAAGAAAGCTGTCAATACTTTACAAAGTTAAGTGAGTGAAAGATGAAAACAAATGCTGTCATTTATGGTAAACATAAGACACACCAGACAAGACACAGCACAAGGTGAGCAAATGGCTCGTAAAGTTGACTTAGCAGGAGGACAGTCAAATCCTTCCTTTCTAGTGGTATGACTAGCTACTAAGCATTTAATTGAAGACAGGGACTACTAAGGGAGGTGGAATGCTTGTATTTACTAGACATTCACAGAATCAATCTTGTATACTCTTTCTTTAGAATGACATAAAGTCTATTAAATTCTTAAAGACATTTTCCTTTTACATAAACATTTGATCTGACTAAAATCAAGTATTCATTCTTCCTCAGTGACATTGATTGCTTCTGGCAGGTACTTTTCTACATATCTTTAAAAGTTGTACGGAATTGAGTTTCAGTTGTCATAAAGGTTGACATAAGGTAATGATTTGGAAATAATTACAAAGAGAGAATGGCCTGAGGAAGACCCAACTTCTCCCTCTCCTAAGAAATTTATAATTACTGCTTTATACTCCTCTAGTTATAGCTGCTTCTACCCCATAACCAACATAATAGTAGTAATTATTACTATAAAGGCTTCTAAAGGACAAGAAATTTATTTTGTTTTTAAAGAAGCACCCAGACAATTGGATATTTATTTAATGTTTATCTGAACCTTATTGGCATGGAAAATGTTTCAATTCATCAACATTTGGTAAATTCATGCAATGTTTGTAACTTTGGATCTTTTTGGAAGACAACCAAGCCAGGCTTCTTGGTAACATTTATGGTGGTCAGATATTTTCTCATCATTGTGTTTCATGAGATAACTGCATGTCTATTATTCTTGAAGGCTGTGGTGAACATTGGGTTATGCCTATGAGTTGGCCATCATTGTTATCCTGTACAACAGCCCCTCTCTACATTCTATCCTTCTTTTAGCAATGTAATGCTAGTTGCTGAAACAAATACATTCAAGTTCTTTTTGGTTTACCATAATAGAAATGTATTTCTCACTCACATCAAGTCTAAGTGGTAGCCAGTAGGAAGCTATAATTTTACACTTCAGGTAGAAATCACACTTTGAATTTGGTTATTTACAATGTGATGCAGAGCTCTCAAGATGCTAGGCAGAGAGATAGTGAACTGCAGCTTCTGGTTAACAATCAGGAGATTAGGTAACCGATACTTTACAGTGTAAATGTTGCTAAACTATGATGTACAGTAGGTTAGTGTAGTCTATAGATTTTTACTGGAATATAGCTGCTGCAATTTTTGTTTACTGGTATGTAATTCTTTCACAAACTGAAAATCATATCTAATAATTTTGACAAAGAACCTTAATATTAATCACTTTAAAAGATACAAATGGTTCTGTGGAACAAAATTTAGCTTATCTAAGTAATATGATTTTCTCAGTTCATAAGTAATAAAACTTTTCTCATTATTGTAGTTGTATCACTACTTATAAAGGGCCCTGTTAAAAGCATTTTAGAAGTATTAACTAATGTAATCCTTGTAACTACCTTGTGGAATATTGCTATTCCCTTATCATTATAAATGAGCACTCCCCGAATCTTACAGGTTTGCACATGGAAGACCCTTAGGAAGCTGTGGTACTGTGATCTGAAGCTGAGGAGTCTAGTCCCAAAGTATAGATCGTTTCTCTCCATCACATTATGATGTCTTTTCTTGGCTTCATTTTAACATAGTGATATCAAAATCATTGATATAGTGAACAGGTGTTCTCATTTAAAATTTATTTCTTTATATGTATTTGAGAGAGAGAGATCTTCCATTTGGTTCATTCCCCAAAGTTCAGAGTTTTGATTGGATTGGGTTGAAGCCAGGTGCTAGAAGCTCAATTTAGGTTTCGCACATGGGTGAAGGAATCCAAGTATTAGAATAATCACCTACTTCCTCCCAGACTACACATTAGCAGGAAGTTGGAAGTGAAACCTGGGCTTGAGCTCATGTATTCCAGTAAGGAACATGGGCATCTTAACTACTGCATCAAATACCACTCTTGGGGTTCTGGTTTATAAGAAAAGCAGTAGATGTGCTAAACTAGGCTGTTGAGTAATAGAGAGCACAAATATTTCTAACTGTGTAACACTGAAATGTCTCAAAGGGCTTCGTGGGCATATGGGATCATGAGATTGCTGGGTTAGATGTCGCTGGAGACATTTGGCTGGAGATTAGCAATAACTGTTCAATTTACTATGAAGATATGTCAGCTATACTTATGACTGCCTAAGAACACTAAACAAAACAGGAGTTGTTGCTCAAGTCTCATGTATCAATAAGATGCCGGTTTGCTTGTCCAATCTTAATTCCTGCTTTATCTTTGTGTTATCATGGAATAACTCATCTCTTCTGCTGAGTGTTCTGTCCATTTTTGGAACATGCTTTTCTTTGAACTATTATGACTTATTTAGAAACTGTTAATCAGATGCTCACACAAAAAAAGGCTCAACTTGTTACCTCTTCCAGTATTGACTAGCAGGAAGCTGAAATCAGAAGCAGAGCTGGGACTGGGTTTCAGGCACTTGAAAAGGGGATCCAGGCTTGTTTCATGCAATTACAAATGGAAACACTTTTCCAATTTTACTTTGAAAGTACCTTTTGTGCTATTATAATATAACTGAGTTTAGTACACAACAAAAAGTGGCTCACACAGTTTCTCCCCAAATGGTTTGTAAATACCATGAAGGCAGAAAAAGCTTTTCTAATTTATTTTTGCCTCCCTGTAACATTTAGAGAGATACTTAATCCCTAAGTCAATGAAAGCTATGGTCAAGTCTATTGACGATGACTCATGAAGAATGAGAAACCCTAGCTGAATTAAGGCCCCATGAAGATGTTAATTTCTGTCAGTTCTTTCTAAAATTCTCATTGTGTGACAATAGTTTTGTTTGATTCAGTATTGCCAGCGCCTTTTCTCAGTTACCAAAACCTAGAAAAGCTCACACTGAAAATCAAAATGTTTTCTAGACAAAGTGCTGCAGCACTGTTTGCTTCATTGCCTGGAAAATGATTCAATCAGAAGGGCATCTCTAATTGTCACAGCTGTGAGGAGCAGAATAAATGAATAAGATCAAGATGCTTGGGTCTTTTGCTGGCTCTTGGAGAGGGCAGGGACCAGGAGAGTATGCCCAAGTGACCACATGCATGTTGGAAATGACTGGGGCACTCCCTGCCACACTGCAAGTGGTGTGACCAAATAATTGCTTACAGCTTTGCCCCCACTTCAAACTCAGCATGATATTCAAACACTTGTTTAAAATTAGAGTAGATTGTGGTACTTAAATTTATTTTTATATCTATGTTTTAAAATGTAACATGCAAAACTGCTAATTTTTTTGGCTTGGGCAAAGAAGCAACAAAAAAGTACAATACCTTGGCCGCATTCATGAGTATATTTTTCCTACTGGATGTTTATAACATGCAAATCCAATGAACTTATTATGGTGATTATTTAGAGAATCTTCTGGAAATATATGATGAAAATAATTGCTCATTGACTACAAATTGAAGGCAGTCATTCTGGGAAACCTCTGAAGTTACATTGTGGATTAATCACCTGCTGTATTATTGAGAAAATCACTTATTTCACCTGATCCACCCTTTTCTGCACTTGATAGCATTTGATTCTGGCAGAAGTGCTTACTGCCAAATGGCACCCTTCCTTAAGTAAAATTCATGTGGGCCTGGTGTGATGGCTCAATGGCTAAATCCCCAGCTCCCAAGCGCCAAGAGCTCCTGGCTCCTGGCTTTGAATTGGTTTAACTCTGGCCATTGCAGCCATTAGGGGCTGAAGGAAGATCTTTCTTTCTGTAAATCTGATCTGCCTTTCCAATAAAAGTAAAGAAATCTTTTTTTAAAAAAAATTCATATATTCTTGGGTTTTATTTTTGCATTTGTAGTCAAATTGAAGACTCCTAAGTGTTGATATTATTTTCAGAAATATGCTGTAAACATTCTCTTATATGTATTTTCAAAATTACCTGTAATTCTATCATTCATTGAGTAAAGTCAGGCTCCTAAAGGACTGTGTTGGGTATAGCAGTAAATCTCTTCTTGGGATGCCCATCCCATATAAGAGTGCTACTCTGCCTCACGGCCAGCTTCTTGCTGATGCACACACTGAGAGGCAGTGATTAATGACACAAGTGCTTGGGCCCTTGCATTCCATGTGGGGGACCCTAGTGGAATTGTTGGCTGCTCATCTGGACCAATCCAGTCCTGGTGGTAGAAGAAACTTGGTAAGTGAATTAGAAGATTTCTGTTTGCCTCTTAATCTAGCTTCCTTTAAAATTATTTAAAAAAACATTTAATTATTTGTGCAACAGAAGTTCAAATAGCCTAAAGCTCTAAAGTTATATTTGTTTTCTAAGAATATACTTCACATACATTAACTCAACAAATATTTGCTGAGGGCCTACCATATGCCTGGAAGTATTCTGGGTACGTGGGATGCATCACTGGAAAATGAAAGAGCACATACTTTGTAAAATTTGTTTGGAAAGACTGTCTAAACAGAAAGCATGATGAACAGACAAATTCATCTTTGAATGATATTCGGTAATAAGGACAAATGTATAAAGGAGAGGCAATAAGAGGAATCAAGATTGTGAATATTGGAGGGACAGAGGGTTGCAATTTCCATTGGCTAATTCAGATCAGTGTGCCTGCTAAGCTTGCATTTGAGCAAAGACTTGGAAAACGTAAAAGAGTTGGCTATGTAGGCACTTTGAGAAGCGTGTTCTAAGGAGAGGAGTTAGCGGCACAGTGATGTTAGGCCCGGTGGCTCAGAACAAGTAAGGGGAGAAGATGAAGGGAACAAGCAGCGCCATGTAAATCGGAGTGAGAGAATTGGAGCAGGGATATGTGATCATTGTGGGGATCCATTTCTCCAGGGAAAATGGGCACCCACAGGTAGCCACAATAGCCTCACTCGGAAAGTTGGCATAACACAGAAGAATTTGCTTTCAATGATTTCCTAGGAAAAAAGGAAGAAAAAGAAAAAGAGAAAACCCACATTTTTGGAAAGCCTTTTTTTGTGACAGATATTTTTCTTTGGTTCTGCCACTGCTAGCATTTTAATTTGATTTTAATTCTCACAAATAATTATATAAGATGGAATTATATCCACTCAGTAAGTTTAAAAAAATGGAGCTTTACAAAAATTTAGGTTTAGATTTTCAAAAGTTGACAGAACTGATGAACATAGAATTATGATTCTCTCTGACTCCTAATACAAATTTTGTTGTGACTAAAACTTATTTCTTGTTCAGAAAATAAGCTAAAATATATAAATATTAATACACACCCCTAAGACTCAAAAGATATTAACCTTTTGCCATCTTTGCTAGATTAAGATTATTTTTTGTCTTTAGAAAGTAAAGCAGATTTTTACCCCATTTGATGAACATAAACTGCTACATTGTTATTATGTTAATGTTATTTCCTTTATTACTGCTCCATTTAAACATCTTTGGATGTTTTGGCCACTAATTTTGCCTGTTTTATAACTTGCCTGTTGATATTCTTTTGCATGTTCTAGTGATTATTTTTTCTTAATCACTGTCAGAGCTCATTATCTGTTCAGTTCTTACAAAGATTTTTATCTGATTCATAGCTGATACTTTCAAAAATATTTTTATGAAATACAGACATAAAGTTTTAAATAAGTTGATCGTATACATTTACTGCTTGAATAACTAAAGAAGCATTTCCATTTAGTTTCTTATTAACACACAGAAACTAGAATTTTTGGAAGGTATTTTACTAAGGAAGTTTCTAAAATGGAAGTTACAGATGACAAAATGTATTTTCTGCATTCTTGAGGTGATCATATAACATTTTCTTCTAAATATAAAGATATTGTTAACTCTCAGATTTCAATATCAGACCATTTCTGAGATGAAGTCGAATTGCTAATACTACATTATGCTTTTCTATTTTCTTGCAAATTAATATTGAAGCAAAATTTAGTGACAGAAAAGGACGACAGTATGCTTACCAGCAAAAAAAAAAAAAAAGCAAAATTTCCAGTGTGTATTGAGACTGGAATTTTTTTATAGATTTGTGCATGGGTCCTCCAAAGGTTTTGTTTCCAACTTGTCTGAGATGTTCACTGAGTGGGGGGCTTCTCTGTGGCAATGCATCACTGTTCCAAATATTCTAATTACATTTTTGTTAAAGATTTTACTAATATTTGCATCTGCATTCTTTAATAAGATGGATAGCAGCTTTGTATTAACTTTGTTTTGTCTCCAGGGCTACACTAAGCTCCCAAAATAGTTGCAAGAGTATTGCTTCTGTTCTCTGTAAATGTTCATGTATCACTGGAATTAGTTACTCCTTGTACCTGTAATGTGCTTGCTTCTGAAGCGAGTTAGACCTAGAGTTTTTTCTGTGGCAAATTTGTGACTGTTATTTCACAGTTTTTAAGATGCACTATCTTGGACTTCTCTAACGTTGGAAGGTAAGTATTAAAGACACGGCATCAAGTGTTGTACAACTCCTTGTTTTAAAACCTCAGTTTTTATTGACTGATGCACCAGAAATTCTGTGAAACTTTTTTAGGTATTTAAAGGCAACTTTTGACTTTGTTGATCTCTACAACATGCTTTGTTTTCTGTTTCATCTGCTGCTTATTTTCGTTTTCTTTCTTATTTTTCATATTTAATATACAGAACTGTTATACTGTGGGTAAAATCAACTCCATAGCTTTCATTCTTCAGTCTTTAATATACCTGCTTAGAAATCAGTTCCCTTTTAAGTTCTACTTCAGATGTATTCCTAAGATTGGCTTATAGTTCAGTACAATATATTTTGTAATTTTGATAGAAATTTTTATCTTCATTAAAAAGGAAGTATAGACTCCAGCTTTGAAAAAAGGGAAACACATGTGTTTGTTTTTGCTAGTTCAGCCCCCAAATGGCCACAAGGCTTGAGCTGAGCTTTTCTCAAACCAGAAGCCAGGAGCTTCTTCTAGCTGTCTACCTGTGTGTGTAGCTGCCCAAGAAGTTAAGCCATCCTCTGCTGCTTTCCCAACCTTATGCTAGGAGCTAGATTAGAAGCTGTGCAGACTTGAGATTGACTGGCATCTGTATTGTATGCCAGTGCCATAGGTCAAAGATTAGCTGTTACACCATGAAGCCGGTCCCAAGACTGTAATTTTTAAAAACATTGAATATTCATAATTTAAAAAAATTATTTCTACACTTTAGCTAAGAATACAGTCTGTTCATGTGATTTAAATTGTTTGAAATTTATGGAACTTCATTTATAGATTATACTATCATCAGGCTTTCTTTTAAGATTTATTTTATTTTTATTATAAAGTCAGAGAAGAGGAGAGGCAGAGAGGAAGATCCTCTATCTGTTGATTCACTCCCCAAGTGACCGCAATGGCTGGAGCTGAGCCAATCCAAAGCCAGGAGCCAGGAAGCTCCTCTGGGTCTCCCACGCAGATTCAGGGTCCCAAGGCTTTGGGCCATCCTCCACTGCTTTCCCAGGCCACAAGCAGGGAGCTGGATGGCAAGTGGGGCTGCCAGGATTAGAACCGGTACCCACATGGAATCCTGGCAAGTGCAAGGCAAGGATTTTAGATGTTAGGCTACCATGTCAGTGGTGCCCATATGGGATCCTGGCGCATTCAAGACGAGGACTTTAGCTGCTAGGCCATGCTGCCGGGCCCTATGGTCAGTTTTAATATTGGGTTTTTCAGTGACAACAAAGAAACTGAAACTAGCACTCATCACACCAAAAGTGACACAAAAGGTTTTATCACTTCAATAAAGGAAAATGGTTCATGTGTCTGAGAGAGGACACGGCTTGTGCAAGAGGTTATAAGGGCAAGCAAGGAAGTTGCACCCAGTTGGTTACTTCGGGTTCACAGGACTTGTCAGAGACTTATTGGAGGGTGTGTATTTTTTACCCAATAAGAAATGATAGAAAAATTTTGAAAAACACAGGACCAAGTGGGGTGAATCTTTAGGTGTGATCTTCCAGGAAGATGGCATCAAAACTTCCTTTAGGTAAACCTGGGCTCTTAAGATGGTGGCTCCTAGAAACGATGGCCTGGCCTTAAGATGGCAGCTGTTACACAACATGGAATGACTGTGTCAAGGTTGAGTTCCTTGCTTGTAATAAGTGTATGCATTTAAAACAAAGCATATTTTCTGCTTATCGAATAAAGTGTTCTATAAAAGTATAAAGAAACAGTTTAAATTGCTATTCAAGTCTTCTGGACTCTTATTGCTTTTCCTGTTCTTTTTTTCCCCCTTTTTAAAATTTATTATTTTACTCTGATAATCTTTACATAGTTGATTAGGGCATAAAAGGTCAAGGGATACAGGAAAGTGGGTAAGACCATTGTTTTCACATTATTAATTTTGTTTTTTCTAGCTCTGGGGTAAAGGGATAATAAAGGGAGAAGCCCCACCCAGCCTCTCATCCATCCCAGGTCTCCGACATGGGGCATGCTCTAAGGGTCCTGCTGAAATAGTTTTGATATTCCAACAGTTCTGAATTGCTGCCAATCTTGCCAATCCAAACAGATTAAATCTCTCCAGAATCCACTGGCTGACACAGTCTACCTTAGAGTCTCCGTTAGCCTAGATTTTCACTGCCAACACAAGGCTGGGGTTGTTGATTGATTTATTTTGTGTCCCGTCCTGTTGTGGTACCAGGTGTCCTCTGAAGGTTCCGATAGACTGCCATATCCTCCAAGTGCACTTGGATTTGCTGTCTACTTTTCCATCTGAGCCTCTGAGGAGGTTCAGCTTTGCCACTTGCACTTCATGGTCAGACCATGGAACCTGCACTTCTTTTCATGGTTGGGGTTCTGAGATCAGCAGTTCAGTTGGAGGCATCCTAAAAGATATTTTGTCTGAGATTATCCCAGACCTAATTCCTGTGTGTGCATGTCAGTACATTGTCCGGCAGAGTCCATTGACCCAATCAGCTCATGCATACGTTGGTGGTTGCAATTGCTGTGTCAGTTCTGTTTCTAGCTCTATCTTGCACATGAATCAACGGGTGTTGTATTCCAGCCTGATTCTGCCCACCACACACTCAGCCCTCATGCAAATCAGTGAGAGCTGCAGCCTAGTCAAGGCGACTCCCAGCAACCCCCACCAGGCCCACCCCCTGCCCTGGTTCCCATGAATGCCAGTATGTACAGCAGACTGGTCCAGTCTGTCCCATATCCCATTCAGCTCTCCTACATGTCAATGGGCATTGAAGCCTAGTTCAACCCAACCAGGCACACTATCCAGCCCACACACATGCTGGTGGGTGCCGTTCCGTTCAGTCATGTCTGCCCCAGTCCTGCTTTTCTTGCTCTGCTGTGGGAATGTTAACCCAAGAGGGAGGTGCCCACGATTTTCCTTCTGGACCCACTTCCTGATCATGCACTTTCCAGGTGGTTCTGCAGTTTAGCTTGACAGAATTAGCCCCTAGTGCCTGCTGATGCTGTGGCAAAGCCCAACCAACCCTCACCCACTCTGATATATGCTTGCACCAGTTGGAGCCATCAACCCAGCCTGGCTTTCCCCTGATCTAGCTCACATGAGGTCCACAGGTGTTGTGACTCTGCCCTGTCTGGTCTACCCCCATCCCAACTCATGCTCTCCAGTGGGAGTGGTGTTCCAGCAGGGGAGCCATCCACATTTCCCCTACCAGCTTTACCCCTTCCCTCCTACGGGTCTTGCGTGTGCTGGTTGGGCGCTGTGGCTCGGTCTGACATGACCTGCCTCACCTCAGCTTTTGCTAGTATGTGCTCTAACCTGTCCTGTCCTGGCCCACCCCCAAGTTCAGCTCAGGTTAGTGGAGGTTAAAGCCTAGCCCAGCACAGCCGGCACCCGGTTCAAGCCATAATGTATACTGGTGCATGTTGCAACTGGGTCTGGCCCGACCCACACTCCATTCTGGTGCTCGGATTCGCCAGTAGGTGATGAGGACTGGTTCAGCCTGGTTCACCCCTGACATATGCCAAATGTATGCCACTGGGTGCTGTTCCCTGGCCTGGTTTGAGCTGCTCCCTATAGTGGTTCTTGAGTTCACCTGTATGCACTGTGTCTCAACGGAGAAGTTTCCCAGGCTCTTGCATCAGAACCATTCCCAATGCCAGATCTTGTGCGCATAAGCGGGTGGATGGACCAGCCCTACTTAGTCCAACTTTTGATCTAGCCGTAACAATGGTCTTTCCTGACTAGTCTTCAACCCATTCCGGTTATTATTGTTGGGTATTACAGCCCAGTCTAGCCTGGTCCACACGCAGACACAGCTCATACCCGGCTCATCAGGTGCAAAAACCTAGCCTAGCCTGTCCTATACCTACCCTGGTCCTGACGAGTCTAGCCCAATCTGGTGCACCCAGCCTCAGCCCACACTTGTGCTGAGGTATGCTGCAGCCTTATGCAGACCAGAAGACAGCTCCCATTCCAGCCCCGTTCTTTCTTACAGAAAAAAAAAAAACAGATTATAACCTCTTACTCTAATTTTAGCTATATTTTTATCATTTTGATTTACCAATTCTTTCTAATTCATTAAATACAATAAAAGTTAAACTTTCTATAACTTCTTGGTTATCTGTTGCATATTGTATCTTATTTACAAAATGACCCTGCAATGAAGCTTGTCATAGTATCTCTCTGTTATGGTACTGCTAAAAATAAGCCTCCATTTTTAAGTATGAAGAATTGATATTGACACTTTAAAATATTTAACTTTTCTATATATTTATTTTTATAAGATTCACTTAACAGTATTTACCTTGTTTTTTCATTTATCTCTGCCTTTTAATAACATATGAATCATTTATATTTAATGTAATTATTGATATATTTTAGTGTAACTTTTTTAAATTAGTTAAATGGTCTATTATATGTTCTTCTTACTTCTGGCCAGTTGTTTTAATGCTTGTATGATTTTTCACCTTTGCAACTTTTTCTATCCTTTACATGGAACTTAAAATTTCCATAGTTTACTGTGTATGCTATGAAGTATGTGACAACTGATTCACAAATCAAAGTTATTCACTAAGTTTTCATAATGGGATTTGGAATTAAAATCTAGAGAGTCAGCCTCTGCAGTCTGCTATTTTACCGCCTATTTCCATTTCCTTTTCAGATTGCAAAGTTATACTCACACTATGCAGTTGAACTTGTTGTTAGCTTTTCTTATATCCTAAGCTGTGTATGCTCCTGTAAACCAGAACTACCCAGAAGCCTCACATGAGAATGAATCCCGTTACTTTGTGTATCAAGATGTTTTAAAAACCTTTTATATAATTCACTATAGAATTCCTTCAGGATCCCAGATGTTGTTTTTGTTTGTGTAAAATCTGAAATATATTAACAATACCTACTGCTGTGTTGCCTGTTTACTTTTCTCTTTTCAAATGTCCTATTGAGACATGCTGCAGAAATTTTGTCCTGACATTTGGGGGCCTGACTATTTCCTGCTACACTCAGCTTGGGGGACATAGCCTGTGGGTTATACTCTTTTGAAATTGTCCTACTGAAGTGCATGTTTTGATTTTGGGATTTTCCAGATGCTTCTTAAGCAAGTTCCATATGTTAAAATTTGTGGAAATCCAGCATATTCTTCAGTGTGAGGTATCTGAGTTCTTCTTAAATTTAGGGCAGTGAGCTGTGATGAGGAGACTACCATTTAATTTAATTTTATTCCATTGTTCACATATTATCTGTTTAATCTATTTTCTGTGTTTTCATACAGTCTGTATATTTTAACATTTGAGCAACCTGATTTTTGTATGTAATTATATCCTCCGGCTACTTAATTTGAAAGCACATTATAAATATAAAGTAAATTAAGATAAACAAAGAGACATTATGTTCACTTTTAAGAGGAGGCTCTTCTTCCGCTAACATGCTACTATGCCAAGTCTTAGAATCATACCATCACATGATTAAATGCATTAGGAATTGTTTTAATAATGGAGTACATATACATTTATTATAGTCATTTCTAAATGAATTGAGCCCTTAGTCATTGTGTAATGCCCTTCTTCATCTCAATATTATTTGTGTTAACATGTATTTTGTCTGATATTAAAATGGCTATACATACTTGTTTTTCCTTTCCATTAACAGGGAATATCTTGTTCCATCATTTGACTCTCAGTCTCTGTGTATCTTTGTTAGGTATGTTTTTTTGCAGGCAACAAATACATGAGTCTGGTTTTATAATGCATTCACTAGTCAATATCTTTTGATTGGAGAGTGTAGGTCATTTTCAATCATGGTTATTATTGGAAGAAAACAATTTGATCCCACCAGCTTCCCATAAATATTATTTTTAAATTTCTTTTGTACTTTTTCTAGGAGATTTTCTACCTCTCATTCATTCAATTTGGTGACTTTAATTCTCTGTTTCTATGTGTAGTAAATTCTTAAGCATCATTGATAGGGAGGGAAGGTGCTAGAAAATTCAATTACTCTATTTTGGAATGTCTTTATTTTGCCTTCAGGTATAAATGAGAACTTTGCTGGGTATGGTGTTTTGGGTTTATAGTTTTTTTTTCAGCTTCTGAACTATGTCTCCCCAATCTATTCTAAACTGTTGTAGGGTTTTTGATGAAAAATCAGCTGTTAGTATAATTGGGGATCCTCTGAATGTAACCTGGCATTTCTCTCTTGCACATTGCATGCTTTTTAAAGAAATGTTTTATTGTTGAAAGTTTGACTACAATGTGTTGTGTTGTGGTGACTAGTTCTGATCACACGTATTAAAACTTTCACATGCTTTCTGGATTGGAAGTTCATTTCTTTCTCCACACTATGGAAATTTTTGTTAATATTTCACTAAGCAGGCCTTCTAATGCATCCTCTTTTTCTACACCATCAGGAGTTCCTAAGAAACATATGTTGGTTGCTTGATGGTGTCCCATAAATCTTAAACACTGTTTTCAGGTTTTCTTTTTTTCATTTTTCACTTTGTTTTTGGTAACTGAGATGTTTCCAAGGTTTTTTTGTCTCAGAAATTCTTTCTTCTCGTTTCCCAAGCCTGTGTCTGAGTAAGCCTTTGATAATTTTTTTGCTCCACTCATTTTTAGGCATTCTATCAATCTCTTCATCTTCACTTTCTAATATGAGGAATTGTTTTTCTCTACTGAGGAGTCATAATGTTTTCCTACCATTTGTCTCTTGCATTTCTGCATTTATTTTTGGTATTTCTGAAAGCATTTTTATTTCCTCTGATGGTTTTTATCTTTTTTCTTTTTTAAAGATTTATTTCTTTTTATTGTAAAGTCAGATATACAGAGAGGAGTAGAGACAGAGAGGAAGATCTTCTGTCCAATGATTCATTCCCCAAGTGGTTGCAAAGGCCAGAACTGAGCTGATTTGAAGCCAGGAGCCAGGAACTTCCTCAGGGTCTTCCACATGGGTGCAGGGCCCTAACACCTTTGGCTGTCCTCCACTGCTTTCCCAGGCCACAAGCAGGGAGTTAGATGGGGAGTGGGGCTGCTAGGATTAGAACCAGCGCCCATATGGGATCCTGGTGCGTGCAAGGCAAGGACTTTAGTCATCAGCATACTGCCCTTGGCCCTGATTGTTTTTATGTTTGAACTATGCCTCTATGGCTTGGTGAAGTGACCGTTCTTTCCCTGGATACCTAGAGGCGGGCTGGGAGTCTGGTCTGTGCTCAAGTGTGTAGTAAAATCCAAGTTGTGTGTGTTGAATCTCCTGTTTAATGATCCTATTAATGCAATCATTGCCTCCCTGTTCTCTTTCAAGGTGACAAATGCTCAAGGTTTGCAATCCCCATTCATGCCAGCACGTGAACCACACAAATAATCTTTGTAGTTGTCTGTGTTCCCAGAGACATAGCTATACATCTCACACTGTCACAGTCACGGGATTCCCACAGTCTTTGTACAGCTTCCATGGCCACAGGGTGTTGAAGCCACTCTCAATTTCACCAGTATTCCCTGCCTGCAGAGAGCAAAGAGCAGTGGCATTACCAGAACGAGCTGCTTCTGAGTGCCCTGCCTAGGTAGCTTGTGCTGCTGCACCTCTCTTTGGGGCTTGTGGAATGATGGGGTACATGCGTGCCTTACAGTGCCAGATGCATGCACCAACATGCCATGGCTTCTGCAGCTTCATTGCCTTTGCTTACCTCACACCAGTGGTGATTCCTGGCAGTCCTGATTGTCTTCAACATAATGCTGTCCCCCATTTGTCTGGGTGCTTTGTAGCAGAATGGGATTGAGCTCCAGCCACCCACATTGGATTTCTGAATTCAGTTTCCATTAAGCCAGTGGATGGGGAATACTGCTGTCTGTCAATTCTTTTTTAAATATAAAAATAAAAATGAACTGATACTGTGTGAAGCTTACTCATTAGAGACCATTCATATGCAAGCAAAAGAATTTCTTATCCATAAAAGTTATCTCTTCCATATTAAGGTAGAAGGACCTGCAAATGCCTGGTTGCTAATAATTTCTCCAGAAACTTTCCACTTTTTTATGTTTATCTGTTTATGCTTAAACATGATAAATACTTAATTAAATTGGCTCTTAGATTATTAGCCTTTGTGGGCAAGATTTTCCATAGACATCATACTTCATTATTTTTATGTGTCAAATGTCTGATTCACTTATGTTGTATAAATGTTTCCAATAGCCATTTATGTTAAATACATTTGATTTTCTCATCTTGAGATAAATCAATGTGTATTTTAATAAGGTAAACACAAAGACACAAATTGACTGCAAATTAAAAATATGTAGAAACATTAGAACTCCAGTTTAATTTGACCTGGAACAGTAACATTCACTTTAAACTAATCAGGATTCAGGTCAGAAAATTTATAAAGGTTACCCAAAGATACAGCAGTCACTTCTCCAAGAAACTCTTGTAATATTACTAACAGAACATTTTATAATGTGTTTATTTACACTGATTACTGCAGGTATACCTATTTTCTTTTTCTCTTCTTTTACTTTATTTTTAAAGATTATTTTATTTTTATTGGAAACACAAAATTACAGAGAGAAAGAGAGACAGTGAGAAAGATTTTTCATTCCTTGGTCCACTCCCCAAATGGCTGCAATGGCCAGAGCCAAGCCAATCTGAAGCCAGAAGCCAGGCATTTCTTCTTGGTCTCCCACATGAGTGTAGGGTCCCAAGGCTTTAGGTCCTCCTCTACTGCTTTCCCAAGCCACAAATAGGGAGCTAAATAGGAAGGGGAACAGCCGGGACATGAACCAGCATGCATGTAGGATGTTAGATTTGCCCGTTGAGTCATTGTTTCAGTCCCTCTAATTTTTTTTTTTTTTAAAGCAAATGTACTGGCAAGCACACACAAGAATCAGATCTGGGATCACCTCAGACGAAGTTTCTTTGGAGATCCCTCCAACTGAACTGCTGATTTCAGAACCTCAGCCATGAAGAGACTTTGTCAACCAGTGGATTCTGGAGACATTTCATCGCTCTTGGAGTGGCAAGATCGGCAGAAATTCAGAACTGTTGAACTATCAAAACTGCTTGAGCAGGACCCTTGGAGCATGCCCCACATTGGGGACATGGGGTGGATGGGAGGCTGGGTGAAGCTTCTCCCTTTGTTTCTCCCCTGACCCCAGATACAGGGAAAAAAATATTAATGTAGAAGCAAAGGTCTTACCCACTTTCCTGAATGCTTTGACCCTTTGTGCCCTAATCAACTATGTAAGATTATCAAAATAAAAAATGTATAAAAAAGTCAATTTATTGAAACAATGTATATATATCAAGAAATGAACCCAAGTGACTAAATGAGTGAGCTTATTGTTCTCTGATCATATTCACAATCCACACCCAAATTGACCAAGCATTCTTAGTTCTCCAAGAGTCTTCACTGTACCTTCCTTTCCATTCCCTTTAAAATGGGAATGAAGAATTTATGGTCACCTACACAGTACAATTCAGTTAAGCAATATTGATATGTAAATACCAAATGATTTGACACCTACATGATTTTTTTAGTGCTCTCACTATTTGAACAAATAAGAGAAAATATGTGATATTTATCTTACCGGGTCTGACTGACTTAATTTACCATAATGATCTCCAGTTACTTCCATTTGTTGCAAATTTCAGAATTTTCTTTATGTGTCCAAGTAACAGCAAATCTTGTATATTTAACCACATTTGCTTACTACAGTCATCATTGGTTAACTTCCATATCTGAGCTATTGTCAATTCATCTGCTAGTAAGTAAAAAGGTTCATACTCCTTTCCAACAACCACCCTGAAAACTGAGATGACTACGTGGGGGTAAAATTCATGCATAATAAAATTAGAAAATGGTGGCTGTGGTCATCACCAAGCAATTAGGCAGACAGCATGCAAGTACACATCACAAAACACAGTGTTAGTGTAGTGACGTCTAGAACGTTCATAGTAAACTGAAAAATCTGTGATACAAATATTAAATAGAAACATTTTTATTTTGGTTATAAATTCAAATTAATGCAAGGTATAATAATGCATGAATAAGACAGAAGCTATACATACATATATGTTGCTTTAGAAATCTGTGTACTTTTTTAAAAAATGCATTTATTTATTTTATTGGATCGTTAGATATACAGAGAGGAGGAGAGGCAGAGAGGAAGATTTTTTTGTCCATTGGTTTATGCCCCAAGTGGCAACAATAGCCAGAGCTGAGCTAATTTGAAGCCAGGAGCCAGGTACTTCTTCTGGTTCTTCCATGCGTGTGCAAGGTTCCAGGCTTTGGACTATCTTTGGCTGCTTTCCCAGGCCACGAGCAGGGAGCTCAATGGGAAGTGGTGCTGCTGGGATTAGAACTGGCGCCCTGGTGCATGCAAAGCGAGGACTTAAGCTGCTAGGTTATGACACTGGGCACGAAAATATTTGTGCTTTAATAAAAAATGTGCTGAGGGCAAGTGCAGTGGCGAATCCTCCACCTGTGGAGTATTTGTAAGATGAGAGCATCTGAAGGGAATTATGCATGTGGATTTACATAACATAATTAATTTTAGAGATATTATAAAAGTGGTAGTAAAAGCTATTAAACAAAAATTGCTATGTTAACTGCCTAAAAATACATCACCACATTTTTTCTACATAAATTTGCTTCACTGAGAGGCACAGAGCTGTGGCAACAGTGATGTTTTAAATATAGAAAATTGGGGAGTTCACATTGAGAAAGTATTTTTGATAGGGATCATTGACGTACTGGGGATCTAAATATTCTAGAAATTTCTAAAGCTTGTGTTATCATTTAAAAATGGTGGCCACCTGGGGAGTGAATAAGAGAATGGAAAATCTTTCTGTTTGCTTCTCCTTATTTCTGTAAATCTGTCTTTCCAATAAAAAAAGATTAGTCTTTAAAAAGATGAGAATATGAGTATACTTTTACTCATCCATATTTTCTGTAAGACAATTTTAGATTCAAGTTAAGAATGACATTCTTTGTTAGAAATCAGGATTTTAAAAACAGTTCACATAGAATGGAAAGATGGGAAATAAAAGTGTGTTCTAGGCAATTCAGGCAAGTGCCCCATAGTATTTATATCATTAGCACAAGGGAATGTTTTTTTGTAAGTTAACCTCTCCACAGTCCTTTTTCTATTCTACCCCCATTTGAAAACCATCAGTCTAGTTTCAACTTCTGTTACACAGACTATTTTAGATTCTGCATGTGAGAACGCTCATGCAATACTTCTCTTATTTTTACTTTTACCTAATACTTGTTTTATCTCTGAGCTTATTTTACTCAAAATAATAATCTCTAGTTTCATCCCAATTACCCCACATGGTAACATTTCATCATGGCTGAGTAGTAGTCAGTTATGCATATGTACAATATTGTTTTCATCCATTTATTAATACATGGGCACATAGGTTTCCATTTTTAAAATATTTTAATTTTTATTTATTTGGCTAATGTGAATAATTCAATAAATAATGAGGAGTGCACATGCTTCTTAGATGGACTAATTTCAGTTCCTTTGGATGTGTACTCATGATTGGGATTGTTGGATCATATGGTAGTTCTTTTTGATTTTATGATGAACTTCCATACTTATGGTCATAGCTGGGGTTCTAATTTACGTTTTTACCAATATTATGCAATGATTTTTTTCATACTCTCATCATGTTTTATATTTTTGTAATAGCTGATCTAACTGGGGTGTGATTCTTATTGTGGTTTTGATGCAAATTTCCCTATTTGTAAGTGATGTTGAATTTTTATTCATGCATCTGTTGGCCACTTGTGTATCTTTCTTTGAGCAATGTCTAGGTGGATCTGCTATATGTATCAATTTAGTTGATTTATTGTTGTTGAATTGAGTTCCTTATATATTCAGGTTTTAGTCTATCTCAAACATACAGGTTATTTTCTTGAATTCTGTAGTTCGCCTCTCCAGTGTATTGATTATTTCCTTTGCCATGAAGAAACATTTTAGTTTGATGAAAATTCAGTTGTTTATTTTTAAAATTTGTTTCCAGAATAAGTAGATACTAAATGAATGATAATAGCATTTTCAGTTTCCTTTGGATGTAAAAATTAAATATGAACAGTTTAATTTCCTCTTCCTTCCTGAAACAGTTAATCTAGCTATGTATTCAATGCAGATATCAATAATGTCATAATGGGTATCCTGAGTGGATGGGACAATCTTAAGTGACACTTTATTGAAACTGACTTTAAATTTGAAGGTCATGACATATCTGTAGTATAAAATACTCTGTAAACCCAATTCCTCTGCTTAATCATTAAAATAATCACATCCTGCTTAACTTAAATAAATTTTGAATTTTAGTCATATAGTTTGGAAAATAAGTGATAATGACATATTAGTTATTATTGACTGATTACTGGTTATTGTGTCATTGTTCTGTATGCTTTAATCTTACCTAGTATAAGATGAGTTTTACTGCTTTAGTGCTTCCTGCTGTACTAGGAGGCTTAGCAACCTTAGTGATCTTTGAAAGTGGCATAGCCACGAATGCTGGGAATGAGACTGTATAAAATAGCTGGGCCTCAGAGCTTCCAACTCCGTCAGTCTTTGTAGAAGCATGTAGAGGCACGAGCAGTTTTTACCTTGTCTTATGAGTGTACATGTTTGAGAAACACAATAACAAAATAAGTTCAAACAGACACATCAGAAAGGTGAGCTTAAGTAAGATTTCCTTTAAAAACAATGGGATTACATCAACCTAAAAAGCTTCTGCACTTCAAAGGCAGAAATGAGTAGGCAGCCAACAGCCAACAGAAAGGGAGAGAAATATATGCAAGCCACACAACACTTGGAGGACAAGTATCCAGGATATACAGAGAACTCTAGAAACGCAACAACAGCAGAAGAAATAACCCAGCTAAGAAATGGGCAGAGGACATGAACAGGCGTTTTCATAGATGAAAACAAATGGTTACAAAACATATAAAAAAATTGTCAAATTCTCTGTCTAGCAGGGAAATCCAAATAAAAATTACACTGAGATTTCATTTAACTGTAGTGAGAATGGCCACAGAAATTAAACCATCAATACTGCCAAGGATGTGGGAAAAGATACCCAAATCCACTGTGGGTGGGAATGTAAACCGGTACAACCACTCTGGAACATAGTATGGAGATTCCTCAGATATCTGAAAACTGGTCTACCAGGTAACTCAGACATCTCACTCTTGGGAATATATCCAAAAGAAATGAAATACAGATATGGGAGAGCTGCCTTTCAGTCTGTGTTTGTAGAAATACAATGCACAATAGCTAAGATATGGAACAAACCCAGAGACCATCAACTGGTAACTATAAGGGAAGTGTGGTACATAAACACTATGGAATACTACTTGGCCGTAAACAGAATGAAATCCTATTATTTTCAGCAAAAGGGACACAGGTGGAAACCATATGTTTAGTGAAATGAGCCAGTCTCAGAAACACAGATATTACAGGTTCTGCCTGATTTCTGACAACTAGTACACAGAACACTAAAATGTAATCTCTGTGACAACAGCACATTGGGAGTTAAATGTTGTATAAAACTAATGTCAAGACTCGCGAGTAATAGTAGGATTTTGATTTGTTATGTATTTTTTCTTCTTCCTCTACTTTAGCAATAGAGCAATGCATTTAAATATCATAATACATTTAAACAGCAGAAAGTTTAACTTAGTGTGAAGTGAGTGGATATGCAATTGCAGTAATTTAGAAAAATAATAAGGGGCGAGAGGGAAAGGGAGGAGTGGGACAAGGAATGTGGAAACTCTGTGTCTAAATATGTATCATGAAAAATGCCAAATCTACTCATTTTATATAAATTGAAAAAAGTAAAATGAAGAAAGATTAAAAGACATTTGTACAGCACTCAACTTGCTCATACACTGTGGTGGCCTCAGCTAAGTTCTGTTCTCTGGGAGTGTGTGAATGTGTTGACTGTGAGCTTTGGCCTTATAGGAAACATTTCAGATTTCAGTGGATGTTGTGTAATCCCACTGTACTGGAGACTGCACTTATTAAACCCATCCACACCCTGTGCTGTGTTTTTATGCACATTTGCTTTGTCTTCTGGAGGAAGTTTCTGCATGTGGCAGAAGAGTGCAAAGGAAAACAAAAGCTTGGACTTTGTCTGTATGATGATTACAACTCAAACTCCAAAACATCTGCTGGGTTAAAGGCACCAGCTGTTGGCCAGGCACACCAATTGCCTACCATGTCATTGGACAGGAAATTAGGAAAATGATTGTCAGTGGACCAAAGTCTGAAAAATTGTGAAAAGACTGAATCCTTTGACATTTGACAAATACAGAGCTCTTCTATTACGTGCCTATTGAAAAGCAATTTCCTTTTCATTCTATTTTGAAACATCACTGATTTTGGTTAAATAGTCTTGAACCATCCTCAGAAAAAATAATGATAATAATGCTATACAACAAATCTTTCCTGTGGTGGAAGAGTTGTATATCTTTAATTTACCTGTGTGTTTTCTATCATTTACTAAATCTTTGCTTAGGAACACATTCATGCAACCGATTTAGCTTCCAACTCCTTGCTATTGACCATTTCTTATAACTTTTGCTTCCTCTGTGGGTCTAATGGCAACACAAATTCTAAAACTCTGGAAACATAGTATTACTTATATTTTAGAATTCACGAGCAGTATTTTTTGTAAAATCAGTGTGTTGTACTGATCAGAAACTATGTCCCCACGTGAAGGGCCATCTTAGCATTGCAATGGCAAATTACAGGAGACTGATACCCGAAAGTGGAACAGGTGTGAGAAATCACTGAAATGGGGAAGATGCTATAAAAAAGCATCTGTGAATCTCTTAATACAATATGTTATTTATATTTAAGTACAATAGGCAAAAGAGACCACTATTTAAACAAATATACTTAGCTTTAGGCTTCTTCAAAGCTGTACGGAAGAGAAAAAGATAATTGCTCACTAAACTAATTCTGTCATTGTCAGCAACAAATCAACACTTTTACCACATCTTAAATATTTGTGCAGAGATGTTACCTTTGCTACGGAACACTTTCATTCATTTAGTGGGATATTTGTTATTGAGACACCACAGTTCCTTAGCTCCAGAAAGAAGAATTATCTGAATATCAAAGATCTCTTTTTGGCACACTGCCTCTCAATTCTTTGGAACTAATCTTTTAGATTCTTGTGTGTAAGGGGTTGAATTCTTGAATCTTCTTCTTGTTCTTCTTCTTTTATTTATTTTTTTTTTTATGAGATCCAGAGAAAGGCACTGACCTAGGTAATTATGCTTGCCTTGCAAATTCAAAATTGGCCTTAAGCAAAAAAAAATTTTTTTCAGCTCAATGTTCATAAAATGATAGTTTCACTTTTTTTATGTCACATTGATATAGACCCTAAGAAAGTGAGAAGTATGCTATTTAGTAAGCCCATTTCTACCCATCTTCAGATACTTCGATACATTTATGGGAAATTGTCTGAAATCAAAGAGGGGGCCTTTAAACTTAGGCCAAAATACACGTGGACAGACTGTGGGTGTGGTCAGGACTTTGTCCCCTTGGACTTCAGTAGGAGAGTTTGTGCACCTTTGATCAGGACAAAGTGCCGTTGTTTTCATTCTGGAGAGAGGCTGAGTTTCCTGGCAGCTACCGGACTGAAGGATAAGCCCTGTGGGATTTCTACCTTAAAAGATCATTGCAGCTTTTGCTAAATGCAGCTTTTAAACAGGCAAGTGTTAAATTCCAGGGAGGGCAGAAATCTTCAGGAACAAAGCAGTCCTTAGTAAAGGCACACAGATTTTAAGAGGTTCAATTGTGGGTTGGGAACTGTGGCCTAGCGGCTAAATTCCTTGTGGCTAAATTCCTTGCCTTGAACACACCGGGATCCCAACTGGGTCTGGTTCTAATCCCAGCAGCCCCATTTCCCATCCATCTCCCTGCTTGTGGCCTGGGAAAGCGGTCAAGGATGACGCAGTGCCATGGGACCCCTGCATCCACTTGGGAAACCCGGAAAGAAGTTCCTGGCTCCTGGCTTCGGATCGGCGCAGCTCCCGGCCATTGCGGCTACTTGGGGAGTGAATCATCGGACAGAGTATCTTCCTCTCTGTCTCTCCTCCTCTCTGTATATCTGACTTTCCAATAAAAATAAATAAATCTTTTTTAAAAAGGTAAATAAATCTTTTAAAAAGGTACACATGTAGGACAGGAGGGGAAATCTCAGAAAATCTATAGAGACCCTTCGAGCATGTGCTACAATGTCAGCTTGTCTTCAGATGCTGTATATGAGCAGGCATATATTGCATAAACTGTCTCTATACATGGGCAGTTAGGGGCAGAACTAATGCTGGTTGTGTTTGTCATGAATTTGGGGCATGACTTCAGGATCCTCCTGGGAAGTATGGAATGTGTGCTGTTGCTTTTCACTGTGTTTGGAGCCATGAGAGGCAACAGGAAATGATAACTGTGATCTAAGAATCCTATAGTAACTTCTCCTTTTTTTTTTTTTTTTTTGCTAGTATAAGGCTCTACCTGGCTCTAAATGGGACTGCATGAGGATTCTCATGACACAAAGTGCGACTTCTCATAAACAAGAATGATAGAAATTATTAATGACCTAATGAAACACAAACAGGCACTTTGATCCTAATTTGGATAATGCAATGATTTGTTCCGTCTGAGAACTTTCTAGTACCCAAGGACCATCAGAAGGAACAGGACTTTGAATTAGAAAGACACTTTATGGACATTGCAACACAAATGTCCTGATCTCAAGATTTGCCTTTAAGCACTTTACAGTCTTTCACCTTAAAAGCTTTTACATTTGTCAGTAACTATGTAAAAACACTGGCCGCTTTTATACTTTAAACAAAATCACAGTTTGGGGAACACATCGTATAATAAAATTAACAACTAATAAGTCTTTGTTTTTCTTTTAATAGCACTATTTGAGCCTCATTATTCAAACAGAGGCCCACGGTTACACTGGTCTTTTAAGATATAACTTGAATCCTGATTTACAGTTGGGGGGGTGATGTGTATTAACATTTGGAACTGAACTGAACTGGTTTCTTTTGTGATGTGACTGAATTTATCCCATGGCTACAACCAATAACTTAATTACGTGGCCCAAGTCCCGTAGGATGAAAGAGGATAAGACTTAATGAATTGGGAGGGTTTGTAGAGTAACAAAAGAATTTGAAGGCATTGTTCCCCAGCTATGAGGAGGGCCTATTCCTATTGTGCTTTGAAGGCGTCTAACAATGATGGTGCTGTTGCAGTCCAGAGTTGCTTGAGCAGAGACGCCAAAGTTAAAAGCACTAATGGCTTTTGCCATCTGCTTTGTCAGCACCAATTTTAGTGAAGCAATTAAGAAGGGATGTCGTTGTGGATGCATTTTGGCTTTGAGCATTATTCATTCTGATACATTTTCTCAATGTTTCCACTGATACTGAGCTTTGCCATTCTGCTCCAGTCTTCCTGAACATGTCATTTCTGTGAAGAGTTTAACTTAAGATGTTACCACTAATTTGAGTATAAAGTTTGTTTTAGAGGAAATTGATGTCTCTTCTGTAATATGATGATTTACTTAAAAATGCACCACTCAAATGTTTCTTGAAGTCTCACTGTTGTCAGATATGTTTAGATGGAAGCTTGGAAATATTTCATGTCACCAGAAATGCCTGGTGGGTTCTTTCCTCAGCTTAGTATAGAGATAAAAAGCTGGGAATCTGTTGCAGACAGAAAAGTTTATTTGCGAAGGGACCAGGTGAGCAGGGACGGGAGAGGGAAGGGGAAGCACCTCTGAAGAGCAGGGAGGTGGGGTGCCTCTCAAAAGAGGAGAGAGACACCAAAGGTTTGAGGAAGGGTCTTGAGATTTTAAGAATTCCCTGACTCCTCCTTGTTGGATGGGGAACCTACAGGTGAGATGTTCCCCATTGGTGGTCTCTTAATTAGTTAGAAAATGGGTGGGCAATGGTGGTGCCGCCCACCTGAAGGTGTGGCCAAGATCTCAGCAGGCTTGGATGGGCTCATTTAACATTGTAAATAACGTAGTATGGTAAAATGGAATATATAATTTCTTCCCTCTACATTGTAATCTCAATGTGATTGGGATTAATGACATTTCTCACCAAAATGCAAAGTAGTCTAAAATTGCATTCTTATTCTGAAAACCTGATCCTCTAATTTCACCAGTCAAAAGTTTGAACGGATTTAATCAGAAAGTGGAACTGGTGAAGTCAAGAATTTTTTCTCAGTAGCAGCAAATGGTTTAGAAACAGGCTGATTCACAGAAAATTTTGGGGTTTTTCATGAATTTCCTTGACTGATACCTGCTTTTTTCAGGATTCTCCAAGAAGGTGGGTCTTCACTTCATATATAAATAAGCAGGAGTACAGAGAAAATAAGCTACTTGTGCAGTCACACAATAAATGCCAGAAATTGGACTGAGGTCTGATGAGATACTGGTCTTTCTGGACATAATTTCCCATACACAGGCCTTGATGGTCTCAAACATTACAGAGTCAGCAAGTCTGTGTGGAGCTAGGGAGTCCATATTTTAAACAAAAGGTCAAAATGTGGCAATTTTGCTTATCAGGAATGTTGATATAATTTGCTCCAGAGAATAAATGGGTAATGTCCATTCTGGAAAAAAAAAGTTTGACAATACTTTTGGTTTTGAGTAACATTCAGAAAACATCATCCAAACCTAAAATTGTATATTTTCTTTTCTGGTTTCTGGATTCTTCCATAGCTCTCTTGTTGAAGAGCACATTGGGAAGCACTGTTCTTTATAACAACTTGGAAAAATCGCCTACGACTAATAAAAGTGACCTAATAGAAATTAGATAGGAGGTCTGAAAAAAATTGTCCATGTGATACTTTGTAAGAAGTCGCCATAAAAGAAACTAGCCAAGTTGTGAGAATCGACATTCTCTCCTTTGTTAAGAAGCTTCTATGACCTGTTGGGCTGAGCCAAGAACAGGAAATGAGAAAGTCTGTTTCTTCCAGGACCCTTCTTGGCTCTCTGAATATACAGGAAGTGGTAAAAAGCTGAATGGTGTCTCCTTAGGAATCAAAAGGCCTTGGGCAAATCAATCAGATCCTGCCTTTCCACATCAGCAAGTCAGGATAATAATATTGGCTCAACTTATTTGAATGCCATCTGGATTTACTTACTGGAAAGCATAAAGTGTTTTGAAAATACCAAATATTATATAGGGCATCCAAGCAGCATGAGTTTCAGTCGTGTCATCCCTTTCCTTCCTGCATTTTTGTGTATTGCCCAGTATAATGGGATGGAGTAAAACCCCAAATCCCTAGGCTCTCAACCCCTGGCCTGACTATTTGCTTGTGCTGCTCATATTAGATGTTATAGATCAAGAGTCAGAATTTTCTGATTTTACATGTTAAATCAAAATTCCCAGTGCAATTGTATGAGGAATTATGTTGTCTGTGACATAGCTAGATAAGAGGGAGAAAAGTTTAGGAATGGTATTGATACCCTTTTAATAAACCAGTGTCCTTGAAAGCTCTGTTATGTCTTGCTCCAGGATGCAGCGGCAAGCTGACCCATCCATCAATGAACAAGGAATTGGGTCCTCCCCTTGAAACGGAATTTTACTGGAACATTGATGCTTAAATTTTTTAGTCTCTAGAACTATAAGAAATGATCTTGTTTTTCATGAGTTCCCTGATCTCTGGGTTATCTTGAGGTAGCGCAAATAGGTTCAGTAATTGCCAGACCTTGCCCAGGAACACGTACCTTCTATGAACCCATCACAACAGCTTTGGCAGCCTAGGAGGAATGTTTTGCTTTAGTTTTTATTGGAGTCAGACTAAAAAAAATGAATATTCTGAAAATGTAAAAACTCAGTTGTTAGTAGTTTTACTCATTCCTACTACATAATTTGGGAAACATTTTGCCCCACAGTCTAGTCCTGTGAGGCTATGGTAATTTAAATAAAAATTATAAATATGTGTGCTTTTCCTGTATTAATTCTGTGGACATTTCAGATCCCATTAGCTCCTTTTTATCATTGTTTGCTAGAAAACTCGGGGCGGCATTTGTAGCTGACTTCCAGTAAGTGCAGAGGCGGTTTATGCACACTTAATTTGTGCTCACATGCTTCAGTCTTAGCCTCGTGTATTTCTGACTTCTCCTTTTGTTTTGATCACTGAGCTCATTTTATCAGTGTGCTTGAATGCTTTTTTCAAGTTGCCTTAAATTCTTTGGGGAACAAAAGGCATGGCTGATTTTAAGAATTGCTTGGAAAATCCATTTGTTTATCCTCCAGAACTCCAAAAGCCTAGACGTATTTAAAGATGATTTAAATCTAGTGTTTTGACATACATGATTTCTTTTTTTTCATTTTACACCACAGAAATACATATTCCTCTACTTCCTCAACATGTGACCTATCGTGGAAAACAGTTTTGTACAATTGTAATGTATTTCCT
This sequence comes from Ochotona princeps, assembly GCF_030435755.1. NCBI lineage: Eukaryota > Metazoa > Chordata > Mammalia > Lagomorpha > Ochotonidae > Ochotona > Ochotona princeps. Next base: position 29,339,405 of record NC_080838.1, on the reverse strand, counting down.
CTGATTTTCTTCTTGGGTATCATATGTTTTCTATGGACTTTGTCATGTTGCTGGACTCAGACTAACTCTTGATTTTTAATTTCTGGAAGTATTTGTCCAAAACGGAAGAGCCAAGCGACAGAAACACTGGATTAAAGCGAAACAACAACAATAAATAAACAAACACAGTCAGCTAGTGAATGTAAGTTGAGGAGAATTCTACTCTGTGAAGCTCCTATCTCCATCCTACTGGTCATTCTCTGAACTTACTCAGTATTTGGAAAAATTTGTAACCTGGTAAAATAAAAGCATTGATACTCTTTCAGGCTTCCAGGCACATTAAACCATTCTTTCTAATTACAGGTGAATAATGAAACCCTTAAATTTCTTACACATAGCATCAGCGTCCTTTTGCTTTCTGGCTGATGGAAGGTGATGAATGAAGATTTTCTAATTCAGCACAGCTGGATGTCTTTCACTGCACTTCCTCTGAAAAGTTGCGGTATAGATCTGGCTTATTTTGTCAGATGTGCTGAAAACAACCTGCCTAACTGAAGGTGGAAACAGCCTTCCAACATAAGACATTTGCATGATTGAATACTGTGTCTGGGACAGCAGCTGTGGCAATCAATGTGTGAGGTAGAAGACATGCCATTTGTTTGAATGCATATGTGTGGGTTTGTAAGTGTGCTTTGTTTGGATTGTTCTCCTGGGACGTGGGAAGACCTCTGCTGTGAATCTTTGAGGTTAGTGTGAGAGTGACTTTAGTTTCGTTGAAAATTTTGAGGCTACAATAGAAAAAGAGGGTCTACTGGTTGGATCTGACATCTTTGTTCTAGCACGGATTTCAGAATGCCTCGGAAGCCAGGCCTTGCTTGGAAAACGGAGAAACTGTTAGCTATAAGCCTGGATGATATATGAACAGGCAGTTAGTTGATCTGATGAAGGTTATAGCTCATCCAGTCTCTTCCAAGAATGAACTCATTGCATTTCCCTGGGAGGATGATGAAAGAACTTTGCAGTTAACCCTGCTCATTTCCAATGTGTACCATAGGCTTAATTGAAATGATTAATCTGTGAGAGAGTGCATCTGGACCTTGTCCCAGAAGTGAGGAGTATGTGATCTGTGTCATCAGGGACATGAATGCAGGCACCTGCTACAGCAGATATGTCAGCACAGACTTTAGTTCACTAAGGAAACATTCTTCACTCACAAGACTCAAGTCGTAGAACCAAAAGTCATTTTCCAACAAAACTATGGATTGGCTGGACTCTTTTAGCTGGAGTAGATTTAAGGTGTTCCTCAATAATCTTCTGTGATAAGCATTGCTACTTTGTTGATTGATAAATGATAAAATATAATAATAGGACTCAGCGTCTAAAGTTCTTGCCAGGATCCCATCTGGGCGCTGCTTCTAATCCCTGCTGCCCTACTTCCCATCCAGCTCCCTGCTTCTGGCCTGGGAAAGCTGTGGAGCACAGCCTAAAGCCTTGGGACCCTGCACCTGCATGGGAGACCCGGAAAGAAGTTCCTGGCTCCTGGCTTTGGATCGGCTCGGCTCCAGTGGGTGTGACTACTTGGAGAGTGAATCAGAGGTTGGAAGATCTTCGTCTCTGTCTCTGCTCCTCTGCGTATATCTACCTTTCCAATGAAAATAAATAAACCTTTAATAATAATAATAATAATAATAATAATAATAATAATAATAAAATGTGATTTGGAGGAAGGGTGAGAGAAGAGTATCACAAATTTTTAAAATGATGAATTGGAGATTCACATCTAAGTCTACTGGAAATATCAAGTCTTCTGGCTAAGTTAACTTTATTATTTACCCAATATGTTCAGGAAGGATTAAGGAGAATTTTTGGAAAATTAAACCCCATGTACTGTACTTTCAGAAATGTGAGAAAATTTGGACATGGTTTAGATCATTCATTTCTATAATATTCAAGAATAATTGTGCTAGCATCAACTAAATCTTCCACTTCTAATTATCCTAACCAAAAGTAACCCAGAAATGACCAAGATGGTATTTGTATACCTGGAGAAAAGTGAATATAGAATAGCTGATAAGGAGATAATCTTTAGAATTTTGGGTTTTTTCGATTGGCTATTAAATTCCTCACGTGGAGTACACACAATGACTCTTAATTCATCCAAAAAGCTCAGTGACTAATTAACAACTTACATAGATCACAAAAAGCTTAAAGTCTACTTCTTTATGTTTCAATATAAATATGTTCGGGGGAAAACAAACATCCTGATGTATGTGTAGCTTTAAGCAACTTCAGTAGGATCTGCATGTTTAAACTACAGTGGCTTGGCATTCAAACATTTTGCAGTGGGAAAAGTTTTCATTTTGAGAAAGTGTCCCCTGCTTGAGAACAACTTTTTGAAATATAGATGACACTAAAACAGAAAAAAGACTATAATATACCAGCATTATATGTATGTGTGTATATATGTGTATACACATACATAATATACACTGAGCATGTATGTGTGTGTCTGTGTTTTTTAAATACACACAGACATGCATTATTTTGTGGTACCTTGCTTTATTGTGCTTCAGAGATGTCATATTTCTACAAACTGAACGTTTGTGGCTGCCTTGCATCAAGCCAGCCTAGTGATGTCATTTTTCCAGCAGCAAAGGGGACAGTCTGTTTTTAAAAATAATAAAATATTTAAAAATGCATAACTCTTGGTTATGGTGCTAGTAAATAATAAGTATAATATGTCATAATTATAACTTTTATATGTGCTAGCGTGGCGGGGAATTTGACATGAAAGATGACATCAACTTCAAGGGTGAGTACTTTAACAACTCTATTTAAATGTGTGTGTTTTCAAACAGAGTTTTGAAGTACATGAAGTGACAATTTACACCTAAAATGAAAGATGTGGGAAAATCCATAATCATATTTGAAGATCATAACACATATTTCCCAGCAATAGTACTATTAACCAAAGGATTTCAATTTTTAAAAAAGTATGAATAATACTATTCTAGAACATTTACTACAAATGCAGAATGTAGTTTCTTAAAGTGAATTTGAACTATAAACCAGAATGGATCATCATGTGCCATAAAACAAAAGCAATTTCAGAAAATTTCAAAAGTCTTGGTTGTACTAGCAATTATGTTCACTAAACATACAAAATGAGATTGTAAATCAACAGATATATGGAGAGGTCATACAGTTTTGAAATTACTAAATGAACTGTGGAATAATCCACGGATCAATGGAAAAATTGCTAAGAAATTATAAAAGATTTTAAACTGAAGGCTTCAGTAAATATGATGTGCACAATTTCTATATGTGCAGCTAATGTAATGCTGCCACTGAACACCCATAGTGTAAGGTCAGAGCAGGACCCTTTCCCCTATTCAGCTCCCTTAGCAAAAAGCATCCTTGCCCATGTTTTAGTGAAAGCAATGCATTGACTTAGGTATTGATTTAGCAGACTTTACAAGATTCTAATCATCAGACTAGGGAAGTCATTTGATTCTGTGGGAGATAAGAAGCTGGATGGCCACTGCTGTCTTGGGAAGATGTCTAGAGAGGGAGTTCAGGTCTGGGCAGAATGTTACTGCCCCCTTCATGTAACCTCCAGTCCAACTGGAGCCCACCTGGATATCATAAATTCCTTAAAGAACACAGTGTTGTTGACCAATTAAAAGACCAGGAACTTGGACACAAGATGGTCACACTCCTCTTAGGCCCAATTCTAATGCATAAGAACCTTTACAACTAACTTCTCAGGGAGCGTGGGAATTAAGCAATAGCTGCCCAGCTCTTTGCTCTGCTCTTTGTAACAAATATCTACTTCCTATCACCAACTCAATGTCAGTGATTGGCTTTCGTGAAGTCAGGTGAGCGGATCCAGCATGGGGGTTCCACAACAATGTCTCCAACTAGTTTGGCGTGTTGCTTGGCAAAAATTTTTAGAAATATAATGGGCCCGGTGGCATGGCTTAGCAGATAAAGTTCTCACCCTGAACGCGCCAGAATCTCATACGGGCTCCAGTTCTAATCCCGGCAGCTCCACTTCCCATCCAGTTCCCTGCTTGTGGCCTGGGAAAGCAGTTGCGGACTGCCCAAAGTCTTGGGACCATGCACCTGCATGGGAGATCTGGAGCAGGTTCCTGGCTCCTGGCTTCAGATTGGCGCAGCACCGGCCATTGTAGTCACTTGGGGAGTGAATCATTGGATGGAAGATCTTCCTCTCTGTCTCTCCTTCTCTATGTATATCCACCTTTCAAATAAAAATAAATAAATCTTTTTTAAAAAAGAAAGAAATATATGGGTTTTATGCCATATCAGAAGGGGAGAAATGTGGAAGTTTATCTGAGTATCTTCTTAATAATCAGTTGTGATTACCTTATGGTTATCAAGATAATTTTTTTAAAAATAGAAAAAGATAAGGAAAGTAAACACAAATGATGTGACTAATAATGATGAGAGTGGGAACCAAAGAATTAGGAAAAATACATAATTGAAAAAAAATTTAAACTAATATGTGTCTTTTGGAAGTTAACTTATAAACCCCAGCAAAATTGAAAATACTAAAAAGAACACAAGTAAAAAGATCTAATATCAGAGTTAAGATATATTACTTTAGAATCTACAAAAAAAAGATTTCAAGGAGATGTTATGAGCAGTTTTATATGTGTGAGTTCAGCAATAGATAATCAAGTATAAATTTTTAAAAATAGACAATTTATCAATTCTGATGCCAGATGAAAGAAAAAAATAAGATACCTTGTAACCATTGAAGTTGAATTTCTCTCAGAAATCTCTGAAAAGGAAAATTCTAGATGTAGCTCTCTTGCATAGCGAATCCACTGAAATTCAATAAAGATATAATCACATTCTACCACAACTCTGTTTCAAATAATAAAAGGAACACACATTCTCAATTTTTTCTATGAAGACTGTATAACTAATTTTTGACAAAGACATTGGAAGGAAAGGAAATTGTAGACAAATTTCCTTTATAAAATTCCATGATGAAATATTAGCACAGCAAAGCATATTACAAAATGACCATACAGAATTAGTATTAATTAAATAGACTTATGTTATTTAAAATCATATTAAATTGGTAATTATTCCTTGAATCTTTCTTATTTCCATTGCTAGGTGTCTCTACAGTCTTTTTTTTTATCACTTCTAGCATTTCATAGTGTTATTTCTTGGTCTTTATTTTCTTTACCCTTTGGTGCATAGTTTGTTCTTGTATGAGGTCAAATTGAGGGAAAATAAAGTTTTCAAGGCTTATTTTTTTCTGCTCAAAATGAAGATAGTGTTTATTTTATTTTAAAGTACATGAAAATACCTAATCTTTCACTATATAATCTGTCTATTTTATCCAATAGGAAAATACCAGTGAGGAAATTGGCAAGACTTTTAGACTTTGTAAAATATTCAGGCATTTTTTAAGAATAAAAGAAAAAAAAAACCAGCATGAACAAGAACACAACTTCCTACAATTCATCCCTCACATTCCACAAATGCTGTTTAGATGATAAGCGAATTCTCTTCTTTTGTCCTGCACACTTCCTTTTTAGATCAACATTATTTTCATACATACTCTGTGGTTAAGGGAAAATAAGTCTCTAACATGCGAAAGGAGAATCACAGAGGATGACAAATAAAGAAAATGACTGGATTGTAAATTCAGTGATACAATAGCCCATGTGATCGAAGGCATCATTAGGACATTGTGATATCATGCCGATGGTCTCTACATCTCACAGCTTTGTCCCCAAACCTACTTGATAACTGAACTCTTGCACTGATTGCCATGACTTTCCCTCTGTGAGGACCATTACGTTGCTTCATTAGACTAAGTTGAGATTTGCAAATTATCAACAGAAAAGTAAAAATGTTGTCAGATTCAAAGGAAGCTATTAATTTAGCAAAAAGTAAGTATATTCTTATCACTTACATAAATGTGATTCACATAACACCAAGAATGAGTTCTGAGACAAAGCGGGTTGTCTACAAGCCTTGGTTAAAAACACAGATGAGCAAACATGGAGATAATATGTTTGTCCATCAGGTGGGCAGAAATATGGCCAGATAATTATAAAAACACATAAATAGAAGTATAATAAATACATGGATAGATAATAAAAGCCGTAAGACTTAGTGGTCTGAGGAAATGTGGATACTGGCATTATTGTTTCTTGCATGTGACATTGTAAATTCAAGTAAGCTTGGGGAATGACATCAAGTGCTTGAAACAAGTGTGTTTACTATAAGTAACATCCAAAAGAAACCATCAAAAATAGAGGAGAAATAGATATTTACAGAAAAGTATTTAAATTAGTGTAAGAATAACGCAAAAAAATGACAAAGCAAATACTTATTCAACACTAGTAAGACAACAGTCTGTCACATCCATTCGATTAAGTGTTAGGACTCCTTAAAAACCAGGGATGAGAGGGCCCTGCACAGTATCCTAGCAGCCAAGGTCGCTTTGAACATGCCAGGATCCCACATGGGTGCCAGTTCTAATCCTGCTTCCCCTCCAGCTCCCTGCTTGTGGCCTGGGAAAGCAGTCGAGAATGGCCCAAAGCCTTGGGACTCTGCACCCACGTGGGAAACCTGGAAGAGGCTCCGGGCTCCTGGCTTCATATCGGCTCAATTTCAGCCCTTGCGGCCACTTGTGGAGTGAATCAATGGACAGAAAATGTCCTTCTCTGTCTCTCCTCCTCTCTGTATATCCGACTTTCCAATAAAAATAAATAAATCTTTAGAAAAGCAGGTATGAGAATGCTGACCACTGCAGTATTTAAAACCATGTTTATCAAAACTCATTCACATGGTGCTCTTGGACTTTGGATTTGAAAGGTTAAGTTAGTTATTTTTGGTTTCTGGTGCACTGTCATCATTGCTTTTCTCACTTATATTAATAATTTATTCCTTTTTAGTTTCTGCATCCCACTTGCATTTTTATAATTATAATTTTTTTTTATAATTTTAATTAGATGGACTGTAAAATTTTACTTCTATTTAGGGTTGCTGTATAAGGTAATGCTTTGTGTGCAAAAACTTTAATTTTTGTAAGTATACTGTTTTGTCAACATAGCTGGCATTATACTTTAAAAACTCATATTGTTTCTTTTTTGTTACATATTGGTTTCAATATTTTGTCACATTTCCGTATATATCTTTTTTTCATTGCTTCCTTTGTAGCAAAGTATATGAGTGAGCAGAATATTATTTTATCCATGGATTTCATTATTACAACTATTGGACTATTTTTATAAAAATAGTAACAGGGAAAAATGAAAGACATTCAATAGATTTTATTGTTGTCGCTTTGTTGTTGGATGAATTTTTTCTGGTCATCCTTAAATTTAAACCATTAACAGCCATTTTCAATACATCTGAGGCTTTCCTTTTAGTAGAATGGGATTTTGACAGATATTTCAATACTTAAGTTCTGCAATTAGATACTTTCTGTGAAAATTTAATAATCCCTACTAATCAATCTGATTAAATAAGATGCACTGTAATGAAAATTTCACTTCCTGATCACTGAAATGCTTTCTATCATGTATATTTCTATACAATGATGTATTTCCTAGACATAGTATTTGTTTGATACTCTTAATTGTTTGCTTCATTTGGAAAGCATATAATCTTACAGAGAAATTGACTATTCTAAATATTCTGGGAAAAGGTGGCCTAAGCTACACTTCACTAAGTTCTTGTATTTAATACTCTGCACTAATATATGTTTATCAGTACACTTTACATTGATAAAGCAACAAAGTAGTTATTTCTAGTATTATAGGTATTTTCTTTGGGGGATTATTGTACTTCTACTCTGTCCTCTTTGCTTCATATCTGTAAATTCACTCCTTTCACTTTGTATTTAATTTTAAAGTTTTGAGTTGAGGTAAACTGGAGCATGATCTCAAAGGATCGTATGAAATGCTCATTAATTCTGATAGATTTCTTGCCCTCATATTTCAATCTGATGTCTCCAAGTCCAGTACTTGCTGCTCAGAATCAACTACTCACTTCCTGTGTCTTTACTTTCTTGACAAAGACACAGATTTCAGTTGGGAAAGCATCGCCTTCTATTTTCTCAAATTTTCTGATTTATTAGCACATTTTCAAAGATATGTTTCAAGGTGTTTTTTTATCTAAAAGCAATATTATGTACTTTCATGGTTATGTACATTAACAAAGAGTTGTAACAGCAGGGAGCAAACCTAATCAGTGAAATATGAAACTATTATCTTTCCTAAAGAAATCATAAAAACATTTCAGAATTCTCTCTTTTTTCTCCTGAGTGTGAAAACTAACTTCTAACTGTACTTTTAAGATTTTGGTCACAAAGCATTGCCAGTGTAAGAGCATTGCACATGTAAGTAATTTTTTTCTCCTGCTTCTAGCTTGGTGCCCAAAGACTGTGCAGAAATGTGCAAACAGAATGAAACTCAGAGGATGTGTATCAATTTTTCACTCAGCAAATTAGGGACAAATAAATCTTTATTTTATAAGTCAGGAGAACCATAGCTTTCCTGAAGCCTCCATCTACTAATCTGTTGCTCTCATTTTGTTAGCCAGGATTCTACCATGTGGTGATTTTAACCTGCAGGAGTGTCAGAGGAGGTGTTCAGTTTTAACAACACCAATGGCCATAATACAAAGAATAACTGGTCTTGCTACAAAGGGAGAGAGCGAAAGCCATGTTGACTTGCAGCAAATAGTGCCACAGCTACCTCCTTGGAAGGAATATGAGGAAAATACAACATTGAGGAAATTAAAAAAGAAAAACAGCAGTTCTGCTTTATACAGAATTAACTGAAGAAAGTGGCAATCAATTAATTTTTCAATCATTATTTCAAATTGCTGTGGGATAAACTTGGAAAACTTTCAAATTTGTATATAGAAATCAAGAAGGTACACCTCTTGGTTTCCTAACTACTCCTCTTCTTTCCTTCCTTCTAAAAGTATAATATGTGGAGTGTCTTTCCACTGCCTGGTGTGCTAGGTAGCAAACGGTTCCAGAGCACCCTTAGCGGTTGCCTCGTCTCCTAGAAATGGGATCCACAAGGGACCTGAGGGCAACACCGACTTCAACACGTCCATCATTACATTTTGCTCTGAGCAGTTGTTGTTCCAAAGAGCTGGAAAACCACCAATTCCAGTCTAATTCTTTAATTTGACAAAAGAAAGAAGACAAGCAAAACTTAAGATATATTTGATCTAGCCCTAAATACCAGAGGCTATGCCTTGGTTTTATTTACTTCCTTAATATTTCCACCAGTCAAATTTTAATTCATCATGAGCAGGTTGCTAATAAGTTATAATGTATTATTCTCCAAAAATAGCTTATTAAGAAGATCAATTTCAGTTCAACTAATTACCATGTCATCATTGTCTAAAAGATATTGTGACAAATAATGATCTCTTTCAGCTCTTTGTGCAAAAAAAAATTTACTATGAAGTAACATTGCCTATATTTTGTGTATTTCTTCAAAAATCCTAACAAAATCAGAATGAATGATCTGTTCAAGTCACAATATGCCTCATGAAACTATCTTAACAGATGCTATGCTAGACATTGTTTTGAACTTGGCTTTGGGGATTTCAGAAAGTCATTTTGTTCTTCAGGGTAGAGGGCTAAACAGCTGGTCGTATGTTCTGAAGACACTGTTCTGTATGGTTACTGGAGGTTTTGGGCAGAAGTGGTGAGGATTTTCATTTCTATCAATGGCAGCAGCAAGGATAGCTCTCTTTTAGAAAACAAATTAACTTCACTATTTTTAACCTGCTATAGCAAAATTAGTTCTACTCAAAAACATAATGATGAAGCTAGGAGGTATGACATTTTCAATTTCCCCATGAAAGTCAGCTTCAAATCTTATTTTTGCATTTGATATAGTTTACAATGATGAAATTCTTACTGGTTTTAATTTTCTTGGTTTATGATTTTCATTATACATTCATTTTATAACAGTTTGCAACTGTTCAGTACTTTGTCAGGGTGGCAAGCAAGGACATGTGTATTCCTTAATAACATTTGCTCTGAATTCTTTGTTTATTATTCTTAATAACTTCTTGAAAATCTTAATCAGAACAAAGTTATAGAACAAAGAACTCCAGCCTTGGTCATAACATGAGGGATTGATTTGAGCACTCTGGAAGTATGCTGAAGGACGAGAGCAGTGAAAATAAGGCAGCACATGAACCGGCTCCTTTCTGTACAAACAACAGCTGCGTGTGCCTGTTGCCACTAGTGGGGGAGGGAGAGAATGGAAAAAAACCACTTTTTTTTCTTTCAGTGTTGGCAAGTTTTGAGTGAACTTATGATGTCACCAGGATATGTTTTGTCTGTGCCTATAATTTGCATAAGTTCCTTCCCATGGAACTCTGTGCACTACAAAGGAATGTTTTATGGTACATTTTTGACTCTACGTTGCCAATGCTCTTAAAGTCCGTAAAGGAAACATCATGTACAAAGAATTTCTTTTGTAAATTTGCACAAAGTAAGAACTCACAGAAAGGGAAAAAAACAGAGTCAGCAAGTACTTTAACTGTCACACTGTACACATAGGAAGGTTAGACTTGTTTTCCATTCCTGATGATTGCTTAATATTTTAACCACACGCAATGCATTTTTAAGAAGAGGATTCACATTTTCCTTAATTAATAATTGAGGGGACATTCATCTTATTATTATTCCTGTTAGAATTATCTCATACATTTTGTGAAATTCCTGTCTTTCCAGCTGTCATGTCAAGTATATTTTGGGGAACATATTGGAGAGTTGTTTGGTTATAAAGTGAAGAAATGCCTTACTATATAAGCATACAATATATTGTGTGGAAACCAGTGACCAGTGATTGTGCAACACTTAATATAAGAATTTTAATTCTAGAAACATTATTTAAGCCTGTATACCTGGTTCAAACAGGCTCATCTGTTGCTATGCAAATCAAAAGATGTAAGTAGGCTAAGGAGTGGGGAGGGATGAGGTAGCGTGGAGTGGAGTATTGATGTACCTGATATATTTATATTACTAATTCCCTTGGTACTTTGGCCAATTTAATATTTTAACATTTTTTCAATTATAATAACTATTTTCTGATAACTTCTTGGAATTCTGGAATTTCATCAGTAGCTATCCTAGCCCAGGGACCACAGTTGGTGTCTAGAAGGGGCATCTAAGTCTCTTACATGAATGACCAGAACCAAGGACTTGAGCAATCTTCACTGCTTTTCAGGAAGGTAGAGTGAGGAGGCCCTGGCCAGGCTCTAAGCTCAGCCACTCTGATACGTACATTGACAGTCTCAACAGTGTTCCAGCTGCTGGAGCAAACAACTGCCTTTTCATTTCATTTTTAATACTCCCACTCATGTACTGCAACAGATATAAATGAACTTAAAATGTTAATCCTGCATAGTACTAAAAAGTACAGAAGGATAAATATAAAAACTAACATGCGGTTCTCTTAAATCATTCAGGTTTTCTTTGTGGAAGCAAATAAACGTGTGTCTTAATGTAAGATCAGTTCCTCTCTTCGTTGGGAAAGCTTTGCTTGCTTCTTTCTGGAGTAGACCTCAATCTCTAGCTGTGTTTGTCCTTTCCCATCTGGCAGGAAGTCTTATGGGGTTTTGCATCCTTGTTTTCTTGTCTGGTTATTTTGCTGTTTGCTGTGTGTGACTTCCTCTAATATTGTTCTTCTGGCCCTGTTATTGATTCTTGCTAATTGAGATTTCCATCGATTACTTTTTTTTCCTTTTTCCTTTTGAACTGCAGCCTACTATGGAATTGGTAATCAAAATAAAAGTAGTACATTCCAACAAATAATAAGCATGAAAGTAGATAAAATCAGGAACTGGTTTTATTGTGAAGGTATGGTAGAACTTTCTTAGAAGAATTGCATTTTGAGTGGGAATCTAATTGAATGAGGATGCTAAGGGCTTACTTACAAAGATAGAGAACATCTACAGAAGGTGGTTATCAGAGCAACTAAGAAAAAAAAAAAGAGAAAAGGTTGGGCAGCATGATAGCCTAGTGGCTAAATTCTCACCTTGCATCCATTGGCATCCCATATGGGTGCCAGAGCAGTTTGTATCCTGGCTGCTCCACTTCCCTTCCAACTCCCTGCTTGTAACCTGGGGAAGCAGTAGAGGATGGCCAAAGGCCTTGGGATCCTGCATCTGCACGGGAGACCCGGAAGAAGTTCCTGGCTCCTGGCTTCAGATCTCTCTGTATCTCTTTCTCTATATATATCTGCCTTTCCATCAATCAATCAATCAATCAAAAAAAAAAAAAACTATTCATTAAAAGAAAAGCCCTGCCGACTCATTTCTTCTTGGACACATCCACAGTGCGCCCCCGGCTGCCAGTGATCTTATGTGCTGGCTCCTGTCACGGAGGCCTCAAAAGTGGTACAGCCCTCTATGCGCCTGGATCTTCTTCAGCCGCTCCAGGTCCTCATGGAGCTTGTTATCCAGACCGTTGGCCAGAACCTGACTGTATTTGCCATCCGTCACATCCTTCTGTCTGTTCAAGAACCACTTGGGGATCTTGTACTGTCTGGGATTCTGCATGATGGTGATCACCCGCTCCACCTCATCCTCAGTGAGTACTTCTGCTCCCTTGGTGAGGTCAGTGTCTGCTTTTGCCAGCACCACGTGGGCATACCTACGTTCCACACTCTTAATGGCAGAGATGGTAAAGGCTGTTTTGCGCCGCCCATCGATATTCGTGTTGAAGAATCGCGAAATGTGCTGAAATTCCACAGGGATTACTAGAGACATGGCGGTGGCGAAGGTGGCGGAGTGTAAGCCTCCTGTGGAAAAGCATCCATATCTATTATTAAGCAGTCTTGTTCAGATTATATATAGATCCACATTTCCATTTACTGTAACTATGTGTAGCCAGCATATTCTAATGCATATTGAAGTCCCTACCAGCACACGTACAAATAAGTTTATTCATAGTAAAGGCCCTGATATTATATGTTTCTGTAAATGTTATTCTGTTTTGAAATTTCTTAGCTTTTGCTCTTCACAGTATGAGGTAACTCTCTCTCTCTCTTTTTTCTTTTTCTTTTTCTTTTTCTTTTTAACCCTATTCAGTTTCCTACATGGGTGACAGAAACCTTAGTCGTTAGGCCATTTGTGGGTCTAATATGGTTTACTAATAACAAACATTTTATTGCTGCTTTTCTGTCCCTTTGTGGAACACACAGAAAGTAAGTGTCACAGTAAATTCTCATGATAGTGTTGAGAATGAATGAGGAAGAACATTTAAATAAACTGAATAACTCTTCTTATGTTAGGGAGTTGGTGGTAACCTTACTAATTTGGCCCAGAACTTATTATTTTTGAAGATTTACTTATTTATTTTAATGTCAGAATTATAAAGAAAGGAGCAGGCAGACATGGAGAGATCTTCCAGCAGAGGAGTTGCTTCCGGGATGGTTACAATGGTTTGAAAGGGGCTAAGAGGAAACTAAGAACCAGGAGCTTCATCTGGCTCTCCCACATGGAGATGGGATCCAAGAACTTGGGTTACCTTACCTTCCCTCTGCCTTCCCAGGTGAATTAGTAAAAAGGTGGACTGGAAAGAAGAAGGAGCAGCTGAGAGTTTGCACAGGAGCTCATGCGGATGCCCGTGCTGCAAGGCTAGGTTTAACCAGAAAGCCAGCCCCAATAGGGACCAGAATTTAAGCTTTCAGTTTCACCTTGTCTGAAAATTACAATCACACTGCTTCTATACCCCTTTAGTGTTGATAGCTAGCTTCCTCAGTCCAATTAATACTCATGTTTTACTTTGACATAATTCAGAAAACTAAAATATTAAAATATAATTTATATTCTGGGCCAGTAGTGATGGCTTAGAGGCGTGATGGCCTTGAATGCACCTAGATCCCATACGGGTGCCGATTTGAGCTTTGAGCTGTCTTCGACTGCCTTCCCAGGCCACAAGCAGGGAGCTGGATGGGAAGTGCAGCTGCTGGGACTAGAAGCGGCACCCATATGGGATCCTGGCGCGTTCAAGGTGAGGACTTTAGCCACTAGACCACGCCGCCAGGCCCAACACAGGTATTCTAACTCGGTATATTGACATTGTAACTGCAATCTTAACCATTAGGCCAATTGTCTACTGCGTCACATCAATTTAAATGGTAGCACAGCCTGCTTTCAATAATTGTACAGCCTTGCAATTGATGAAAATGAAATTGAATGGTTATTTATTGGAACGTGTATATTTAGACCATACATCACTTTTACATTGACAAGTATCAAAGGATCTATCTAAGGTAAAGATGATTTATAAAGGGAGGAGCATTTCAGGTAGCATTTGGGCTGCTAGGTGGGATCCCTATGCCCTATGTTGGAGTGTCTGGCTCTAGGAGCCATCTCTGCTCTCTAATTAAGCTGCCTGCTGGTGTGCGTCTGTGGAGCAATGGGTGATAACGATTGGTTCTTTACAACCTATGTTGGGGGTTCCTGACTGAGTTTTTGGATCCTGACTTTGGCCTGGCTCTGTTCTGGCTGTTGTTGATGTTTAAGGAATGAGTCAGTTTGCCTCTATTCCCTTCAAAGCAAATGACAAAATAAATAAAGATGATTATTTCTTAAAAAAAAAAAGAGTGCTAATTTTAAGATATGGAGTGTGGATCTACCTTACCTACAAGTTATTCCTTATTAATTCTAATGGTTTTAAAGTTTCAATCGGTGTTTCAGTTTTGTAGTTCTGCTAACGAAATGCCACAGGCTAACTGAATTAAGCAACAGAAACTTTTCACAGTTTTAGAGGCTGAAAGTCTAAGATTGAAGTTTGTGCAAGTTTAGTTTCTTATTTTCTTTTTTTTTTAAGATTTATTTTAGTTTTATTGGAAAGTCAGATATACAAAGAGGAGAGACAGAGAGAAAGATATTCCATCCAATGATTCACCCCCTAAGTGAGCGCAACGGCCGGTGATATGCCAATCCGAAGCTGGCAACCAGGAACCTCTTCCAGGTCTCCCACGCAGGTGCAGGGTCCCAAGGCTCTGGGCTGTCCTCGACTGCTTTCCCAGACCACAAGCACCGAGCTGGATGGGAAGTGGAGCTGCCGGAATTAGAACCAATGACCATATGGGATCCTAGCATGTTCAAGGCAAGGACTTTAGCCGCTAGGCCACGCCGCCTGACCCAGTTTCTTACTTTTTAAGATTTATTAACGTTTGTTTGAAAGGCAGATTTACAGAAGAGAAAGATCCTCCATCTACCAGTTTACTGCCCAGATGGCTGCAATGGCCATAGCTAAGCTGATCCAAAGGCAGGAGCTACTTCTGTGTCTCCCACATAAGTGTAGGATCCCTAGGCATTGAAACATTCACTCTTACTTTCCCAGGCTATGAGCAGGGAGCTGGATGGGAAGTGAAGAAGCCAGGGCATGAACCTGGTGCTTTTATGGGATGCTAGCACTAATCTTCAATATCAGAAATGAGATTTTGCGGAAGCACTATTTGACTCTGGCCTGATATCTCAATTGTCCAAGTACCCTGCTCGAAATTCTTTGAAGATTGAAAATCCAGTGGTTTCTGTCCTCAGAATTGAAGACATAATAAACAATGGTTGGGCCCGGCGACGTGTCCTAGCAGCTAAAGTCCTCATCTTGAACGCCTGGGATCCCATATGGGCACCGGTTCTAATCCCGGCAGCCCCACTTCTCATCCAGCTCGCTGCTTGTGGCCTGGGAGAGCAGTCGAGGACAGCCCAAAGCCTTGGGACCCTGGACCTGCGTGGGAGACCTGGAAGAGGTTTCTGGTTCTCGGCTTTGGATCAGTGCAGTACTGGCCATTGCGCTCACTTGGGGAGTGAAACATCGGATGGAAGCTCTTCCTCTTTGTCTCTCCTCCTGTCTGTATATCTGACTTTGTAATAAAATAAATAAATCTTTTAAAAAAATAAACAATGGTTGCAAAACCGAGGAAACAAAACTGAGCAGAAAGAAATCATCTAAGAGACGAAATTAATTTTGTTGTCTTGCTTCTCAACACTATTACATCAGAAACTCTCAAATCAACAGTGTGTTGAGCAGCTCTAAGAATAAAATGCCAGAGCCTATTGATCAGAGTGTTAATGCATTTATTCTATTTCTAGACAGTTCTTTGGTTGTAAATTTTCAAGCACTGAGCTGATGTTAAACAAATGAACAGGAAATGTACTGAATTTTGCAGAGGATTATCATGTCAAGACATCTCTACAAAGCAGAAACAAAGCAACTTTTTAAAAAGATATATTTATTTTTATTGAAAAGGCAGATTTACAGAGAAAAGAGACATAAAGAACTTCTGTCCACTGGTTCACTCCCCAGGTTGCTGTGACAGCTGGAGCTGAGCTAATCTGGAGCCAGGAGTCAAGAGTTTTCTGTGTCTCCTACACAGGTGCAGGGTCCCAAGGCTTGGGCCATCCTCCACTGCTTTCCCAGGCCACAAGCAAGGAATTGTTTGGGAAGGGACATGAACCACTGCCCATATGCGATCCCAATGCATGCAAGGTGAGGATTTAGCCATTGAGCCATTGTGCTGGTTTCACAAAGAAACTTTTCACAAAAAAGGTAGTAAATAAAAACATCAAAAGAAACCTGGAACATGTTGCAGAGTAGCAGAGCTCAACTTCATAGCGGGTCAAGCCAGAACCTTCTTTCAAGAAGAACTAAGTGAGTAGAGACACTCAGAAAATGTGTATCCGTTTCCAATGCTGCATACCAAGCTGCCACTAATCTAGTGGTTTTGGGATATGTCCATTAACATGCCATTCCCATGGGGAAGAGGGTCAGGTATGTTTCAGCTGTGACCTCCCAAAGTGTTAGTGGAGATTGAGGCAGCACACTCCTCTGCATGCTTGGCATCGGGGATGTCTGCTTCTGTGTTCCCTCAGATTAGGGACAGAATTTCTAATGGTTCCAGGAGTGAGTGTTTGCTGTCAGCATTGGCCTTCAGCTCTGAGGGCTTCTCAGGGATTCCTGAGACTTGAGCTTTTCCAGCATGCCTCTTCCCTCATGACAGCGTGCAATAGGAAGAACATGTCTGCTGGTGAGATTGAGACCAATGAAGTTTAATCCAATCATAGCAGTGTCACCCCGTCACATTTGCTTTGTCTGTTCTTTGGGCTAGAAGGGATTGTGGATCCTAATCATCCTCAATAGGGAATCATACAAGGGTGTGACCACCAGGAACGGGGATTAGGAGCCGCACTGAGAGTCCATCTGCCAGACAGCCTTTTCGGAGAGACTAACCAGGACTTCCCAACGGACTAGGGAGCTTTCTTCCACCTTAGAAGGTAGAATCTTTTTGTTGAGCAACACTGGATAATTTTTCTGGGTCTGAAATAACTCTGTGTTTTCCATTTACTAATTTATTGGATTTAGGGAGTGTCTCCATTAAGATTGTTTTGTTCTTTTTCCTTATTTCCCATGTTTTATATTGGATATATTGAAGACAGATACCTTACATGTTAGTTTATAAATCATCAAACCACAAGGAATGCATTAGGTCCAGGGATCCCAAAATTGAAACTGGGTGATTTGGTTGGATGGACTTCAGGGCTGCTTCTTGGACATAAACTAAAAATGCTCCAGGGATGAAAAGAATACAAGCACATGGGTAGCCAAAAAAGCACTTTCATTAAGGAAGATTAGCTTTATGCTTCAACGTTTATCATCATTCTTTCCTCTCGATTTCTAGTTGGGTCCGTTCACCTTATCATGAACGCAGTGAATGTGCCTTCACATTATTAGCTAGGGCTGCTAGACATGGTGCAGTGTATAGGGCTGTCCTCCGCAAGATTGTTCCACATTCCTCATGACTTGTGAATGGCTTCCTCTTTGTTTATGTGTGTGAAATACATGGGTACAGTTTTCTGAGCCTAATATCTAATTCTGGCTTAGAGGTCATTCAATATTTGGCATGATTTTAAAAGATGTTTTGTGTTATCCAGAAAGATGATAGCCATGTAAATGGAGAGCTGATAGTATTTTGTTTTGTTTGGAAGTTTACCTAGAATAGGCTATCAATTCTGAAATATCGCATCAACAGGATTATTGCTCAGTGGGTGCTTACATTGCCAGTGTCTTTTCAGTCTGTACCTCTTACTATAATTTTAATGGCATTTTAAACATAGAGACAAACATTTGAATAATTTATAAAATGGCCCATTTCCATTTCACATTACAGATTTGTTTGAAATTATTTGTGAAGATAGATTATCTAGAAAGTTTATTCCAGAATAGAATTTTTTTTTAAGGAAGAGATTGACACTTGCCTTCTTTGTTAAAGTGCTGTTTAACATGCCTGGATCCAGACGGGGTATTGTGGAATGGAGTTTAGTTCTCCACCTGCGACACCAGTACGCCATATGGGCATTAGTTCTAGCCCCAGCTGCTCCATTTTTGATCCAGCTCCCTGTGAATGTGCCTGGAAAGCAAATTTTTAAAAAAGTAGTCATTTCAATAAAGGACTAAAATGTTTGATACAACTCAATACTCATTTACAACAAGATCTTTCAACCTTTCAAAGTTAAAGCTAATTTCATCAGTGTAATCATTAGCAGTTGCAAAAACTCTACAGTTATTGCAGTTAAAAGGTGATTCAGTACTGGTAAGGCATGGGTAAGTTTGCAACAATGCAATGCTAACCACTTCATGCCAACAGAGCGTAAGTGCAGAATAACAAGCTATTCAATGCCAGTCACACAAGAATGAAAAGTTACAGGTGTGCTGGGGAAACCTCAAGCTTTGTACAGCAAAATTTCATATGAATGGCTCAGAAGTACAATGATGTAGCGCTGAAGACTTAATTATACAAAGGATGCTGTTACAGAGCAAGCAACTGAGCTGTGAACCGCCTCAGATTCCTGCCCTACCAACAATGAGTAAGGTTACCTCCCAGTTGTGCAGTTTCAGTGAATCGGACCCGGTAATATCTTTCCTTTCAGTCTTTCATGTTAGGGAGGTAACTCAGGGGTGTTACACAAAGCACAAGTTAATAAGAATTAAAATATTGGTAAACAGTTTAAAACTATGAAGGTGCCCTGAAAGAAAAGACTTTTGAGGCAAACACATTTTGAAATTCTTGTGTTTTATCCTTGTCAATTCTAGCTGTTCAATAATTTTTGTGTATTTTCTCCTACTTACATTTAAGACATGTAAGAGAAACAGATACACTGGATTTAGAGTTTTGCTTAAATATTTTTGAGTAAATAAAACTCGTTATATTCACAAAGTTCATATTGTGAATGTGATATTTATATTATGGTAAGATTGAAAGCTGGATGGATAAAGATGAGAAGGTATTACTTGTACAATCACCACCATTTTTAGGAAATATTGGCTTTTTATTTATTTGAAAGGCCGGGATAGAATATGTGAAAGAAAGAACAGGGATACAAACTTCCATTCACTGATTCACTTCCTACATGTTCAAAATGGGTAGGGCTAGGCCAGGCTGAGTCAGAGAGCTGGGAACTGAGAACTGGCTTGGTCTCCCCCATGGGGGTGAAGAGACCCAACCACTTGAGTCATCACCTACTGCCTCCCAGAACTGGAGCTTGAATTCAAAACCTCCAGTATGATATATGGTTTTTCCAAATGACTGTTTTTGCTTCTATGCCAAGTGCCTGGGCCATCTGCAGAGTAATCACATATTTCTGTTTTCAGCTGTCTTCCTTGATAACCATGACCATGATCACCAGACAGATCAAACAACTGAAAATGGACTTATACTGAATAACCATTACAATTATGTCTTTCAAAATTACTTTCATCCCTTTGGTTTTTAATTCTTTGAAGCATTTTATCATCTAATCTTTAGGCTGTCTTTGGTTTAGGTCATCCATGAATATATTGGTTTAATACAATATTTCTCATTTATTTTACTGTTTATCTCACCGAGGCATAATGTTAGCCCTGATTTAAATTTAATAAAATGTCCAATAAATAAATATTGTATGAGTCACTTATTTCTAGACTAATAATTCTGAGATGAACACTTCGTTTTAAAAATTGAAATAATGTACGCATGTTGTAAATATTTCATTCTTGATCACTGTATTATTTGTACTATTAAATCACCGTAGCCTGTCTCTGACATCACAGGATTCTTCCAATAAGTATTTATTTTCTGCTGAGTGTTCTTTGATTTAAACCATGGCACAGAAATCTGTTTGAAATTCTGGTCTGTCTGTGAGTGAATCATTCACTAGCCAACGAAGACCATTTTTAGATATATGTGTTATAAATATCATGGCACTTTGGCGTTTTTCATTTTATTTATTTTAATTTGTAGGTGAAGTATTGCAGTCATAGATACTATTTTATTTCTAAGAACTGGTTGTATCATAAATAATTTAGGAAATTCCAGGAAGGAAAAAAATAAGAACCATTAAAAAGGAAACTTTTCCTGTTTCTTCCCACCTTCAAATAATTAAGTCCTTCCAGTCTGTAGTAAAATGACACTTAAAAAATTGTTCAGTCTGTAGTAAAATGACACTTAAAAAATGACACTTAAAAGTATATTTGTAGTCACACATGATTGCTGTGCTCACTAGTTCAATGTTAATTCTCCCAGCTAGCCTGTAAGCTGGAAAAGTGGAGACTATTTACTGATGAGCTGAGTAGATTATAGTATATAGTTCCAGGGTAACAATAAGAAATCAGTGAAGGGACACATGAAAATATTAGACAAGCATCTTGTTTGATTAACTAGAAGAGATATTTTGATTATATTTATGAAAAAAGACTAAATCACACCATATTATTTGCAAAGCAAATAATATCAAAATTTTGTAAATTAAATCTTTGTCTAAGATTTTCATTGTTCTAATTCATTTTGTATAATTCTCACAGAATCCCCACACTGTTCATTTTATTATTCTACTTTACAGAATATGAAGCAGACTGGATAATTAATTGACTTGTCCGACATCACTTGACTGATAAATTTGACTGTAGTGATGTGAAGGCTGATGTGTGACTCCCAAAGTACGTATGTTCAAGCCCTGACTTCCAGTGTACTAAATAGATATATAGACTAATTAAGTTATTCTGTTTGATGCCAGAGACTTTTTCTGTCACAAATAGAGGAGAGACGATGAGAGGACATCTAAAAGCCAGGAAGACGTGTGCCACCAGAACCCAATCCATACAGCACCTTGACAAGGAGCTCTAGACTCCTGAATTGTGAAAAATAAATGTTTACTCTTAAAAAGCTACTCAGTCTGTGGTATAGTACTTTGTTATGGCAGCCTGAGCAGACCGTACAAGTGGAGAAAAGGAGTGAAGTGAGTGACAGAATGTGAGCCGGGAAGAGAGCGAGAAGGAGAGTGAGAGGAAGGAAAGAGCAAGTGGAGAAGGAGAAGAAAGAGAAAGGATGAAAGGAAAGGAAGGGGGGAACCAAAAAAGAGCGAGAGAAGAAAAAAGAAAAGAGTGAAATTCAAACCAGCATGAAGAAATGAATGCTTTACATAAATTAAGAGATGGAAAATTGAAGAATCTCTTGCTTTGGACAACTTTAATAATCGGTTAGGCTATTATCTATCATGTATG
This sequence comes from Ochotona princeps, assembly GCF_030435755.1. Classification (NCBI taxonomy): domain Eukaryota; kingdom Metazoa; phylum Chordata; class Mammalia; order Lagomorpha; family Ochotonidae; genus Ochotona; species Ochotona princeps. Next base: position 29,317,843 of record NC_080838.1, on the reverse strand, counting down.
GTTTAAATTTTAGTTTTTGTTGGAGTCAGTGGCATGACTTAGATCACCTGTGAAAATAACTACTGATCTGTGTTTCTAGAGACTAAAAAACAAACAAACAAACAAACAAACAAACAAGCAAAAATCACAGAACTCTAATGAGAATCAGACCGTAATCTTAAAGGGCAGACAATTGGTTCTCTCTTTCTCTCTCTCTCTCTCTCTCTCTCTCTCTCTCTCTCTCTCTCTTTTCCTCTGTTCTCTTCCCCCTTACTGACAGTCTCTTGGTTTTTTACCTCTCTAAAGCCTTGTGCTCATTATGAGTCTTCGTGTGCCACAGAACATAGAGCAAGAAGAATTTTGCTGAGAGAAATGTGTTTCAGGAGAATAAAACGTTTGCAATAAGGGCAAAAAGAACTGGCAAATTGCCAATGTGGGCTGTTTGAATGACAGACAACTGTTCAGGTGGGACCATGTTGCTATGAGTTACCAGACAGGAAGGTAAAAAGCACTGTCTCGACAGCAAATACATTCTCTTTTCAACCCCCAAACTCTTGGGTTAAATGTGAATAGAGTGGTTCTGTGCTGAGGCAATTATTGTTTTAACTAGCAAAGGTTGTGTGCCTCAGACATCAGGAAGCATAGGAAGCGTTTAGAAGATCAAGTTTTTCTGGATCTAGTGGGTCTTTCCATTCATAAATGGCAAACTAACTCAAACATTAGCAGAAAAATGGTTTTGATAGTATAATGAATTTGTCTCTTGGTCCTAAGTGGAAAATATACACACACACGCATGCAAACAAAAATAGATACATCTATTTTCTCAGTTGTATCTTGTCGCTGTCCCGCAGCGATGGACCCGGTGCACGGAGCCGACAACAACACGCGTGGACCCTGACTGATGGTCAAAAGCCGAGGTTTATTAGTAGCATCAGACTTTATACTCTGAGGGTCATATAGGATAAGGGAGGAGGTGTTGAGCTTATCAACAAAACCATTAATGCTTGTTTGGAACTCCTTTTGTCTTGTATATTCCACCAGGTGTTCTCATATACATATGCAGATGATATCCAATAAGGTATACAAAAGATAGCCATTTGGTTATTCTCCTCCAAATATTATCCAACCAACTGTAATCCTGTGCTCACTGACCTTTTAGGGTCACAATGTCCTCCTACAAATCCCCCTTCTGTGTTTTGTAAAATTAGGCCTGAATGATGTATGTAGGGGAAACATGCTCTTGGGCGAGCAGAAAAATGGGGAGAAACAATATTATTTAACCAAAATCAGAGTGGCACAGGAACAGTGTAAAGACCAACATTGACATACATAGCAGCTGAGTTCAAACATAGCATCAAAGTTCTTTACAGTTACATCTTGTTTAGCATTAACAGTTTTAAATTGATAAAAGCTTTTCAGGGAGATTCCTAACCCAATTTAAATTTTGCAGTTTATAGAGGTTAAGCACAGTTTTCCATTTAACAATTGAAGAATAGAAAAGTTTTAGGCAGGTGAGCAGGGAAATCCCCAACAACTTAGTGAGTGAGGAAGAATTTAACTCTACATGGGACTCACAAGCAACCCTGATGGTTGGTGTAAGAGAGGGCTGGGAGCCAAGGCTGGAGCTAGTTAAGAACTAGAGGAAGCTCCTCCTACAATTCTTTTGTCTCTGAGTGCCTCCCGGGGCTCCTGGCTTAAGTTCCCAGGTCACCAGACCCTATGAGCAGGGTACTGGGCTGCTTCAATCCCTTGTGAGAAATCCAATAGGAAAGGACTGACCTCAGAGTTCTCAGCCTCCAAGGGCACTCATCTTCCTTGTGATCTCCTTGGCAGTCGGGATACGGTTCTCGATGTCCTTGATGAGGCAGGTATCCACTGCTCCTGCAGCGAAAGCACATGGGAGGCCTCCAGGGGTCTCCGGGACTAGGATAGAGGGCTCCTCTTATCCTCCTGCTCCACCCTGAGATTCCCCTTGCTCTATACACACAACCTCCTTTAAGAGGGTGTCAGAGTCGTCCTTGGATGCCACCACAAATTTCTATGGCTTTTCTAATGTCTAAGGTCATTAAAATATATAAATAACAAGTTACACTTAAAGTCTTCCTCAAACATTCTAAGAAGGTGGAGAATTTCTCTGCACTCCTGACCTGTAGTGGAACCAGAGGAATATTAAACAAATTTAGCTTTTCAGTTCTTAGAGGCAGCTCCACTGGGTGTTCCATCTTCTCCAGGGGCAGCGTTGACTTCAAGGGAGTTGCAGCACTTTCGAGGTCAGATGAGCCATAGTTTTGAGGATCCATCAGGAAATTCTAGGGATAAGAGCATAACCTTTCCCATGTATTATTAGTGTTTATCAAATGCATCATAATGTCAAGGACCGTTGCGCTTGATGCACCAATCTCTTAGGATCCCTCATGTCACCCGGTGTTGAGAGGAGTTTGGCCTCCTCCTCCAATGTCTCCTTGATAGCGATGGATCTTTCAGGATGAAGTCGCGAAGTTGTCTTACTGCAGGCGCTTCCTCCAGTGAATGGAGTCCAGGGCTTTACATTACCAGCTGGCACCCACACAGGCTGCAGCTCAGTTTCTGGGAAAACACAAACAAACCCTCTTCCCACAGTTAGCAAGGGGTCTGGACCTCTCTATTGTGAGTGGCTGGGTCTCTCCACCAAACCAAAGACATCCAGGTTTAGCCTGCAAGCAGCCTCCAATAACGCAGAGCTGGTGCTTACCAGGAGACAAAATCTGAAGAAAATTTAAGGTGAGTAAGGCCAAATTGATGCATTTACAGGGGTAGCATATTCCCCCCTCTGCTTTTAAAGCATAACTAACATCTTTGTGCTTTTACAATCCTATCAGAAAGCTCTGGGCGTGGCTGCAGGTTGCCCCAGCCCCAAGGCAACCTGCTCTTGATAAACAAACAGCAGCACATGATAACAATTTTAAACAACTTTTTACAAAGGACAAAGTGTTAAGACACACATGTATGCGCGCACACACACAGACACACACACACACTTTTGGAGACTTGAAAATATTATTCTCAACCAAGCTTAGTAGTAGTGTTCACCAGAAACCAGTAAGTGAAATGCCATTAAATCAATAGTTTTGAACCAAGAAACTCAGACAAAAACATTGATCACGCTATGAAATCCCTCCATCAATCTAAAATTACAAATTTCAGTCTTCCCAGTAATACAGCCATGCTAAGAATACATAATTAGCAACGCAAACTAAAATTAAACCTTCACAACTCCATGGATGTATACAACGTTTTGACACAATAAAATTTTACTCCATTTGCTATTTGGCAACAATCTTAGTACAATCCAATAGCCTGGTCAACTGTCTCCACAAAACGGGAGATAGATCCGTTGGCATTCTTGAGGCCTCGTAAGAATACCAAGGGAATCCCTAGGATTTGAAACCTTTGAATTCTAAAATGCTTTTTTAAGGATAGCTAAAAATATCTGAAACAAGATTTGTTGTTGACATTAGCATAACACATGATAGATTACAATTGGTTATTGATGCGAGATCATCACTCAAATATCTTTAAAACAAATACAAAACCTTGACACATTAAAGGCAGTGAGAGATTTGATAACCAGCCAAAAACACAAGAATTACATTAACACATGCAATTAATACATGCAAACACTTTGTAGACAATGAATATCACATTAACTTATACCTTGAAATAATCAAATAGTGTTCGAGTTCAATTTTATACCAAATTATTTACGATAAAATTTCACATTTTTATTAAATGTCCCCCAAAAAACCCTCAAGATTTACAAAAGCCTAGTATCTTCTTTGAATTCCAAGCTCCCAAAAGTTGTAATGGATATACAGATGAAGTCAGTTTGCTAAACATCTACCACAACAAAAGACCTTGAAATTGGTGATTATTGTGAAAGCTAGCCATTGAACTGAGGGCCAGCTTCCTCAGCATTATAAAATATTTCAAAAGACATGCGGTTACAACTTGGGTACATTAACAAAACAGCAAACATTCACTTTATAATGATATAATGACATCACCCAAACACTCCTTAAAGCAAGAACATTGCTTTTGTTAATTTAAACAATAAGAACTTAATGAGACAGTGAACATAAAAATATACATAATTAAGCAATGCTGTATAGGAAAAAGTGCTATATGAATAACATGCATACACCACAACTGATTGGAATTTCAGCCTCCAGGATTTATACTTGCAGGGTGAGGAGCACAGGGGGGCAATGAGACAGTGGCAGTTTTAAGTTTGTAGCTTCTCTGCAGATTCCCATTTTGTAAACCTGTGAATGTTTGGGACCTGGGGCTGGCCCCTCCCGGAGTCTTCTGGCCACAGGCATCTGCCATCACAGTCAAATTTGGATTTACATTCTTTTTTCCAGTGTCGGCCTCTTCGGCACTTAGGACATATTCCAGGGGAGTGACTGTTAAAAGTATCCGCATGGTATTTTTGAGTTGAAGGAAGCATTCGGCAATCTTTTCTAAGGTGTCCTGGCTTGCCACAATTAAAACATTTAGCCTTCATTTGTTTTTGAATAGCAAAAGTTTCAAGTGCTGCTAGGCGGGCACTGTGCTTAAATGTCCCTATGTTGCGACAGGCTTTCAGGTAACCCAGAAGATCCTCTTTTTCTTTTATAGGACGAATAACAGCCTGGCAGTCCTCATTCGCATTATCAAAGGCCAGTTGCTTTAACAACAATTTCCTAGTGCCTTCTCCCCTAACTTGTTTTTCAATGGAGTCTGTCAAACGTCTTACAAAATCAGCATAAGATTCTCTGGCTCCTTGAATGACTTTTGTATAACTGCCTGCAAATTCAGACCCAGTTTCAGTTTTCTCCCATGCCCACAATGCTACGTCTCGTATATGCATGAGCGCAGCTCGAGGTAGCTGTATCTGTTGCTCTGTAGTAACCCACTGTCCATCTCCAACCAACATATCATAAGTCAGTTGTCCCCCACCAGGGAGTTGCCGACCTGATGCTCCTAAGGACAGCAGTTTTTCTTTAGCCATATCGCTTCTCCACATTTTCCATTGTAAATATTGAGAAGGAGAAAACCCTATTTTTGCTATTACTTCAAAATCATAAGGAATCCAGTTTGCTCCCTGGCTCCAGCCATTTAAATATTCCCACACATAAGAAGAAGTAGGTCCATAGGACACACAAGCCTTTTTAAAAGCTATGATGGCATTAACATCTAGGCTTTCATAGGTAGGTTGGTTATTTTCTTGACTAAGTATGATTGGAAAAAGCAATCGGAATTCGTGAGGTCTCCGGGGAACATCAGTCATTTGGAAACGTTTTTGATCAGATTTAAGAGCAAGACGGCATGGGCTGATATTTAACTGTTGCTTTATCCCAGCCTCATTTACCTCACTAGAGAAATCCTGCGGTTTAACACTGAAAATTTTCTTTTTCTTAGTTCTGATTTCATTTTCAGTCACATTATGGTTACATCTTCCAAGTTTTCTTTTCCTAATTTCCACATCTGTAGTATAAGGCCTTTCTCTTTTAGCTGCATTACAGTGGCATCTCCTCGTGGGAGGGTCTCTCACACATTCTTTCTCATCTTCATCTGTAGTAGAAGCCATTTCTTTCCTAGCCACATTACGGTGGCGTCTCCCGTTAGGGAAATCTCTCACAGGCTCCTCTTTGCTGTCCTCCTCATCTGTACTATGAGGCGTTTCTTTTTTAGCCATATTACAGCGTCCTTTCCTGTTAGGTGGGCCTCTTAAGGATTCCCTTTCTCTTTCTTCCTTGTTCTTACTATGAAACACTTCTTTTTTAGCTATATTTCGGGGGTGTCTCCCCTTAGAGGAATTTCTTGTAGATTCCCCTTCTAAAATTATAATAATAACTCTAATTAAAGCCGATATAATCCAAAAACTAACTTGAATATCTTCTATCCTTCCGGCCTTTTCACCATTTTTCTGAGTAAAATTCTTAAGTCCAGTTTCTAGTGTCCATTCATCTGGAGACCAAGGATTATATTCACTAACAAGCTCTAAATAAAAACGCAATTGCTGCCTAGTTATCTTCGTTCCACTTTTCACTAAAAAATTCTGCATAAGAGAGATAAAAGACTGTGCCCTACACTGGTTCTGGCCCATTGTCCCACTCACCACTTTCTGTGGGGGTCTCCGCTGCACTTTCTCTTCTTCTTTCAAGTCCCCGTTCAGGCGCCAGTTGTCGCTGTCCCGCAGCGATGGACCCGGTGCACGGAGCCGACAACAACACGCGTGGACCCTGACTGATGGTCAAAAGCCGAGGTTTATTAGTAGCATCAGACTTTATACTCTGAGGGTCATATAGGATAAGGGAGGAGGTGTTGAGCTTATCAACAAAACCATTAATGCTTGTTTGGAACTCCTTTTGTCTTGTATATTCCACCAGGTGTTCTCATATACATATGCAGATGATATCCAATAAGGTATACAAAAGATAGCCATTTGGTTATTCTCCTCCAAATATTATCCAACCAACTGTAATCCTGTGCTCACTGACCTTTTAGGGTCACAATGTCCTCCTACAGTATCTCAGACTTCTTATGGATTACATTATACCTAAATTCATCTACTGTTAAAGTCTTTTTTGGGGACAGGCATTTGACTGAAAGGTGAAATGCTTACATCTGATATCAGAGCTCCCAGTTTGGTACCTGGTTCCATCTTTACTCCAGCTTCTTGCAAGTTCAGACTCTGGGAGTCTCACACTTTAGACCCCTCCCTGAGATCAACAATCCATACTCCTATCCAATTACTAAATCCATCAGCAAGTCTACAATACTCAGGTATGCTGGGGTCTCTCCAGAGACACAGAATGAGCAGGATGTACTTGGCGTGAATGTAAACACCTAATATATACATGTGTGTCTGCACACATATGCAGAGAGAGAAAGAGAAAGAAACATTTACAAGGTATTAGTTCATGTAATTGTGGAGTTTTGACGTGTTCAAAATATAATGAGGTGGACTACATGGATTTAAACTCAGAGAAAATTCCCGTTTAAATTAAAGGAAGTCTGAGGATTGAATACTTTCTCGCTTGGGAGAGGCAAGGTTTGAAGGCCTTCAACTGCTTAGATAAGATCCAACCACCTTACAGAGGGTGATATTTATGTCACAGACTTAAACATTGATCTGCTCTCCTGTCCCAATCACCAACTCCCTGCACAGAGACCTTCAGAATAATGTGTGACTGAGCATCTGAGCACTGCTGTCTCGTCAAGCTGACATATCAATGAACCAGCCACCCTATGAGGTCATGAAAAACTCTGTTGGGTAGAGAGATGATCCTTTCAATAAATCCCTAATGAATTAACAGCAAATTATATAGCTAATTTCCCTTTTCTTTTTAGTCTATCTCTTTCCACTTAAGGACAGCCACTTCAAACTAAGTATAAATGAAATAGAAAAGAACATATCCATAATTTCATCTCCTCCTGCTTCACTTTTATTGGATTGAGAAGTTCATGAAGGGATGATTGGTGGTCCTGGCCTCCTTCAAATTCATTTCTCATCCTGTTGGTTACAGAAGTGGCTACTCTTTCCAAAAGTATAACATCTCAAGTTCTTTTTGAAATACAGCTGCTTGTAAATTGTATAGTTCTTTTTCACACCTACCCTTTTCTTGTAATACCTTGTTAAATATGGACAATAAAAGCCCAAAAAAGTAATACTATATTTTCCATTAGAGCTGTTAGATTAGCAGGTAGATTGCCTGCATTTCAGGTTATTGCAGGAGACAGTTATTCCAAATGTTTCATCATTGTGTGGCATGTAAAATTTGTTTGCTTTGCTTTATCTGATTTTGAAATCAGTGTCCCATGTTGTATGTTTATTATATCAGTACTAAACCTGAGGATATCCATTTTAGGAACAGACATGATAAAATAGGCCATGTTGTGATAACAAACAAATACTATAAAACAAGTAATATAATAATGTTTCATGGTTTATTTATTTCACAGTTTGAAATATGAGTTTGTTGGCATCTTCAATGACTTTCATAGAATGTGGAGTTAGAAATATGAGTATGTGACAACAATAGAGCCTGTTAGTGGCATATATCACATTTGCCTGTATGTTTCTGGCTAGATTGCAGTGAAAAGCTTTAACTTAATGTCAAGAAGAATTGTTGGGAAATTTTAATTTGCTGAGAACCTGTAATAGAAAACAAACTAGGAACTTTTAAACATACTGTTTTAAATTTTTTTTACTTATTTGAAAGCCAGAGAGAGTAATTTCAGGAGCCAGGAACTCTGTCTGAGTGGCAGGAAGCCCAATATTTGAATCATCATCTGCTACCTTTGTAGATAGACTTAAAGGAAGCCAAATCTAAACCCCAGTAGCCAGGACTTGAACTGTCATTCACAACATGTATCACCCAAGCATTTCTGAAGTTGTGGCTGTTCTTGCTCTCTCTCTCTCTCTCTGTGTGTGTGTGTGTGTGTGTGTGTGAGAGAGAGAGAGAGAGAGAGAGAGAGAGAGAGAGAGAGGAGTTAGAGTATCTTCTGGAATCCAAAGCTGAAGACATGGGTAAGTACTCACATACTCTAGAGGTGATAGGCACATACCATCCTCACCCCCCCGACCACTGAAGAATGCCGCTAGGTGGTTGTTTAATTCTTTGTCTTCCCCAAGCGCTATCTGAATGACAGATTTACACATCCTAGACAAGCTCATCTGAAGATGTTTTTGACTGGTGGTGAGGTGAAAGCACTGTGGTGAGCAGAATGAGTAGGCAAGCATTGAGCTTCCCATTCTATCCTTCAGACTAAGGAAGAGAGTACCATAGTAGGAAAAATGGCCAGGGAGGTTGCATTGTTTCTCCTAACTCCTTGATCAGCAAGTACACACAGGCCATGGAGTAGCAGGCTAGATCTTGGGAGTTCAATGGGATATCCCCTTTAACAGGATAGAGTCATAATGGCAGGATGAAGGCTGTATGGTTAGCCTGAAGTTCCATCATGTAGGTGGTCTAGAGTCTAGGATCTAGGGTGTGTGGATGAACTTGGAATAAATGGGAACTGGCAGACATGGCGCATGTTGAAAGACGCCTGTGGGCCAGAGGGGAGTGGGAGTTACATCACTCAAATCAGGAATGGTGTAGTCCTGAGGGCCCCATTGGCAATGAGAATGCTGAAGAACCAACCAAGCATCCCAGAAAGAAAGACTCAGTGGGTGAAAACCTGATGTGGCAGAGGGCATTGGAGTCTCGGGAAGGCACAGGATTCTTTTACTGAGCAAAAGACAATACCTCTTTTATTTTTTTGCCCTTCCTTCTCCTGAATAGCAACTGGAGGATCCAGAAATAGCTCTGTGAGGTGAGGGCAGTGGAGATTGGGCTGGAGATCACACATGCACTGCTGTGCTTGTGCCTACAGATGTCTCTGATATTACTGCTCATGTTTGGACTGGGATGGCAAGAGAAAGGATGCTTTGGTTTGTATCAGCCAGGAATTTCTATATATGATGTTTGCAAATATTTAAAACAGACTGAGTAAGAAATAGAATTTACTTGATATGGTATCCAAGGACGTTAAAGAAAAACCCAAGCGTGTATGTTTAATGGAAACCATGAGAAAGTAAATCTATTTTGAGCCATTTAATCCAGACCTTTCGATAAATACATTTTCAATTTGCAATTACTGTTTATAAAATACAGGTATGTTAATATATTAATCAAATATATGAAGAGAAGTAAATTCCTTGAAAATTATGCATAATGAAGTTTTTAAACTTTTCCTTCTGTAAATTTATTTAGCAGATGATAAAATAACTTTTTGAATTGTGCAAAATAAAGCTTCCATGAATGCAGTTTGCTTGTTTAATTATCTTAATAATTACAAAAATAGGGATAAGAATTTTTTTAAAGATTTATTTATTTTTATTGGAAAGATGGATACACAGAGAGGAGGAGAGACAGAGAGGAAGATCTTCTGTCTGATGGTTCACTCCCCAAGTAGCCACAACGGCTGGAGCTGAGCCAATCCGAAGCCAGGAGGTTCTTCTCGGTCTCCCACACGGGTACAGGGTCCCAAAGCTTTGGGCCATCCTTGACTGCTCCCGGGCCACAGGCAGGGAGCTGGATGGGAAGCGGGGCTGCTGGAATTAGAACTAGCGCTCATATGGGATCCTGCTGCACTCAAGGCGAGGACTTTAACTGTTACGCTGTCGTGCTGGGCCTGGGATAAGAATTTTTAAATACCAAATTCCTCTTTAAATGGCTCTTCAACACAAAAAATAAACTTTGCTGGGGGATAAACACATTCTTCTAGGCCAATAGTATGTTTCGTTCAGCAACAGTCACATGTTCATCATTCTGCTTGTAAGTGTATCAGGGCATTGTCACCATAGGCAACGTAAGGAAATCTAGCAAGATGGTGTCAAGATACATTTAACAGTTTCATTGAGAGCTCTCCCTTTATTCAGGAGTAGGGATGCAGTCTGCAAAGTATTTCCACTTCCAGGAATGCTAACCTCCATTATATAGTTCATCTATGAGAATATATGTATATACATGTTTACCTATATATCTATTTATCTTGTATTTTTCTTAAAACACTTTTCTAAATGCCTCCCATGTGAATTGAACACAGTAAGAACCCAGCTTAATATTCCATGCAGGTTTCAAGGGAATTATCCAAGATCATGTAGTCTCTCCTTTAAAAATGCTGCTGATATTGTCCCTCAATGTAACACATCCCTTCCAAATCACTTGGCATATTTGATGTAATTGTGTCACTTTTCTAAGTTGCTTAGAGCAGTAATTACACCTTCAGAATGTAGGGTTTTCTAGTTCAAATGCATGATAGTAATTTCCATTTAATTAACAAAACCAGACCATCACAATAAAATTAGTAATGTCTCTGATGTTTTTTCCTTGAATGCAATATTCTCTGCTGTTTTTGGATAACTATTCATTGCAAATTAAAAAAAACTTGCTATGATTTTTAATCCTATCTCACTAAAGATGAGTGAGGAGAAGCAAGCAGTAACTTTTGCTGTCATTTTAGCTTTCACTGATAAGGTTCACTCCATCAGTCTAGCCATTCTTAGATATTATTATCAGTTGTTGCTCAGTGCATAAAGATCCAAGTATGTCCTTCCAAATAGATTGTGTATTACAACATTATAAACATTCAGACTAATTTATTGATTGGCTGATTACTTGTTTGACTTTGAAGTGGAAGCCAGCATGTACAGGAGTTGAGACTGATTTTGCACTGTCCAAGCATGGAGCCAGCTGGCAACGTAAGGATCCTTTCAATGAAAAAGCAGACAAAATCTTATCCTGGAGATAAATAAATTTAGTGGGTTTTGTGAGTCTACTGAGATAGTTTCCATTTTTTTTTAAATCACTCAGAATTGCCTACAACATATTTTGGTTTTCCTGGTTGGCCTGTGATAAATATCTTCATGGTGGCTCTCCCACTCCACCCTTTGAAATCTTCCTGCTCTTCAGCAAACCATTCTGCATGGCTGCTTCACAGATGTTGATGTTGGTAGAGCGATCATTACACTTTCGGCCCAATAGCTCCAAGGCTTGCACCCATTCTAGCTGCTATCTGTTTACACTTGAATTTTCTTTACAGGACTTGACTAAGAAACGGTTTATAATGTTCCCTTTTTTGAAGCTTCTTTTGTTTGCAAGATCTTTATTCCTGTTGTTTTTTGGGGAGGGAGGATGGTGGTTGTTGTTAATTTGATCCCATCTGTTTTGTGTCTTCCATAAACTTCACTAATGGCTCTTTTCCTGTTTTCTAGTACTAATAGTTGACTTTCATTTTTCTACTTCCATGTGGTAATAAGCAAATTTAGGTCAACATACAGGCTAGTCTATCATCTGTACTATTTTGTTGTTTACTTTCTTCGGCCCTCAAATAGCAGTCAGATCATCATACACCTTATCCAAGGCCAACCGTCATCATCATTCTCTGTGCAAGCTACAACCACCATCATTTTTTTGTAATATTCATGTCTGTACCATTTTCCCTTTATGAAAATTCTCACATATTAAACATCCCTCGTTTCTGGTACTCATTTGAGGTCTCCTGTTTCTTTCCTCCTTCCCATTCTGTCTTTTTGGGTTTGATTTTATGATGCATTAACCTTTCTCTTACACTTCTAACTTTGTTAGATTTGTGTGTTAGAAGGAAGAGCTATGCAATTTTTCATTTCCTCAGAAACAGATGATGGGGAAATATTTATATCAATATAAATCATCATGTAGCTTAATTAATTTGATCTCAACTTTGCTATAGCATTGCTCATAAAGCCCAAAGTACCAACATTTTCCCCAAAGATGCAGTTTATTGAAAAGTTTATTCTTGATTTTTATACTGTACTGATAATCATTCAATATGTTCTGAAGAACATATTTTTAAAATAATTTGATACAACTTACAAAAATATTCAAATTACACACAGATGTTTTTTTAAGGATAAAAAAAACATTTTTTGAGTATCTCACCATCTTGTTGCCCATAGGATAAAAGCTGTTTGGAAGACATATCCACAACTGAGTTTTCCAGAAACAAGTACAGATTAGTTATAGGTTGACAAAAACTAAACTTCACATGTAGTGTTGGCACTCCGGGTTTTATGAGCTTAGAAACATTTAGAGACAATTATTTGAAGGATGTTTACGATAGCTGTTCCTGAAGAGTCATACAGGCTAACTACACCGTTCCTTGCATGAGATCTTTTACTAAGAAAGACTGTAGAAACAGTTTACTGAACAGCAGTTTAGAGACGTAAGTTAATGAATCTTTCAAGTGACTAATTTGCTGCTCAATATAAACCAAACTGTGTCTCTATTAGGCAAATACTACATATCTGGGGCATGACATTACTGTTTAGAGAACCTAAGAGGATTCTGTTCACTAGAATTTCTTCATTAATTTTTGTTAGAAATATATAAACAAAAAGAAAAAGCATATTAATGGATCCAATCAGGCATCTCAAAAGGTATATTTGAAATAATTACTATTTTCTTGGATATACGTGATTTTTTTAATCCAACAGAATTTCTAGAAATTTTTTTATCTGTATTGGTAAATAAAATATTTGAATTTTTCCAGATGAACCTATTAATTTTGCCAGTATATAATATCTATGGACCTTGTAAATAAAAAAAGAAAGTGAAATCTAACATCAAAATGATAGGATGATTTTCTTCTAAGTGTTGGGATTATTTTTTCTTGTTCTGTGAGGGTGCTTCCAAAAGTTCATGAAAAATGGAGTTAAAGAGAAGTTGATTGTGCTTGAAACATTTTTTTTAAAGCATACACTTAAGGAATCTTCAAAATGTTCCTGGTAAATGAGTATTACAAAAAAAGGCAAGGATTTCAGAAAAATTTGCATTAAAACAACCTTTTGATTTCATTTTCCATAAACCCTCTTATATACTTTATGCTTTTTTGCATTCACCATTGTTTTGTTTCAAAGATAAATATTATAATGAAAGCCTATAGAATTTATGACTGGAAGATATGTTTATACTATCATAGACAGTAACAAACGTGCATTAAAAAGAACAAAGATTTATTTCCCACCTTTTTTCTTCCTTTCCTTTTCCTTTGCTTGTCTCTCATTTTTTTCCACCTTTGTTTTTTCCCTATCTTCTCCCCTGCCCTATTTCCCATTTCTATTTCTTCTTTTCCTTTCATTATTTATCTCTATCAGAGCAGAAGGTAGGGTCTAGGAAGCCCTGTTCCCTCCAGCACTGTCTAAGGGCAAGCTGAGCTCATGGATTCTTCCCACCACAGGCCCCCCAGTTCCTGAAGGTTGAGGCTCCTTGAGAACAATGGCATTTTGGGGTTGAGAGCCCACTGAGCAGTGCAGGGAATGGTCTGAACCCGGGGGTGACCTCACAGTTTCAGAGAGAAACTGGGAGGAACTGCACTGTCAACAACAGGAAGTTGGTGAAAAATGAAAGATACCCTTGGGGAGTGAAATGAAGAGCAGATGGCTTTAATTGTTAGCCTTGCTGTGACAACTGACAAGAGAAATTCTGCTCTCTTGACATTTAAAAGATACCAGAAATACCAGTGACCACATTCCATAGCTTCTTGAAGGTTTCCGTGTCAGGAAGTTCAAACTCCTCTCTATTTTCATCCTAAAGCAGTCCATAAAAACTGCAGGTGATAAGATGCCTGATGCCCAAGCTTATTAATAGTTTGATAAGTCACTGAGGTGCTTAGTGTGGGAGGGAGTGGGATGTCAGGGGTGAAGGGACATTCTGAGTGATTTATGTATGGCTTCAAGGAAAACACACCACAGCTCAGGTGCAAGACAGATCCGTCTTTAAGTTTAGTGTATCTTTATATTACCACGACTGTTTGCAGGAATTCAGTTTCAATTTTTAATTGTCATGTGGTAGGATGAGGTTCTTCTTGAGAAAAGGAAATAAAGTTCTATTTCTGAAGAAATGAAAGGAAAGAGAAATGAGCGATAACTAGAGATAGGCAGCTTTCTTTGCAACCCATTCCTGTACAAGGATTAGAAAACTGAGGCACAGAGGACAGCAACGGGAGATGCCTGGTAGGGAGCACTGGAAACAGAAGGGAAGAGGATATGCATTTACCACTGAGGAGTAGAGACTGCCTTACATTATAATGTATTTGTTGCGCTGAATGTTTCCAACAAAATTGAAGTAATAATGAATCTCTTCTCTAGTGATAGGAAATAAGACTATCTCATTATTACAGAAACATTATCTAAGGGCCACTGAAGCATGACTTACACTTGAAAAGCAAATCCTTATTACCAGTTCATTGTTATGGCACCTCGATGACAATAACAGTCCCTTGTTCTTCTAGTTTTTCATTAAGAGTGTGGTTTCCTTAAACTGTGGATTGGAGAACCCAAACACTTACGTCCTAACCATTGCCCAGCCTTTTTTTAGCAAGACTGAGATAATGGTTACCTACACTGATTGTATTAATTTGCTTTTCTTAACTTTACCTAAACTACCTGAGAAAAGTTACTTGGGAAAGTAAAGGTTTATTTCAGCATACACTTAAAAATCAACCACCCCTTAGTCTGATATTCATGGATGCTAGTCTAGACAGTGTTAGAAAGAAATGACATTCCAAGAAATTACAAAGAATGAGCACATGGTGAACCAGAAAGAAGAGAGAGAGAGAGGATGTATTTGAAGCCAAACAATTCACTTGGTCATGAGAGGAACACTCTCTGAAGGCAGGTCCCCAATAAAGACTCCCCACCAGATCCACTTCTCAGATGACATCATTAGGTCAAGTCTCCATGTTTAATCCATCAGCTGCTTCTGTTGTTACAGTTTAAGCAGCTGATTGAATTGTGGATTGTTATGGTATGTTGTACCTAGGGCATCAATCATTTGCTTGAAAATAAAAGTTTTACTGCCGTCCTTCTCTTTCTTTAATCACTTGTCTCTTGTAATTTTTTGAAGTGCCATTTCTTTCTAACACTAGTTTCTCTGTCTTAGGCTTGCTTCTTTTCATTTTTTTTTTAATTTTTCATTACACAGTTCCTTAGGCTCAGGGATTTCCCCTTCCACTCTCCTATTTTATCATCCCCATTACTGCTTTTGCTCATATTCTAGGAATATGATAGTCTTCCAACAACAATTACAAATCCATGATTCTTCTATTTAAGTGCAGCATTAATTACATTGTAAGTATAAACAATAGTAGAAAGTTCAACATTCTGTTGTCCGGATATATTCAACAGTTTCACTTGGAGTCCATCTTTGATTCTGAGGTGGAGATGCATGCTGTGATGTTTCTTGAAAGAATCAAAGTGAAACATCATCCCCAATGCATGTAGCTCATTATGCAGCACTTTTGTTGTGTGTTGCTATACACCCTACGAGAAACTTTCCATGGAACTGTGCTTTAGCCATTAACTTGTTCTCATCTTTTATTGCATGATACATTTTTCTTTTTTTTAATTTCATTTTTGAGAATATTTATACATTTGATTAAGGTGCGAAGGGTCAAGGACTAAAGGAAAATGGCCAAGACCATTGTTTTCTTTTTTTTTTTATTCATTGATTACATTGTATTATGTGATACAGTTTCATAGGTACTGGGATTCTCCCTACCCCTCACCACACCCTCCCCCAATGGTGGATTAGTCTACCTTGTTGCATAACCGCAGTTCAAGTTCAGTTGAGATTCCCTCATGGCAAGCATAAACTAAACATAGAGTCCAGCATCTTATTGTCCAGTCAAGTTCAACGGCTTCTTGGAGAGACCCTGTCTGGTCCGAGGGCAGAACCAGTAGAGTATCATCCCGATCAATTAAAAGCTCCAACATGCCATCAGCAACAATTAACTTTGTTGTGGAATTAATTGATATAGTATTGAGTAACCAATATGTTAAAAACAAATGCTAGTTCTTAACCACATTCTGTGGTCACCTCATTGACATTTCAATTTTAGTTTATACACAACATATAACATAACATACATAAAATAACATGTTTTACATAACATCATATCATCTTAAATTAAGGCAAACATGTGATATCTAACGTTTTGGGATTGGCTCATTTCCCTTAACATTATGGTTTCCAGTTGGGCCCATTTGGCCACAAAAACTGCATTTTTTTTAATAGCTGAGTAGTATTCCATGGAGTAAATGAACCATAGCTTTCTTATCCATTCCTCTGCTGATGGACATTTTGGTTGCTTCCATGTTTTTGCAATTACTGATTGTGCTGCTATGAACATAGGAGTGCATGTTGGTTTCTCGTGTAACAGGTGTTTTGGATATATTCCTAGGAGTGCTATTTCTGGACCATACGGTATGTTGATTTTGAGTTGTTTGAATGTTCTCCATACTGATTTCCATAGAGGCTATGCCAGCCTGCAACCCCACCAGCAGTGGAGTAGGGTTCCCTTTTCCCTCGCAACCTCGCCAACAAGTGTTGTTGGTGCTTTTTTTCATGTGGGCCACTCTTACTGACGTTAAGTGGTACCTCATTGATGTTTTTAATTTGAATTTCCCTTATTGCCAGGGAACTTGAGCATTTTTTCATATGTTTATTTGCCATTTGGGATTGTTCTTTTGTGAAATGTCTGCCCATTTCCCTTGCCCATCTGGAACAAGACAAGGATGTCCGCTTTCTCCACTGCTGTTCAACATAGTCCTAGAGGTACTCGCTGAGGCCCTAAGACAAGAAAAAGAAATAAAAGGGATCCAAATGGGAAACGAAGAAGTCAAGCTTTCACTATACACAGATGACAAGAGACTCAATACAGAGACTGCTAGAACTTATACGAGAGTTTGGTAGAGTGGCAGGATACAAAATTAATGAACAAAACTCAGCAGCCATAGTGTATGAAAATAGCCCCAAGATGGAAAAAGACCTAACCAGCAAGATACCATTCAAAAAAACAGAGAAAAGTATGAAGTATCTGGGAATCAACCTAACCAAAATTGTAGGAGACCTATTTGAAGAAAACTACAAACTACTTAAAAAAGAAATTGAACAAGACCTCAAAAGATGGAGTAACATCTCATGCTCCTGGATAGGTAAAATCAATATCATTAAAATGTCTATACTGCCAAAAGCAATATATACATTCAATGCAATCCCAATCAAATTGCCCAAAACATTCTTCATGGAACTGGAAACAATGATTCAAAGGTTCATCTGGAAACACAAAAAAACCACGAATAGCCAGAACCATTCTCAAGAACAGGAAGTTAGCAGGGGGAATCACAGTCCCAGACCTCTGGACATACTATAGGGCAGTGGTTATCAAAACAGCCTAGTACTGGCACAAAGATAAAGAAGAAGATCAATGGAGCAGAATAGAAACACCAGAAGGGAACCCACACAGATACAGCCAAATAATCTTGGACAAAAAGACAAACGACAATCCAGGCAAATAGGAAGTTCTGTTCAATAAATGCTGCTGGGACAACTGGTTAATAGACTGCAGAAACAAAAAAATAGACCCACATCTCTCACCATACACTAAGATCAAATCTAAATGGATAAAAGATCTGAATCTACATCCAGAAACCTTCAAATGTTTGGAAGAAAATGTTGGAAATACTCTGCAAGATCTAGAGATAGGTCCCGACTTCCTAAAAAGGACACAAAAGCAATAGCAATCAAAACCAGAATAAACAATTGGGACCTTATCAAACTAAGAAGCTTCTGTACAGCAAAGGAAACAATCAACAAAGTAAAAAAGCAACCCACAGAATGGGAGCAGATCTTCACACACTACATAGGTGACAAGGGGCTAATTTCCAGAATATACAAAGAACTACAAGACCATTGTTTTCATGTACTCCTTCTTCCTTCCTGTACCTGGGGAGAGGGAAGAGATAAGGGGAAAAGCCACACCCACCCTCCCAACCATACCAGGGACCCAGATGTGGGCACTCTTCAAGAGTTTGGTCCAAGTGGTCTTGATAGCTCAACAGCTCTGTATTGCTGCTGATCTCATCACTCCAATCATTATGAAATCTCTCCAGAATTCACTGGCTAACATATTCCACCCCAGAGTCTCCGTTTGCCCAGGTAATCACTTCCAACTCTTGGCTGGGGTAATTGATCATTTGTTCTGTCTTCTGTTCTCTGTTATGGTACCAGATGTCCTCTGCAGGCTTCAATGTACTGCCATATCCTTCGTTTGTGTCTGGCCATGTTTCCACTGCTCCATCTAAGCCACTGAGGAGGCTCAGCTCTGACTCATGGACTCTATGGTCAGACCATGAAACCTGCAATTTTCTCTATGGTTGGAGTTCTGAGTCCAGTGGTTCAGTTGAGGGGATTCCCAATGAAACCTCATCTGAGGTGATCCCAGGCCTGATTCTCATGTATGTATGCCAATACAGGGTTCAGCACAGTCCATCACCCAAATCAGCCTATGCACACAATGGTAGTTGCAATTGCTGGATCAGTTCTGTCTCCAGTCCCTCCTTCTACACAAACCAATGGGTGTTGTAGTCCAGCCTGATCCTGTTCACTGTACACTTGGCTCTCACAGAAACCAGTGGGAGCTGTAGCCTGCAATAACCCCCACCAGGCCTGCCCCACTGTCCTCGTTTCTGTGCTTACCAGCATGAACAGCAGACTGGTTCAGTCTGTCCCACATCCTATTCTGCTCTGGTACATGTCAATGGGCACTGAAGCATAATTAAATCCAACCAGTCACACTATCCAGTCTACATTGGTGCTGGTATGTGCTGCTCTCTGTCTAGCCATGCCTGCCTCTAGTCTTGGTTTCCATGCTCACTATTGGGAGTTGAAGTTCATTAGAGAGGTATGCACTATTTCCCTAATGGGCTCACTCCCACTCTCAGATCTTGAACTGTCTAGGTGGTATTGCAGCTAGATTTGACAGAGTTGCCCTCCGTGCCAATATCAGCTAGCTAATGTTGCAGCAAAGCCCAACCTACCCACACTTACTCTGGCATACACGTGTACCAGTAGGTACCATCTTCCAAGCCTGGCTTTCCCCCAGTCCAGCTTACATGCAGGCCAACAGGTATTGTAGACATGTCCAGCCTGGTCTGCCCCCATCCCAGATCACACTCACCAGTGGGAATGGTGGCCCAGCAGGGCAGCCAGCTCTTTCCCAGGTCTTACTTGTGCTGGTTGGGCATTGCAACCCAGTCTGACATGGCCTGCCTCACCTCAGCATTTGCCAGTGGGTGCTGTAGCCTGGCCCAGCCCAGCCTACCCCCAGTTCTAGCTCATGCTGGTGGGGATTACAGCCCCCAGTCCTGGCTCTAATGTGAACTGGCTGAGACCAGGCATGACCCACATACCGTTCTGGTTCTTGGATTTGGCAGTGGGTGATATGAGTTGGCTCAGCCTGGCTTTCCCCTGGCTTAAGTCAAAGGTAAGCCTTTGGGTACTGTAACCTGGCATGGTCTGAGCTGCTTCCTCTTGTGGTTCTTGCATTCACCTGCAGAGACTGTATCTTGACAGAGGAGATCCCCAAGCTTCCACATCAGAACCTCTCCCAGTGCTAGATCTCGTGCCCACTGGTGAGTCTATGGGTGAGCCTTAGCCCCCCCTCCTGTCCTAGCAGGAACAGTAGCTTTTCCTGACTGGCCATCACCCATTCTGATTCTTACTGTTGGGTGCTACAGCCCAGCCTAACCTGGTCTACACCCAGACACAAATCACACATGGGTCAGCAGGGTCTGAGACCTAGACTGTCCTACACCCACCCTGGTTCTCATGAGCACCAGTGGGTGCTGGAGCCTAGCCAAGTCAGGCACACCCCAGACTTAGTCCACACCCCTGCTGAGGGACATTGCAGTCATGTCCAGACCAAACTGCAGCCCCCTACTTAGGCCCTCACACTCACCAGAGAGAACCATAACCCAGCCAGGACATTCCTTTAGCTTCCCAACCAGGCCTGTTCCCAGCTACAGATCTTGCATGTACTAGTGTTGGTCTGACCCAGCTTGGCATAGCCCCTCACCTGTTTTGGAGACAAAGTATTAGGAGACAAAGTATTTTGTGGTGGTCAAGAACAGAGACCCCAGAATGTAGACTCCACTTCAAATTTTATATCCACTTTGTGGTGTGGTGAGTGCCTCTCCAAGGTTAGCAGATGCTAAGCCCTGGGAGCCTGTGGATCTAATGTGCATTCAAAGTTTTTGCAAAGGTGATTAGATATGGGGCATTGCATTGAGATAACTTTTCATTATCTGTTTGCCCTTTTGTAGATTGATTTGTGTAGTCTTCTGCCCCTTCCTCCAAATCCATAACTTCTAGTGTCCCAGGATGTGCCTGCATTTTGGAGATACAGTCATTAATGTTTTAACTTAAATGAAGGCTGTTAAAGAATGTTGGCATAGCACGCTAGTACTCTACCTATGTCACCAGCATCCCAATATGGGTACTGTTTTGTGTCCTGACTCTCCACTTGCCATCAAGCTCTCTGTCTGTGGACTGGGGACACAGTAGTTTTGGACCAGTTTCTTGGGACCCTGCAAAAGTATGGGAGATACAGAAAAGTCTCCTGGCTCCAGGCTCCTATTCTGATCAGTCCAGCTCTTGCTAGTGCAGCCAATTGGGGAATGATAGATTGATCTCTCTCTCTCATTTTCTTTCTCTGTGACTATATCTTTCACATAGTAAATAAATAAAATTAAAAAAATAAATTGAAGCTGTTAAGGTGGAATGCAAAAAATCGCTGTTTTTATAAGAAAGCTAGATTGGCACAAAGAAGGATATATCAGGCATACATTTGTTTGGAGAGAAGTGTTTCGGATGACACAGCAAGTAAAAAACCTTTCTAAAAGAAAATAGGCCCCAGAAAGAATCCACACCTGTATACAACTGGACCATAAATGTCTAGCCTCAAAAGTGTGAGTGGGCACGCTAACTCAAGTCGCTCAATCCGTGGTGTTTTGATATGGCTTGCCTTGAACATGTTTCCAGGCCACCATAAGAGCCCTTGTCAGAGGGATACCGAAGGACACTGGACACCCCATGGGGTGAATGGGATGGGGAAGATACAATGGTGAGATATCTGAAGACACTGGTCTTGAAGAGCAGAGTAATGTCTCCATAAGTCAAGAAGTGGTAGCAACCACTGGAAGTTGGAGGATACCATGACCGGATTCCCTTTTCAAACTTTGGAGATGGTATCAACCTGTCCAGACTCTATCACAGACAAAGTAACATTTGTTTTTACATTTTGGACTTGCAGCAACTTAAAAGGCAGATTCCTGTTGTAAGCCACCTAATTTCTGGTGATTTATTATAGCAAGAAAAGGAAATTAATAAATGTCCTTTATTAGGTATGATGTTGGGTAATTTGGTAACCTTTTCAAGTCTTAGTGTTGTCACGGATGAAACATTTGCTTATTTTAGAGGCTAATCGGAGTGCTAAACAATTAAATGCTGGCAAAATTCTTTTAGCAGGATATTTGGGGAATCATAAACACCCAATGGTGCTTTTATTTTCACTTTATTCTCTGTTTTAAAGAAGATCAAAAGATTATGTATATACTTTAAAACTGAGTTGCATTTCTTGGGATTCTCTATATTGTGATCAAAACATTGATTGAATAGCTATTTATTATATACCATTTATTTTTAAGAGTATGTCCCTAAGATTCAAGATAAAATAAAACTTGGTGACTGACATTGATGACAATTTTACACTATAATTATTTTAAACTTACTCGATGTGAAACAAAAAATATTATACCCTATTTTTTTTTACTTCATAACTTAAATACTTAGTTAACATGTGTGTCTATCTTAAACTAATGTGTGTCTATCAATGAATTCATTGTTTTGAAGTATTTTCAGTTGCCTTTATATAAAACAAATATTTTATTTAGTCTTTGTACAAACTCGACTGTACAAAATATTTAGGAATATCAAGTACTTTTTAAAAGTGGATTTATTTATTTATTTATTTATTTGAAAGGCAGAGTTACAGAGAAAGAGGGAGTAGGCTGGGAAAGAGAGGGAAGGAAATAGATTCCCATCCCACTGCTTTACATCTTAAACGATTGCAATGGTTGTGTTGATCAAGGCTGAAACCAGTAGCATGGAACTTCATCTGTGTCTCCCTTATGAATGACTGGGGTTCAGGTGCATAGGCCATCTTGTGTTGCCCTCCCAGGCACATTAGCAGAGAGCTGGATTAGAAATGGAGCTTTCATATGGATTGCTTGATCATAGGCTTAACTTGAAAAGCCACAAGAATGCTGGCCCTGACCAAGTGCTTTTATCAATTTTTCTCTGTTAGTTGCCTGTGTACTTCATTGAAGAGAAACTTCAAGGGCTTCATGTTAATATGATCCCAAGGCTTGATGCACTGTAGCATTCGAAATTATTATTATTATTATATTATTTTTGCGAAACAGAAAGCTCCGCAGTCTTTGCATGAGTGTGTGTGCTGTAACATCTCAGTCCCTAGTCCAAGAATATCCACAACAGAGGTAATTGTCCCGGGTAGATTATAATAAGACTCATACTATGATACTTACTGCTTAATTCTATTTGCAAATTTTAAAAGTCATTATTTTGGGGAAAAATAAGTGGAGAATCGAGCCTCTTATATAGCAACACTATTCTTTGGCATTCCTGAAGTTTAATATCAGGGACTATCAGGAAAGCAAATATTTCATGCAAGGATGAGCCTTCTAATTGCGTTTGTGTTGAATGCCTGCCAGGCCCGTGTGTAGAGGGTTCTACAGGCATATTTCTGAACCTTGCCCTCCCAGCTGAGGCCATTTCCAAAGTGCCTGTGGGTAGAAGAAAAGAGAAGGAAAATCCAAAGCATAGGATGGAAAGGAAGGGGTGGAGGGAACAGAGGCAGGCGGAGAACCAGTGAGGCCCTCTCGGGAAGGTGAGCTGGGTTCCATTTCAGTTGCTTGGTTTGGATGGAAGCCTGTAGGAGATGGAATGACATAAGAAAACATACTGCTGCACACGCCACGTTTTCTCTGAGGAAGATGGAGAATGGCATTGCTGAAATCCTAAAGGAAAACTCTCGGGAAAATTGATTGTTTAATACTGTATTTAACTGTAGTTTGTGCACAAAAATTAATTTAAAATAATTCACCACTGGAAAATGGAATGCCAAATTGTTTTTAATCTGTTAGCTATGATTGTTGGCTCCTGGAAATCTATCTTCTTTACTTTTACCTATGTATTATGATGATAGTGGTTTGTAAAAATGTACTTTTGGGGGTCAGCACGATGGCTCAATTTGCTAATCTCAACTTGCAAGTGCCAGGATCCCAAATGGGCACCAGTTTGTGTCCTGGCTTCTCCACTTTTTAAAAAGATTTATTTATTTTTTATCGGAAGGTCAGATTTACAGAGAGAAGGAGAAACATAGAAAGATCTTCATCACTGGTTCACTTCCCAAGTGGCTGCAACCAGGAGCCAGGTGCCTTTTCTGGGTCTCCCATGTGGGAGCAAGGTCCTAAGACTTTAGGCCGTCCTCAACTGCTTTTCCAGGCCACAGGCAGAAAGCTGGAAGGAAAGTGGAGCAGCCAGGATATGAAATGGTGGCTATATGGGATCCCAGCGCATGCAAGGCGAGGACTTTGGCCGTAGGGCTATTGTGCCGGGCCCAGCTTCTACACTAACAGTCCAGTTCCCTGCTTGTGACCTGGGAAAGCAGCAGAGGATGGCCCCCAAAACCTTGGGACTCTGCACCCATGTGGGAAACTTGCAAACAGTCCTGGCTTTTGGCTTTGGATTGGCTGAGCTCCAGCTACTGTGGCCACGTGGGGGGTGATCTAGCAGATGGACATCCTCTATCTCCTCCGTAAGACCTGCAAGAAAATGCCTTTTTGGAGCTGGCACTGTGGCATAGGGAGTAAAGCCATCACCTGTCATGTTGATATCCCGTATGGATCCTGACTCCTGTCCCAGTTGCTCCATTTCTTTTTTAAATTTATTTTTACTGAAAAGTCAGATTTACAGAAAGGAGAGAGAGAAAGAAAGATCTACCATTCGCTGCTTCACTCCCCAAGTGGTGGCAATAGCTGGAGCTGAGCTTATGCAAAACCAGGGGCCAGGAGCTCAAGGTTTTGGGCCGTCCTCAACTGCATACCCAGGCCACAAGCAGGGAGCTGGATGGGATGCGGGGCTGCTGGGATTAGAACCAGTGCCCATATGGGATCCCAGCACTTACAAGGTGAGGAGTTTAGCCACTAGGCTACCACGCCGGGCCCCAGTTGCTCCACTTCTGGTTCAGCTCCCTGTTAATGGCTTGGGAAGAGCAACACAACATGGCCTAAGTGCTTGGGCAACTGCTACCCATGTAGAATTCTTGGAAAAAGCCTCAGGGTCTGGCTTCAGCCTGGCATAAACCTTGGCTGTTGCGGCCATCTGAGGAGTGAAGAAACAGACTTAAGACATCTCTCTGTAACTCTGACTTTCAGATAAATAAGCAAGCCTTTACTCAAAGACATATGCATGTCTACATATATAAATATGTGTTTTTGTTATATATACAAATGTGTATTATTTGTCATATACACACATATGTATGTCTGAGTGTCTGTGTGTTAGAATTTTCCATAGGAAGAAGAGGAAAACTATATTGTATATGTGTGTTTTTTTTGAGATTTCCATTACACTAAGCTAAAAATACAAATATAAATGCACATTGAAAAATTCTTTACAATGTCCAGATGTAAATTAAGTTTTAGATATGCTTGAAGACTGAATTATATGAATTTGGACCTGGTCAGTTACCAAGGTTCATTTGTATGCTTGTCAAACTGAAAGTAAAAACTATGCCAGTCTCATAAATATTTCTATGATTGTAAGTATAGAACTTAAAATTAAATATGTGGTAGCCAATAACTATTGGCAACGTCCTCATCTTTGAAAGTTTTGCAGCTGATCAGGAAAAACATAAAATGCAAGCACAAGTGAGAAGCAACATAGATTTATCTATACTTATGGATTTTTGTATAAGACATGATTAACAAGCAGTTTGTTTTGAGGCAGATGTTTCATCCATTCACTCGATAAAAATCTGTTCAATATTTATTGATTAACTACTATACATTAAACATTGTTCTGCCTGCTCAAGTTGCTGTGAGAGACAAGACAAAGGTCTCTCCAATTCTTCCCAGCTAACATTCAGTTCTAAAACACACAGTGACCCAGTAAGAAGTGAATTTACAAGATGGTACCAGAGGCATGGTAAAAACAAGGATGACAAAATAGAGCAGCCAAGTAGTTGGCTGACCTCATATATTATCATTAGCAAGGAAAGTCATTATCATTAGCAAGGAAAGGAAAAGGATGCTGAGTTACATTTGATTAAATTACACACTTATTTTTTTCTTAGTGCGTGACTTGAAAAACTGCTGCATGGGTCATACTCTACTAACAATTCTTTCTTGCTTATGTGAAATATAAATTTAACTAGTAATCCTGCATTTTATCTGGCAATGCACTATACAAATGAGGAGGTAGAGAAAGGAATTTGAGTGCACATCTGTCTGTTAACCTGTTTCCAGTGGAAGAGGTTTGGGGGCCACGTCAGCTCTCATGATTTCCCCTTACTGACATTTAAGGAAATGTGTGCTGTGCCATAGTCACAGACACCCAGTCTTATTTGTCATCATGCCCCTGGGACTATTCCAGGTGTCAGGGAATGAGCCTTGTCCAGGCTTCTCCAGCACATAGGACTGAAAGATAATGAGTCCAACACTCGCAGGAGTGACACACTGAACTGACTGCTGGAAAAAGACCAGAGTCTGGGCCGCAATACCAGGCTCGCTGCTGCGTGCATTTCATTTCAAGGTGGTTTAAGTCTTGCTTAGAAAAATACCAGGCTTTGGTAAGCCAAAGAGGAGAACTTTAACAGTCAACTTTAACCAGCAGTTGTTTCAAATGTAAGCTATCTCCATAAAAATGATTCTACCCTGACAATAAAAAGAAAATTTTTATAGAAATCTTTACACTAAACACTTTGAAAGTGTTCAGGTTTTTTTTAAAGTTTTTTTTTCCCCTTTAATAGAGTTCTGCATTTTTGCCATGGGCAGACAGGATTTCTGCATCTATTGATTGTCTTTTTAAAACATTCCATAATAATGTTAGCTGATTTTATAAGAAAAAAGGAGACAGATAAAACAGCAGCAACAACCTAAAACCTAGGCTTATGAAGTTTGAGAAAAGGAAAATGGAGGAGGTTGAGAGACAGGTGAAGCGGGATGTTATGGGCAACTGGGTATTCTGAAAGTTAGAGGGGTTTTTTTGGCTTGTTTTTCTTTCCTCTTCCTTGTGTTTCTAAGAGAAGTGTTACAAAAGGAGAGCTTTGACTTGAGGAACTCCAGACTGTTCAGACCTGCTGGACTTCATCCAGAGTCCATGAGGTGGGAGAGGGAGAGAACAAGCAGGAAGGAGAAAGGGGGGGAAGGGGGGAGTGCAGGGATGGAAAGCAGTAAAAACGCTGGAAAGAAGAAATAAAAGATAACAAGCATAAACTGCATGCATCTGGTCGGTTAGGATATTGCAAATTAGATCCGAAGGATGTTTGCCACACTGGAATTTTTCTCTCACAGTGGGGAATGGTGGGACACAGAGAGGACACAGAGAAAGCATGAGCCGTGTCTGGGGACAGGTGAGGGGAGTTTGCAGGTTCCGAATGCTGCTTTATTTAGCTTAATATCAAGAATACCCTTCAGGGATTCAGACATTTTGCTTTTCTAGCAGCTTTTAGAAACTGCTGCTTCCTTTACAAATCTTTTCTTGTTTTGTTTTATTCTGTTGTTGAAGCAAAGTGGATTTCCTTTCCAAAGCAAGGCATGGGAATTCTTTGCCAATATTTTCTATCTATGACAATTCATCTTTTCAGGTGTTTTTTGGAATAATTAATTCTTCCCTCCTGCCACAATCCTCCAAATCATTTCCAAATTTCACCACCATCCTCATTTTCCTCTTCCCCTCTTATTCTCAAAGCTCCAGGGCATCTGTGACACCAAGAGGGGCCGCGTGTGCATAGAGCTCCTTGGTAGCAAGCTGTTGGGTGACCCTAGCACTCCTCCCCAGGCTGTGTGCTCTGCCTTCTCTTTCAGTAAAGTGCTATCTTCCTTTGGCTAGTGGGTGGTAAGTTTCACTGGCCCGTAATGCTGCAATTCACAAGTAGAAATACTCTTCCTATACCTGGGCTAGAACCTAGGTTGACCTTAGAACCCTTTGCGTGATTACAACTCAGTAACAGGAAAGCCTGTTTTCCAGCAGCCCTTGGGCTTGGCTTGTTTCTTGAACCCTCACCAATTTATCTTTGCAATGCAAGGGAGTGTTGCCAAGTCTTCTTGAGCTGGGGGTGAACACTGTAAATCCCTAATTCCCAAACTAATCTTATAGCAGGGGACGTGTTCTGGGCTGCCTTCCCATTCAGCTAACACCACACATATTTTTTTTTCCCTCCTGGAGTATGTTCTATATCCTGTATACTTCCTTATCCAAAACTTAATTATTATCAAATTTACTGCATTTATTTAAAAAACCCAGAACACCTGAGCCTGGGACAGCACACATTATTCCGTTTATATGCACTGGGAAATCAGCTTGTATTTCTATTGAGCCGATGGAGATTAAGCATCCTAAACCTGGACAGCATTTGAAACAGTTGGGGTTAGTGTACTCAAGGACAATATGAGTCCCCGGGGACCGCGCAGACAATATAATGAACAGGTGTCAATCCTCAGTCATTTGTAAATGGATGATCAAGAATCTGCCCTTCCACTTTGGACCATTTTGCTGCTTGTGAGAGACTCTGTTAGGAGAAATGAAAAGCATCATAGCATGTTGCAATCCTCTGTATGGATGTTGTGCTCTAGCTGGTTAAATAGCTGCTTCAGACACGTGTTGGCGTGCCTGGGATCAATTCTTGCTTGCACTGTTGATCTGCTTCCCTGCTAAGGCAGCTGGGGGCAGCAAGTGATGCTCACGTACCTGAGTTCCTACCACTCACAGCGGGGCTCCAGATGGAGTTCTAGACTTTGGCTATGAACTGACCTAGACTAGCTGTCGTGGATATTTTGAGAGTGAACCAGTGGAAGAAATTTCTTTCCCTCCCTCTCCCTGTTTCTTGCATGTTGCATTGTAAATAAATAAAAACGAATAAACACTTTTTAAAATCCTTTTATGTTTCCATAGGATTCAACAGTCAGCATGCGTAGAGACAAAGAACAAATTTATATATAATTTGAATAAAATTGTTAAGAGAAACCTAATAAGAAATTTTGAGACTGCAATTTTAAAATATTGAATGCATATAGAATGCAAACGCTATTTTACTTTTCACTCTCAGTATTTCACATTTGAAATAATTTGTACTGTTTGTAGGATGTTGATCAAATTTAGCTGAATATATAACCATTACTAAAAATTACAATCATGTTATAGTGGGAATATTCTAATGCTCAAAAATGCAACAAAGATTTTAAATTTTAAACTACTATTGTTAATGAATGTTAGCTTTATATTTTATGAAGATTATTACCTAATTAGAAATGAGGTAACGTGGAAAAGAACTACAAGGAAAAGCAAAATAAGTTAGAAATAATTTTAAAGACTAAATTTTAACGAATAGATTAGGCCAGAACTATGGAAAATCATTAAAAAAAACAAGAATGGTTTCTGGAATAAAGAAGTTAGATACTAAGCAATCATCTGTGTAATATGATGTGATAAATGAAAATGTGTTTTGATAAATCCTTGAAAACTTGACAGAGATGAGCCGTATTACAAAGATATATGTGCCTGTCTGCAAATAACATTGACTGAGGAGTCACTGTCAGTGTTGTCCTGGTCATGCTGTCGTACGGGATCTTTCTAGCCTTTATTATACTACAGTGATGGCATTCACTCTCTACTGGAGTCAAACCATTCTTCCTTTTCTTTTTTAAAAAAAGATTTATTTATTTTTATTGGAAAGTCACATATGCAAAGAGGAGGAGAGACAGAGAGGAAGATCTTCTGTCCAATGATTCACTCCTCAAGTGAACGCAACGGCCGATGCTATGCCGATCCGAAGCCAGGAGCCAGGAACTTCTTTCCGGGTCTCCCACACGGGTGCAGAGTCCCAAGACTTTGGGCTGTCCTCGACTGCTCTCCCAGGCCAAAAGCAGGGAGCTGGATGGGAAGTGGAGCTACCGGGACTGGAACCAGCGCCCATATGGGATCCTGGTGCTTTCAAGGCGAGGACATTAGCTGCTAGGCCACACCGCCGGGCCCCAAACCATTCTTCCTTATCTTGTCATGATACTGCTCACCACACGGGGACCAAACAACTTTCTGCAGTTTATGAGAGACACTAATTGCCAAATGGTAGTATTTTTTTTTCATCACACATAAATGTATCTGTCTTCTGATTTTATTTATTTTTCTGGCTTTTAGAAAAGTTTGTATACAAGATAGATCAGTGGTAGATCTTTTAGTTGAGACTTTCTGCTGAAGCTTGTGGCTGCTGTAATTCTAATAATGACATGGAATCCATATTGGGGGCGAGTGTGCAAAGCACTGGGGAGATAGTGGGGCTGGGGAAAATCCCATATAATGTTTCAATTCTACAATGGGTTTGGCCTTCTGCTTGCTTGATAGTAACAGCTCAAGGATCAGGCCAATTGAGAAAAATTCCTGCAAGTATAATAACCCACCCTGTTGCCACTGCTTTCTACACAAATATCACAACACAGTGTTAAATTATCATATTAACAGACACTGTTACTCGCTTAACAAACTATAAGAGGACATACTTTTTTTCCATACATAATAAGAAGCAGGTAGTCTTCAAAAAAAAAAAACATACGATATAAAGAATCTCATTCATGAAAACAATAAATAGAATTGTTCTTATTTACATACACACAATTGCTTCCACCAAATAAACAAAAATTACAATGCAAATAAAATACATTTAATGTCAGCATCAGGGAAATAGTCATAAGAAATCATTAAGACCAGAAAAAAAAATGAATCGATTAAATTGTCCTAAAGGTAGAAGAGGTAAATTTTCTAAGCAAGTAAATACAAGTAGCCACTTGTATTTAAGCATCAAAACAATGCAGTTAAACAAGGAAATCTCTTACTTCAACCATGAGATTGCAAAAAGTAATACTGAGTGGTGGCAAAAGCATAGTTAAGTTGGCATTTTTATAATGCAAACACTGAAATTAAGAGTGCAGCTTTATAGTTAGGAACATGAAAAATGTTGGCGCTCATACAGTACCTGTAGAGGATAGTTTTTTTGTTATGTTTTGTACCAGACTTTCTAAGCAGGTACCAAAAATGTATTGGGGGCTCGGCATTATAGCCTAGTGGCTAAAGTCCTCATCTTGCACTTGCCAGGATCCCATATGGGCAATGGTTTGTATCCCTGCAGCCCTGCTTCCCATCCAGCTTCCTGCTTTTGTCCTGGGAAGGCAGTCGAGAACGGCCCAAGACTTTGGTACCCTGTACCAGCATGGGAGACCTGGAAGAAGCTTCTGGCTCCTGGCTTTGGATCGGCTCAGCTCTGGTCGTTGTGACCACTTAGGGAGTGAAACATCAGATGGAAGAACTTCCTCTCTCTCTTTTATCCTCTCTGTATGTCTGACTTTCCAATAAAAATAAATGATTCTTAAAAAATACATTGGGGGGCGGGAGCCCTTGGGATGGGCGCGTCTCAAGCCTGGAACACACACGCTTGCTACCACGTACACACACGTGGTGAGTGGCTCCCGGGCCTGCCGGAGCCCCAGCAACTGCCCTCTTTGAGGGTGAGTTTCCGGGGTCTGTGTAGTGGGTCTGGGCCTCCCCACTGCTTGCCATGTGGCTGGAGCTGGGGGAGGAGCCAGGAGGGGTGGGGCCTGGGCCTGGGGAATTAAATCTCCTGCAGGCAGCCGCCTGGCTGCTGGGGGGCCTTGGAATGGGCGCGTCTCAAGCCTGGAACACACACACCTGCTACCACGTATGCATACGTGGTGAGCGGCTCCCGGGCGGCCAGTGCGCCATTTGGCGCCAGGCTCCACCTGCTGGCCGCCCAGCCGGGGAGTTCAGGGATTTTGGTTTTTTGATATGCTGCTTGGGTAGCCCCTGCTGAACCCACGGTGCTTTGGGGACGTGAATCAGTCCTAAAGACTCTCAATGGCAGAAAATCTTCCTCTGAAGAACCTGTAATCACTTTATAATGCAGACTATCGAGCACCAGTTCATTCAAGAGCCAAGATTCCGGGCTTGTCCAGCAGGATGTCCCCATTGCCTAACATGATGAGAGATCAGCAGAGGGGTCACAGTAGGCAGGACCATGACATTGACTGGCATTCGAGAACCATATCCGGGGGTAGAATGTGTTGGGGATGTGTGGGCCAAACCCCGTGGGAATTCTGACCCCACTGGATGGCTTAGGAGGGCTGGTGGTGACAAGGCAGGAGTCGTGACAGGCTATGGGATGTGCTGCGCTGACCCAGAGCAACCACCGGCATGCTTAACACTGGCTGGGAACAGGCCCAGATGGTCAGCTAGGGAGAGACCCTGGCTGGGTGAAGTTTCCCACTAAGGGGCGCAGGAGCTGGAATGGGGCTGCGTTCTGGTCGGTTCGCAGTTGTAATCTCCCTTGGCGTAAGTGTGGACTGGGACTTGACGCACCGGGCCAGGTTAAACTGCAGCACAGTTTGGTGTTCTGGAGGACCAGGGTAGATGTGGGATGGACTAGGCTAGGTTTCAACCCCACTGAGCCATATATGAGCTATATGTGGGTATGGACGAGCCTTGGCTGGGCTGAAACTTCCAACAGCAGGAACCAGATTGGGTTGAAGGCCAGTTAAGAAAGGCTGCTGCTCCTGCTGGGGCAAGAGGAGAAATGAGCAGTGCTGGCCCATGGACCCACTGGTATGCGCAAGACCTGACACCAGGAGGGTGTCTGATGGAGGAGAGGAGAGAGAAAGGGAGAGAAAGAGAGAGAAGAGAGATGGAGGGAGAGGAGCAGGGGGAGAGAGGGAGTGAGGGCAAAAGAGACAGAGAATTCTACTAGGCCAAAGCTAGGAGCTCAGAACTCCATCTGGCTCTCTCCGTGGCAGGTCCCCAGCATGACAGCCACAGACTAATGTCTCCCAGGACACATTAACCGGAAGCTGAGCATTCCAAACTGGAAGACATACTGGTATATCACTGATCAGTCTTTATTCATGTAAATTTTTATGCTGAGCACCAATTTTTGTATTTATGATTTTAAGATACAAAAATAAATATATGTAAAAAACATTGACAAAATTTTATAAAATCTATGGAAGTAGAGGATTGTGGCATGTGGTTGTATGAAAGGACAATGACTTGCCTTTTGGGGTGTATAACCCCATAGGGATCAGTTTCTAAAAGAGAATGGGAAAATTCATGGCTTTTCCCACTGGCATGGTCTTGTACTGTGTTTTCTCTAGCATAAAGGTATTTTGTTTTGTGATGCACTCTCTTTAAGAAAGGTGTCAAAATTTCCCTCTTTGCTGAGAGTTGGAAACTTGCTAAGCTTGAGTCAACAGAAATTCCCTTAAAATGCTTGTAGCAGTTGAAATTACATTTTGAAGAAATACAATTTTACAAATGTTGGGATTAGACACAGTTTTATTGCAAAAGAAAATCCTAATAATATGGCTGTCTTCTAGTCTTCTAGAAAATTTATTTATAATACAGATAAAATATAATATCCAGTCATCGACTTTGCTTTGGTTAGAAAGAATAATTTGCCTACAGATAATAGCTTGAAGATGGAATACAAATTACCCAAACTGTTCTAATACACCTGCACTGCCCTCACC
This sequence comes from Ochotona princeps, assembly GCF_030435755.1. Taxonomy (NCBI): domain Eukaryota; kingdom Metazoa; phylum Chordata; class Mammalia; order Lagomorpha; family Ochotonidae; genus Ochotona; species Ochotona princeps. The sequence continues at coordinate 29,284,584 of NC_080838.1, read as the reverse complement.
AATGTGAGTCAATGTGTGTGTGTGTGTGTGTGTGTCAGGTCCACCCTGCAAAGAACGTTAAATGCCTCTTTTATTCCCTCCTTTCTCAGTGTGGTTATCTGTCCAAACACTTAAGCCCCTGGAAAGTCTTGCTGTTGGCAGACTTGCTGCTTAGTTTCCCAGCTGTGTTACTTCATCCCCTGTGCCGCGAGCAGTCCCTGAGTGCTTATGTGATCTTCAATAGCACATGAAACTTGCAGGTGCTATCCTATTGCATCCCCCGCCCCAATCTGTTTGTTTCATTGTCTGTGGGGAATGGCCTAGAAACAGCCAACTAATTAAATAATTCTGTGGGGAAATGCATGGGCCTGCAGCTGTGGCAGGCAAGCCAGCATCAGGCAAGCTTGCTGTCAGGGAGCTCCTCCAGGGCGTGGAGGGGGACCACTTTTCCAGATGCTTTGCCTTCTCTGAGGAGACCCAAGCTGCAAGAGGCCTTGGCCTCAGAGATGGGACATTTGGCCTTTGGATAAATGGCATTCCCAGCATTCTGAACAGACTAGGCTAATTTCATTTCAGATGGCCTTATCTGTACTTAGGAAAAACTGCAACAGGCTCAATCAGGCTTTCTTTTCTTTTCTTTTCTTTTTTTTTTTAAGTAGCACTTCCTGAAACAAGACTGTTAGAAGAAATGTTTTTCAAATTATGTAGTTTGAAGTATCACTTTACTTACATAAGATGGCGAGATGAGGAAAAATATGGAAGCCAGAGCAAGTGACCGTTGAAAAGGATGTTAGAATTCTATGTAAGACATGTTGTCGTGTTATAGAACCTCTCATCCTGAAAGTCAGACTTGTCTCGTCCTGTGTTGGTGCTAGCCCTTCTCATATCGTTGACTGGATTCACCATCACTGTTGTACTAATAAAGTGTCTGACCCAGGCCTGGATTCGACCAATGTTATCATAACTTGGCAATCCTTATATAGTTGTGGATTATAAAACTCGTCATCAAGTTCATGTAAGTGTTACACTCCAGGTCTAGTTTATGGGATACGTTATACACATATATTATCCAGTTCTCAAAATTCCTTTACTGATTATTCAATAATATTTTGAATACCTTCTAAGTGGGGATACAATGATAATGCCTGGAAGAGTTGGTCCTTAAATGTCTCTTTTGAAACACCTCACATGATTTTCTCTTTCTCAAATTCTGTGCATGTGAAATAGATTATGTCAAATTATTTTCAGGTGTTTTCTACATAGGATATTGTTTAATTGTTTCACAAATGGGTTCATTTCATCAAAATAGTTAATTTCTTTTTAGATGCACAGGAAGTATTAACTTAAACTTAGAGTCCTCATTCAAAATAAGTTTATGTGTAAAGTATAAAGGAAACAATTGAGATACAAACAGAATCTGTTTTAGAAATATTTTGGTTATTTCCTTCTAATTGTGCACACTATAAATATGTATTGCAGTGGAAGTCAGTTATGTAGAGTAACTAAAATTACTAACATCCACTGCTTCTCATTGGTAGAGATTTGATAAAACTTTTCCTGAAGAGTTTTGTTACCCATTTTACAATTTTATCTGTATTGTTATGTTGCCAAATATTTATATTGAAAAAAGAAGAACCTTTGTAACATAAAAACCTCAAAAAGGGTTAACCTAGATATAGCTTGGCGCTGGTAGGAACTGGAGATATGTAAGATGAAAACGCATTCTTAGCACAGCTGCTCTTGAACCCATTATGAAAAGAGAAGATACTTTTTTTGTTAGGAAAAAAATTATATGCAAATATATGAACTAATTTCTACATATATAGCCTTTAGTACAAAAAAAGTGCACTTGAGTTTCTTTAATGAGAATTTTAAGCTATATATTTTGTTTCTACACATTCTGCTCTTTTGGAAAATATGCTTTAAAATGGCTGTACAATGGAAATGTCATTGTGATAATATGCTTGCCAAATTTCTGGAAATATATATATATATATATAACTATTGCTGCCAATTTCTTCTGTTTAAGTATGGCAAAAAATATCCCACATTTTTCAAGTAAAATGTGTGCTCAACTATAACAAGAAATGGTCTACACTTGCAAAACTATGCTTACTTCCACCAGGCAGTAATATTATGCACTGTCACTTCATGTTGGCTGGTATTTTGACTGTTAAGACAGTGTTGGAACTTCAAATGGGCTTTTTTTTTTCCAAACTGCGCACGCTTTTGGACATCTGTGTTATGTGAACTAATTTGTTCTCCAACCAAATCCTTAACACAGTTTATTAACAGGATTTGAAGTGAAGGATTTGTTGTTCTTTTTTATGCAAACTTATTTGATAGTGAAATTGCCAAAAAGTTATCTGGAAAAAAGAGGAAAGGCAAGGGTCTATTTAAGTTTTATATTTAATAATAGTCTATACCTAATGGAGAGTTGGCAGTTACAACATTTTCTGAGCAAGTCCTGCCATCTGCAAAGTATTTCCTATCCCCATCATGTGTAAGCCGCAGGTAAACGCATCCAGGTTCACTGTGTGGAATCCATCTCTTTCTAGGATTGAGGAAGGGCCTAACTTCATGGGACTTTCCATGACTGTATTTATACTGAATATCCTTTCCCTTCTTCATTCTGGGTGAAAGTCAGTCAACCATGTCTTCTTGCTTTGCTTTCACTTTTTTATAGAATATGGATCAAAACAGAAATAATCCATGAAGTAATCTGTGATCTCCCAACACACATATTGTATGATCCAAATTGGAAAGCATGATAAAATTAGGATGAAGTTAAAAAAAAAGACTCATGATGATGAATTATAAACACTTTTTACCCACTGAAAATATTCTGGATTTCTTCTAATAATTAACACCTTATTCTAATTATCATTAACCATCACAATCAACCGGCAAATCTCCTCTTACCACTGTCTCACAGTGACTGGCCATCAGTTCTATCTGGAATGAGTCTGTTGTTTCTTCACACTGAGGTTACACAACGTAGGCTCAGCAATGGGATGTAACCTCAAGGTTTTTAATGCAAACAATCAGCTCTTCAAGTTGCTTTTAAAAAAAGTTTCTGGCAGTAATATAGGGATACTAGTGTTAGTTTAATATACTGTACTAATTAAATCATCTTTTTTTTATATTGGTACTTTCATATAGGTCACTATTACCTAAAATATTCAGTTTGTGAGTACTATATAAATTGTTCTTTTTTCAGAGTATTGCAGCTTGCATTTTAAATATAATTTAATATAAAAAGGAGAACCCAATTAAAATGATATAAATTATACAGATTAGAATGTTATACTTTGACTACACTGTAAAAATGATTAAGAGATATACTTATTATGGCCTGGTGTAGTAGCCTAGCAGCTAAACTCCTCGGCTTGCAAGAGCTGGGATCCGATATGGGCGTCGGTTCTAATCGAGGTGACCCTGCTTCCCATCCAGCTCCCTGGTTGTAGCCTGGGAAAGTAGCCAAGGATGGCCCAAAGTCTTTGGACCCTGCACCCACATGGGAGACCTGCAAGAGGCTTTGGGTTCCTGGCTTCTGATCGGCTCTGCTCTGGCCGTTGTGGCCACTTGGGGACTCACTTGGGGAATGAATCAGCACACAGAAGTTCTTCCTCTCTGTCTCTCCTCCTCTGTGTATATCTAATTTTCCAATAAAAATAAAATAAATCTTTTTAAAAAAGAGATATGCTTATTCACAATACTCCAATATTGTAATATTTGTAATACACACTCCAAACAACAATTGTATTTATGTCTTTCTTTCTTTCTTTTTTTTTTTGAAACACAGAGAAACAGAGCTCACCAAGAGGCTTTCACCTGATGCTTGACATTTTAAATGCTCACAACAGGTAAGCTTGGGCCGTTCAAAGCCAGGAAGGGGCTCCCCTTTGGGCGGTAGGGTCCTAAGGATTTGAGCCATTATTTGCTCTCTCCCAGGACACACATGATCAGGAAGTTGAAACAAATACAGTTCTAAGGCTCAAATCCAGGGACTTTGGCATGGATGTTATTACAAGTGGCATCCGAAGTGCTGTGCCAAATGTCCATCTTCATACCTTTTTTGCATTAATAATAAATACACTTGTTTGCATCGATACAGCAAAACTTGGTAACATTTATTCCATAAACAACCAAAAATTATTACAATATTTGAAGATGCTGTTATAGTATTTCCTTTTCAAAAGACTTATTTATTTTTATTTGAAAGGTATATTTTTAGAGAGAGAAAGAGAGAGTGAGAGAGAGAGAGAATTTTCTATCCACTTTTTTATTCCCCAAATGGTCACAGTGCCTGAAGCTCAGCCCAGGAACCAGGAGCTACCTCCAGGACTTTCTCTTGAATGAAGGGGCCCCAGCACGTTTGACCAACCTCCGTTGCTTTCCCAGTCCAATAGTGGAGAGCTGGATTAGAAGTGGAGAGGGTGAGAAGTCAGTAGGTACCCATATGAGATGTCAGTATTGCAGCAGGAGATTAATGTGCTATATCACTGCACCTGCCCCTTGTAGTATTTCCTTTTGATATTGTTTAAAACATAAAGATATTTGAGTTCAATATCTGATGACTGAGTTACATGACTGGATTAACAGCTATTTTTTTATCCTACTTCCATTTGCTCAATCAGTTGAATGAGGCAATACTTAAGACTAGGTTTTATTTTTTGTTGTTGTTGTATCAAGGAATCTCAAGGAAATATCAGCTGTGTTAGGTATAGAAGAATAACATTCTGTAGTCTCTTTGAAAGACTCTCTGAGTAGCACCAGCTATTATTTCCTGTCATCATCCCCCCCCCAATGAAGTACAAGTGTTTAAGTATCATTTACATTGCATTAGATATTAAAATGATCTAGAAATTATTTGAAGTATGTCATTAGATGTGTGTCTAATCTATACTACTAATAAATTCTTTTTATAGAGGGGCTTTTAAAAGACAAAGGATAGTTCATTGTATAGAAGGGACTTGAGGATCTGTCAATTTGGGTATTTATGGAGGTTCCTGGAACCTACATGAAATACAGAACATAGAGTAACTGTGGTTTCCCTTACCCTTGGCACTGAGAGGAACTGCCATGCTAGGAACTGATTGAGAACTGGAGAAAATACACCCTACAACTCCACAAAGAGATCCAAGCCAATGGTCTTCACCCTTCAGTGTTTGGTGCCTTAAGTCATGGTGCTAAAAATGACCTTCAAGAAGCATCATGGATGGGGCTGGCACAGTGGCACAGCACATTAATCTTCTACTCTGTGGTGCTGGAATGCCATGTACATGTCAGTCTGAGTCCTGGCTGCTTCGCCTCAGATCCAGTGCCCTGCTAATGTGCCTGGGAAAACAGTGAAACATGGCCCAAGTCCATGCACCCTGCACCCATTTGGGAGAACCAGAAGAAGCTCCTGGCTCTCAGCCTGAATTATCATTTACCACTTTAGCAATTTTTACAAAGATTTGTAGCAGCAATGTCTACCATGTTGAAGTAAATTGTACTAAAATGTAAAGGATAGTTACTTAAGAATGTGTCTATGCCTTATAAAGGTTAAAAAGTTCAGGATTTTAACTTCAAGAAAAGAAGATGTAAATAACTACACAGTTTCACAGAAAAGATTAGAAGAAAATCTTACTCATTATCTGACTTTGTAGATTAAGCAGAAGTAAATGATATAATTAATTATCAAACTTCAGTTAATCTTAATTCTAATAGCTTGGTAAAATGCTGCTTATAACACAGTGATGTGATTCTTTTTCTTAAAAGATTTATATATTTTTTTATTGGAAAGTCAGATATACACAGAGGAGGAGAGACAGAGAGGAAGAACTTTTGTGTGATGATTCACTCCCCAAGTGAGCTGCAACAGCTGATGCTGCGCTGATCCAAAGCCAGGAACCAGGAACCTCTTCCAGGTCTCCCACATGGGTGCAGGGTCCTAATGCCTTGGGCCATCCTCAACTGTTTTCCCAAGCCAAAAGCAGGGTGCTGGATGGGAAGTGGAGCTGCAGGGATTAGAACCGGTGCCCATATGCGATCCTGGCGTGTTCAAGGCAAGGACTTTAGCCACTAGGCCATCACTCCGGACCCAGTGATGTGATTCTTAAAAAGAAGTAGCTAGCTGGATGGATGGTTAAGAAAAAATAGTGAACAATGGTGGCTATGAAAATATTGAAATATTTAATAAAATTCAATCAAAAACATTTCTTCAGACAAGCAGTATGGGTGGCCAAGCCTCTCAGAAAATGGATCCATTTTCTAGCAAGAAACAGGATAATTGCAACAGAATGCTGCAGATCCAGCATATGGGCAACTATCAGTCAAACTGCTGATAAAAAAATGTCTTCTTGTGTCTGTGTGTCTATATGCAATTTTGGTTCTAGAATACTGACTAGGGGCAGGAATACTTGATAATCCAAGTAGCTAACATATAAATATACTGTTTAAAATGTTTCTGCTTCTTGATTTATCAGAAAGAGTATCAATCAGGGGAGAGAAAGGCTAAATTGCCACTGTTTACAGTGGATTTAGTAATACACTATAAGGGAAAACAGGATATGCTGGAATGACTGTTCAAAATTTTTTTCAATGTGAGTGAGAATTCCAGAGCAACCATGATGTTAAACAGATGTATAATTTTCTAAACTTGAAGTCAGAAGGAGCAACAATAAACCATATATATATGATTGTTCTATATGTATGTATATATACATACATAATATATATAAACTTAATGTGTATATTTTTCTCAACAAACATAAATTCAACATTTTGCTTCACTGCACTATTTTGAGATTAAGGGCTGGTCAGCAGTTTATTAAATATGTAGTCATTTTCTGGTTAAATTTTCAAGTCGATGTCTGTCTCTAAATGTTGTCTTCAAAATTACCATTTGATAAATGACTATTTGTTCTAAATTCTTTCTAATGTAAAGCCAAATTTGTTATGCCTATTAAGAATACCTTCTTTAAAAGCTATGTATGCATGTTGATGGGCAGCACACTGGGCAACTTCCTTTTCTTGCTGTTTTCCTTTCTTTTTTAGTTTTTACTTTATTTCAAAATTGAAAAGTCACAGAAATTCACAGCATTGGAACTAATGGGTGGCAAATACAGGAATACAGTTAGGTCTTAGAGATTGTGCTATCATTTTCTTGAAATATCTAACCAAGAGTCACACTACACATGGTCTCATGGTAGCTGTATTTTTAATGTTTTTTAAGAAAATTTCAACTAATTTTCCATAGCAGCTGCACTACTTTTCAACAACCATGAAAGTCTATCTTGGCTTAATTTTCTCTGGTTTTAAGAAATTGTCACATTCATCCATTCTTTGCTTCAAAATGTGCCATACTTTTGAGTTAGTGGTTTGTAAAATCCTCTTTTCTCTGTGTTGCTAATTGCTTGATGATTTCCATATACTGTACTAGAATTCTCTAGACACACAGAAGCTGTATACGTTTATATATAAAACATTCATATATATAACATGTATGTTTATATTATATCCACATATATTGCATTATATACATATAATGTATCAATAATATTCAATCACCTACACACCTATACATATATATTGTATATATAATATATGTGTGTATGTATGTATGTGTGTGTGTATATATATTACATCAACATTTTCCTGGATGTGAATGTGAATGCAAGAGTGTGACGACCTTTGAACTAGGGGCTATGATCTCAACATGGTAGCTTAAGATGAGAGAGAAAATCCACTCTTGTTCAATTTGGTGATGTTGTGTTATTTGGGTCCTCTATGAATCAACAGTGTCTAAGATATCGATGAGAAAAGATCTTCTTTACTCAGTTTACTCATGATGGTAACTTTCAGAATCACCTTTTCATACCTCTCCAGAAATGTTTTGCCAGTCACCTGGGCATCTTTTTTGGTCAATATTTCTTTCTTTTTATTGCTTTTTGATGCAGTTTAGTTGGCTCTGGGGTCTTCCTTCCCCCTAGCCCAAGTTCCCTCACCTACCCCCTGTTCTCCCCTCCAGTCTCAGAGTGTGTGTCTTGTGAATTTTCCCAAGTCCATCATGCTGCCGCTGGAGTGTCTCCCAATCATGTAGAAGACTGTCAGGCATTTCATTGTGAGTTCATTCTTGTATCCCAGGGCCCTAATGAAGGTACAATGAGGACTTGATCCTGGTTATTTATGGGTAGTACCAATTGCAGTGATAAAAGGGACAGTGACCGTCTCAGGTTATTATAAACAATCAGTCTCATATGAATGGTTGATTAATGAATTACATCACATGATCTCATTACAAAAGGTACAGGTAAGTATAAAGGGACATAAAGTAAGATTCACATGTAATACCCCTCCCTAGATTTGACATCATATTATCTTATGTTATGACGAACATATGATATCTGATCTTTTGCATTCAGCTCATTTCCCCTAGCATAATGGTTTCCAGTTTTGCTGATTTGGCTACAAACAATTGTATTTCATTTTTTAATTAAATAGCTGAGTAGTATTCCATAGTGTAGACGAACCATAGTGTCTTTATCCAGTCCTCTGTTGATGGGTATTTAGGTTGCTTCCATGTTCTTGCGATTGTTGATTGTGCTGCACTGAACATTGGGGTGCATATTGCTTTCTCATGTAACAAGTCATTTGGATATATTCCTGGAAGTGATATTGCTGGGTCATAGGGTAAGTGGATTTTTAATTGCCTAAGTGTTCTCCATACTGACTTTCATAGTGGTTGCATTAGCTTGCATTCCCACTAACAGTGGGATGGGCTTTTTCTACGCAACCTCGCCAGCAGGTGTTGTTGGTAGTTTTCTGTATATGGGCAATTCTTTCTGGCACTAAGTGGAACCTTGGTGTTGTTCTTATTTGAATTTCCCTTATTTCCAGGGAGTTTGAGCATTTTTTATATGCCTGTTAGCCATTTTAATTTGTTCTTTTGAAAAGTGCCCATTTCCTTTGCCTGTTTCTTGACTGGTTTATTTGGTTTGGTATGATTATTCTGGAGTTCTTTGTATAATCTGAAAATTAACTCCTTGTCTCCTGTGTAGTGTGCAAAGATCTTCTCTCATTCTGTAGGTTGCCATTTTTTACTTTGTTGATTGTTTCCTTTGCTCTGCAGAAGCTTTTTAATTTAATGTAGTCCCAAGTATTTATTTTGTTCTTGACTTCCTTTGCTTTTGATGATTTTTCTAGGAAGTCAGTGCCTACACCTATATCTTGTAGAGTATGTCCAACTTTTTCTTCCAAAAGTTTGATGGCTTCTGGGTGTAGGTTTAAATCTTTTATCGATTTAAATTTGATCTTTGTGTATGGTGAAAGGTGTGAGTCTTGCTTATTATTTCTACATGCTATTAGCCAGTTGTTTGAACAGCATATATTGAAGAGACCTTCCTTTTTTTTCCCAGATTGTTTTCTGTTTCCTTGTCAAAGATTAGATAATTGTACATGTGCGGTTGCCCTTATGGTATTTCTGTTGTATTCCATTGATCTACCTCTCCGTTTCTGTACCAGTACCAGGCTGTTTTGATAACTACCACTATATAGTATGTGCGAAGATCTGGGATTGTGATTCTTCTTGCTAAGTTCTTATTCTTTAGGATAGTTCTGGCTATTCATGTTTTTTTGTCTTTGTGTGTGTGTTTCCAGATGAACCTTTGCATTATTTTTTCCAGCTTGGTGAAGAATTTTCTTGGTAGTTTGATTGGAATTGTGCTGAATGTATATATTGCTTTTGATAATATGGATATTTTGATGATGTTGACTCTGCCCATCCAGGAACATGGTATATTTCTCTACTTTTTGAAGTCTTCTTCTATTTCTTGTCTTAATGTTTTATAGTTTTCCTCATAGAGATCTTCCACATCCTTTTCAGGTTTATTCCTAGGTATTTCATTTTCTGCTCTGTTATTTTGAAAGGTACCATGCTGATTAGTTCTTCAGCCTTGGGGTTATTTGCAAACACTATGGATGTTGATTTCTTTTCATTTATCTTGTACATCTTTTTTTTTGTCTAATAGAATTTGCGAGTACTTCCAATACTATGTTAAATTGCAATGGTGATCATGGAAATCCTTTTCTGGTTCCAAGTCTTAACGGGAAGGCTTCTAATCTTTTCACAGTCAATATGATGTTGGCATTGTGTTTTTCATATATTGCTTTGATTATGTTGTGGATTGTTCCTTCTATGCCTAACTTATTTATCATTTTTAGCCTGAAGTGGTGTTGAATTTTGTCAAAAGCTATTTCTGTATCATTTTTTTCTAAATAACTTTGTGTTGTGTAATTTTGCAACTTCTTTATAGACTCTTAGCTCATTGTAGCGTTATCACATTTTTTATTTTTAGCATCTGGTATAGTTTCTGTATCAATTGAAATTATCATATGATTCTTAGTCTTCAGGTTTTTTTTTATGATGCATCACATTTATAGATTCACAAATGTTGAAACACCCTGCATGCTAGGGATGAATCCCACTTCGTCTGAATGAATAATCTGTCTGATATGTTTTTGTATTTTATTGGCTAATATTTTGCTGAGGATCTCAGCATCGATATTCATCAGGAATATTGGTCTGTAGTTTGTATTCTCTCTTGAATCTCTGATTTTGTTATTAAGATGATGTTAGTTTCATAGAATGACTTTGGAAGAATTGCCTTGCCTTCTATTGTTTTGAAGAGTTCATGGAGGATGGGGGTCAGCTCCACTTGGAATGCCTTATACAATTCAGCAGTAAAACTGGTCATGGAGTTTTCTTTGTTGGGGGGCTATAATTACTGGTTCATTCTCTGCTTCCATTATAGGTTTGTTTAGGGTTTCTGTTGCTGTGTGGCTAGGTTTTGGTAGCTGGTGGGAGTCCAGGAACATCTCCATTTGAAGGAGGTCTTCTGATTTAGCATATACTTGTTTGTAGTCATTTCTAATTATTCTCTGTATGTCTGAGATGATTTAATAAGTTCCTTTTTTCATCTTTAATGCTATTAATTCTTGTTTTCTACCACTTTTTTGTCAGTTGAATCAGTGGGATGTCTATTTTATTTTTTCAAAAACCAACTTTTTGATTCATTGATTTTGTGTATTGATCTTTTGATTTCTATTTGGTTAATTTCTTCTCTTAATACTTTTATATTTTCTGTTGTCATTGGCGTTGTTCTGTTGTTATTTATCTAGTTCCTTCAGGCATATACTTAGCTTGTTTATCTGTTGTCTTTCTTGTTTCTTGATGTGGGCACCAATTGCAATAAATTAACCTCATAATACTGCCTTGGCAGTATCCCACAAGTTTTGGTATGTTATGTTAGAGTTTTTGTTGGCTTCAAGAAATTTTTTGATTTCTGCTTTAATTTCTTCTCTGACTTATCATTTAGTAGTATGTTGTTCATCTTTCAAGAGTTTACAAATTTCCTGGGGATTTTGATTTATTGATTTTTTGTTTCACTCCGTAATGGTCCTAAAAGATGCTTGGATGATTTCTATTTTTTTGAAGTACATAAGACTTGTTTTATTCCCTATCATGTGGTTTATCTTGGAGAAGGTGCCATGTACAGCTGAGAAAAAATATGTATTCTGTGTCCATAGAATGGAATATATATGTACATGTATATACACATACACAATATACATATATAAGTATATGTATATGTATATATATCAATTAGGTCCATTTGTTCTAGTGTATGTGTATGTTCTGTTGCATCTTTGTTGAGTTTCCATTTTGTTGATCTAGTGGTGTCAATGTATAATCCCACAATGAATGTATTGGTATCAATGTTTCATCTTAAAGTCAGTCAATAATTGTTTCATATAGCTAGGTGCTCTCATATTTGGCATGTAAACATTCATTATTGTTATTTCTTCTTGGTGGGTGATTCCTTTTATCATTATGTAGTATCCATTTTCATCTCTATTAATATATCTCGCAGTGAAGCCTATATCATCTTAAATTAGAACAGCTACACTGACTCTTTTTTCACTTTACATTGGCATGAAATGTCTTTTTCCATCCTCTCACTTTCAGCTTCTTTGTATCTTTGTTGATTGGGTGTGTTCCCTTTAGGCAGTAGATAGTTGGGTTCTGTTTTTTGATCCATTCTGTTAATCTGTGTCTTTCAATTGAGGAGTTTAGGCCATTTGTGTTCAGAGTTCCTATTAAGAGGTTGCATTTTAGCCCTATCATGACTGTGTGCGTGTGTTTGTGTGTGTGTGTGTGTGTGTCTGCTTAATGTCATTTCCTTTTATGTGTCTTAATGTGAATATCTTCCCATTTGCCATCTTTGATTATGATTTATTTCTTTTCTTTCTGACTTCTGCACATTTCTGAGGAATGTTTCTAGGGCTGGCTTATTGTTGACGCATTCTTCTAGTTTCTCTTTCTGTGGAAGTATCTTATTTCCTTTTCAAATAGAAATGAGAGCTTTGCTGAATATAATATTCTTGGTTGACAGATATTCTATTTTATAGTCAGAACAATGTTACTCTAATCTCTTCTTGCTCGACGGGTCTCTTCTGAGAAGTTAGTGGTGATTCTGATTGGTTTTCCTCTAATTGTTATTTTATCTTTCTTCATATTTGCTTCAATAACCTTTCCTTGTATTTGTTTTAGGGGAGCTTGATAATGATGTGTCTGGGTGAATCTGTTTAGGGTTCTCTGTCCTTGCTGAATTTGGCTTGCCCTTATGTTCCCTGAGTTTGGAAAGTTCTGCTTTACAATTTCATTGAACACCTCTTGAGATCTTGATTTTTTTCCATACCTTCGGGAATTCCTATAATTCTGATATTCGACTTTTTGATGGTGTCATTCATTTCTTGCATAGATTTCTTGGTTTTGATTAGATTTTCTTCCAGATCTTTTATTGGTTGTGTATTCTGATTTCTTTCTTCTTCAGCATTCATTCTGTTGGTCAAGCATACTACCATGTTTTTTAATTCTGAAATTTCATTTTGGACCTGATTGATTTCTGTGATAATGTTATTTTTTTAATTCCTTGAGCTCCTCCCAATGTTTCTCATTATCTCTGAAGAGTTTCATGATGATATTTTTAGATTTCTTATCTGGTAGCTCCTAGATGTCTTCATCTCACAATTCTGAGACTGAGGTTATTTTTTGTTGATTTTTTTTTTGGTAGGGAGTGCTGGCTTCTTTATCTGAATAATTTCTTTTCCCAGTACCTCTCCCCAATTCTATGTGCTTTCTTGTCATTTTGAGATTTTAGCCTCTGGTGTGCTTTGGGGGGTTTCTGGGACCACTGTAACTGTTCACTGCCTTGGGGGTTGTGAGGTATTTCAGCAGCCAGGCAACCAGGCTGTTTGTCAGCTGTTACCTTGTGGGTGATTGGTGCTTTCACTCTCCTTAACATTAGTGTTTTCCAGTCTCAGGTAGGTATGCAACTTTGCAACCCAGGCCCTGCAAATTCCAGTTCTGTGTACAAGCCCCCTGCTCCCGGCACCTTCATAGCCTCTGTCTACTGTGCTAGAATGGGAGTGGCTCAGCTGCTGCTGCACAGTGTGCAATCAGTAGCTAGGTTCTCCGTGCTCCGGCGGCACTGCAACTTCCCTCACCTCCAACAGGCAAGTGACAGCAGGGTTTTGTGTGTTTTTGGTTTACCCTAGAATTTGTACCTCCACTGCTGGGTTTTGTTGCTGTCGGCCAGGTATTCATATGGCACTGTCTTATTCTTGTGTGCCCCCGGAGTCTGCTCTTAGGTTGCTGAGAGAAACCTCTGACCCTGGAGGACACCATGTCTCTGTTTAGGGCGATTCTGTGTCACTCTGGTGGAGGTGGGCTCAGATCTTGCCCAGAGCATCTCTGACCCATGTGCTTCACTCCCCAACTACCCAATCCCCAATGGGTTCCCTCCTCTGACAGAAACTGCTCAGGTATATACCTGTAGTTTCCTTCTCAGGCTGCTTTTTCGCCCACCAGTGTCCAGATCCAAGAATCCTCTTGCCTCCCTCCAGCTCTTATGGGTCGGGTAAGACTCGCTCAAATGTCTTCCCTGAATTGATTCTTGACTCACCAGGTTTTGACCAAGTCCCTCTCTGCCCAAGATGGCATCCATTTCCACCAGCTCAGGCTGAAGGCTTCCATCTTGAGAGTTTTTCTTCAGTCCTCTCTTGCCTGTGTGGTAGTTGCCTCAGTCCTACCAACTCCAGGGAGGTTCAGACACCTTTCCTTACCATTTTTCACTTCCTGCTCTCCCTTCTGCCAAAATCTGTCCTTATCTCTGCACACAGCTACATCAACCTTCCACATTTGGCCATCTATGGGGAGTCCACCTGGGCATCTTTAACTGGAGTCAACTTGAAACAAAAAGCGTAATACTAATGATGGCTGATAAATATGAAAATGGTAGTAACCCTGAATGGTACCCTGAAAACAGGCTGTTGAAGATGCCTTTCTCTAAATGTTTTCAGTTTTTCCCCCATAAATTTCTTCTCTCTCTCTCTCCTTAGTTTCTACCATTTGGACTGAACTGCCATCCATTCAGTGTCATGTACAACATCCCACAGAAGACTACATACCTTGACCTTACCATTTACAATGAATACTTGGTGCTTTCCATTCACTGTGTTACTACAGTGAGTGGAAAGATAATTTCCCAAAAAAGATTTTAAACTAGGTATGTTCATTTCTTTACATGATTAATTTTAGACATATAATTATTTTATCAGCCACAAATATTTAATTTGTCAAATTAAATAAGAAAGAGTAAAGAGAAATATATTGTCATATTAAGCAAAACCTCAGCGTAAAAACAAATTTAGTGAAAGAGGTGACTTGAGGTTATTCCTCACGTATCTAAGCTCGGTTATGTCTCATAACATGAGCTTTCCCTGTACAGAGAAACATTGAGCAGATGGTTTAGTAGAACAAATTATTCTTAAAATGTTTTAATGCTCTCAAGCAAATTTATGGCTTTAGGAAGGGCTAGAAGTTAGTTTTAAAAAAATATTTAAGAGAGTTCACAAGGGAGAACCATTTTTTCTTGAGCAGAAACATAAATTGACCTTCTTAATTTACTTTTGTTCTTTGATGATTTTGTTGCTTATGATCCAAATAATTTAAAACATCATCAAATGATCTCCAACTGATTAAGCAGTGACTCCACAGTAAACATCATCATTTCATAGTGAAGAAATTCAGGAGAATACACTACATATAAGAGATAAATATAAGGGAATTTTAATATGTCCATGAAATAAAGTGAAATTTTATCTTTTAGTAGACAGAAATTAAGTGGAGCAGATATGATGATTCAGTAGATTAAGCAATCACTGAGGACGTGGAATCCCATGTAAGATTTGCTAGGACTGAATCTTTCCTTGACTTCTGGTCCAGCTTCCTGCTGAAGTTCCTGTGAGATATCAGATGATTCAAGTACAAGTGAACTCCCACTTGTGTGGGTGATCTGGTGTAGTTCAAATTTGCAGATTTTTGTAAGAGATCAACTACATGTTCTGTCTCTCTGTGTTGTTCTTTCATGTAAATACAAAAAGGATGAAACGTTAAACTTTGCTTCTCAACACAGCTCCTATCAAGTTTAAGACAGCTTTATTAGCAATGATAGCCATATATAGTACATCTCTAAAGAACCAAGGTTTCTAGATATTTGCTTATGCCATGAAATCTTTTCTAAACCTACTCTGCAGCCCATTAAGAAATTTAGTTCCCTCCAAAGATATTGTAGGTTTAAGAAATAAAAAGAAGTCATAAGGAGACAGGTAGGTTTCTAAGCTGAATGTCAAATGACTACATAAAATACTCCCGTAGTAATTTGAGGAGAGAAATGAACAAGAGCATTTTCTTCCTATAGGATCCTCTGGATGTATGTGTGTGTTTCCTATAAGGCTTATACTTCCTTAAAGCACCTTCCTAATAAGCTAGCATCATCATTGTTTGGGTCTTCACACAACCAATAACAATGAAACATATATCTTGAACATCCCGAAAACAGTGGTCATGATCTTTACCCTTGATTAGTTCAATCTGCTTTCATTACATCATTTTTACTCTTGATAGTCATTGCCTGATTCGTGTTATGTCTATCACACTCATGTAGCCATTTTTCATGTCCTATTGCTAGCTGAAAAAGCCAGGTCTTCATCCCGGTTATTTGCATAGATTTTGATCTTATCTGTGGATGATTTGGGTACAGCGGTTTTGCCACTTATTTAGCTGAAAGTAAACTGGAAGTCAGAACTGTGTCAGTTGAACCAGTTGAGCTGTGGATTGCAGGTCCTCTTCAATTAGGGCAAGAAGATTGACCTTTCCCCCTACAATTTGATGCGCATGTTTTGCTGTGATAGGCATCATCTTCAGTGTCATCTCTTCATTTCTTAGAGCAAGTTAACTATTTGTATAATGCTGATTTCTTTGGGGGAATTCTCTTTACTAACTTTGTAAAGCATCCATAATTTCACCCAAACTTCACCATAATTTTGATGTTTGTTCTTCCTTCGATTGTAGCAAAGTTAATGTTGCTTTGATTGGGCTCATCTCAAACTGGCATTTTACCCTGCTTAGTGCCTCACACAAGTTCCTGGTTGGACACATGACAATAAGTGAGCACAAGATGATTTGGTGCAGATTAATTTGAAATCATGTATTGTGTTTTCGTGATATGCCTTGTCCAAAAACTTTTCGGAGACCACACACAGGGATGATGCTGTGAAGATGCAGGAAGATTAAAAGACACAGTGGTTAACTTTATATAATTTGCTATGAGGATGTAGCCAAATTACTTACAAGTCTACTGAGCCAAATGTAGGAAAACAAAACCAGAAACATTTTTGGATATAGTTATTCCATTGTCATCATTTGTACAAAAATTGAAATGAAGAGGTCTACTGGTTGCTTATTGAACTTTCCATTTGCTTCTGTATTATCTCTGAAGGAACATTCAGAGATGCGTGGAGTAACTAGAGTCTATGAATTTGAATGGTATAATTAGCAAATGCCTTCTTCCCTCCCCCCCACATTTCCTAAGGTCATTCACATTAATCTAAAATGAAAAATTTTCCTAATGCACACCTTAGTTGGGATAGGCTTTGTTTAGTTTATACTGTTTCTGAGCTGCCGCTTCACTGGTATTTAATTAGATGAGTTCACTCAATTAAGGCTGTGCTTCTTAATCTTATGAAGACAAAATTAAATCAGAATCTTACGAAAGCAACAAAAGGTCTAAATAATGATTTATGTGCCATCTTATGGAATGGCATGCTTGCACTTTGTTACCTACTTAGCATGAATGAACATGAAACTCAGACGTATCCAGCTTAGTAAAGCCATCCACATATGTGAATATCCTGAATTATTCCATAGATACTTGCAACTAGATGCCCGCTCCCAATTCTTGTTTAGATAGTTTTCATGTTCCATAAATTTAAGTGTTTTTTTTTTTTCTGCTGAGGACTTTTATCCTGCTCATGGGCAGCTTCTCTGGGAAGTTTAAATTTCTCAAGACATCCTGATATACGCAGAGATACAGAGAAGTCCCTCAACTCCTCAGGCAAATCGATTGATTGATTAATTCCTTGAAGACGCAGGAATAATTGTGATCATCTGCAAAAATCTTCTGAGTTCTTAAAAAAATTAAAATCCTCCCAGACATTTAGTTCTCCAACATAGTTCTTGTAATACATTTTCTTTACACAGCTTATGCAGAAATACTGGCATTGGCTGTATTGCTAGCACCAGGATACTGCTGAAGTCTTCAGTGAGGTTTATTAAGGAGAATTATCTTAGTGTTGGTTCTGTCCAGATTTTTGTAAAAATATTTGAGGAACAGAGACAGACAGGCAGACAGCAAAGAGCAGGTCTGTTGGATCACTCCTCAGATGCTTGAGATGGCTGTGGTTGAGCTAGGCTGAACCTGGGGACTGGATACAGAAACTCTGGACTTCTGATGTTGGTGAAAAGGACTCAGACACCTGCACCGCCCCCCCACTGTCTGTTAGGATGCACATTAACAGGAAGCTGGAATCAGAAGTAGAATCAGTACTCAGACTCAGTAGTTCTGAAGTGGAATGTCAGTGTCCCACTTAGCAGTTTATGTTGCGCCAAATGTCTGTCCCAGTCCAGACACTGTGAAAGCATTATCCTCCTGATTCTTTGATCATGACTGATTTTTCTTGTGCTCAGGAATTGCAAGCTGATTCATGAGGAGCTGATCACTTTATTGTGTGGCCACCCATCAGCAAGTACAGGAAATTGTCAGTCTCTTCCTCAGCAGTTGTTCCTCTCTGTCTCTAAGAATCTGGGATGATACTGACTGCACTTTAGTTCATGCTTCCCACTCTGCATCACCCCCGCATGCTGCCTGCAGGCTCAGCAGATGAAGCTTCTCTATCCTCACACTGATTTCTCCTCTACTATTACAATAGTATAGTCCTTCACAAACTGTCATAAGTCCATCATTCTGCTATTTAAGTGTATCCTGATATTATAGGGACCAACAGTGACACAGAGTCCAGCGTCCTACTGTCAAGGTGTATTTAACATTTTCATTAGGAGTCCATCTTTAATTTAGAAGTAAAGGTGTATAATGCATTGTATAGTCACATTTCAATAGAGAGGATATTTATTCTTAAAATGTTGTCCAGAAACCTGATTCAGTAACATAGGGACAATCTTTTCCTTATGACAGGTGCTGAGGGAAGTAAGAGACAAAGGCTAATTCAACAACTTCATCAGACTGTGACTTAAAAAAAAGTTTCAGCAGGAGGCTGGTGTGGTGATTAATCAGGCTAAGTCACACAAGCACCAATTCCAGTTCCAATTGCTCCACTTCCAATCCAACTCCCTGCTTGTGGCCTGGAAAGCAGCAGAGGATGGTCAAGTCCTTGAGACCCTGCTCCCACATGGGAGACCCTGAGGAGGTCCTCACTCCCATCTTCAAATCAGTTCAGCTCCAGCCCTTAATAGCCATTTGGGAAGTGGACCATGGATGGAAGCACTCTCTCTCTCTCTCTCTCTCTCTCTCTCTCTCTCTCATGTTCTCTGTAAATTTGTTTCTCAAATACAAAGAAATATATATAAGAATGCTTCAGAAAGTAAAAGCCATTCAGACAACCTAATTTTGTGATGATTTCTTGGGTCACGCTATCCATTTTCATTCTCAGCCTGTATGGTCTGAGTGCTTGCCCTCTCCTATGCGATGATCTGGAATATCTGTCAACAGTAGTCTGGAACAAAGGGCTGAGCAACTAATAATCTTTCATATGACTTTTGCCAAAACAAGCTTTGTATAGTAATTCCACTGTGTGGAATTCATCTCTTTCTATAGTAATTTGCAAATTTCAGATTCGTTTTGTCATGTTGGGACAACAATATTCTCCATTTATAGATTTTGAACTCAATGTGTTAACGTTGGAAAGACTACAAGACTACAGCTTTTCTTCTTCACTATGTAATAATAATGTATTTTCAAGCTGTTCTTCTATTGTGGGTTGAAACTAACTTCTGTTTATTCATTCATTAAAATTTAGTGATTCCTTTTATACAACATTATACTGCACTTGAAAACAAAAAAGAAAAACTAGATCCTACTTAGGAACTAAAAAATCTGGTGGGAAAGAAGGGCTTAAATATCAATAGTTAATATTTACAGACATTTCACAGATCTGTGCTTCTCACTTAGGGATACATAACAGACTAAAAGGAGTTTCTCCAGTTTTTTTTAAAACATAAATGGCAAGCTTTGCACCCAGGATATATAACTTTGAAAAACTTTATTTTGGGGCCAGTGTGAGGGTGTAACAGGTAAAGCCACCACCTGCAATGCCAGCGTCACAGAGTGCAGTTGTTTGAGTCCCAGTTATACCGCTTTTAATCTGATTCCCTCCTAGCGTACCTGGGAAGGCAGTTTAGCATGGTCCAAATATTCTGCCCTTGTACCCATGTGTGAGACTCAGATGGAGTTCCAGGCTCCAGGCTTCGATCTGACCCAAATCTGACCATTGTGGTCATGTAGTGCATGAATCAACAGATTGAATATCTCTGTCTCTTACTTTCTCTGTGTAATCATAGCTTTCAAATAAACAAAAATATTGAAAAACACTATAGTTTGGTTCTGAAAAGGAGTGTGTCATATAAAGATCATTCTGGCATTGAGAGCCTGGCATCCTTGATCTGGTTTGGCAGCCATCATTATTCTTGGAAATCTTTAATCTAGGTTTCAGGAATATATAAGAATTCATTAGGAATACAAAACTGGAAGGGCTTGGAGTCAGAACAACAGCATAAAAAATACACAGCTGTGAAACAAAATGTAACATTGAAGAACAGGAAATCCAGGCATCTGAAAATCCTCTCCCCCACACCCTAAAAGAGTCAGCATTGCCACAGATCTATGTTGACCCATGGCAAAATACAGTGTCCTAAGAGTAAATGTGTCATCAGCAATTTGAGTCAAAGTCTCTGATTGTGTCATGTAAGGACAAACTTTATTTTCTGGCAAGGATGGAAGCAGGACATATGGTTGTGGGCATAAGTGACAGCATGAGAACTGGTTCCACACATCGAAAAAAAAAACCTTGTTTAAAACATTTGTTGTGTAGGAAATGCCCTCCTGAATGCATTCACAGCTGAAACGCTGCCCTTTCTTGATTTGCATTTATTTCAGTCTGTAAAAATCACTGAGGTAGGAATAGGCATGTGAAATCAATACACGGCTGTGTTTAGGAGCCACGTGTTGTGCTAAGCAGTACAGAAACATTGCTTTATTTACATTTTACAACTACAGGACTCATTAGCTTTCGTTTACTGGTAAGATGTTTTACTGGCAAGTTGAATATCTGTTTTAACTAACTAGTCATTGAAATTCAGACTTTTTCCATGATCTGTGTTTTTAGTGACTCTGTTATTCAGTCTTCTTTATACTTTAACAAAATTATCATTAACACTATTTCTAAGCAGCAGTGTGGTGCAAAACGCTTCTTAATATGGCAGAACCAAGAATAGTTTATTGAATGTGTAATAAGAAGAACTTTTATTTTTGGTTCATAGTATTTTACTATGCTTAGGTTTTTCTCCTGCAAAAGAACAAAAGTATATGCGGGAAAAACTCAGGTGTCAGAAAGACTCAGAAGACTGTTTTTCACTTTGTTCAAGTTTTGTTTCCAGACACTAAGTGTGTCGTATAGTTGCTGCCACTGCTGTTTTCCAAATGTCTGATGTGTGCTATGACTGACAACTACTTTTCTCTGCGTCTGATCAATTTTGCAATAGACCATTTTTGTTCTTACCGCATCGATAACAAATGCTTCAACATTATCGGCTCCAATCTGAAGTTCTTGATGCATTTTATCAAAAGAAATTTCTTTATTTTCCACTGCCACTCCCGTAAAAGTAAGTAGTCTCATTTTTGCCATATCTTGTTCATGTAAAAGACCAAGAGAACCAATGAAGTTTTTGTTATTCTGATAAAACTTGACACATGATGCCAATTTAGCATTCACAGAAATGGTCAAGAGATCATGAATAAGCTCACCTTCCAAAAGCTTGACTGTTTTAAAGTAAGAAGATAGACAAAAAGAAATGCGTTTGGATCTTTGAATGCACGCACAATGCACCTGTGGGCATCCACTCGAGCCTGGGAAGCATGTCCTCTGTCTAACTTCCAAGTAATTCCACCATGACTTTGGAAGCAAGCATCGCTTTTCTTACAATCCATAAGTGCCTCATAAAGTAATCTTAACATTGTGTGTTTCTTCTCAGTGATGAGATTCTAATCAGATATCCATTTTCTAACTTGATTCAGCTCAGTTGGAATGTACTGGATGGCCCCACAAGATGCTGCCACTTTGATGAGGCTGCAATACACTGTGTGCCTTACCGGAGTGTCCTTATCCATTCCATGGAAAAGGTTGCTCAGCAATTACAGCCTCAGAGATGGGCATTCATCTTCCTGAAATTTGACCAGCTTTTCACAGAGGCTTTCAACCAAAGCTTCCTGCTTGTCTGGTTCCAAGATCAAGAGGAGGGGCAGTACACTGTTCATCACACTTTCAACACCTCTATCATCTTCCTTCAGGCACACATCACAGGCTTCAATAATCTGAGCTAAGTCCACATGAAGGCCAGCTTCTGAGTTCTCCTCTGAGATCTCAGCTCCTTTAGATTTCAGAGAAGCACAGAGCTCAGCAGCGTGGTCTTCCTCACTGATGTCGATGAAGGCCTGGGGATCGCCGACGCGCCACTTGCTAAAATAAGAAAATCTGAAGCAATAAAGTCTTTACCTACAAATATGCAATATAGTCAAGTGTCACTTTAACATTGTAAAGAAATGACAACTTTCATGAATTTATTACTCAAAACCTTAATCCATTTTCTTCAAATTGCAGTTTAAAATGAAGCAGACCCCATATCATGTGTCGATTCTCTAAAAAAAAAAAATCGCATATATTTTAGGTAGCACTGTAATGTTTTGATATACCTTCACAATAAATTAAGCCAGTCTGTGTATCACCTTCTTTTTAAAAAAAGATTTATTTATTTTTATTGGAAAGGCAGATATACAGAGAGGAGGAGAGGCAGAGAGAAAGATATTCTGTCCGATGATTCACTCCCCAAGTAGTCGCAATGGCTGGAGCTGCACCAATCCAAAGCCAGGAGGTTCTTCCAGGTCTCCCACATGGGTGCAGGGTCCCAAGGCTTTGGGCCATCCTCAACTGTCTTCCCAGACCACAGCCAGGGAACTGGATGGGAAGCAGGGCAGCCAGAATTAGAACCGGTGCCCATATGCGATCCTGGCGCGTTCAAGGCAAGGACCTTAACCACTATGCTATCGTGCCAGGCCCTACGTAGCACCTTCTATAGACTCTTGTTTGTGTGGGAAAAGCACTTAAAATGCATTAGTTCATTACGTTTTCACTACATAATGCACTATTGTTAACTATGTTCCTTACTGTAGCTCCAGAATTATGCATTTTATTTGACGGTGGCTGTTTGTGCCCTCTGATGTCCGGTTCCCATTTTGTTATCTGTCCAACCTTTAATCACAATTCCTCTCTTTTTCTATGTAGTTTACTTTAAAAAAAAATCCACAATAAGTGTGATCAGGTAGTGTTTTTCATTCTATGTCCAGAAGAGAGACCTGAATGAAGATCCGAATGAAGTTCCTGCTTCCTAACTCCTGGCTCCTGGCTGAGAGCTTAGCTGTTGCAAGCATCTGCAGCACAAGCCAGCTGATCGAAGATCTCACTGATGGCCTCTTTATCTGTAACTCTGACTTTCAACTAATGAACAAATCTTCAAAAAGCGATTTGTTGAGGCCGGCAGGATGATATAGTGAGCTAATCCTCCACCTGTATCACCAACATCCCATATTTGCACTGGTTCATGTCCCAGCTAATCTACTTCTGATCCACTTCCCTACTTAGAGCCTTAGGCCTCTGCATCCAAGTGACAC
Source organism: Ochotona princeps (assembly GCF_030435755.1). Lineage (NCBI taxonomy): Eukaryota > Metazoa > Chordata > Mammalia > Lagomorpha > Ochotonidae > Ochotona > Ochotona princeps. The sequence goes on along the minus strand of NC_080838.1, from coordinate 29,261,200 downwards.
ACCACGGAGAAACTTCTGGCTCCTGACTTAAGATCAATTCAGCTCCTGCTGTTGCAGCCATTTGGAGACTGCTTTGCTCTACTCAGTGTCTGAAAGGCAACTCCAATCAGGCTTGTTTTTATTCTTTTTGAAATACATGTTCATTTTATTCATTTTTCATGTCCTGTTTGCAAACCATTATTATCCTCGTGGCATTGGGGAAAATGTCCATTTTTCTCATGCGCATATCTCCTTTTCCACTCTGGCATTTCTTCAGAGTAGAGTTTCTTTGTAATTATCTCGACTTTCCTGGTATTTGCTGCTTTTCATAAGTTAAGAGTGCTTGTTCATCCTTAGTTTTCCTGAAATCCATAAAGTTCTCTGACCAGTCCTTTTTCCAACTGGGCTTGTATAGCACATTTTGACCTACGCACAATAGTCAGAGTCAGGTGGAGACCAGGGGCCAGGAGCTTGGTCCAGCTCTTCCATGTGGGTAACAGAGATCCCAGGACTTGAACCATACCTGCTGCCTCCAGGAAGCAAGAATCAAGCTGGGATTTAAGCCCAGCATCTCTGAGATGGAATGCTTGCATCTCAAGAGGCGTCTGAAATGCTATGCCAAACATCCACCTCCCAATGCTTCATTTAACACACCTGCGAAGCCTCTTTTATTACATAAGGTCGCATTCCTGGTTTTCAGAAATTAGAACCTGGTCACTTTTGGGAGTTGTTATTAATACATACAATACATAGTAGTATAGCGATGTCAATATTTAATTTCTCCGCTGGTGAGTTCATTCCCATTTTTCTGTGTGCTAATCACAGAGTAAGAAATGAGCTTGTTTCTTTTGATGTTGCTTTTGTGGGATTGCACCACCCAGTTTCGTTTCACACTGCATATTTTAAGTGAGGACATGAAATCACATTAGGGAAATGACTGCAGCATTCCTTTCAGTGGTGATGTCCTCACTTCTCTATCTTCCCATCAAGGACAGATGGCGATGTGATGATTTTGTTTTTCTCATCTGAGCAGTTGAGGTAGGAAGCTGTGTCAGTTTGTAACAGAAGTTTATGTACTGGGAGGCAAAACAAAGAGAATTTTCTTCTCTGTCCCAAGAAGACAGGGCCCCTGTTCCTTCCTGGCCTGAGCTGAGCATACACAGCATCCTGTAAGACACAGACTCAATATTCTTGGAGGAAATGCTGAAGGGAGCAGGAGGGTGTTCTGATCATCTTCCCCAATGTGCCAGTATTTCTAACTCTGAAACATCTAAAGCATTTACTCACAAGGCGTATTTTTAACCCTGGTGGCCTTAACCACAAATTCCAACCACTTAATTACATTCTGCCTAGGATGTCCTTCCAAGAGTTCCACAACCCAGCAGTGGTTTTCGTTTCCTATCCTAAGCCACTCTGCAGTTGTGCTATTGTTATTATTTAACATTCCTGAGAGCAGACAGATGCACTGCTTGAAACAGGAATCTATATTTCCCATTGAATGAGCTAATAACATAAAATCTGTTTGCCATATTCCATCTCCAAGTTGAATAAAAGAAAAGCATTAAAAGGAAACATAATAAAAGGAAACAGGGAAAGAAAATACAAGACAAGACATCTGTCCTGGTTAAAACTCTGACTGTGTAATGGGAAGAATAGATCACTTACGTGACTTTGAATCTGGGTAATATGCCCATGTGAGCAAAAATAATAAGACACTTGTGTTCGCGTTGCGAATGGACAGAGTTATTATTTTTCTAATGAAGTGACTTTGAAAGGAAGATCACAGAAGGATGGGCCATTTTCTTCCAGCAACAGCATTCAGTTAAAAGCAAATCTGCTGTATGCTACGGCTCTCTATTTTTCTACTCACTTCTTTCAAAACATTTCATACAGCATTCACATTTTAAACATTGTAATTCACTCATTGTGAGAATCATGTAACTATAAAAAGTAATGAAAAGCAGAATCAGAACATTTTGACAGTAAGAAAGCAGCCTAGCAGTGACTTACCATTCCAAGCTTCTAATTCTTCTCTTCTATTTCAAGGCAAGAACTACCTCTTCTTTTAATCAAAGCTCTTGGATTGTGCTTTGATATTGTACCCCCAGGGTGGGGCAATGCAGTGCATCAGTTTCTGATATCCAGTTTGATTGCAACCTCTTTCTATCTGCTTGCCTTTTACTCTTGGTATAGAACCATGCTCATTCTGTGATGCAGGATCATTGTAATATTTTTTTTTAAGGAGAGCAGTGTTCTTTATTGATTTGTTCTTCCTCAGTAGGACTTTTCTTCTGTTCAGACAGAATCATCTGTTTTCTTTGGGGAGATTGGAATCGTAGCAGCTAGAATGAATTCAGTTGGAGGCAGTCACTATTAAGTTTTTGACTTCAGAATAAAATATTGGAGTCTACAGAAGGCCAACTTTTTGAAAGCTAGACCACTTTAGATACCACTGGAGTGGGAAATATTTACCAGCAACAATCACATATATTTTCATATTAGCAGGAATAAGGAGCAGTCAGTCTAGGTGATGAATATAATTTCAAGTTAAGAGAGGTGGAAAAATAACACCAGATGGATTGGTGAGCCATGTGGTGAGACCCCAGCAAGCAAATTACCTTTCTTTGGGCTACAACTCCAAATGTGACATGTGGATCTACATGGAAGAAATGGCCAAGCAGAGCAGGTGTGATGCCTCTTCCTGTCCAGAATCTTAACAGGTGGCATCCACAGGTTCATTTTTTATCAGAGAGGAACCTGAGATCTCTCTTACTGGAATTCATTAGAGTAAGTGTGAAGATTGGGGTCATTTTTGCCCACTTGCATAAAGCATGTTTTCCTCTAGTTCAAAGGTGATCTTAGAAAAAAAGAAGAGAGTGAGGATAACATGAAATTAGGTTTTATGTTGCTTCTTTATTCTCAAGATTGCTTTAGATAAAAAAAATAGTAAAACTACATTAGGTTCAGATACATTTATTCAGCAACAAGTCAACTTCTTGCTTACAAATGGCATAAAGATAATGAGCATTTATCAGATACCTTGTATATATATATATATATATATATATGTATATATATATGAGATACTCTTCTAGAATTTGCCACATGTCAAACACACCAGTCAAACACAGCCACATGTCAAACAGTGATAAAATATATGTATTTAATCAGCTTTCCTTCTTAGTGATAACCAGGCTACTATGAGATGTGTTCACATAAGATTTTGATTCAAAAGTAACAGAATGCAACAGTAAAGCAAAGCATTTAGAAGGCAGGAGGTTAAAAGCCTCTGACCTCATGCCATACTGATTGTATGAACTGTGTTTCTCCAAAGCATGAATGTTAACTATTCACACCAGCAGAACACCAGCACATTGTAACCCCGTTGTCTCAATAGTCACTGTTTTGGGTATGGATTCTGAGTTTGACTCTGATTCTCCCAACAATTCCTATACTGATTATACTAATCCTCAATCACTAGGGGCCATAAAAATAGAAATTAAATTTGTTCAATGTTTACTATATACTGTATTCTGGTATAAGTATTTTGCATGTTTTGTGTAGGCCTTGCAATTTCTCAATATTAATAAAATTTCTACCATTAGTTATTATATACATTTAGCAGGTGAAGCAATAGAGATGTAGTGAAATTGTTAACTTGCCTTGAGCTAGTTAACCAGTAAGTAGTAGAGTTAGGAATCAGACCCAGGCAGTTCAATTTCATGGCCCATATTTACGCATCTAAATCTTTTTTCAAAAGTGTTTATTTATTTTTATTGGAAAGTCAGATTTACAGAAAAAAGAGACACAGAGAAAGATCTTCCATCCACTGGTTCACTCCCCAAATGGCTGCAATGGCTGCAATGGCCAGAGATGAGCTGATCTGAAGCCAGGAGTCGGGATCCAACAGCCTCCTCTGCATCTCTCACATAGGTGCAAAGTCCTAAGGATCTGGGCTATCCGCCATTTGTTTTCTCAGTCCACAAGCAGGGCGCTAGATTGGAAGTGGAGCAGCTAGGACATGAACCAGTCCCCATAGGACAGCTGACATTTGCAGGTGGAGGATTAGCCCAGAAAGCCTTGGTGTTGAGCCTTATAATTTTGACATACTATTTTTGTCTATGGAACTCACTAATTACATACATTCCTTGAGGAAGCTTGTGAAAAAGCATCATGCCATTTCCTATGATTTTTTAACCACTAGACATGTAGTATGGATCCTCTTGTTTTACCCTCTTCATAACTTGTCCTCTAGTCCTCAATACAGCCAGAGTTTTCTTTCTTACTGTTCTCTGAACTTGTTTCTTCTCAAGGTGTTGGTCTTTATTTTTTCTTTCTCTCTAATATTGTGTACATGATTTTTTTTTACTTAAGCCCTTTTTTCTCTTTATTCAGTTGCTGCAATATTTCTGTAACCTCATTCTTGGGGTTTATACCTGCCAGCAGGCCCCAAGGTCACTGAGGAAGGTGATGATATTCTTTGGCTGTAAGAATAACCAGAAACAAGCTGTTGAAGAATGTCTGCTTTATTATGCACAGGTTACAGACTAAGGAAGGGGAGGGTAAGAAGGCATCTTCTGGCAGAACCCCTATCCACCAAACAGAGTGTAACTGGCTATACAACAAGTCTATTTCCCTTGACCTTCTGGTCATGTCAGAGTTTAAGTTCCTCGTGTATTCCCCTAGGTCTCCCGGTCATGTCACAGGCCACATCCCACATGTAGGCCTGAGGCTGTACCTCAGGCCATGAGCAGGTAAGCTCTGAGCCACGCCAACCAGGTATCAAACGGGTTCAGCAATGATTGCCCACATCTACCCTTTCTGCTTTTGGAACAAATTCTACCACAAAGACTTCCACAAAATGGGTGGTCTCATGTCCTGTGATTCTAAGGTGTTGGTACAGAAGTTAGAGGGGCAAAATTTAGCATAAGAACATCACCTGTTATGGCATCACATTGGAGGCAGAATACCTGTCACAACAATGTTAAATGTTGTTGATATTAAGTCCAATTTTTGTTGGAAGGCTGATATAATGGATCTATAAGTAATTGGCCTAATTAGAGTCCCAAGGCAACAGGTGGCCATCATGGTTATATTAGTAACAGTTCTTATAGTCTGGATGGTCCGAGTTAACAACAGCACAGATGTTGCAGCAGGAGCCACCATGGTCACAAGGGAGACAGCGGTGGTGATGGTGAGAACAGGTGTGTGCCGCACCCGGTGCATAATGGAAGAAAGGATCCCATCAGGTGCTTGCTTTCAAGGTCCATTCTACTCGTTCCTCAGCCAGCCTGGAATCCAGGATGCTAACATAGTTCTTCTTCTTTTTTTTTTTAAGATTTATTTATTTATTATTGAAAAGTCAGATATACAGAGAGAAGGAAAGACAGAGAGGAAGATCTTTCATCCAAAGATTCACTCCCCATTGACTGCAACTGCCAGAGCTGAGCTGATCTGAAGCCAGAGGTCAGGAGCTTCTTCCAGGTCTCCCACATGGGTGCAGGTTCCCAAGGCTATGGGCCATCCTTGACTGCTTTCCCAGGGCACAAGCAGGGAGCCAGATGGGAAGCAGGGTCACCAGGATTAGAACAGCACTCATATGGGATCCCAGTAAATTCAAGGCAAAGATTTAACTGCTGGGCCATCGTGCTGGATCCACTAACATCGTTCTTATCACAAAGATTTTAAGACATATTAAGCCACATGTAATTAAATAACACAAGTGGTGAGATGCAAAATGAAAACATCACTACAATTGGTAAAGTCCATATGATTTCAAAGGTACAAAGTGGTCACCTCAAACCACGTATGGGGCCTAGGAGGTCACACGTTGTGTAAATTAAAAGGTAACTTCAGCAGGGATCAGGGATCCTGTCTATTAGCCCATTTGGCTCCTCACATCTTCCAGGAGAATGGACCCTAGCTGCTGACAGTGACACAGGACAATGACTGCTCTGGCTGCTTTATGCTGGAAAGAGGGATTGAAAGGCATTCTACAGGGGGTTGATTCTAGAGCTGCCTGATAGACGGTAGAAGTCATTGAGTGTCTGAAACATTGCTTGGAGTTTGGAGGCTTTTCTTTGTTGAAGTCTAGACAACAAAACATGATAGTTATAATTTCTTTCAAGCTAGTATGAGTTTATGACTTAGGTTTAAACCTCTGTCAGGGCACTGTATGTTAAGATTCATACACAATTAAAACAGTAATGGCAATAAACTACATGAAGCATCCCTGAGCTGTGCAGGGCTGTAATGTAAATCATTTAAGGAGCACAGGGACAGTGAAAAAGTTAGCATTAGCAATAAGCCCATGAACAGTAAATCCATCACATAGGACAGTTACAATACTGAGCAGAGAAATCCTCAGTTCATTAACAATAAGGAAGACATGAATTCTGCATCATTGAGGGCATCCTACTTCAATGAGTCTAGCATAAAACGTAGGGAGACTGGCAAATAACCATATAGGGAGCCTGGCCAATGGTACAGGCTGAATAGTAATAGGCCAATCAACTTTTCTGGATTATTCATTTTTCTATATTAGTTTCTGTCTCTGTTCTAAATATGAACACTGGTCTTTTCTGAGTTAAACTGGGGCTCCTGAGAGACCCCTATGGTCACTCTAAGAAAAAATGATATCAAAGCTAGAGATAAGGACAGAGAGAAGCTGTTCTCCCATGTCCAGAAGGAAACTTTATGTTTCCCTTCACCATGAGAATCACCTGGGATTCTCAGGTGCTAGTATGGTATGGCACCAGAGTTGGTGGGGAATTCTAAGCTGCTTCAGTCCCATGTGGGAGACTTAATAGGAAGTGGCTGACCCCAAAGTCCTCATCTCTTGGCGAAGAGTCTACTGCTCCTGCAATGAAAGCTCTTGGGAGGCCACTGAGGGTCTCATTGGGACTAGGATTGCAAACCTCCTCCTTTTGCTCTACTAAGGAATCTCCTCCTGGTCTATAATAAAAGATCACATGACCACCTTTAAGATATAGTAAGGGTGCTTAAAGGTCCCACTGTAAGTCTCTACAGCTTTTTTCTTAATGTCCAGACCAGTTAGAATCTGTTATTATAAATCACCCATTTCTCACAGAGTTAGGATCTGAGGAATTGTTAAGTCTTTCTCAAAAATTCTAAAATAGGAGATTTCTCTGTGGCTCTAATCTATTAGGGGTTTATTTAATTTGGGAGATCAGGAACAGTTAATGAGTCTTGTATACCAATCCTTTGAGGTTATCCCATGTCATCTCTTCCTTTTCCATTGTCTCCCCGATGGTGATGAATGTTTCAGAATGAGGTTCTGAGGTTGTCTCCCTGGAGGATCAGCCTCCAATAGAGGGCGTCCAGGGTTTAACTTTATGGGCAGGCACCCACACACGGTGTGGCTCAGTTTCTAGGGAAACACAAGCAAACCATCTTCACATCGTTAGCAAGGGGTCAGGATCTCTCAATTTTGGGGTGGCTGGGTCTCTCCATCGAACAATGGCACTTGCATTGGACTAGCAAGTGGCCTCCCGTGACGCATAGCAGATGGCTCACCAGAGGGCAAATTCTTAAGAAAATTTAAGGTGAATAAGGCCAAGTCAAGACATTGATGAGGGATAGTATATCCCCCTCTGTGCTTTTCAGACATGTTATTAAGGTCTTGGTGTCTTCTTTCAACTATGCCCTGGCCTAAAGGATTATAGGGGAAGCCTGTGACATGATGAACAGCATACTTTGAGCAAAAGGCAACAACGGTTTTAGAGGTATAGGCAGGGCCATTGTTAGTCTTAATAGAATGAGGGGGGCTAATAATAAGAAATTGTGACAACCATGGGAGCACTCACCAGTCGAGGCACTGGCCATAATGAATCCAGAATAAATGTACATAGTAACATGAAGATACTGTTGTTTACCAAAAGATGGGTAATGAGTCACATCCACTTGTCATAAAGCATTCACCCTGAGGCCACGAGGACTGACTCACTCCTGCTGGTTGTAAGGACCCTAGAGGAAAAAATGGACCCATATTGCACATTGATAACCAAGATGTTTGCATGGGTGAATGGTTAGATCAGGGAATAGGGCAGCAAGGGAATGCACTGATTGGTTAAATTGGAAATGGAGATTGAGTGCCATGCACTCACTAGAATAAAATGTTAGGGCATATCAGGCCATCCACGTGCTGGCTAAGGGATGATAAAAGGTCAGAAATTCCTGAATGAGATCTAATATGTTGTATAAAGAAAGGGGGAAAATGGGCTTCTAGTAATGAGCATGTTTCTTTGGTGTGCTTTATGGACTCTTTTTTGTTGTTGGAAAGTCAGTATTCACAGAAAGAAGGAGAAACAGAGGGGAAAATTTTCTGTCTGCTGGTCCACTCCACAAGTGGCTACAATGACCAGAGCTGACCAGGAACTAGAAACTTCTTCTAGGCCTCCCACATGGGTGCAGGGTCCTAGGGCTTTAGGCTTACCTCAACTGCTTTCCCAGGCCATAAGCAGGGAACTTGATGGGAAAGCGGGACTGCAGGGATTAGAACCAGGATCCCATATGGGACCCCAGCACTTGCAAGATGAGGACTTTAGTCGCTAGACTACTGCATCCGGCCCTTGTACATCTTTTTAATCTCAACCTGACATCCCTTTCATGTTGTATATACCTTCTCTACATGAACTTCAAGATACTCCTTAGAAACAGTGATCATTCATCCATATTTCTTCTAAGACTATGTAGCAGATTGTTCTGCTTGGAATTTCCCTCCTTTGGTTCAAATATATATCAATTGTGATTCTTCTCCAAATTTAAATCATCTTCTTTATCCTCCCCAAGCTTGGGTTCTTCTTCCATTGCCTTCACATGAGATAATGAAATAGCTAACATCATCACTCAGTCAGAAAACCAAAAGACTACTTTTCCACAAGCCCCATTCCCAACTATCCATAAAGTCCCAGATGCTCTATTCCGTGCCTCACATCCATGGTTCTCCTGGCATTTCTACCAGTCCTGTTTTTATCCTTTTAACTCCAGTATTGTGAAAGACAGTTAATTCTGTCTGTATGGAGTTTCCTTTCAATTTTCCACTGCCTGCTGAGTAAGCCTACAAAAGCATTAAAGTAATCATGCTATTCCCTATTGAACATCTTACAGTTGCTTCCCATTACTTACAGGATGCAGTCAGAGCTTCCCAGCTGGTACCTGTTTGTTCTGTGATATGCTTACCTAGATACTTTATTATGAAGCAGCCTATATACCATGTTCCATCTAACTGGTTTATTCTGAATACACCTGCTTGCATTGGGATTCATTTGAAATCATCGGTTTATTCCCACTCATGCATCAAAGCTTGTCTAAGGTTTTACACTTTAGTCTGTTCTCTGGGGGGGAGGGGGCAGGGAAATGATAACAATGTTAACACTGTGAAGCTGTTTCATTCACTGAGTATGAATCTTCAAAAGTCATTTGCTTTTCCTTTTTGCTCACTTTGTTCTAGCTTTCCATAATTACCAGAGCATTGTAGAAACAAACATGTCAGGCAAAAATGATACCAGTGTTATACACATTTATTTGAAGGTTGAGAGAGGCCAAGGCTCAGAGAGTTTAAACAACTTGTAATGTTCCTTGTAATTGGTAGAGGTGTAACTCTTTGTTAATGTTTATTTGCATTCTTAAGACTTAATAGCGGATTCTTTTTTTTTCATTTTTTTATTAATTACATTGTATTATGTGACATAGTTTCATAGGTACTGGGATTCTCCCCTCCCCAAACCCTCCCCTCATGGTGGATTCCTCCACCTTGTTGCATAACCACACTTCAAGTTCAGTTGAGATTCCCCCATTGCAAGCATATACCAAACATAGAGTCCAGCATCTTATTGTACAGTCAAGTTCAACGGCTTCTTAGGTAGACCCTCTCTGGTTTGAAGACAGAGTCAGCAGAGTACCATCCCGATCAATTAAAAGCTCCAACATACCATCAGCAAAAATTTACATCATTATGGAATTAATTGACATAGTAATGAGTAACCAATATGTTAAAAATAAATGCGAGTTCTTAACCACCTTCTGTGACCACCTCATTGACATTTCAATTTTAGTTTATATACAACATATAACATACATAACATAACATGTTATACATAACATTATATCATCTTCAATTAAGGCAAACATGTGGTATTTAACCTTTTGGGATTGGCTCATTTCCCTTAGCAATCCCAAAAGGTTAATAGTGGATTCTTAAGACACTTGAAATAAATTTATTGAGTAAGTGAGTGAAAGGAGTTGGTGCAGTGGCTCAACTAACTAATCCTCCTTCTGAAAGCACTGAGATCTCATAAGGGTGCCAATTCATGTTCTGGCTGCTCCGCTTCTCGTCTAGCTCCCTGATTGTGACCTGGGAAGGCAATAGAAGATGGCCAAAGCTTTGGGACCCTGCTTTGACCATCCAGGAGATCCAGCAAAAGCTCCTCGCTCCTGGCTCCTGGCTTTGGATCAGCTCAGCTCCAGCCATTACTGGAAGTGAACTAGCAGATGCAAGACTATTCTGTTTTTCCTCTGTCTATGAAATTGACTTTCCAATAAAAATAAATAAATCCTTTTTTTGAAATAGTGAACTAAAAGAAGCTCATCTGCTTTAATCAAGATGTTCGAACAGTTTTTACTAAATTATCTTATTTGAAGCAACTATTTTGTGAGTTTTCTTACTTTATGAAGACTTCGATTCTAAATGTTCTTTTCATTCTTCAAATGTAATAGAGTTATATTGAACAGTATCAAAATAAAATCTGGATATTACTAAATTTCTTGTGAAACCTCTCATAGATTTATGGTAGTACTTCCAATGTTTAAAAAAAAGTTACTAAAAAGAGTCACCTTAAATTAACAAGGAAAAAATTAAACTGGTGAGCAAATAAAAGTCACCACACATGGTAGGCAAAATTCAGAGATGGCTTCCGCGATCACTACCCTGGGTGTTCTACCCTGTGCAATTATCCGCCCTCTTGAGTGTTCCTGGGGTGCATGATCTGGTCCAGCCAACAGAATATGATGATGAGATGGTGAGATGTCACTTCTGAGCTTCCCCCCTCATTGTATAAGGCACTCCTCACAAACTAAAGTCAAAGAGTCACCTTTGCTGCCTTTGAAGAAACAAGATGCTATATTGTGAGAGTCACCTGGAAAATTAGTGGCTTTGGCAAGCTATGAGCAAACCTCAGCTTGCAGCCAGCTATAAAACAGGGAAAGCAGCCCTTTATCCACAAGTTACTGAGTTCTTCCAGTCAGCATTGGAGCTTGGCAGAAGTCTCAAAATTCATGAGGAATGTAGCCTTTGCGCTTCACACTGTGACCAGAGATGAGATCCTGAGAGGTACCACCTATACTTCAGAATTACATGGCCTGTGAGATAAATAAATACATGGTGTCTTAAAGTGTTATGTTTACAGTCATTTGTTATGCATCCATATAACATACTTGCAGTCTACTCTTCAACATACTTATTATAACAAAACTTGCTATTGTAACCCTCAAAATATCACAAAGACATTAATATGTTAGTCAAGGAAAGCAAAGTTCTGGGTATAGAGGAAAAGAAAACTGAATGATAAACAATTCAGGCACTGAAAATGGCTGAGAAACTGTTATGCAGAAAATAAGCAATACATTAACTCAGAATCAATGTGGATGCTATATACTTGTTTTAGTGAAATGGAAGAGAAATGAAAATCCAACCACATGCTTCTCTTGTGTTTAAAACAGTATTCACTCACCATGCTTTTTAAAGTATTTTGTGGCTGTTTTGTAAAGCATGGCAGCTTAATTTCTGTTCTATTAAAAAATTAAAATATGTAAAAGACTACATGAAAGGTATGTAAAATAAGTAACAATTTTAAATAAAAATAATGCAAACTTCCAACCCCCCCCTTGGAGATTTGTACTAATCTTTGAAATATTGACATCTCTGAAATAATTATGGTTCTAGTACTAGCTCACTGCTATGGTTGGAAAGGGTTTGCTCCCCAAAGCTTCATGTTTTGGAGGCTTGGACTCATTATAGTGGTATTGGGAAACTGTGAAACCTTCAAGAAGAGGGACTTAGTGGGGAGCATTAAGTCATGGGGTACCACCCTCAGAAGTGATTATCACACATCTTGTGGGAGTGGGTTGTGTCTCAGGGAGCTGGGTTAGTTACCACAAGAATGAATCGTTACAAAATGAAGCCACCCCACATATTTGGCCTCTTTGACACACAAAGCTTACTACCCTCTCACTTGCTCCCTCTGTGAGAGCCTATATGCCATGTTACAGGGCCCTTGCCACATGTGGCTTCCAGAACTTGGGCTCCCAACCTCAAAATTGTGAGACAAAATCAGTTTTGTTTCCCTAAAAGGATGTAGTCTGGGCTATTTGTTGTACCAAAATAAAAAGGACTAAAATGGCATCAGCTAACTTCTGCTTCTCTCACTCTAAACTATTTTTACTTTAAGTTTTAAGAATGTACAAAAAAAAAAAAAAACATTTAAGCAACTGAAGCCCCCAAACTAACTTAGGGGGTAAAATTAAGGATGAAATAAATTATTAGATGCATGTAACATTGGTATTTGGCAAATAGGATCTGCCAGGGTTTTATTTATCACAATTTGAAGAAGAGATCTGAGAACTGTTAGCATGGCACTTTGAGTATTCTACTTTTTAAAAAAGAATGGAGGATTTCAGCGTTTAAAGTGATAACTTTAGAACATGCAAAACCCTGTGTCTTTTTGGTCAATGTCCTCTTACTTGCAATGGAAGCGTATTAAACTTTAGAATCTTAAGAATAATTAAGATGATACCATGAAAACTTGCCTTCCACTCTGTGACAAATCAAAGTGTTAAGCTACTGTGACATGCTCTTTCCTGCTAGTCTTAACAAAGACTATGACTTTTCAATTCTTGTGTATCCTGAGGTGTTAGGGCATTTTTGTTTTGAAGACTAACCCTAGGTAGCTCATAGCAATTGTTTTTCAATTCTTGTTTCAGCATGTTCAGGGTACAGTATGTACCAACAATTTTTTTCCTCTGTTTTCCTTCCTGCAGTTGATCTGATATAAAAGTGCTGGCTTTAATAAGTTTCCACTTTGGTCTAAAGGTTGCCAAAGCTCACTGTTTCCTAAAACCAGATTATGATTTTACTTTTCCCATTGTGTGAGAACACAGGCTTAAAGAACCTGCCCCACCTCTTCCTCAGAGTGAGTTGCTCTGTCTGGGATCCAGACCCTTCCCTGCACCCAGTTCCCTGTGGAAATTGTCCTGTAGTTTCACTTCTTTCTTTATTGTTTGTGTTTTGTTTAAATTTTATTGCTTTCACATCTGGATGGCTCAGCTTTCATGTGGTATTAAAACTATGTGTCCAAATATGTGTCCCAGATGAACATCCTGTTTGCCTTTTGATTTAAATTTCTGTTTAGTAAACCTTTGTGGTTTGGATGCTGTGAGGAATATTTTTGGCAGAACTCTATACCCACTTCCTAAAAAAATAATACCTCTCTTATCCGTGCCTCCTTTCCTTACTTCTCTTCTGCTGAATGAATGCTGTCTACCAGATGCATTCTGAGGGATCTGGAAGACCATCGCTTCCTCTTTCCTTGATAAAATCTGTGTATAAACATAACTATTCCAATTCTTTCCACAAAAAGGCTGTTTTACATGCTATGTCATTAGCAAATTGAAGAGCTTCCCGTCGGGCCCTGGTAGCAAAGCAAGCAATTTTTGAATAATGAGATACTTGCTTTAGAGAAGAATAAAGAATGGCTTTAAAAAAAAAAAAACAGGTTAGCAACCGAGTTTTTCTGGTCAAAACTAGAGAAGAAAGATTATCAACTTTTTGTTGCAGTCCTTCCTTAAAATCAGTTTTAGAAATCCTATCAGTGATGACTAGATTTACTTAACATATTGCACAAAAACAAGTTTTAAAATAACTATTGTTTAAACCTTTTTTTTTTTTTGAAGCAAACAAACTTGGTTCTTGGCATTTCCTAATTTACTTACTTGGGGGTATGTTCTCCCCAAATCCACACATATAATTTCCATTGCCTTTCAAAAGGGTTATGGACACACTTCTGAGGGAGAATTGACCACTTGGTTTTTGATGTTTTAAAGCCAACTAAAGCTTGAACTTCTTGTTTCCTTTCTGATCCCAGCCCTTTTCAATGAGAACAATGCTTATGCAAGATTTCCTAGGGGGATTTTGTGGTTTGAGGCTTTAATAATCTAGGCTGTGATTCAAATAGGAGCCACAGCTGCTTGGATAAGACTTTGAGACCTCTTTATTTGAACTGCAGTGAACTTACCAGAATTTTTAAGTATTCTGAACTACATCTAGTATGCAAAATTGACATGTGGTGGTTATATTTCTCAAGCATCTATATACCTTAAAATCATACAAAACAAAAAATGGAATAATTTTTCAATATTTGTAATTATATGTAAAAGAGACTTGGATAATTAAAACATTTAGGCATTTTTCTGTTCAGAGTCAATGTGGGAAACTCTTAAGAACACGTCAAAAAGTAGATGCTTAGACCCATTGAATTTGCCTACTCTTTGAAAAATAAACCACATTTTAACTGTATGATTGCTTCTGGCATTTTTTTATTGATTTTCATGTGCTTTGCAAATCGCATTGTTTAAAATGTTAGCTCTGTTGAAGGATTTGCTTATGAAGTACCTGACAACCAAAATATACTCAATGTCAGACTTTAAGAGTATTTAAATGAAGTCCTGATATTCCAGGAAAGGTTTAAAAGAAGATTTGCAAGGATATAGGAAAGCAAAAAAACTGTAAATGATCCAGACTACATTCAAGTAAAGGACTTAAAGCAAATAGAGAAAACTCTAAAGTTGAAACACCTAATATAACTTTGAGATTACTTTCCAGAACACTGAGGCTTAACATGCAATGCCCACTGCTTGTTGGGCATTCCTCGGGTTCAACATAGCCTAGAAAGGGCAGTTAGCTCAATGGCCTCTGCTCTCACTGGGCAAGCATCCTATGTGACCTTGTCCACCAGCAGGCCTGCGGTTCTTGCCCTGTACAGTAGTTTGGAACATTCTCTACAGAATCCTGAGCTCCTCCACAAGTGCATGGGTATCAGTGGGGCCACAGGTGCTTCCCTCTGGAAGCAGATGGGATGTGGATGGCTCCTTGAATCTCTGTCAAAAGTGGTTCATAATATGTCTGTTTTATTTTCATTCTCTAGTTCAGATTTCATCTGAAGCAATGACTTGATGAAGCCAAAAATGGGAAAATGTAATCTTTTGTACAGTACAGAGAATGTGAAAAAAGCTCCCTGTGTGTTGAACTGATCAGCAACTCTGATTGAGACTTGTGACTGGATCTCCTACACTGCAACTCAGCCAAGGCAAGATCTGTGGGGCTGAGACAAAGAAGGTTGACTTTCAATGTTCCAGAATTGGGACTTAAACTGGATTGATGGGCTGAATAGGCTAAAGGAAAAAATGATTGATAACAGGTATTGATCTTCATGGCTTGAAAAGGAAATAAACCATGAAAGCCTGAATCATCTTGAAAACTTATAGTTTGTGATTTGGGTCATCTCTATGCCCTCTACATGGGATTTCCTCCTTCAGCTGGTTTGTTTACTAATGCTTGCTCCTCATAACCATGTAGAAAATTGACTAAACATTCATTATAAAATGTTTTAAATGCAAGAATATAAAATCAGCCGCTTTGTATTCCAGGTATGTATCTGGAAGGGGAGCGGGAATCTGCTCCTTCAGGAATATGTTTTCTTAGAATAGCTATTCTTGCTGTCCTCCAACTCATGAGCCCAGTGTAGAACACCACTTTCTGGGAATTGATACTTCCTCGGGGATTTGTTGACAAATGAAGGTTTTTTCTGCATGAACATTCCATTCATATTGCTGCATTAAGAGACTGGGCTAAACCTTATATGGAGTGCAGTTGTCTAAGCCACTTTCTTAGGACAGCCAAGCATCCTTTTGTGGCTCCCGTGTCTCTGAAGAATACCAATCAAATGAAGTTAGTACTTGTCCTAACTAAAACTTGAAGATAGGCTCCTGACCCTTCTTTCCTATTTTATTGAAGTGGCTGACAATTGTAAATCCTTCCCCTGTCTTTGGATATGGATATGTATCTCACACTTCAGGACGAGTTTTTTTTTCAAGGAACTGAAAGCCATTCATTTGAAATGTAGACATCAGGGTGACAAGGTCTGGGTTTATCACACTACATGGGGGATACAATGCTTACCTTGGTCATTGCCAGTTGGCAGGCACAATTGCTGTAATAACATTGACATAGACCAATGCTTTCCAATTCCCCTACCTTGAGTTCTCTTTGCCCTCATCATGTTCCCATTCCTCATTTGAAATGTCGAGTTATCTCTGTATGGTAAGTTGAGGTCAACTCTTTCCTGAACATAAGTGGTGATTGCAAAAAATGTTTTCACCACTCTAATGCCCAGCTTTGTTTACCTCTGACAGTTTCAAAACAAGGAACAGTAATCTTCCTCAAGAGGGAGATGACATACAATGGGACAGTAAGAAACAAGCTTAGCACTGAGAACCTGCTCTCCTAGGAGCTTGACAGCAAAGATGGGAAGGAGCTCAACAAGTCATGGATTGAGAGGGTGGACCAGCTGTACCAAGGATTCAAGGAGCTGGAACGTACAGCTTGTTTCTTAGCTCAGTTCATGAACTATAAGAGACAGGTAACCTGATGCAAGGTGAGATAATAACAAAAACAAGTTGAAATCCCTCTTCTAAAACAAGTGATTGGTTTGAGAAATACTGAGATGATTCAAGCATTTTGGCTACTTTGAAAAAAGTCCTAGAGTCAGAGGAGATCCTGAACAACAGAGAGACTGGTAACATTGAGATTATTAAAGTTGGAAATCTGCAGTGATGGAAGCTAGAGAAGTAAGTTAAGGAATTCACCATTCAGTTAACTTAAAGAACTACATTATTGCATGGAAAACTATGCAAAAATAGTCACAGATAAAGATAAAAATGATAATGGCTATTCATAAAACAAGTGTTCTGGATATATTCCTAGGAGTGCTATTGCTGGATCATACGGTATGTTGATTTTGAGTTGTTTGAATGTTCTCCATACTGATTTCCATAGAGGCTGTGCCAGCCTGCAGCCCCACCAGCAGTGGAGTAGGGTTCCCTTTTCCCTCGCAACCTCGCCAACAAGTGTTGTTGGTGCTTTTATTCATGTGGGCCAGTCTTACTGGCGTTAGGTGGTACCTCATTGATGTTTTAATTTGGATTTCCCTATTGCCAGGGAACTTAAGCATTTTTTCATATGTTTATTTGCCATTTGGGTTTGTTCCTTTGTGAAATGTCTGCCCACTTCCTGTGCCCATTTCTTGAGTGGCTTGTTTGTTTTGGTGTTTTGGCTGTTTTGTAGCTCTTTGTATATTCTGGAGATTAGCCCTCTATCACCTACCTAGTGCGCGAAAATCTCCCATTCTGTGGGTTGCTTTTTTACTTTGTTGATTATGTCCCTTGCTGTACAGAAGCTTCTTAGTTTGATGAGGTCCCATTTGTTTATTCTGGGCTTGATTTCTATTGCTTTTGGTGTCCTTCTTAGGAAGTAGGGACCTACCCCTAGATCTTGCAGAGTATTTCCAACATTTTCTTCCAAAAGTTTGAAGGTTTCTGGATGTAGGTTTAGATCTGTTATCCATTTAGATTTGATCTTAGTGTATGGTGAGAGATGTGGGTCCATCTTTTTGTTTCTGCAGGCTGTTAACCAGTTGTTTTATGAGACACTTGTTTTATGAGAAACCAACATGCACTGCTATGTTCATAGCAGCACAATCAGTAATTGCAAAAACATGGAAGCAGCCAAAATGCCCATCAGCAGAGGATTGGATAAGAAAGCTATGGTTCATCTACTCCATGGAATACTACTCAGCTATTAAAAAAAACAAAATGCAGTTCTTTGTGGCCAAATGGGCCAAACTGGAAACCATAATGCTAAGGGAAATGAGCCAATCCCAAAAGGTTAAATACCACATGTTTGCCTTAATTTAAGAAGATATGATGTTATGTATAACATGTTATGTTATGTATGTTATATGTTATATATAAACTAAAATTGAAATGTCAGTGAGGTGGTCACAGAAGGTGGTTAAGAACTCGCATTTATTTTTAACATATTGGTTACTCATTACTATGTCAATTAATTCCATAATGATGTAAATTTTTGCTGATGGTATGTTGGAGCTTTTAATTGATCGGGATGGTACTCTGCTGACTCTGTCTTCAAACCAGAGAGGGTCTACCTAAGAAGCCGTTGAACTTGACTGTACAATAAGATGCTGGATTCTATGTTTGGTATATGCTTGCAATGGGGGAATCTCAACTGAACTTGAAGTGTGGTTATGCAACAAGGTGGAGGAATCCACCATGGTGGGAGGGTTTGGGGAGGGGTGGGGAGAACCCAAGTACCTATGAAACTGTGTCACATAATACAATGAAATTAATGAATTAAAAATAAAAAAATGATAATGGCTAATAAGGTTATTAAATATTGGAGTCAGCATATGCATTGAAAGAAACAAAAGGAAAATGCCTTTCTAGGTATCAAATACAATGTCTGGTAGAGGAAAACTTTCTGGTTTTCCCTCAATTTTTCTACAAATACAGTACACATTGTTGACCAGTTTTTTTCCTGTAATAACTCACTCAATATTGTTTAACTTTAAATTCTGAACGCGTTGAAATGGATAGCAAGCTAAACACTGACTTAAAGAAAACATTTTTTTTTCTTTTTTTTTAATTATTATTTAACTTCATTAATTACATTGTATTATGTGACACAGTTACATAGATACTTGGGTTCTCCCACCCCTGCCCAAACCCTCCCACCATGGTGGATTCCTCCACCTTGTTGCATAACCACAGCTCAAGTTCAGTTGAGATTCCCCCATTGCAAGCATACACCCTATGAATAATATTTCTTTGATGGCTAAATGGTGATGAGGTTTTATTGACTTGATGCTGAATATGTCTAGTTGTACAGTTAGTATAATTCTTCTAAAAGGAGAACACAGTCACAGAATTGATAGAAAAAACTAAGCCTTTCGCAGAAACAGACTATATAGTTTAAACTAAGCTACAGGATGTTATAATAAGACTACATGAGTGGTAGTTATATGACTACTAAATGTCTAAATAAAGGTACTTGATTTCATGTATTTGAATTGTCTGTGCATAATGTATATAGTATATATTTAAGCAATATGTATGTATGGATTTGTAGATGTAGATGATAGATACACTACTAGCATATAATTACAATCATGTTGCAAAATGAAAATTGCAAAGAGTTTACCAGATTAGTTATGTGAAAAGGGAAATTACTTATTACAAGGAAACATGTTGAGCTGAAAGTTTTCTTGAACGTCCCTGAAATTGTTTAGTATTTAACGTAAGAGGAGGAAACAACCTACCCTGTGTTTTGAGAAAATCCGTATGATTCATTCATTATCTCATTGATATTTTTCTATATCTTTTCACAGCTTTCAAAATTTCCTGTTTTAAAATTCCATCTCTTTGCTTTCTTGCTATGTGGCTGAGTTTATTTGTTTTGTCTTTTACTTTAAACCGTTAGTTGCCTTGGTTTTGCTGACTACCCTTTGTGCCCCTCTTCCAAGTGGGCTGTTCCCTGTGGTTCTCTTCTCAGTTCTCTTCTTCCACAACAGGATTTTTGTTGAAATTTGTATATATTAATTTCATCACATTCATTAATGTTACATGCATCCAAGGAGCTGGCAGTGTTCCCAGTGTGTGCTGCTGCTCCCTGAATGCTAGGAGTTTAAATTTCTTCCACTTACACTTCCTAAGCTGTGATTTGAAAAACCAAAGCTGCCATGGGTCCTGATCATGTGTACCTGTCTCAGCACCATTGGAATAAATCCAATGTCAGCTTACAGGGACTGAGTTCAAAGCTAAGGGATATTTCAACAAAAATAACCAAGTACTCCACTTAGGGTCTGTTTATTGGTTTATTTTTATATGCATCATAAGGATGGTTCTCTTGCATTCTGAATCTTTCTCCTTTTTTCTAAACTGAAGAAGAAAGTGCATAATTGCTTTTGAGCATCATAATTTGAGTTTGCTTTTAAATATAAAAATATATGGTAACAGAACTTCTATATGCTAAAATATTTTACAATATAAAGAGGAATTAAAATTAAAAACAAGAACTCATTTTCTTTCCATTTTTTAAATTTCTTTGCAGAGTTCCACCGTTTTCTGTGTTGAAAATGGTTGTTACCTTATATTTTAATGATATGAATTTATCTTATTTCATAGTAAAATGTCTTTCTTGATAGAACATGAAATTTATAAAATAAATTTTCATGGCTAAGAGTAAAAAAAGGAATTAAAAAACCTTTAATTTTCAAAAGCCTGATAGGGTATTGTGATCTGTGTTTTCCAGGTACATGTAGTATAAAGATATTGAGTATATAGTCATTACATATTGCTTTGTTTCTTTAAAAACATCTACACAATCAAATGGACTTCTATAAGTACTTGTATGCTGACTATAATTTTATTTAACTTGTTTCCAATGTTGCAATAAACAATTTTGCAGCAAAATGTTAATGTCACTTCGGTCTATTCCAACTTTTTCTTAACCATTTTCATTTTGTCTTGACTTTAATGGCAATGTTTTTCATATCTATCTATCTATCTATCTATCTATCTATCTATCTATATTGCTGTTTGTTTCCAATTCCAAGTTATCACTTTTAATTATAAGTTAAAGAATTATTTGGTTTGTGAGGTACAGACACTAAATATCATTTGTGAGGTGGGGATTATGATATGGAAAACTTCTGCAAAACATGAAATGCATCCACACTAGTTAATTTGAAATTCATACTTCAGCTTTTAAAGTGTATTAAATATCCCTGGTGGCAGTAAGGCAAGGGCATCTAACTGAAGATGGTGTCTGACATGGAGACCTGGAGAATGAGAGTTCAATGACAAAAGCCAGGAGACACAGAAGTCCACGATCTAACAAAAAAACAATAAATAGATACATAAATATTGTCATAACGATATTCAATGAGTTCAAGGGAGACACAAATCAATGACTAAGTGAAAATAATGGATAAACAAAATTAATTTTAATGACAGAAAATATAAAAACAGAAGCATATAAATTCTGGAGTTGAAAAATACAGTAACTAAAATAAAGAATTTATTAGATAGGTTCAATAGCAGGCTAAAACAGTTAAAGAATACAAGAGCTTGGGCTCAGTGCAGTAACCTAATGGATAAAATCTTCATCTTGCATAAGCCAGGATCCTGTATAGGCACAAGTTAGCATACCAGCTGCTCCACTAGAATCCATCTCCCTACTTCTGACCTGGGAGAACAGTGGAGGACAGCCCAAAGCCTTGGGACCCTGCACCCATGTGGGAGACCTGGAAGAGGCTCCTGGCTCTTGGCTTCAGATTGGCTCAGCTCTGGCCATAGTGGCTGCTTGGGGAGTGAATCATCAAACAGAAGATCTTCTTCTCTGTCTCTCCTCCTCTCTGTATATCTGCTTTTCAGTAAAAATAATTAAATCTTTTAAAATTGGTTGAGAAATTAGAGTGGACAACCGAGATTTTATAGTCTTCTCAATTTCATACTCGGGCTCAATTTTCATAAAAGCTGCATGATTTTATTGTCTTAATGAGGATACAAGTGGCCTTTAATTTACTCTCAAGGAAAATGAACATTTTTAAGCTGCAAATGGAGGTTCTTGGAAAGCAAGGTTTTATTTGCACATTTGTGTTTAAGTCAATGTAAATTTCAAACTTCTAAACTCCAGATTGGTGGTATATGACAACTAAGGTAAATCAGCTAGTAAATTAAAAGTATTTGTTTTCATTCTTTTAATGTGCTATTTCTCTCAACATAACTGTAGAAATGAATGCTTTCTAAAAAGAAATAAAATGCAAGTAAATCTAAAAATCAAATGTTGAATAAATTCCAAGGAAAATACAATTGTGTTTACCAATATTTTAAATGATTTTTATGAGTATTCTTGAGCTCGTTAATTGAAACATCCAACTGAAATTACAGTGATTCTCCATGACTTACTCTGTCTCCAGAAAGAACATGAATAATCACATCTCACAGAACATTTTAAGCTTTTATTGAGCTCTATTTTTATTGTTCTATCTCTCTAAGATTTAACAAGTAGTTGCTAAGGACATAATCGATACAAAAACAATGAACTTATGTTCCAGAAGGAATATAGAGGGCAAATATGGTTTCAGAGAATTGATAGTTTAAACATTAAGTCTTAATATGCAAGAGGAAGAAAGATGCGTTGTGACTAAATCTGGCCATCAGTGTTGGCTTCATACCATTGTGGAGCCACTTCTCTCTGGAGTTTCTGGGAGTTTAGAGACAGCCACTCTGGAAAGGGAGCTGTGCTTCAGGTCCAGAGAAGCATGAGCACCAGCTACTGGAAGATCCCCGACTTGTGACTTCTAAAATAGTGTCATTTCTGACAATCAGACTGTCAATTTCCAAGAGGTTGTTTTGAGTGCTGAACATTTTCAATGCAATACATCTGTTTGCTTTTCATACATGAAATAGCTCATCTTGCAAAGCTATTGATGGTTCTGTTATAAAGAAGTATTTTTTATGCCCATTCAGATTGTTGGGAGTCCTGCAGAATCATTTCTTCCTCTGCCTGTAGTAATTTCTGTTCTGGAGCAGTTCACGTTATGAGAGAATTGTTGAGGAATGCAGTGGGAGGTCTGTGTTGAATTTAAAATCCTTATTTCCCAGTTCACTTTATGGCACCTTGTAACCATTCTTCTCTGCGCTGCTGTCTCTAAGTCTGGAAAATCCCCGTTGAACTTCGCAAATAAGAAACCCACAGTTCCCTGAGGTTATGGCCAAGGGCAAAGTTGGAGGGAGTGAGTGGGAGAAGGTGGTCAGTGAAGTTCTGTGCCATGGGCAATATAATGGACATGTGTGGGGCACAGCTATGAGAGTGGGTCCATACAAAGATTTTCCAACTGATTTCTGCTTACAGGTTTGTATCTCATCTTCCAGTCTTTCAGGAATCACTAACTCCAAGCCTGACATTTTTCAGGAGAAAGTTATTTCCTTGGTCGTTGTTTTATTTGTTTGCTGTATTCCTCTATTCAACAGTGTTTGTTAAGTTCTTCTCTGATAAATTACTCTTCTACATGCTTTCCATCTTTCAAGAAGTAATTTGAGTGACAGGAAGACTGTCTCGGACCTCTACTCTGCCCTCCTTTCTTTCTCTGTCTCTCCCGTACTCTCTTTTCTCCCCTGCTAAATTGGTAGCAAAAAGAGAAGTGATAAATACCCATGGCTGCTTTATTATTTAACTGGATCCAAGATTAGATGATTCTCATACACTTGCTGTTCTAGGCAGAGCTAGCTTAGGTCTGGAAAGCCCTAAGTTTAGAGGAGGAAGGCATGAGTGACAGTAGCTGAGCAGCATGAGTGCAGAAGGGACTGACATTTCCACTCAATTGGCTGATTAAATAATGACTTTATTATCTTTTCTTAAATCTTTTTTTTTTCTGAGTCACATCATAGATGTAACTGTCGGTTTTTCATTTCTTTGGCAGAACATTTTTTGGTCTCTATGGTTCAGTTGATTTCAGCTTCTATTTTAAATCTGTTGGTATTCATGTCAGACTAACAGAGATGGACATGCCTTTCCTGCAAATCCTTTCCAACCTCTCTAATTTACATGTTCTATTATATCCCACTGCTGCCAAGTACACATGTATCCACATGCCCTCGGAGTGCTTTCTGAGCCCACCTCTCCAATCAGGTTCCCTGTTCCTTTGACACCATTGGGTCACTGTGAAGCTCCTGTGTGTCTGACAAAGCAAAGCTCTCCTATCCCACTGTGTTCTTTTCCCAGAACTAATGCCCCTGGGTCTGATTTGTTCCATACCCCTGCCTGCTGCTGGTCCCTTCTCTGCAGTGATCACTTCCCTCTTGTCTACCTTCAAATATCCAACCTCGTTGCCATACTCCCATTCAGTTTCCTCCTTTCTCACCAAATTTGGGTATCCCTTGTTTTGGTCTGGTTTGATGAATTGTTTCTTTTTGCAAAATCATTCTCAACTTCCGGAAATGAGGTTTTACACTATGTGAAAAAGGACCATTTTTCATTTCTCCCCATGCCTCACAAAGCAAATCCTTTCTGAACATATATTGCTTGTCCGATTCCCAAGGTAGTCCCTTCAAGTTTTACTCTTTAGCTATGGATTTTACAGATGGATTTTATTTTGGGGCAGTAGGTACTAAAATATGTATTCTGAGAGCTGGGAAGCTTAAAGGTTTTCTGTAATTGAATAAACTGAGTGCAGGTTTATTATTCTGGTGGTATACATTTTGGGATATAACCAAGAATAACTGGAATTTATTATTGTTTTGCTTATTTTTTCTGTTTGTCTATAGAATAAACTACCTAATAATAGTTTCTCAAGCTATATATATATATATATATATATATATATATATATATCTGAAACGTTTGCAATTTTTCTAATTATTTTTGCTTTATCAAGATTTTGTTTCTTTGGCTTGTTTTGTATTACTTCGTGTTTTTATTTAGTACATTGAATAAACAATCATAAAATAATTTTCTTAGCTCAGCGGTCTTCCTATGTTTAGTTAGCCTAGATGGCAGGCTATGTTTGGCACACTTGAGATGCTAACCAACTTCTAATTAAGAGAGGTTTAGTTAATGATAAAAAGAAAGTAGGAGAAGTCCTTTAAAGTAGATGTGAGAAACTGATTCGAGCATACATAGCGCTACTGGAGTGCTACAGAATCTGCTGGGTAATGATTTAATTAGGGGCAAGCAGTCATCGGCCTCACCAAATGTATTAACACCTGTTCCTTTCCATCCCTCCCTAGTGACTTAAACCCATCACTCCTAAGTTGTTAGTGTTTTGCTATTAGGAACATTAACATAAAGACCTCATTTAGTTGGCTTTAGAGTATTTATAAATGTAAACTTTTTTCACCCCTCTTTTCTCACCTCAAATTTTTATATGAATTTCCTTGCTACTCTTGGAAGTCTACAATGTGTCCCCAGTAAGGGTAAATATTAGGCTAACTGATTTTTATATTTTGACCACCCAGCAGCACAAACGAATCTCCTTACTGAATGCCCTTCAGTGGAATGTCAAGTTCAAGTGTTTGCCCTTCAGGGTCTGCTTTTACTATATTAGACATACTCCCTGCATCTCACCATACTGGCAAAGCCAGAGTTGGAAGCTTAAGTCAGAGAAAGTGGAATCAGGGCAAGGAGATGGGGTTCCTCCATTGCTTGGTAAATGAGCAGCTATTTCTACTGAGACTTTGTAAGTACTGCGGTTCTGGATAGCTCAAAAGCAGCTCCTCTTCATCCTGCCTTTTAATCCTGTGAATTCTCTCCTGTTTTTCACCTTGAGTCACTCTTTGTGAGGTCAGCATGAAGTCATTTTTTCCCTTGTGCTTGCAAACAAAGCCAATACTGTGATGTATTTTTTTAAAAAAAATATGAAACGCTTTATTTTGAAGATGAACTTTGAGTGAAGTTACAAGTTTAAGAACAATTTTAATTCTTAGACTTTTTTTTGTCTGATATGATTTTAAAGCCTGTATTTCTATCACAGTATTGCAGATAAGGACAGAAAATGCTAATTTGAAACAAGGATTTAGATAGGCTAACTCTTAAATTACTGGTAGGAAATGAGGTTTGTTTAAACTAATCTTTTTTCACCAGTATGTGTAGCTCTGCCTTTCCTTATATTCCAACAGACAACAACTGAACAAAGTTTCATTGATCTTTCATTACAATAATTTGAGTGTCCCTTTTCTGAAATGCTTGTCATTAGAAGTCATTGAGACTTTGGATTGATCTTTTTCAGACTGTGAACTATTTTAATACAGACAATAAAATATCTTGGGAATGAAACCCAAGTCTAAATATGAAAGGAAGTTATTTGGTACAACATTTTAAATAATGTATGTGAAAAATAAATTTAATAACATTGAATTTCCGTTGTGACATCATGTCAGTCTGAAAGTTTTCAGATTTTGGAGCATCTTAGATTTTATATTAAGAGTGCTAGACCAATAAAAAATTTTCAGCTTGGCGTTGGGGCAGAATGGGTTAAGCTGTTAGGGTTAATGACCATCAGAGTTGCTCCGGAGCCCCCCAAATTAGGTCAGATAGACAGAGAGAGACCAATAAGGAAAGTTTATAACAGACAAGAAAAGTCAACTTGGACTCCCTTATGCCTTACTAGGTATGACACAAAGATCAGTTGCTCCTCATTAAGGTATTGAAGATTTCCCTAAACACCCCTCCTAAAACTGTTCTACTCCTCAATCGTTAACATATGGCTTGTTAGTTATAACTCTGTTTGGACCATCCTAAAATTCGCAAAGTTCAGGAAAAATCATGCTTGAATCCAATAAGCTGCTAAAGAAACACGAGACAGCTGAATAGTACCCTATAACCATTTTAAGGTTTAAAGCAGCTGGTTATATGTAAACTAAAATTGAGATGTCAATGAAGTAGTTACAGGATGTTGTTAAGCTCTTGTATTTTCTAACAAATTGGTTACTCAATACCATGTCAATTAACTTTATGATGCTGTAAATTTCCATGTTTCTTCCTTGTCGTTGTCCTGCAGTGAACAACTTGGTGCATGGAAGATGAT
Source organism: Ochotona princeps (assembly GCF_030435755.1). NCBI lineage: Eukaryota > Metazoa > Chordata > Mammalia > Lagomorpha > Ochotonidae > Ochotona > Ochotona princeps. The sequence goes on along the minus strand of NC_080838.1, from coordinate 29,234,486 downwards.
AATAACACACCTGAACTACTGACTGATGGTCAATAGCCGAACTTTATTAACAGCATCAGACTTTTAAAACAAGGTTGTCATGTAGGCCTGCAGGGAGGAGGAGCTTGATCCATTTACTTCTCAACAGCAAGATGTGGTTCCCCAAAACACAGATTGTTCTTCTAGCAGGTTCTTTATCTAAACCTGTGAACCCGGATGTATCCTGCTCATTCATCTCCATATTAATTGTTCCTGGTGCCTTCAGGGGAGATTCAACTGGCTTTTGTCTCCCACAATAGCAAACGTTCTGAATGTCCTTCTACACTTCCTGTTGTTGAATTTGTGTTGTGGCTTTTCATTGGAGGGAATGATATTCTGCCAGCTCTACTTTCAGACCAAGGATGGTCTCCCAATCAAACTGTTGAATTTATCTGGACAATAAGATGCTAGACTCTCTGCATGGTCCATGCCCGCAATGGTGGAATTATGACTGGTTATGAGCTGTACCATTTTAACAATATGGAGGAAATCAATATGGGGGGAAGGCTTGGGAAGTGACTGGGGGTATCCCAGAGCCTATGGAACTGCATCATAAAATGAAATAATAATAATAATAATAACTCTGAATTACTGCAAATTAAAAATGAGTCAAGAAAAAGAAATAACCATGTCTAGAAAATAATTATATATACTTAAAAGAGTCTTAAAGTTTCTTTGAAGACTTAAACAAAACTAGTTTAAGATAAGCCATAAAATGTGAAGGGACTTCAGGATCATTTAATAGAGTGTCTCTGAGTGCTGTGCAGTGTCTTAAGAAGAGTGAACGAGCAGACTGCTGGGTCAAACCACCAACATCACATACCAGTCCTAGTGGTTTACATTACTAGTTTCCAGCAGAGCTTTCCCAAGTCTTGACATCAATGAGCAGAGAAGACAAAGCACCTCTTTGTACTCAAAGCCTAATTTCACAACTCTCTCTTTTTTTCTAGAACACTGAAGATTTTGAGAGATTAAAAATGGATGTGCTTTTGAAGCAAACGAGAGAGTCCTTGTCTGAGCTGATCTCACATCAGAGAAGGAATTAGAGATGTATAGAAAACTGCAGTGATATCCTCTTTTGCTAAAAAAAGACTTAATCCTTAAAATGACTTAGAATCCACATTTCTTATTTTTTAGCATCAAGTCATTGAATTTTACCCTATGAAAATATATTGTAAAATGAATGTAGACTCCAACATTTTTCTTTATAACTATAATTTCTTAAAGTGAAAGTTGAGTTGAATTTTTCTCATTTAGTTTTCTATTCCATGTCCTTTTTAACTCCCACTTCGTCTCTCAATGGAACCTAATACAGATAAAACTTGTTTAAACTGCCTTTACTAAAAAAAATTAACTTGGATTCTGCAGTTTCAAATTTTCGTTTCAGCCTGTTTTAATCAACATTTGGAAAGGAAATTTCTCAAAAAAGTATGTGATCTCTCTACCCTAAAATTGAGTTTCTATACTTGGTACTTCATTGTTTTCCCTGTTTTGCAGCCAAACCCAGTGAAAATACTGCTGATATATTTCACTTAGTTTTCAACGAGAAGAGGATACTGTAAATTTCTTTGGATTTTATTTCCTGGAAATATATTTTCCATGTGTCATGTGTCTTTAGGAAAAATAAAGTACCTATTATAATTAGGGGTAAAAAGGATGACAGATTTATCCTTAACATAAAATAAATCAGTCTAGTTATTGCAGAAACCCTTTGTGGTTTCAATCAGTATTACTCACAGTACTCCGGAACACATGCAGCTTCCTTTAAAACTTAGCACACCAGAGATAGAGAAGGCACATCAATTAAAGTGTTATTAAGAGAGAGAAATTCAGCTTGTTAGGTGTTGTATCTTTACCCCGACTTTTATGGTTATGATTATAGACTTATGAGTAAGCATTCCTCTGGGATAAGTGTGTATATGATGTTTAAACATCCTGAGATCTTAACATGAAATTATATTTCATAGAACTAATGCCTTGTCAGAAATTTCAATAATATGCTTGTTCACACAAAAGCATGACTTGAGAACATCTAAACACAAGGGAATTGGGTACAGCTTAAATGAACGTAAAGAGGCTGATTAATAGAATAGAAATCTTCAAATATAAATGCATGTGGTTTAAGGATAAGGAAGAAAATAAATTAAATGTGTGGAATGGATATCAGAAAATCATGCAATTGACTGGCTATGTTATTTTTCCTACAACATCAACTCTTGATTTTAATTACTAATTTTACTAAATAAAAAAGGTAAAGGTTGCAGTTCATTGCTCCAACAAAGGATTCAATGTGGAACATAAAATTTAGGTAATTGTATTTTACTTCATATTATCTCCAAATTCTATATAATGTGGATTCTAGGAGTTCCCATTGAATGATTAACATATCTATGTAAATAATAGTTGTTACTTCCCAATCACTAGATCTTTGATGTTTTTTTTCAATTCTACATTAGAAGTGAGGCTTCCAATCCAGCTGAATGGATGCTCCACATTTCAATTAAGTAAGTCTTTTTCTTGCAGTATTTGTGTAAAACTAAGACTAAGTAGTTTCGATAGTTCAACTGTAATGAAAAGATTCAGACCAATGGAAAAGCTTGAAGTTTATTGCCAGGCAGGGAGTCAACCAAAGAAGTAGGCAAGTGGGACAAGGAGGTAGACTTCTGCCTCCAACACTCATGCTTTTTTTTTTCTTAATTTATTCATAGCTTTTTAAAAAATGAAGTGAAAAAGTAGCGGAATAACCTCTGGTTGGCTGGATGCCGGTATTATTTTTATTGGCAAGAGCCTCTGAGTGGCTGAAAGGTGGCCATTAACACTCCGACAGAAAGTGCTGACAGGGTGATTATAAGATTAACACCCTCCGTTATATTAAGAGCGTCAAAACCTCACTCCTACCTGCCAGTGGAAAATAACAGCATGAATGGAAACATTACAGATGCATAATCATCTCCAGTGTTAAAGTACCATGCTTTGGTGTGTGTTTAAATGCCCATGCTAGCTACCGAATATAGCTGATGGTGGAGGCTTTCATGTTTTGCTTAGGAGTCAAGGATAGTTTTTGGATGTACTATATAGCCATCAATCTCACTTTGGCTGAGAGTCTTACATACGGTGTGGTCAGCAAAGGCTGATTATGAATTATCTTCAGATTACAGAGCCATTTCTTAAAAACCAGTCTTCACGTCAATTAGGAGAAAACCTCTACCACACTTGCTGTTTTTTCAAATGACTCTTGTAACGTTTTTGTATTCCCCAAACTGAGAGTCCTAATATTCTGGGTCTCAAAATGACATAATTAGGAATTCTTCTTTCCCTAAAGTGATTGTTGATCTATTTTTAATCAAAAGAGACCAGGGAGTCCCCCCACTGTGACACATAAACTTCACTAAGTGTACATAAAAATAAACATTAGCTCCAAATTAAAAGTACCTATAGCATTTTTGTGTGCAGAGACGGCTATTCAGAACATTGAAATGATGATAATTATGTCTCCAACAATTTTGGAATGAATAAAAATTAAAGAAATATAAAAAAAAAGGTTTGGGAAATTTTTCATTTGAGAGTCTTGATTCAGAGCAGTGAGGGGTTAAGGGAGGACACGGTCTGTCCTGCATCACTAAGGGAGCATCATTGGAACCCTCAGCTAAGGACTCCAGTGAATCTAGACACCATTCAGGGATCCCAGGTTCCACCATGGTTTACATCCTGCCTTACACCACAATATCTACTCAGAGAACAAAGACCTTTGCTGTGGAGCCCATGATTTCTGAAGGCTCTGGAAAGCGAAACCCGTGCCTCAAGAGCAGACAATAGTAGGTGAAGGACCAGAGCTCACAGTGATTCTTAGCCTTGCTTTAAACTATTTAGTGTGTGGCTTATCAGTATCCATGTCTCGTCCTGTGCCCTGGATCCCACAAATGTTGAGGATGGCTTTGGTTGGAAATCCTCCCAACCCACATACTTCTTTTTCTCAACGATGTAAAGAATTCTCAAACAATCCTGTATGTTTGATCCTTCAGATATACATTTATAGATAGAATACTAAGTTCTGTTTTTTTTTCTTTTGTGAACACTTGCAACATCCATAACCAGCATTTATTTAACCAAGAAAGGTCGCCAAAAGCTTCCACGTTTGTGCTACTGATTTCATCAGAAGTTGGTGCCATTTTCCACAGACATCATTGAATGTCATTGGCACTCTGGGTTGGTCCCTTGATTCATGCTAAAATACCATCAAAGAATTATTCAGTTTGGATGGATGACTTCCAAAACAATAAGGAAAACATTATAAGATCCATGTTGGAAGAAGTTAAGTGTGAAATGAGGACACTTTGAATTTTGCCGTCTCTGCCCTTTCTATAGCTCTGCACTACACGTACTCCATGAGCTTCGATTTTCTCTGTTGGACGAAGAAGATACTGGAGTGAACTAGTGGAGTCCTGCTGCTCCCAGAAACCTCCAAGGAGCACTTCAGGACAAAGGGTGAGTGACACGAAGGGACTCCCACCAGGATAATGCGCCAGAGTATCAATACTTCTGCTATGACAACAGTTAACATCTGTCAAGTCATGAGCTAGATAATTTCCAAAGTCCATTATGTTTCAAAAACTCTGGATTTAATTATGTGGAGAGGTAGCAAAGAACTTTGTGTAATCAAAGCTAGATGAATCAATTCTTTGTTTTGCCTAACAAAATGCTTCATGATACTCACTTTTTTTCTGCTTGATAGATCCGAAGCTGATTGAGAAGTTTATTTTTTTTTTCAACGATGGGATCCAGAAGGGTTAATATCTCTTAATACGTATCTTCTGCTGGATTTGTCAGTCTTCCCAGTTAAGCAGACCAGACAAACTGGTCGAGATGTTCGAGGAACTGAAAATCCAAAACGAGACATGTGACTTTTATGAAATAAAGGGAGGAAAAAGCCGTGAGAGATTTTCAAAAGCTAGTCAAGCAGATTGCCTGACAAGGAGTGAAGGCAGTATGGGCAGGGACGGCTTGGACTGATCAGCGAGGAGAAAGGCAGGAGGCCCAGGTTGCAGGAAGGAAAAGTAACAGCAGTCCCACTGTGAGATGACCAGGGCCCGGAGCTCCGTTTGGCACAAGTGCTGAGGGGAGAGGAAGGACCTGCTGGTTAACTAGCAAAGGAAGACGCGTTCAAGACGTGTCCGAATGGGAAGGACGCCAGCCGTGCTAGGATTCCCATCCACCTCTTTGTTCACTGGAACACAATTTTTCTTTTGGGAAAGTAACCTTTGTCCTCCAGTCTAAGTGCTTTCTAATCATCCACATCCTACTATAAGGTTACATTTTAATGGAAGTCAACTTGGAGACTTCTCCAATGACATGAAACTGTTTTCTTTCATTCTGTGGTTTAACAGTTTCTCCACAGTAACAGGGTAGTCTTTTTATTACCAGAAACATGGGCCTTATTTGTGGTCTTCAGCCATGGCAAATCTCCCACGAAACCCAATGGGAATTGTGGCTAAGGGAACCTTACTGAATAATGTTCATTTTTTATAAAATTGGAATATGAAGCAATCAGAATTGATATTTGCTTATTGTGTGTTGCCTTTGGTTTCCATGAAAGCATTGCCACAAATAGGATGTAGAATTATGTATATCCTTAGGTACGCAATACAAATCTTAAAGTTTTGAATATTAAACATATATTCTTGAAAAAGGAAGTACATGCAATTTCAGCTAGCTCCTGATTAGTGATTTAGAAATCCTCTTTTCTTTGTCTGTTGTGTTTCACACTTGCAAATATTTTTATAGTATACTGAGCCTAGGAAAGGAATTATTTATTCCTCTATTTACTGCTTTTGACCAAGCCTCTGAGTCTTGTTTCACCAACAATAGGAAGTAGGAAGACCAGAGTTTCAGAGAAGAAGGCAGCAGTATGTAGGAAATTCCTCAGAAAAACGTGAAATTTTATAACTACTTTTGAAAAAAGATTATGTCAAGGGGCTTGGGCCATGGAACGGCAGGCTCTTCCTCCATCTATATCGTCAGTATCCCATATGGCTGAATTCCCAGCTCCTCCACTTCTAATCCGGCTCCCTTCTTAATCGCCTGGGGAAGCTGTACAGGATGCCTCAAGTCCTTGAGCCCCTGCACCCATGCTAGACATTGGAGGAATGTCTTTGCTCTTAGCTTCTGATGGGCTCGACTCCAATCCCTGTAGCCATTTGGGCAGGGAACCAGTGGATGGACAATCTGTCTGTCTCTTTTTCTCTCTGTAAATCTGCCTTTCAAATAAAGTAAAGAAATCTTTTAAAAGGATGATATCAAATAATCAGCAGGGTTGTTTGCATTAGACATTTTCTTAGGCAGTTTTGTGGTCTGCTGTGGGACAAAACTAACACTAGCCCTCAGATCTGAGGTCACCGAGACAGCATTTTGTCATCCTAGATGATATCAACCTACTACATTTTTTACATGCCACTGATTTTACTCTTTTGATTGTCATAAGTTTTGACTTCAATTTAATTTGACTAACCTGCTCTTTCACTGACTCATGGGGAAACCTTGGTATTCTCAGAAGTCAGAGCTCTCATGCTATATTATTTTTTTCTTCAGAATATACTTTCCTGCTTTTTTGCTAATGATCAACTCTTAGTTGACATATTTCATACATATCTGACTACTCTCCTGCAGTGTCTTTGATTTTCTCCACTTCTTAATCCTATACAAAAATCGAATGTTTGTGTCTTCTGGGTGATGTTTTCCCACATCTATACCTTCAGGAATCACTTCAACTCTAGGTGTGTAACCTGGCACCTTGTTCTTGTAATCAAAGTTTCACTGGAATACAGCCACATTCATTCACAGTTTATGGTTGTTTTCTTGCAGCAATGTAAGTTTTGATAGAAGTCATATGGCCCATAAAACCAAACATATCTACCATCCTGCACATTAACACAAAGTTGGCCAACACATTAAATAGATAAAATTAGCACACAGTCAGCTATCTCTTCTTCAGGTTGTATTGGGACATTGAAAGCTCAATGGAGTGTTTTTAATGTCATTTTCATCTACTTGTTTCAATTCACTGAATACTTTAAAAATGTCTTCCTTATTTTATTTTAAGATTTATTTATTTTATTACAAAGTCAGATATACAGAGAGGAAGAGACACAGAGAGGAATATCTTCTGTCCGATGATTCACTCCCCAAGTGAGCTGCCACGGCCGGTGATATGCCGATCCGAAGCCAGGAACCTGGATCTCCCATGCGGGTGCAGGGTCCCAATGCATTGGGCCATCCTCGACTGCTTTCCCAGGCCACAAGCAGGGAGCTGGATGGGAAGTGGAGCTGCCGGGATTAGAACCGGAGCCCAGATGGAATCCCAGGGCATTCAAGGCGAGGACTTTTGCCGTTAGGCCATGCCGCCGGGCCCCAAAAATTTCTTTCTTAACTATTTCTTTTGTATTTCCCATCCCTGACTGATTAAGAGTTTGGTAACCTCTCTCAAGTCTTAACTCTTCTTATTCATCCTAGTCACTGATCTTCAATATCTTAGTACCTAGACTCATTTTATTTGTTTTTTTTAAAGATTTATTTTATTTTTATTGCAAAGTCAGATATACAGAGAGGAGAAGAGACAGAGAGGAAGATCTTCCATCCGATGATTCACTCCCCAAGTGAGCGCAACGGCCGGTGCTATGCCGATCCGAAGCCAGGAGCCAGGAGTTCTTCTGGGGCTCCCTCATCGGTGCAGGGTCCCAAGGCTTTGGCCCGTCCTCTGCTGCTTTCCCAGGCCACAAGCAGGGAGCTGGATGGGAAGTGGAGCTGCCGGGATTAGAACCAGTGCCCATATGGGATCCTGTAGCATGCAAGGCAAGGACTTTAGCCGCTAGGCCACCACTCCGGGCCCCCTAGACTCATTTTAAATATCCCTGCGTTTAAATGCAATCCATACTCTGTTGATAGCCATATGAAATGAAATGATGATATGATCAAAGCTTATCCTTTAAATTCTGTTGATATTACCATGTATCAACTGCAAATCTTTCTCATGTCAGTTAAGGCCATTTACTCTACATTCCAATTTCCCCCTCCTACTGTAACAGGTACTTTCTAGATTTCTGTTATACTTTTTCCCAAGCACTTGATATCTCTTTCTAGTTCATGCATATCTTTGTTTATTATTGTCTCTCTGCTGGAAATGCTTTCTCAGTTTTTCTTCTGTAATCCTATTCAATTGTTTCTTTTCAAATTCAAGTCAAATGTCAAATTCTCACTGAAGCAAGAAAGCTGTTCTCAGCAGGCAAAATTAAATTTTACTCCATTCGGCTCCTATTTGGATTGCGGTGAATTCAATCCTACTCTGTCTTTAGCATACATCTCAAATAATCATGATAATTTTTACTTGTCAATGTACTGTGGTCCTGGGGTCTTTTTCAGCAATTACTGTCAATCAATCTAATCTATACTGATTGATGAAAATCTGTGTCATTGTATGTGAAGCTCTTTACATTCATTAAGAACAGGGAATGCAACTTTTTTATATAATTTATTCCAAGAGCTCAGAATAGGAATGAGCCCTTAAAGAGAGGTTAAACTACTGAGTTAAGTTGAACTGATTCAAATTGCAATGGAAAAGGTAATACAATATTTAAAGTGATATCAGTTTCCCAAATTACTATCTTCAATGTTTCTATTACAAATATCCACCAAAGTTTGAGATTTAAGGAAATGTTGGAACATTTAAAACAAATACTTCCTTCTCCTTCACCTTTTAACTTGTTTGATATAAAAACCGTTTCCTACATGTTGACAACTCTATTTTCTTAGGACTCAGATAATTTGAGACTGCCAACTGGGCATGTGCTAGTCTATTTTCCTAACGCCTGTTGTTTACAACACTAGGACTTCAATTATCCTATAAGCATTAAAGACATGCATTCCTATGCTCCTTTCAACTCAGACATTAGCACCCTCCTAAGAATTTCAAAGAAGCAACACACCCAATAAGTTTGGATACTTTAGCAACTTGGGAGTCCAAGTTTAGCCTCCAACTTAAAACCAAGATGTTTTCATCTCCTAGAATGATAGTACAAGTCAGTTGCCCACTTCAGCCAATGCACTGTGGGATTCACACATTTTGGCTCATTTTGTAAGTAAGATACTGATCTTCCTTGCTGGGAATTATCTTTTTGTAATTTTAAAAGATTGATTTTAATTTGAAAGGCCGAGTTACAGAGAGACAGGGACAGATAGAGAACAAGAGAGAGGACGATCTTCCATTCTCTGGTTTACTCCACAAATGGCTGCTATGGCTTAAGCTGAGCAAATCTGAAGCCTGGAGAAGGAGCGTCTTTTGGGTAACCCTCGCGGGTTAGTGGCCCAAAGACTTGAACCATCTTGTTGCTTTCCCAAGCCATAAACAGCGAAATGGGTGGGAAGTGGAGCAGTCAGGACTTGAAGAAGTGCCCATATGGGATACCAGGGCCTCAGCAGAGAGCTAGCATGCTATGCCACCACATTGACACCATGCTGCAAACAATTTTTAAAAGAATGGGTGGACAGAAAACCACTTCCAGAGCATTGGGGCATGTTTGCTTACAATTGTGGAAGACACTTGAGTCTCCTTCCAAAGCAAAGGTGGTGTACTTCGTACCCAATGTAGTTATACAAAAATATCTCCCCCTTCAGTAAAAATGAATCATACTTACTGACCTGTTGCAGAACGTCTAGGTTCTGTAAACTCAGATTCTCTCTACTGCAGTCAGTCCATGGAATGCGTAGTCCATGGAAGTCACAACTGGCCGTCTGTGTAGCCCCATAAGAAAGCAAGTAGACAGATACAGTACAAATTGACAACCTTCTGGCTACATTCCATTTTGTTTGGAATTATCTTCTACCAGTTTTCATGAAAATATAGCAAGTTAAGTAGTTGCCTTGCACACAGGGTAGAATCTCTGACACATTGTTGTTCTTGGCATCTACTCTTCTACCAGGAATTTCAGAGTTTTCCGTCTTTCTTGCTAGTCTTGCCAGTCTCCTATCTCATTATTTTCCTAGCCACTCAAACTTGATCCACACACAGAGGCCCTCTCTGGTCCTGATTAAGTTCTAGTCAGCACCTAAGTCACCTTGCTTATATATACTTTCATTAACTTTGACTTGGGAAATCCTAATTTTCATGGTTTCAAATATCTGCTGTCTCTTTTCAAGATACTGAGCTCCCATGTGCGGTAGAGTGGTGTCAGTGGAACCTCAAAACCAACACTGTCATCTAGTCAGACAGCATTCTTAGTTCTGAGAAAGTCTTTCAGATTCATTATTCTTGGGAGCATACATTAGCTTTCTTAGTTCATAGCAAAATTGCCTGGATTCCAACTTTAAAGGTTACAGTAACTATAAAGTAATGTCCACCTAAAATTTCCCCAAAACAAATGCACAAATCTACATTCTTGGTACATACAATAACATACATGATGCTAAATCCTTGAGAAACACATAAACATTACATTTTATTAAAGATATATTAAACTTACACAAATGAGGTCTATACATATCTAGCATGTGTTCCTGTTAAATTTTGGTCCCAGATACAAGATAAAGCTGCCTAGTAGACAATGCACTGTTTTCTTTGCTTCCTTAAGTGTGAGCTAAGTGTGTAAGACATGAACCCCTGCTTCTGATATCACACTGCTGGGAAGCATGAGGCTATTGTAAAACTTTACCTGCTCCAGAATCCTTATGGTGACAGTGAAAAGGAAGAAAAAAGTCATGAATTTTACAAAAGAGCTATAATGGAGTGAGAATTCTGGAGTTGATGCCATTTTTTAAGTTAAACATTGCCATCAGATCCAACCTGACCATGGGACATTCTCTGAGCAGAAGTTTAGCAAAGGGGTGGGCATTCAGTACAGTGATTAAGATATAGGTTGAGTTGCCTGCATCTCTTATCAGAGTGCCTGCGTTATAACTTCATCTCTGCTTCCACTCCAGCTTTATAAGCAGATGGATTTGGGGAGACAAGAGAATGTAGCTCAGGTCCTTGGGTCCCTGTAATCCATGTTGGAGTGGAAACCCAGATTGAGTTCCAGGTTCTTAGGTTCATCCTGGTCCAGTCTAGTGGGTACGGATACTTGGGGAATTGAACCAGTGAATGGGAGAGTTCTCTTTGCTCTGGCTTTGGTTCTGGCTTTGCTGCTCTCTCTTTTTGTCTTCCAAATCAATAACATATGTGAAAACATTTCAAAGAAAGTCTAACAAAAAAGACATTGGGATGAACTGGAAGTTCCTAAAAAGTTGATACATTTCAACATTTTGAATGCATGAGTATTAATTTGGAGTTGACAGAGGGAACCTCACCAAATACCAATACACTTGATATGAAGTGATACACTTTACAATAAATTTGTTGAAATGAAAGACAAGTAAATGAGATAAATTGCTGGCAAGCATCTGATTTCAGGTGGAACAATCAAGGAAATGTCAGGGCTAAAAAGATATTCTACTTGAGCTGAAATCAGAGGGGTAAAATAGGAGGTGAAGCAGAGGTTCTCTCTTTTCAGGAATAGGAAACTTCTGTTTTGAAGAGAAGCATATTTTCAATGATAAGAGTGTCTTTCCTGTAAGCACCTTGATGCATACAGAGGGTCAAGAAGAGCTGCATCTGATCCTACTAGGATCAATTCTGCCAAATCGTTTACACATAAAGCCCACCTCGCTTCCGTTCTTTGGACCACAGCTTTGTGTCATCAAAGCAGTCTTGCATATGACACAATTTTCTGGCTAAAACATTCAGCATCAGGATTCTGGCATGGCATGACACCCAATGACCTTTTAGTCTTTGTCTTATCCAGTCTCATTGTGCATTGACATGTACTTGGCCACTCTTCCTTCCATATCTTTCATAAAATGTCATTTTCAAAAGTTTTCTCTTATCTTTTTCTTTCCCATTTTATAAGTGCTTTCCTCTGATTTTTCCTCCTCCTCTTCCAATAACACTTATGTGTTATTAATCTCTTTGCATTTCTCCCTATTTTTCATACTGAAGCATTTCTAATTAAGTGATCTCATTTACTTGGAGAACTCCAGAATGAGACATTAGGCCAACAAAACGCAAAATCTGTTTATTTTTCCAATTACTATGACCTTAATCCTACTGATTTTGCCTGTAAGTATCATCAACAAAAATGTATAAATAAATTTCATTATTCCCCACATTGTAATACAGTAAAATCCACTCAGTCTTTCTCTCTCTTCTATCTCTCCACTCTATCTCTCCCTGTCTTGTACAGATACCCACCCACACACACCTGCAGTTTTATGTTGTTATCTAAAACATTTCATCATAAATTAAGTATTTGCAAAAGAGGCAGTCTTTAGATTGTATAAAGTCTGATACATGTAAAACTGACTATTAATTTCTGTTGAAAGCTATATGGGAATAACGAAATATAGAAAGCAGCTATTTTCAAGCACTGAACAAGAAACTCTAGGCTGTGATGTTGAAAGACAGGAAGAAACACTTCTCTAAGCCTCAGCAGAGGCGATGGGAGCACAGAGAAAGGAGGTCTCCGAGGGCAGAAGAAAGAGTGAATGGATCTTTTTCTTTTTCTTTTTTTTTTTTTAAGATTTATTTATTTTTATTGCAAAGTCAGATATACAGAGAGGAGGAGAGACAGAGAGGAAAATCTTCCATCCAATGATTCATTCCCCAAGTGAGCGCAATGGCCAGTGCTGTGCCGATCCGAAGCCAGGAGCCAAAAACCTCTTGCAGTTCTCCCATGCAGGTACAGAGTCCCAAGGCGCAGTTCTCCCATGCAGGTACAGAGTCCCAAGGCTTTGGGCCGCCCTCGACTGCTCTCCCAGGCCATCAGCAGGGAGCTGGATGGGAAGTGGGGCCGCCGGGATTAGAACCGGCACCCTTATGGGATTCCAGTGTGTGCAAGGCGAGGACTTTAACCACTATGCTATTGCGTCGGGCCCAAGAGTGAATGGATTTTGAATTTACTCAGAAGTATCATTACTATAAGGCTTTATTTTCATGTATATATAACATGTGAATGGATAGCATTAATATATTATGTCATTTGTTATACTGCATTAAAGTAAAACATGATTGAAATAATATTTCCTAAGGATACGATGCATAGTTTGGAATTCTTTGTTCTCTGTTAATAAATACTGTTGACAAATTTTTCCTCTTCCTAATTTTTAAAAATATTTATTTTTCACACATGTTTAACATTCCATTAGGTAATAAAATCCACAAATTGCAAGTAAAAATAATATTAACATAGAAAGAAGGAAAAAAGCAAGAGACAAAATAAAAAATCTACTATTTGTGATGAGTATAAAAAAGGTTGCATACAAGGATTAATTTTTCAAGTGTCATTCTTGTGCCTACAGATTACATTTTTTGCATGCTATATTAGTTGCAACAAATCTTAGGTTGAATTAAAAAAAAATAGTACTGAAAAGCTTAATGTAAACAAATCAATACAAATAAATGGAAGTAGGTCTTTCTATTAAAATGCAGCTAATTCTAAGCTGTATTCTAGAATTAAATTATTAATGTCTCCCAGTTGACAACTAGAATAGACAATACAGATGAGTACATATGTGAATCTTCTATGCATTCACCTTACTAAACTTTTCTATTATTTCTGAGAGTTTGTGTATTGTTTATTAGATTTCTCATGTAAATAGTTATACCATCTTTCAATTGTGACATTCATTTTTCAAGATGATTATGATAATAATTCTTTTTTTGCAGTTGCATTTTTCATTCAAACATGTTCAATAGAATTGTGGATGATGAGTACTGTTTTAATTATAAATTTGATGCTTGTTGAATTTTCCCATGTGAAATCATCTTTGCTATAACTCTTCTATAATTTTATGAAGTTCAACCATTTTATCTTATTCCTAGTTTAGAGATATAACTTTTTAAAAAATTAAGCATGCTCTTACATTATTATCAAATGTCTTTCTGAATTACTAACATGATGTAAGCAATTATATTATTATAGACCTACCTTCAGATACATTGGATAAACTGAACTTATTTATAAAATATTTTTAATCTCTGTTAGATTGGATTTACTAAAATCCTCTTTAGAAATTTTACAACTATTTATTTATTAAGGAAAATGGACAATCCATTTTCTTTATTAAAATCTGCCAGCTTTGTTTTAAAGATTGCTCTTTCCTCCTGTAATAAACGGAGGAGTGTTCCTTTCTCAGTATTTATGGGAGAAGTTACAAGAGTGTCAAAGCATTATATGACTGCTCAATATCTTTAGCCAAAAGCCTGATGTATGTCTTGTTTAATTCACATAGGGCCATGGTTGTCAAGGATAGTCACATTGAACAAAACAGGAGACTGATGACATACAGCTTTTGGAGGAAGATTAGTTTTGGGTTATTTTGTATATAGGAACAGGAGTGAGTTGACGTCAATATTGCAAAAGCATAGTTTGTGTGGGTTACAGAAGTGAAAACAGGTTAATATTTATCATTGAAATATGACTTGGAGTAAGTCCACTGAAAACTGGCTGACGTTCATAATGTAAAATTGTTACTGATTATCCAGCTCTCAAATGCATGTTCACAGAAGAAAGTTGTCACTGACAGCAAACAGGTTCAAAACCAATTTTACACTGACTCTTCGACCCAAAGTTTTAGGATCCTACAAATCGATTCAATTCTTAACAGCATTTGCAGTTATGACAGATTATACAAATTAATGGACTCAGTTCTATAAGACTGCTGGTACTTCAGACACTAGAAATTCTGGGTCCAGGCTAATCATGCTTTTATCTCACTCAGCTGCCTCTTAGCTGGTTCCTACAATCCATCCTTGAGATCTGAATATTTGCAAGAATAATTCACAATATGCAAGAAAGCACTGTATTTAAAATGGCCCTTTTGTTTTAAAGAATGTAACTTACAAACAGCTAAATCGGGAAAGACATTTAGTGCAGTGGCTGAGATGCTACTTACCATGACCGTGGCCCATATAGAAGCGGATTGATATGAGTCCTGGCTTCACTTCCTTTTCCAGCCTCTTGTCAATGCCCAACCTGGAAGGCAGCAGATGGTGGATTGACTACCTGTGATGTTACTACCCACAAAGGAAATCCTGACTGAGTTACAGGCTTCTGGCCTTGGCGTGGTCTATCTCCTTCTCTTCTGGGAATTTAGAAATAGAGGATTTCTCTCTCTCTCTCTGTGCATGTGTGTGTGTGTATGTATCTTTGCTTTCCAAATATAACAAGAACAAATGAATAGCATATCGAATGGAAGGGATGCATGGTAACTAAGAACAGCAGCACTTGGGAGGGATGATGGAGTTTGTTCATAGCTTCCATGGTCTTTCATGCCATGCTCTCCAAACTTCATTTTTCAAGAGTTGTACTGATGCCTCATTATGCAAGCATTTGGGTTAAATCATTGGCCAGCTGACTAGCCACACAATTGCCAGTTTCCTTCTTGCCCTGAAGGTTGAGGGAATTGAAGCTAAATGTTCTAGTACTGTCATTTTGTGTGTGGCAAGTCCCTTACTTGCAACTGTGTAGACTACTCCAAGACACCTCCTTGGCATGAATTAAGAGAAAAGTTCATTTTGAATGAAAGCTATGGGTGACCTCAGGAAATTCAAAAGGCTGTTATATTTTGATGAGAGAAACACAAGGCCAAATCAAATATATGTGCTTTATTATGCCATACATGACTCCTGGCATGTTCTGTGGAATAGCCATTGACAAATATGGAGGCTTTCAAAATTCTGAAGTTTCTTTTTCCATTTTCCACTAGCCAGAGTTGTTCATGAGACCATCGAAGCCTGTCCAGGTATCCACAACTATCATTGAGTTTTCTTGAAAATGCAAGTTTGTTTCCAAGTCTGAGTTTCCACTGAGCTTTGGTCAGCATGCTTTTATCTTGTTTTCAGTCATTTGTTGTACCATCTGTTGAGACAAGGGCTGTGTAGAATTTCCAACCCAGGATAGCATTAATGAATGTCAGATGACCGAGAAAGTAGAAATGATTGCAATATTACAAGAGGTTTGAAAGAGTTTTCAAGTGTGTCATACAAAGTTATATGTAAAGTGAGAATTGATCATATCTTTCATAATCCTGGAAAAAAATGAACTCTGCTATCTTCTAGAAAGGATAATGGGGGTCCAGCATTATGGTACAACAGGATAAGCCACCACTATTCTAGGATATCCTGACTTCCAGTCCCGGCTGTCTCCTACCAAATTCTCTATTGGTGCCATTGGGAAAGCAAGAGAAGATGGCCCAAGTACTTGGGCTGCAGACATCTACATGGGTGACCCAGAAGGAATTCTAGGTTATTGGCTTTGACTTGGCCCAACATCCCATTGTAGTCATTTGGGTAGTGGACTCATGACTAGAAGATCTCTTTTTTCTTTTTGTGTCTCCTTGTCTGTCTCACTCTTTTTCCAAATAGATAAGTGTTAAAAAAGAAAGAAAAAAGTTCTAGTGGCTGTGACCTCTGCTAGGTTGCCTTGTGGAAGAGTTCTGTCAAGCGCCCACTTGAAATTACCTGGTGTTGCATTAATTTCTGGCATCTCACAGTTATGCTTCTATTACTCTCTTTTCAGAATAGTGAAGACTTCAGCAGTTATATTTGGTCCGAAGAGTTCCTGGTTTAAATATATTAGTAATTGTAGCCTGCTAAGATTAATGATCCACTGAAAATTTTCTATTTATTTATTTATTTATTTATTTATTTATTTATTTATTTTGATGATGTTTACACAGTTCATCAGGACGGGGAGGATTGAGGATCAGGGAAAAGTGGGTGTGATCATTGTTTCCACATTTTCTGTTTGTTCTTTTTTGTTGCTGGGGAAAAGGAGGGCATAAGGGGAGAAACCTAGCCTTCCAACTGTCCCAGTACCTGGCGATAGGGAACGGTTACCCAATATCCATCCAGGGTCCTGATGTGGCACATGCTGTGAGGGTTCTGTCCAAGTGGTCTCGGTAGTTCTGAAATGCTGTTGATCTTGCTGATACAAGGATGAGGAAACCCTTCCAATATCTAGTGGCTGACATAGTCCACCTCCCAGTCTCTATTCATCCAGATCTTTTCTGTCAATGTTTGACAGGGGTAGATGTCCAATTTGTTCTTTTCTCCTTCCTCTGATATGGTACCAAATGTCCTCTTCCCAATGGGTTGCCATATCCATTATGTACATCAGGACCTGCTATCCACTGCTCTGTTTTTTTCTACTGTGGAGGAGCAATTCCTGCAGGCAGGTTCAAAGACCCGGGTCAAGCAACATAGACCCTGCAGGACACCCCAGCCCTGGGGTTCATGAACTGTTACCCACCACACAGGAGGGCCCTAGCACCAAGGTCAAAAGACCTGGGCCCCATCAGACCCCCTATCTGGGAGCTCACAGAACTGGCATCCACTGTGCAGGTGGACCCATAGACCCAGGCCAGGCAGCCTGGACCTTACCAGATTCCCTGCCCCCAGGGCTTTTGGACCCAGCACCCGCCGCTCTGACTAGCATGGCTCACCTTACCTCTACATCCACCAGTGGGTGCTGCAGCCTGGTTTGGTGCAGCTCTCAATTCCAGCTCCCATTAGTAGGTGATGCATCCTAGCCCAGACAAGCTAGACCACAGTCTCAGATCTAATGTTGACTGGCTGTGTGGACTATTGCTCCAGATCCCTGCCCTACTGTTTGGAGGGTGTGGCTTGAGCCTAACCTTCCCTTGGCCTGAGGCACAGCTTTCATGCATACACATGGACTGTGATCTCCAACATGGCCACAGGGTCAAGGGGGGTAACCATGGAACATGACCTCTGACATGACCGGAAAATCTAGGGATATGGGCATGTCATGCAACCAATTACAGCGTCATTGATGGGCATGGTGTATGCCAGAAGGCTTCCTCCTGCCCTCACAACTTTGCCCTTTAAAACCCGTAACCTGTGCATAAGGAAGCAGACATTCCTCAGCAGCTTTGTCTCTGGTGGTTCTTGCAGCCAAAGGCCACTGTCTGCCTCATCCTCGGTGACCTCGGGGCCTGCTGGCAGCTCTAAACCCCGAGATGGCTGGAGTTGTGATCCAACCTGGCTCATTGTACACCTTGACCTGGTTCTTGGATCTGCCAGTGGATGTTGTGAACTGGCCCAGCCTGGCCCAGTCCCAGACCTAACTCACATATATGCTGGCAAGTACAGTAACTTGGCCTGGTCTGGGCTACTCTATTAGGTCTCTTCCCAATGGTAGATCTCATGCACACCAGTGGGTTGTGCCCAGTTTGACTCTTGCCCAGAAAAGAAGAATGTCTTTGTGGAGCCAGACTATACCCATTCTGGTTGTTATTCTTGGGAATTACAGCCCAGCCATATTTGGTCTGCACCCAGACATGGCTCTCACATGGTTCAGGGGGAGCTGAGACCTAGCCTAGCCCATTCTATACCCACTCTGGCTCTCAAGAGAACTAGTGGGTGCTGGAACCTGTTGCAGCCTGAAACTCCACAGATCCAGTCCATAAATGAGCAGCCATATCAGTTCAGAGTGCTGCTCCATTCTGGCTCTCTCTCTCTTGCAGTAGGAACTATAACCCAGCCGGGATATCCCCGTAGCTCCCCAGCCAGATCTGTTCCCAGTCACAGATTTTGTGTGGTCCAGCAGAGACTGCAGCTGCACAGAGTTGAGCCCGCATACAAACCCCACAGATTCTACCCCCAGATCTAATTCTCGCATGTGCTGGTTAGTGTCAGGGGCCAGACTAAAATTACCTGGACCCTGTTCTGTATCTCACTGCTGGGTACTGTGATATAACCCCATCAGGTAAGCCCCCAGTCCTAGCTTTATTGTACGCCAGTGAGTGATGTTCTCTGGTGGTCAATGCTAACTACCCCAGCCCAAGTCTCCCACATGTACTGGTGCTTTGGTCTGATCCTTAAAGGTTCCCATTTCCCCCTTGCAATCACTCAGTCTCAAACCCCCTGTTTAGCTGCCAATGCAGTGGCCTTGTCTATAGAGTCCTTCAGTAGTCATTCCCCACCTGGACATGAACCCTCAGGTCCCTGCTTATCCCAACCTGTGCCATTCGCCAGAACCCATGTAAGCTGACACCCCTAGTTCCCAGAGTGTACTGCCAGGCAGCCTGAAGGCTTCATCAAGCACCACTGGGGCCCTGGTGTTGCCAGGCCTTCCCTCCCCTGTGGAGTTATGTTACCCGGCTGCCCGCACTTGTGCTGAAGCAAAAAGCACCCAGGCCAGGGGTCTGGAACATCGCCAAGCCTCCTCTCCCCAAGGGAGTTACTCCACCCTGACAAATTTCTTTTAGCTGCCTTATAGAGTACCTTCATCTGTATTCCATACATGATAACGCAAGGAAAAATGAAAGCATGTTAGATTAGAATTGAGAGACTCACACACAAGAATAAGCATAAAAAATTATGTGAAAAATAATTTTAATATTGCAATGAAAGATCCAGTGATTTTACACAAAGGCCTGTCTAGTTTTCATTAACATTCAATGCCCTTAATATGGTAAAGATTACTAGCAAATGACCTAATTATCCTGTATAATTATCTTGAAGTCTAACTGATTTCTATAGAAACCTGTCAGTTATGAATCCTGTGGCAGCTAAATAAATTAGGAGTATCAATGCAACAAATCAAGCCACACTTCAGTTTTAATGGAATTGGGGCAGTAGGTACCAGGTTAGCATAGTGATTTGACTGAGGCGCACAGAATTTTGCCAAATAAAATGCTACAGCTTTCATTCATGGTCTATTTCTGATTGAGATAAACAAACTGCCAATTTGTAGAGTTTAAGCAAAACTTTGGCTGTTTTGGACATAAGGACAGGTGTGCATTGCTGTTATTCTTCGGGTTCACATTGTTTTGGTTACAGGAGTTGGCATGTGTTGCTCTCAGTTTGAGAAAAGCATTTCCTGTTACTGGTGTGTTGTTCATCACATGGATAAGAGTAGTTTATGTCAGTTTACAAACATGATTTGTACTGAATCCATTGCCAGTTGACTGGTATTCAGCAATAAGGTTGCTACTGATTGAGCTTCAGACACGGGTTAACTGAGGACAATTGTCAGTGATCAACTGATGTTTAACTAGTATTTACTTGTTAAAATGGCTGTTCACTTTGTAGGTTAGTGAGCATTCACCCTGTGGAAGTTAAGTAAAATAAAACATCCCATGGATCTATACTCATTTAAGGTTTTATATTGGGCAGCGTTTTAGTTTAAATACTGTTTCAAGTTTTTAGTGTTTCCAAGATTACTAAGGATTTTAACTTTTCTTAATTCTGGTTTGCTAAGTAGTAGTTTTAAAACAATTATGAGTTTTGAATGAGCTTTAGAAATTATTATCATTACTAGTTAAGCATATTTTTCTGTTATGTCTAAATTCCTGACTTTTTTTTCTAATATCGCTTTTTCCCCATATTTGTGCTTTTTTATTCACTTTATCTTTGTTAGTATCCCCAAGTATTTGCATATTTAATTACTTTTTTCTCAAAAAACTAACTTTTAGCTTTGCTGATCTACACTATTGTTATTTTGTTACCATGCCACATCTTTTTTCTGTTTTACGTTGTCATTTGAATTTTTTCTTTTTCCTTCCACTGCATTTAAGTGTATTTTGTCTTTTAGGTTTTAAACTTAGCACATTCTATTTTATGTTTTAGAATTTCTGATATATACATTAGAAATAATTTTCCCTTAAATATGGCTTATACAGCCTTATATATTTTATTCTGCAGTGCTTTTTTCATATACTTTTGACTTTAACATTTTTTCCATCTTAATGGTTATTTTTTTCTGACTTGTGAGTTACTTTGCAATGTTTTCTTTCAATTCGAAAACATAAGATAATTTTTCTGATTTTTTTATTATTCGCTTCTAAATTTACTGCTTTGAGGTCAGAACATGTGTTCTGTATCAGATCTGGAAAACAGAGCACAACTAGTAGAAGGACATTTCAGTCTCAATTTCTTCCAAAATGCGGAAGCTGCAAAAAGGCAGAACTCACTTCCCTTCTTCTGACTGATTTCTAGAGAGAAGGTCCAGTCCCCATGAGAATATAAGCTCTCAGACACCTAGGACAGAGAAGCAAATCTAAAATCACCATTTTCTTTCAAAATTACAAATAAATCAGAACTCATGTTCTACTAGAAAACTAGAACTGTATAGCATAACAAAAGCATAATGTTTACCAGTATAAAAAGATGAGACTCTGTATTAAGTCCACAGCAACAATAAAGAAGTCATAAGACAAATCAAGGGGAATACTACCTGTGAAAGATGTAATGAATGAAATTAAATATCAAATGATATAAAAATATTTCATGAGTTACTGCATGGAAAGATAACTTTTAAGAACAGTCCAGAAGGAGTTGGAAAAGGATGAGAAAATAGAAACCTGAAAGAAGAATTAAGTGCTGTATGGGAGAAACCTATGTACAAACGTCCTTAACATAATTTCCAGAAAGAAAGCAAAACAAGAAAAAAGAAGAGGAAATATTTGAGGAAATAATATGGGCACATGTATCATAGTATAAAAATCTTGAATTGGAAGGGAGATGTCATATCCAATGGATATGGATAAGGAGAATGGAGAATGGATAAGGAGAAATCTATGTGTTTATACAGTTCTGTGTCATATAAAGATATAAAATGATATCACAGACAAAAAGAACATTCCAAAATCTTAAAAAAGATAGCTTAACACATACAAAGACATGGGTATATGATTTGAACTACACCCAATCTTCTGAGCTCACAAAAATTTTTGAATTGAGGTTCTGAAGGAGTTTGAAGGTTCAGCAAAGGCGAAAGCAGGAAAGACTAAACACGTTAGGGGACTTGGGCAGCACTGTTCCATTTCCGTATCTGTAAGTAACCAACTGAGACTAAGTGTGGGCTCTTGAGATGGTTTTTCATTTGGATAAATTTGTTCCAAATATGAATGCAACTTGTGAGTTGGCCGAGTCTTTCCCATTTGTCCACAGTCCCACAACTCTCTTCCATAGCCCGTTTCACCTACCCAGTTCATGCCCTGTCATTCTCTGTCTAGACTACTCAAGCCATGTGCCAGGGAAGCTGTATAATGGCAACTAAGTTATGGAAATGAAGTCAGGGGTCTGGGTTCTAACCCAAACTCTGTAACTCACTGACTTTATGTGACATAGGGTAAATTAACCTCATCTCTACTTCAGCTTCTATATCAACAAACATGGTGCTTGATGTAATTATTTAGAATCTTGCAAAATTACATCTCATGGTCATTTCCATGGAAAGCAGCCAATTTTCACTAGTGTGATGCCATTTTGTCATATTGTTGATTAGTTTTTAGCATGTTATTATATCATATTTTAATTTTTTCATTAATAAGAATATCTAAGTATTACTTGGGATATAAACAATGCCACTATTAAAATGGCATGCCTATTTTAGGATTATTTTGATTCACATAAAAGCATAAATGCCTGATGAATGGTTCTGCAAGCTTTTCCTTTTGCCATCTATCATGAATATTTAAGAATGCAATGAGTGAGGAGATAAAATATTAAAATTTAGGAGAAAAGTAGCCTGCATTGCAACAATTTTATTTATACAGATTTGAGTATAATCTCTTAGCAAAGTTATATAAAAATCCTCTTTTATCACCACCATCAATCATGGAAATAATTCTGGCCTTTCTCATCTTTTTGTGTGTATAGACATAATAATATGAAATTGTCTTTGTAAACTAATGATAGCTGAGAGTGAACAATCGCATATGGCTCAATGTAACTTCATTCTTTTCATATTTTTGTAAATTACTGGTTCTGACAATTCACACAAAATACAAAAATGTGTAAGAATAAAACTGACATCTTATGATTGTATTATTGTTTCTAGTCCTGTCTATATTCTTGTGAAATGGTGGTTCTTCTGCTTTTTACTTTGCAAATGTTATGCCTAGTGCGTATTATAAAGTCAAATGAAAGTATGTTATTGAAAGAAACAAAGGAAAAAAGGATGAGGATTGAGGGAGGCAGGGTGAGAAGGAAGGGCTTCTTAGGAAGGGGTGGATCTGTCAACTGTATTTTCATGTAAATGAAAATGAAAAAAGCTAAACATACTATCCTGTTCTAATTTAATGCCATTTGAATTTTTAGCAGTAAAATTTCTTAGGGAACAAACTTTTAAGCTAATATAAATGATATTCTGAGACTTACAATCATTTAGCTTTTTTCTCAATAATTCACTTTTGGATTCGGTTTTCTTTTATTATATGTACTTCCTAGTAAAACTGACTAAGTGTTTTTTGAAGTCCTAATAATCCTATAGTCAAGAAAACACACTTGTGTTTTTAACTGGTTATTGAAGAATGCTGATGTCTGTTCACTACTCCAGCAATATGTGATCATCATTTTCCACAGTCATAATCCTTGATCTTTTTCTATTTACCATTTTGGCATTTAAAGTAAATGATAGTTACTGTTTTACTATTTATGTACTGTTTGCTGTTAGTGACATTATGCATCTGTATTTGCTCTTTGAATTGAATTCCCTACAAATTATATATATCAAATATGTTCTCATCCCTAAAAAATCCCAGAGTTTCAAATATGAACATTCCCTGAATTTTTCAAGTTGCCATCTGTGAAAAGGAAGGTCTCCTCTATGTAATATCATTACTTTTACAGATGGTTTAAGTTGAATGCTTGGCAAATGCGTACTCCAACCCTCACTTTCTTTCTCTTCAAATGAGAACAGTGATAACTGAAGTCAGTCATGGTTTGAGATCTTGAATGCAGTTCCCCAAGATGATTTATTTCACTTTAAAATGATCTATTTTTTCTGGAGCAGACTATAATTCTTGATCTTCATACAAACCCTGTGTTGACTTTGAAATGATATTCATTAACATTTTAATGATTCTCCTGCAATTTCAGAGATGTGACATGAACTTTCTTATCAAACTACTTACCCAGGTGTATCTGAAACACGGCTGGTGTAGTAAGTAAACTTGCTTTCTCCCAAGTACATCCTCTGCTGTGCAAAAATGGAGGTAGAAAGTTCACAGATTGTGTACCTGGGTCCAGGTTGGGTGGTAGGTCTGTGTCTGTGGAGTGAGAGTGACCTTTAGTGGCCACTTGGAGTAATCACAAAGGGAAGTAGTGTGTCTGTAGGGAATGGATGGACAACTCTATCTGTATTTTCATTTTGAACCTCAGAGCTGAGCAGTAAAGGAGAAACTACCTTATAGCACTACATCCTATCTTGGAAGAGAGACCCTCTGCCATCTAGAATCAGTCACTAATTACTGAAATGAACACACAGAGAACATACAGGCTTTTCCTTTTGTTGAGAGGTATCAGTGCCTACCACTGCAACTGTACCCCAAAACATAGAGAACCTCTTTAAAGCTAAGACATTTCATTCGTTTTATAATCAATGTACTGCTTCAATGAAGACTTGTTTTTTTCTGCAGTCTGTCAAAATCATGTTCCAGTATTTCTTGCCTAATGAAAGCTTCCAGCGGTATAAATAATCTGTAGATTTGTACAAACACTTTTCAAAGCATTGTGACATGATTTCTGTTTAAACTACTTAAGAACATCTTTTTAATGAAATATATTCCTGTGTATGATGTGAGGTTTTCACATGAAGAAAAGTTAATAATGAGTAAACAAAAAGAACTGGAGTTTCTGCATCAGCATTTTAGACCGGCCCAATCTCAAAATTCTTAAGATAGACAAAAGATGGTCAAATGGAAAGATCTCACATTGAGCACTGGGAAACCCATATTACTTTTTGTCAGTCTTTGTTGAGGCTCTAGTGTATCAGATCAGCATATTAAATATAGAAGTAACTAATTGAAAATTTTTGTAAAAGAGTACAAATGAGTAATATAATGATTTTCAGGTAATTGCAACATAAGTGGTGAATAGACCAATACAATTTATTTTAGACATTTCCTTTGAAATATACATATATATAAGAGGGAACTTCAAAATGTACATGTAAGTGCATACTATGAAAGAATGTAGCATTTAATTGTTTTTCATGAGTTTTTGAAATTGTATATTAGAAATTATACTTAGAAATTTTCATCATGATCTTTAAAAAATAAGAAATCAAAAAGATAAAAATCAAGTATATAATATGTATGAAAGCAACATGAAATTTCAAACTGTTAAATATTTACATAATTCTAAATGTAACAAACCAGCTACACATTTTTATGCAAGGTAATTTATAAATTATCCTCTAGTATTGCTCAAAAAATTGTTAATAAAATCCAAATAACAAATAACAGAAGGATTTTTGTTCTTTGCTCATATATGATAAATTTAGCATATAACAGAAAAATATAGGGAATATAAATTCCAGATCATGAAAACAAAAGTGTATGCTCTATAATAAAACATACACAATAACAAAAACCATGAAGTATATAACATTTGACAGAATGTATATTATAAAAATTTGGACTTTTTAAAAGTAAACGTTTTCCAGGGCCAGTGTGGTGGTACAGCAGCTAATCCTCTACTCTGTGATGCCAATATTGCATATGGGCACTGGTTCGTGTGTCAGCTACTCCACTTTGGTCCAGCTCTTTGCTTAAGGGTATGGTTCAAGACCCTTGTACCTCTGTGGGAGACCCTGAAGAAGCTCACAATGCCCTGCTTTTCGATCAGCTTAGCAGTAGCTGTGGAGATCATCTGGGGAGTAAACCAGCCTTTCAATAAAAGGTATTAAAGAGTAAACATTTCAAGGAGTAATAACTAGCTCAATGAAATAAGAAGAAAGGGAATTAAAATATTATGAAAAATAACTTGCTGTTAAGAATTACATTCCATTATAATCTGTGATTATTTCCAAACTTTATAAGTGAAATTGGCATCTTTCTGCTTGATTATTTTCTATAGCTCTTGCTTCGTTTTTTATGAACCATGGTCAAACCTGGTGAAATCTTTATTTAGTGGATCATTGTATCTTTTATTTCAAAATTATGAAAAGTAAGCAAAAAAACACAAAAGGAGGAAGGGTGAAAGGGAAAATGGGGACATCATTGTATTTTCAAATTATATTAATGAACCACATTAAATCTTAATATCCCATTTTAAAATTAAAAATAAGATGATAACCATTCAGACAGGGTGTAGGTTTTGATTTGAACTTCCTTGTGGCTATTGATGCTGAGGGTTTTTTCATATATTTATTGGCTGTTTGAATTTTTTACAACTATCTATTGAAGTCTTTTGCCAATTGTTTACTGGATTGTATGTTTCAATACTTTATTGGAAAAGTAGATTGCAAATATTTTTTTTCCCATTCTGTTGGCTGCCTCTTCTCTTTCTTCACACTTTGCTTTGATTGCAGCAGCCTCTTCTCCATATAAGAACAAAACACTAATACATGCATTTGACTGGCTCTAATGATGTCCTTCCTTAGTATGCTCTATTTTGCCATTCAAATAATATTTCTCTGCCCATGTACCAAGGTTATTTTAGTCCCATTTGTTCAGTTTTGCTTTTGCTGCCTGTACTTGAGGGTCTTATTCAAGACGTCATTTTCTACACGAGTCTTAAAGTGTTTTCTCTACATTTTCTTGCAACCACTTCATAGTCTCAGATCTTAAATTTAGTCTTTGGCTAATCTTAAATTGATTGCTGTATATGATGAGAGGCAGTAATCTAATTCACTCTTTCACATAACATTCATCCCGTTTTGCCAGTACCATTTATTAAATAGATTATTATTTCTCTTGTAAAGTCTATGTGCTTTTGCTAAAAATCAGTGAGCTAGGGCCTGTCATGGAGGCCTAGCTGCTAAAGTCCTCGCCTTGAATCCGCCAGGATCCTATATGGGCAGTTATAATCCCGGCAGCTCCACTTCCCATCTAACTCCCCGCTTGTGGCCTGGGAAAGCACTCAAGGATGACCCAAAGTCTTGGGACCCTGCACCTGCATGAGAGACAAAGAAGAGCTCTTGGCACCTGGCTTCAGATTGGCACAGCTCTGGCCATTACATTTACTGAGGAGTGAATCATTAGATGGAAGATTTTCCTCGCTGTCTCTCCTCCTCTCTATATATATCTGATTTTGCATTAAAAAAAATCTTTAAAAATCAGTTGGTTATATGAGTATAGATTAACATCTGGATTTTCTATTCTATTCCACTGATCTATGTATGGACTTTATGTCAGTGCCGTGCTGGTCTGATTACTATGATTTTGTAATGTGCTTTGAAGTTAGGTACTGTGATGTCACCAGCTCAGTTTTTTTAAAATGTAACCATGGCATATTTTCCATAAAAAAAAGCCAGAGTCATTTTAGTTTAGTATGTCAATTAACTTTATGGTAAGGCATATAAGAACAAAACAGTACTGTACGCGTTTGACTGACTCTAATGATGTTCTTCCTTATTATGTTACATTTTGTGATTCAAATAATATTTATCTTCCCATGTATCAAGGTGACTTTATTCATCAATCCTGAATTAGTTTGATACTAAAGAATACTGGTGAAATAAAACTATACATATTGATTTTTGTTGAAATATGCAATTTTTATTACAACAAACAGTCACACGAAAATTACTTCCATAAAACTTCAAGCCATGATTTATAAAGCAAAAAATTTTTTGATGATAAATTACTTTTATGCAAGGTAACGAATGATTCACAAGTCAATAATTATAACTGAAATAAATTATATTGGTTTGTATCATTAGCTGTTACAGATGTTACAGATAATCATTTAGAAATACCTTATAATTATTAGGCATTTGGTAATTCTATGAATTCATATTTGATAACTTGGATATATTCAGCTAAAATGTACTTAAATGCCACTTCTAGCATGGATTTTTGTTTTTCAAAGTGACATAGATCCCTATCACCTTAATTAAGAGACAACATGCCAGAGACTATGGGCAGCAGATCCGAAGGAAGTGGTGGGAGTATTGGTTGGCACAGAATCTCTTAAACCACACTGACTCTGGTTGGGACAGGAGCCAAATCAAGGGAAGAGTTCTGGAGAGTTGCAGTGGCACAGGGACACACTTCTTTCTCCCATTCTCTTTGCCCAGATGAGCAGGAAGAAGCCACTGCTTTGAAGGCAATCTTGACCTGTCTGGAATGACTGTTGGTATAAGACAAGTAAAGGTTGCATGGCTGTAGTGACTATGTATGTATGTTCCTGACTCTGCACAGGCACATACAAGTATAAAATTCTGTGGAAAGGATATATCCATGTCCCTCACTATTCTCAGGACTGGTAGCTTGGAAGTGGGTGGTATGGGAGATTGCCCTTGGATCTCCACCTGCTTAGCCCATGTGGGAGACCACAGGCAGAGGGCACATCATGTCCCCAGAAGAACCCCCGACAATGGTCTTAGAAAATGGAAACCTCAACCTGGTCTCTTCTCTGGGCATGCGGCAAGAGTGATGGGATGCTCCCCAGTCTCTCTTTTCTGTCTTAGGAGAAACTGTGCTAGGACTTCCCTGGTAAACAATTCAAGAAAATGAGTGAGGATGGCAGCAAAATGTATTAAAGTTTTGACTTTGCCAAAGTAGTGCCAACAGAGGAAGTTCATAGCAATTGCCACTTATATCAAGGATTCAGAAAGACATCATATAAATGATTTATCAGTGCATCTCAAAGATCTAGAAAAACCAATACTCAAAATAGTAGAAATAATTAAAAATTAAAAAGAAATAAAATCAAAACAAAAAAATAAATAAGATCAGCAAATTGAAGACCTTGCTTTTGAAAAAAATAAACAATTGTGATACCATATGGTGAGCTAGCAAGGAGAACAGGGAAGATCAAAATCATGATGAAAACAAAAACATAACAATGGACACAGACATACAAAGGAACATCTGGATGGATAAATAAGAAATAATATGTATGCATATATATATATTAGAATGTACAAAGTAACAATATATTTCCATACTTTACAAGAGTATTGCGTTAGTCAACTCTTTGTTACTTCAAAATATCTCAGAGAATCAACTGAATGGAGAAAAGCCATTGCTGCAGTTTGTTGTTTGAAAGTCTACAAGCCGGGGTGGCTTCTTTAGTCTTGTTTCTGGCTACTGCATGGAGCTTGTGTGGAGGAATGGCTGAATAGCAAGACCAAATGCAGTCCTCCTCTACCCACTATGTGGCTTCTTTTTATACCATCATGATTGGATCATGGGTGTCTACATCAGAAACTTAATCCAGTTTAATGACTAGTCAAAGGATTTCTGATTGCATGTCACAACTGGATCAAACCTCCTTAAACCCATAAACTATTCACATTAAGCCATCCAATGTTTTAATATAAGACTGTGAGGTTCAATTTCTGTATCAGTTTGGGGAGTCAAGTCTTGTTTAATCTATAACAAGTAATTTTAGGAAAAATATTATTAATAAGCATTTGGAGATCTGCCTATGATGGTGGGATACAGAGCAATAATAAATAATTCCGTAGAAAACTATGGGCTAAAAACAATGTTGCAGGAAGCAAGGAGCGTGAGTAGCTCAAAGCTGTGCCCTTGATATCTAGGGGGAAAAGTCTTTGTATAACCAGGGAAGATTTCCATAAAGTGAAATTTTTTATTATGAATGTCTCTTGTTAGGTACTTCAGTTTGAAGATCTCTAAGAGGATCCTATCAACAAAGAATAAAGAAAGGCATCACAAGAGGACCTTCCTCCCTTATTCGTGATGTGTCACTATCTGGGTTGGTGTCCGACTGAGAATGTTAGTACTGCTCTTATTCAAGGCTACAATGCTTTAGGACTTTCTTATGGTTATGCCATTCCAGTGGTCAGCTTTGTGCACTCCATTTCTAACTTCCATGTCCATTTTTCTACGTAATTATCAGCTGATTGGGAGAATCATTTTTAAAAATACAATGAATTTTTAAAATTTATTTACTAATTACATTGTATTATGTGACACAATTTTATAGGTACTGGCATTCCCCCCCCTCCCCTAACCCTCTCCCCATGGTGGATTCCTCCACCTTGTTGCATAACCACACTTCAAGTTCAGTTGAGATTGCCTCATTGCAAGCACATACCCAGGGTAGAGTCCAGCATCTTATTGTCCAGTCAAGTTCAACGGCTTCTTAGGGAGACCTTCTCTGGTCTGAAGGTAGAGCTAGCAGAGTATCATCCCGATCAATTAAAAGCTCCAACATAACATCAACAGTTTAGGTGCAGAACATTTTTTTTGGAGGGGTGTGCAGAAAAATCCCCAATACCCCAGTGAGGAGTAACTAATCTTTGTGTCCCACCTAGTGAGGTATGAGTAAATCCACGCTGGCCATTTCCTGTCTGATTCAAAGCTTACATTGTTGTTGTCTATCTATTCTAGGTTTTTATTTGTATGTGTGTTTGCTTTTGAGGGGTTTCCAGAGTGATCCCGATGGTCATTGTGAGAGAGGGTGGGGATCCAGAGCCTCAATCATGCAAGGACCAGAGAAAGCTCTCCTCCCTGGTCCCGAAGGAAGTTTATTATTCTTCTGTTTCTGTGAACCGCTCAGGGCTCCTGGTTTTCATTCCGATGATGCTGGTTCCTGCACGGCAGTGTTTGGACTTCTTCCATCCCCTGTGGAAGCTCCAGATGGGGGTGGGTGGCCTCAGAGTTCTCGGCCTCCGAAGGCACTCCAATTCCCTGTGGTCTCCTTGGCAGTTGGGATGTAGTCCTTGCTGCTTGTATTGATAGTCCATGGTGAGGATCTGGAAGTCTTCAGGGTTGGGATACAAGCCTCCTCCTGTCCCCCTGGTCCACTCTGGAGTACCCCCCTGCTCCATGCACACGACGTCCTGTTAAGAGGCTGTCAGGATTGCTCCCGATTCCCCCCTTATGCCTTTGTGGCTTTACTGTTGTCTAGTGTCAACTCGAGTCTGTTGTCTATTAGTTACCAGATTTGATCGTCATAGGCTATATTTCACGTCTTCCTCACACTTTTTAGGGATATGGAAGATTTCTCCATTTTCCCTCCCCATTACGGAGTAACATAAGGTATTAAGAGTGTTTTAGGTTTTACAGTTTTTGATGTAGATCATAAGCAGTCTGACATTAATTGTTGATTTATAGATTACATCGCATTATCTTATTGCTTCAGCATGGGGCTGCCTAAGCAGCAAATAAAAATCCAAGATCCCAGAGCTCCCCAGCCAGGCAGCCAGCAGGTGGAGCCTGGCACAAAATGGCGCACTGGCCCTCAGGGAGCAGCTCACCACGTGCACGTGGTAGCTGCTGTGTTTCTCCAGGCATGAGATGCTCCAGGTCCCCCCCCACCCCGCGCAGCCTGGTGGCTGCCAGAAGTCCAACCCCCCAGGCCCTGGTCCCGCCCCTTCCAGGTTTTCTCCTCAGCTCCAGCGTGGCGAGCAGTAGGAGGGCCTGAACCTGCTTAACCAAGCCCGGAGACATACCCTAGGGGGCAGCCCACGGAACCTAGGCAGGTTGGGGGGCAGCTCACCACGTGCACGTGGTAGCGCCATGTGTATCCAGGCATGAGACCAATACAATAAATTTTTACACATTTTGCCATTGTGGGAGCATCGTAGAATGCACTTACAGAAAGATGGCTCTGTCATGGGGCAATGTAACAGAGCACTTTCATTATGCATCCCTGTTTGACTTTAACAGAAATGTCGTTATGTTGCAAATGCTTTTATTTTCAAATAGTCAACTTTAAGTTATTGTTTTTTATCATTATTATTATTATTTCTGTGAAACCTGCACCAAGTAGAGCAACCACAGAGTTTTGGATGGGATCATTATAGTGGAAGTCATTACAGTGGAAAATGCAAAGGAAGTTAAGAGCTGAAGGCTATGGTTTCCCTGAACCAGCAGCTTGATGATCCCGAGGGTAGACTGAAGCATGACAGAACAATAGGGCCCACTCCCTTATTTGGGAAGTACTCCAAAGATCTAAATGGGGTTTCATGCCACTATGATTTCTTGCTCCAGTAACTTTCCTGGAATCCAGACTGATAATCAAGAATAAATTCTTAGCATTATCCAACTGGGGAAGCACTAGACCTTCTCAGGAGAAGACAGACTATGCCATGGGACCTGCAAGACCTGGATAATATGTATGCCCATGAGTGGATTTTGGGACTGCTGAAGTGAGTGTGAGTAGATCATAAAACTAAAAGCTGCGGATTTGCTTGGTAAATGTCTTTTATCCCTAAGATTAAGAGTGTAACATTTTGGGGGCCCGGCGGCGTGGCCTAGCGGCTAAAGTCCTCGCCTTGAATGCCCCGGGATCCCATATGAGCGCTGGTTCTAATCCCGGCAGCTCCACTTCCCATCCAGCTCCCTGCTTGTGGCCTGGGAAAGCAGTTGAGGACAGCCCAATGCTTTGGGACCCTGCACCCGCATGGGAGACCCGGAAGAGGTTCCTGGTTCCCGGCTTCGGATAGGCACAGTTGCGGCTCACTTGGGGAGTGAATCATCGGATGGAAGATCTTCCTCTCTGTCTCTCCTCCTCTCTGTATATCTGACTTTGTAATAAAATAAATAAATCTTTTTAAAAAAAAGAATGTAACATTTTGGCAAGGAGCTCAAGAGATAAAAATCTTCCTATTAGTGTCCTAATATATTTGCAATAGGATGACTCCAGGAAGTCACTGGAAAAAAAAAAGGAAAAAAAACCTGGAGAGATGGTTCTCATTCAGCAAAGAAGAAATTTCAAAATCATCATGGCAAACCATGCAAGGAACGATGAGAGACCTCAAAGCAGTTGCTACGTGGGAAGATGTCTACCATGTTGTCCTGAAGCATCTGCCAGCTGAGTGTATGTTCCAGATGTCATGGAGGAACCTTCACTTATCTAGTTAGCTTTGATCTCATTGGGGGGAGGGTTTGGGGTTGGTTCTTTACGACTGTCAGTAGTAGTAGAAAGTACGGAAGACTGTGTACCTTAGTAAAAAGTGGATAAGCAGGAGTCTGACTGCCATTAGGAACAAGAAGAGTGAAAGTACCCGAGGTCACCAAGGTTACACTAGCACATGAGGGGACTAACCTGCTGGTATTCGAAATTCAAAGAGCTGAAGAACAGAGACAGAAGGGAGAGGTAATCCTTCCCAAAGAAACTCGTAGAATGTTGTCCCTTTTCCAGATATGGACTAGTTTTTGGACACAAAACCTACCCATTAACAGAGAGGTCAGTTATTCATGAGGAATGGTCCTGTGACATCACGGAAGATTCATCTGATGGTGATTTCTGTAGTCCTTCTACAGAGGGACTTATGGTCATTTACTGGAGTAATTGCATAGGCCATAACTGAAATATTTGCCAGGATACACCTCAAATCTGGACTATTGAGTTAACTTTTGGAAGTTGTGGTTTCCCAAAACTGCAATTGTTATAGATGCCTACAGATTTTGGAAGAATCCTTTCATTGTTTCTTTACCTGGACAGTTAGAGCATTTGCAATAGAAGAGATGAAGGTTAAGTCCTGGAATACTCCCTCTTTATTCACTAAGAGAACAAATAACAACAACATTTCATTTCAGGGGAGAATGGGAGAAAGTAACTTTAAAAATTTTGAAGATATGGGCCCGGTGCAGTCGCATAGTGGCTACAGTCCTCACCTTTCATGCACCAGGATGTGCTCTGGTTCATGTCCAGGGGGTCCTGCTTCCCATTGAGCTCCCTGGGAAGCCTGGGAAAGCAGGTGAAGACGTTCCAAAGCCTTGGTACCCTGCACCCATGTGGGAGACCTGTAAGAAGCTCCTGGCTCCTGGCTTTGAATCAGCTCAGCCCTGACTGTTGTGGGCACTTGCAGAGTGAATCAGTGGACAGAAGATCTTTCTCTTTGTCTCTCCTCCTCTCTGTATGTCTGCCTTTCCAATAGAAATAAATGTCTTTTAAAAAAATTTAAAAATACAGGATTTAAAACTTATCCACAAGAGTACAATCCAGATGGTAAATTTCATTGTGTGCCATATTTAGTTGATTTAAACAAAATAAAACAAAAATAATTCCATATACTTTTGTCAACTTGTTTAAAAAACAGGTATCTGCTTCTAATGTATTATATTCAACTATTCTCTAGTAAAATTTTGACTTTTTGAAATGTGCTTTGAAAATCCTCATTTTTCCAGTAGTAAGTTAACAATCTGAAGAAGCAGTAAATTAACAATCTGAAAGAGGACATCCCCCATGTTTTAAAAAATTAAAGTGATATAGAAGTCTAAATTTCAGGAAGATACTTGATTTAATAATATTAATCTTAGGAAAATATCCTCCGGTAGCCACAACTGTAAGAAAAGGAACAAGCCCCAGCCAGGTTCAGGATTCAGTTGTGGACTCTAACTTATGGTTGTAACAGCACATGGGGATGGATATATGCAGACTAGCAGTATTAGTAAGATCATTATTGATTGCTGGTGACTAAATCATAAGGTAATAAATATATCAGTGACTTCATCCATTATCCACATTAAATTCTGCTAAGTTTAATGTAATGTCTTGCATACTAGAAATTGGTTTTGAAAATATACATAAACTTGGTAGCAAAAAGATGTGTTTCAAAAACTTTCAATACTTTTTTTCCTTCAGTGTAAGGAGTATTTCTTTCCTAATATTTGTTTTAAATTTTATATAGATTAATTATATTAATGGACATCGCAGTCATGTCTTTACATGCTCTGGTAAGTATTTTGGCTGTATGAATGAACTGAGAAAATATCAATCTGTAGCCTTTGAGTACTAATGGTAATTCAAATAAAAGCCCTGTCCTATATAGTACACATAGGGCCTTTATTCGTTTTACTGAAAACACAGTCGGTTTTCAAGTTTCCTATATTAGTCCTATGTATCTCAGTATTGTATCTGTAATTTGACTATAGTTGTAACATAACAATGTCATTGTAGGACTTGAATTTTTTAAAGTAGTGACACCATAATCTCTTTCAATGTAAGAATTTAAACCATAATATATGTGCAACCCCATCTTGTCAACAGTATCTTTTAGGTAATTGTGACCGAACTTATAAGGAGTTACAATTAAGTTTTGTCTATAATATCCTCCTATATAAACTACTATTCATTTTATTTCACAGGCTTAATTTTCATCTTAGTTTGTGTTATACATGTAAAGATGAAAGCTAATTGTATGTTTTTAGTTTTCCTTCCTAATATGCTTTCATAGTATTGTAAGCTTATAAATATAGTATTTGTCCCTCTGGTTTCTTTCCCATATTTTCATACATTTTAACACAGATCACAATTCAGATTTACTGTGTTTGCAGTGTTCTTTGATGATTGTTCCTTTCTATTAATAAAATGCTAGTTTCTCTTTATTTCTGTGATTTTCTCTGCGTTAATTTCTAAATATTAGGATTAGACAAAAGTATTTCTTTCTCATTGGCTTTGGGCATGAAAGAGCTCCAACATGTCAATGGAAGGCAGCTTTTACACCCCAACCAGTTGCTCTCAAGGGTTTTTTCACAGACATTCTAGCAAAATGCCGTTGTTATTGAGAAACCTACGGACTTTTGAGTACTCAGGTAAGTCCATCATGTTTGTTGTCATCACAGTTCACCAGTTTGAACTCCACAAATGGTAGATTTATAAGCTGCCTCAACGAAGGGAACAAGTTGAAACTTCATTTCCACAGTTAATGCAACCAGAGGTTATGTTTGGTTAGAAAACTGACATCTTTCCAGATTATACACTCTCACCTGTGCCGGGCCAAAGCGCAGAGACCCCAAACCACCCGGTCCATGGTCGTCTCATTTCTGGGCTACAACTGTTATTGTAGGAACTGGATTTGTCAAGAAATGGCCTTTGGTTCAGTCAGGAACTATTGTGGCACCTTGTGCAATAATTCGCAAACAGTGGCTTGACAGAAGTGATATGTAAAAAATATATATATATCCCAAGTCTTGATTTCTCTACATTGTTACAGTGAATGTTTGACTGGGCTTACATCCAAAAACAACACAAGAAGTGTATCTGAGAGGTAGGTGAGGTTGGGATAACATACTTGGCAGCTAAAGGTGGCCTCATGGAAGGCAATAAGAAGCCTCATCTCTGGTCTTTGCCTCAGGCACATTTGGGTTCAAATCCCAGCCTATCAATTTAGCAAATGACCTTGTGCAAAACATGACCTTCTTTAAAACTCAGTGTTTTCATGTGTGAAATGCAAAAAATAATGGTGCCTGCATCCAGTGTATGGATGGTTCAAAGAAGTTCTTCATAAAGTATTTATTGCATGGACAAGTTTATGTATAAGATACACTTATATATATCAACAAAGTCCCTTACGGATGTTTAACATCATTGAACTGTTGTTGTTATCTAAAAGTTTTAAAAACATTTGGTTTTATTTATTTATTTCTGAGCAGAGATACTGATAAAGACTGAAAAAACAGGACCCCCATTGGACAGTTCGCTCCCTACATGCCTGCAATAGCTGAAGTCCAGTGAGGTTAAATCTAGGAGTTAGAGACACAACCCAATGTCTTCCAAGTGGATGGCAGAGAAGCCATTACTTAAGACATAACATGCTTCCCCTTCCCCCACAGTGTCACATTAACAAGAATCTAGAATCAGGAGCAGAGATAAAATGAAATGTGGAAGTCCCAACTGGCAGTTTGACCTTGTTTTGGTTATTGACACAATGTTTTTGTTATTACTGGAAGTTTCCTTTTGTTTTCAGTTTATTTGGCCTCAGAACCAAATAGCCAAGTAGAGTGCAGTTGTTGTTTTAGGCAGTGACAGAGATGCACAGTAAAATAACTACCATGACCTTACTGTAGGGATGCTGTCCAAAGAGTCTGTTTTCTTGGCCCTTTCAGAAGATATGTTTCAAGATCAAAATGACAAGGGAAACAAACTCCATTGATCTCCCTCTTGAAAACTGGAGAATGGGGACTGCTCCTTTCAACTTGGGGTTTTTCTGAAGGATGTTTTGAAATTGGATGTAAATAGTCTCTGTACTGTCACCCTGTGTCTTGCACAGGACAGATTGCAGTATGACTTCAAATTTGCATGGGTTACCTTGGAGGAGGCCATACAAATATGATCATTTATAGTTGTTAAAATATTGAATATATTTAACTGTTTAAAGTTCATTTAATACTTTCATAAAACCTGAGGTGACATTTTTTCGAGGCAGGCATCCAATCAAATCTAAATCAAGGTGTTAGAAATCCTAAGCTGACGTCTTAGGAGATTCACGTGGCAAATTCCAAAGCTCTTTGAGACCATAGGAGAAAGAGACAGAGTTTAGATTCTTTCAGTGATGAAAGGAAAAAGTGACAACATTAGAATAATTATGAAAGTAATAATAATAGCACGATAGTACTTTCATAAGACATTTGAGCAATGAAAGATTTAAATTTCTGATTTATGGAAATATTACAAGGCAAAATAAACTATATTTCTTTATTTATTTTTAACATGCATTTATTTTTATTGGAAAGGCAGATTACATTTATGGGGAAGGAGAGACAGAGAAAAAGATCTTCCATTTGCTGGTTCACTCCCCAAATGACCGCAAGAACTAGGCTGACCAGAGGGCAGGAGCCAGGAGTTTCTATCGGGCCTCTCATTTGGGAGCAAGGTTTTGGGAAGTCCTGTACTTCTTTCCCAGGCTGTAAGCAGGAAGCTGGATGGGATATGAGCAGTGCCTATTGGGGATCCAAGTGCTTGCACAGTGAGGATGTAGCTGGGCCCAAAAATGTTTATTTAGAAATCTTAATGATTAATGGCAAAGTATCTTTCTGATTTATTCTGCTATATTTGAAAGACACTGTTAGAGGCCAGTAGCACTGACAACCCATGGACACTGGTTCACCTCATGGCTATACCACTTCTGATCCAGTTCCCAGCTTATGGCCTGGAAAAGCAGCAGAGCATGGCACAAGTCCTTGGGTCCCTCACCCACCTGGAAGAAACTTCTGGCTCCTGGCTTCAGATTGCCCCAGATCTGGGCTTGTGAAATAACCAAAGGAATATATTTTTCTATTTCTCAGTCTCTTTCTCTCTCTTCTCTCTATAAGTCTGCCTTTTTTGTTGTTTTGTTTGTTTGATTTTTCAGAAGAAAGACACAGGTAATCCAGAATCTTCCTGGCTTAGTCCTTGGGACTCCATTGGCATTCAATGTTGCAAGTAGTGGAGGCAAAAACTGAGATGGTGTCACTTGTTTAACTCACCTTGTAAGATTATTAACAAGTTAAAATTCAGTCCAAAGACTGAATTGTGTTAGTCGCTGGAATCCCTAGATATACTCTTGAAAATACCTACACATACATACAAACTGCTGCTACTAGCTTTGAGCTTCATCCATCTTCCTGCACTCTTCTCTCCTCTAACAACCACTTGTGGTACTGGAGAAATGATTCGATTGAAAGTACTGGACTGTAGCTCGGGAACTTACTGACTCTGTTCTTATTTCTCCATCTTTGGCAGTCTATCAGATAACACATTATATGAAGCACACACAGCTACCTCTGCTTAATATTTCTAAAACTCCATGCCTTCTTCTTTCACACAAACATTTATTCAAACATGGTACAGAAGATTCTTGTTTCTGTCTTTAGACTTCCTTATCAAAAGAGAACAACATACTGATCATTTGGAAAATGTGTTGATAAAAATGGGAAAAACATTTTCATAAATGTTTGGTATTAGCTACATGGTGATTACTAGCATATTTGAAAAATACATACACACAGTATATATGCACATTAGCATAGAAGTAATTATCAGCCTTCTAATTTTCAACTAAACTTGGTGTTAAAGAAATAAGAGTCAGTACACATCAAACAGGAATCAAATTTATGACACACAAGTAAGCTTTTACAATAGAACGTGAAGGAAACCTATGTGCTGGAGGCACTTGACTGTGCTATAGGGACTGGCATACTTAGAATGGATGGATTAAACTAATGATTAGGGTCCAGCGCAGTAACCTAGCTGCTAAAGTCCTCTTCTTGCACATGCCAAGATCCCATATGGATACCATTTCTAATCCCAGTGGCCTCACTTCCCAGTCAACTCCCTGCTTATAGCCTAGGAAAGCAGACGAGGACAGCCCAAAGCCTTGGGACCCTGTACCTGTGCGGAAGACCCAGAAGAAACTCCTGGCTCCTGGTTCCTGGTTTGGATTGGTTCAGCTCCAGCCATTGAGGCTGCTTGGGGAGTAAATCATCAGATGGAAGAACTTCCTATCTGTCTCTCCTCCTCTCTATAATCTGCCTTTCCAATAAAAATAAAATAAATATTTAAAAAACCCATATATGATTAGGAAGTATACTGAAAGCATGACATTGAAAAAATTAAGGGTCTGGCACAATAGCTTAGTGACTAAATCCTCATCTTGCATGTCCAGGATCCCATATGGGTACCAGGTCATGTCCCTGCTGCCTTTTCTCATCCTGCTCCTTGTTTGTGGCCTGGTAAAGTAGTAGAGGATAGTCCAAACTCTTGGTAACCTGCATTCACATGGGAGACTGGAAGGAGCTTCTGGCTTCTGGCTTTGGATCCACTCAGCTCCAGCTGTTGTGGCCACTTGAGGAACCAGTGGATGAAGATCTTTCTCTCTGTCTTTCCTTCTTTCTGTATATCTGCCTTGCCAATAAAAATAAATATTAAAAAAAGAAAAAGCTAAATTAATAAAGGGAAGAACAGGAATGAGTGAGTGCAGAGTGGTACCATTATGTTATTAAAGCTGCATATATTTACATACGAAATCTTTTTGTCTATCATAAATATATTAAATAATTAATTTAAAAAGATGTATATAAGAAATGTTTGATAAGCTTGAAAGTAAAATGTCTTGAAATTGGTCAACTTTTTTTTCATTTTATGAGAACATAGTTACAAAAGAAAGAGCCATATAAAAACTTGAGAACTTTAGACAAATAGTAGCAGCGACAAGATCCTTGGTCCCAGAAATACTACGGATTTCTGCTGGAGCCCCTCAGGAAAAAGAAATCAGTTCTTCTGTTTATAGTGAATTCATGTGTGGAACAAAATAGTGTTCCTTGTGAACGTTTCCCTTCAGTGCGGTTCACAAATAAATATTCTCCTTCTGCACTTACTGTCTAAGATCGTAGATTGCGTTTATAAATAGCGTCCGTGTTATCTGAAGATTCCCCTCCGAACATGTCATGTTAGTTGTAAATCATGAAAAAATAGAAAGAACATCTTTGGCACTTTGGCTTATAGAGCACATTTTAGAAAAGAACAAAACACTCAATAGACATATTACTTTTATGCTGAAAGCACAGATTTAGGAAAAGTATAATATTTAGAAGCATAAAAACATAATTTCTTATGTATTTAGCTTGCATATGACATGCTAACTGAATTCTGAAAAGTGGTCTTTATTGAGATGTTCATTTCAGGAACTCATTCATTTCTTTGACAGAGGTTTATGAACACCTGGTGTATACTTGGTAAGATTCTTGGTTCCGGGAGTGAAATGGGAATCTGTTTCTCTCATAGCACGTACAGTATAATGGAGGAAACAGACAACAAAAACAAGTAGATTTTAAAATGTGTGGTGATCAGTGTTACCCAGAAGAGCAAATTAGCCTCAGGGAACTGAGTGATGCTGGTAGAGGCTGCTTCAGCAGGGTGGGGCATCAAGCTCTGGATATACAGGAGGGCACATTCTGTAAAGGCCTGTGTGAAGAGAAGAAGGGAACCACATGAAGGTCTCACAGAAATACTGTCCACTTAAGAGAGGAAAAACAATTTCAAATACACAAAATGGGGGAGAGTGAAGCGGGCACATTTGGCAAAGAACTCAATGTGGTTGTGCTAAGTCAAAGGGGCATGCTGGAAAATGAATAGGGTCCTACAGTCTGTGAGATGCTAACTCTACCTTGTTTCATATGAGATGGAAAACTCTTGCATGGTTTGAAAAAAGTGAGTGACAGGATCTGAAATTCAAGTGTCTCTTTCTTCTAGTAGTTCCCATTATGCGTATTTTCCACTTTCATAAGTTTTCCATAATTCTTAAATATTTAGTTTCTCCATTTTCATTTATTTCTTTTTTTTTTCTGTTTGGAAGAAAAGTTGATACACATGAAAGATCAGTGCTTACTTTGTTGTATACAGTTGTTGGATGAAGCAATCCAAGGCACAGTGTACTTGACTTCTAGTATTCCCTTTAACTCTCAAAATTCCATCTGTGCTTACTTCAACCATCTGTTATTTCATGATACTCACTTTCTCATTTGAATTCATGGTATATTAATCATTGCTATCTAAAATTAACTAGGATGAGAATTCCAAAACTTGTACCAATCAGACTGATTCTGTCCCGTGCTTTCGTCTTGTGTGTGTCTGTATGTGCGTGTGTACATGCTCATGAGTGCCTTTGTCCTGGCTTGAACCTTACTGCTGAAAGCCACAGATGTATTTTGCAAAAATAAACAGGGATAGATAGACATTTGGAATAAGGTTTAACATTAATCTAGCAGGAAACAACTTTTATTTACTGTTTGCTGCAATTGTGATATCAGAGACTAAAATTTCCACCAAAGTTATTGTTTTTGTCTCCCCTTTGCTTTTCTGTAGAGACTCTTTGAATAGGGCCTGAGAGCTTCATTTTGTTTGTTTGTTTGTTCTGTTTTGTTTTAAAGCTTCAATCCCCTGTTATTAAACAAGATTGTTAGAATATGTGCAAATACATGGGGAAAAAACATATTCCTTAGTCCTAGGATTGAGGCTCACTCTTTTAGTGATCTTAAATTCCTACATTGTGACCTTCACAAGTGTTTATCTCCAGTGCTCCTAGGCTAAGCTGGAAGATTGTGGAGTTGGGTTGGAGTTGGGTGTTTGTTTCTCTCACACGCAATAGTAGAGAGGGCTGGGGTCAAGAGTTCTC
Source organism: Ochotona princeps (assembly GCF_030435755.1). Taxonomy (NCBI): domain Eukaryota; kingdom Metazoa; phylum Chordata; class Mammalia; order Lagomorpha; family Ochotonidae; genus Ochotona; species Ochotona princeps. Next base: position 29,192,619 of record NC_080838.1, on the reverse strand, counting down.
TTTGCCTACCGCTGAAAGTTACAAATGATGTTTTACAATGATCTTAGGAATGACAACCTTATGGAGCCCCTTGGGGTACAACTATTTAAGACAACCCAGAATTGTCAGGGTGTTGTCTCCAGAATTCTCTCTAGCTTGTCCACCCAGAGCCAACAGTATTTTGTTATTATTCCTTCTTGTGAGCTTCCATGCTGGTTAAGCTATGCTTCTCGTTATCCACTCCTTTCCAGTTTTGAGAGATGCAGTTTGTCTTATGATTTCAGTTCTTTATGCATTGAAGATGTGTTGATGTTCTTTTTTTAAACTTTTTGTTTTTGCAAATATAGGAGTGGTAAATTCTGAACTTTTTGTATGTCTGACTAAAAGCCAGATGTCTCTGTGACTGCATGGATTAGCACAGATAAGGGGATAGAATTCTATCTAGATTTGTGCAAGTTTTGAAATTTTCACTATTTGAAAACTATCAAATAAGGCCTTTTTAGTTTCATGGATACTGTCATCAGCCATAGGATTCCTGGATCAGAGACAAAGCACTTGGTTACTCACAATAAGTAAAATATGAGCATCACATGTCCACAGAGTCATCTTGTCCTGTGTTTCTTGGAGGCCACGTGAAGGAGTCTGTGGATGTTGTGCGTATAGAGGGCTGCATCATGTATTACTGACCTTGTAATTCACTCAAATACTCCATAATCAGCTGTAAACAAATATGCCCTTCTCCATTAGAAGAGAATATCTTACTTTCCTGGAAGGTAAGAGAATATTCCCTCTGCCTCAGATAAATTTACAATCACTAGTTCCCTGTGGTATTTACTACAAAGACATTCTGGAAGGGATAATTTCCAACAAAATAACTAGTCCCACAAGATTTGTAGCAATCTAAGAGGTCTATGAAGAATTATTCCCCCAACAAATTCCAAATGTGGGGCTCAGTTATCCTACTCTGCTACTTTTGATGTTTAGATCTATCTCTGGTCTCCTGCAAGTAAAAAATGCTCCTCTTGCCAGCTTCCTCATTTGTAAGATGAATTGGATCACAGTAATGTTAAGAATCAAGTTGTTTAAAACAAGTGTATTGTGCCAGAATCCAATTGGAGTTTTTTTTTTAATATTAGCTAGTGTATTGATATATTCATACAGGTAGTTATTCTTCACCCATTCACATACAAATAAAGCCATGATCCAGAATGATATCTAAGACTACACATTAATTGGAAAAAACACAAAAGCAAAAGGCAAATCACAACCCGCCATTTGTGCAAAGAAAAATGAATGTGCATGTATATATAAACAGCTACAGTCCCACAGACAAGTGTATGTTTGTGAAAATGGGATTAAAAGCATGAATTTTCTAACTGTGATAAATATTTTTAAATCCAAGTGTAGAGACCGGAGCATGGCACAGCAGGTTACACTGCCACTTGAGATGCCCATGTGAGCATTTGTATGCATGTGTTTGTGTTCTCTGTCATTCTCCCTTTTGAATGATTAAAGACCTTAAGCATATTTTCTCTATATACTTTTTGGTAACCTTTGGACAAGATTATACTTTGCAAAAGTACTGATTTTCTTCTTAAAAGATTTATTTATGTATTTGGTTGAAAGGCAGAACAAGATAGATGAATACAGAAAGAGAGAGAGAGAGAGAGAGAGAGATTTTCCATCCACTGACTCAGTCCTCAAATGGCCACATCAGCAATGTTTTGACCAGGCCAAAACTAGGATCCAGGACCTCTCTCCAGGTTTCCCACATCAGTGGCAGGGGTCTGATCATTTTAGACAATCATCCACTGCCTTCCCAGGAATATTACAAGGAAGCAGTATAGCCAAGACTCAACAAATACTCTAATGCAAGATGTCATTATTGTCAGAGACATGCCACAATGTTGTATTAACTATTCTTAAACATTGTATGTTTAGCTATTGTTATATGTTATCTGAAGTGAAAGCATCTAGATTTGTGAGTAAAAATCAATTGTTTACATTTTGAGAATTATATTTTATGTAAAATATATACAGGTTATTAAACACCAAAATATTTCCATAACACAAAGTTTTGAATGATTATACAAAATATAAAAAAGAATCGGTTCCATGTTGGTCCAGGTAAACAGGAGGATTACAATCAAGATTGTGTGTATTGAAGTTTCAATTTGCATCAACTTGTTTGAATTCATTCAGTGACTTTAGGTTCTTGTGGAATTACCTCATTAAGCTTCCTTTGAAATTTCGGTTTTGCTCTATTCCAGACTCCAAAATCTATATGCCAAACAAAACCAGAACCTTTTTTTAAAAGGCTCTATTGAATTTCCTGTGCACTTGTGAATGTCTGTGGTTTTTATCATCAAACCACAGGGGGAAAACAGCAGGATAAAGACATGTGGAACTGGCAGCAATGGTGAAAACTTCACATTAATTATGGATGAAGGGCTCAATAGAGCTGAGCAAGTTCAGATTAAGTTGGGCAAATTTATTGTTATTTTCCAGAAAACTAGCCAGCTGTTAAAAGGGGTATCCCCAGCCCCATCCCCTCCACCACCACACATTACCCTTGCATCCGCTGTGAATTGTGACTTTGGCAACTTTGGTCTGGATTTATGGGAACTGGAAAGAAGGCTAATAGTCTATCGCCTCTTGGGTGCTCTTTTTGTGGACAGTTGTTCTCATTGAAGTTTTTATTTTGAAATATGCAATTGCTGATATCTTCTTCTTCTTCTTGTTAAGTCCAACCCTTAAAATTTCCCAGATCCTGTGATGTGGCTTGCACTTAAGAAAATATTATTACTGCTTGGTAGCCAAGAGTTCTCAGTACTGATAAAATGCTTTATAGTTGTCATTGTTTTTTTCTAAAATATTACAGAAATACACTTTGTTATATGTAACTTTGTGTCTCGCAGACAATATCATTTGTAGGTCAGTCTTTACATACTAGTACAGGGCAACCTCTATAAATGTTGGCACTTAAAAAACTTGGATTTGAATGTGGACTTTTAGTCTCTGCTGTAAAAGCTTAGAAAAGTCTGCTTTTGCAAGCACCATTTTGTCTAGAAGAAATAACTTTTATGGTATAAATGTTTGTGGAAAACGCTATTAAACTATGAGTTTATTTTGGTGCAGAAAAGTTGAAATCCATACATATGAGGGATCTTGAAAAAGTCTGAAAAAAGGTATTTTATGAGAAATTTATCTATGTATGTATTTTAAAAGGTTTTTTTAAACAACTAAGACTATTTTTACTTTTCATTTTACCACGAACTGTTGGAAGTACCTTCACGCATGTCCACATTAATCTGAGTCCCAGAAGTAAAAGAATGATATGATGGATAGGGTGAAATGAAGAGTGGGCATTGTTATTAATCAGTGGGAGGATGTGAGCAAGTCCCAGATGAGCCCTATCAGCTAGGTGTATCTGTAAACCTGAGGCAGCAGAAGGAGGGTTGTTGTTACCAGACCCCAGCAAAACATGCAGCCAAACAACAGTGTGCCTAGGAAAAGGCCAAGCAACAGTGACAAAATATGTACAATGTATTTACAGGAAAAATAGTAGACAAGCATATAACTATTAGTCTTAAAATAATCCAAATATAGACAGAAGAATGAATTTTGTAACTATGCACGCATTTGGCTTATAAAGCTGGAAAAATGCTTAGAGAAAAAAGTGGATGCTTCCCCTGCAGTTACACTGAATTGCATAAAGATCGCCAAAAATGACAAAAGGTGTTGGCAAAAAAAAATGGATTCTGCAACCTCAAAGAAAATATAAACAATAATATATGTGTTTATATATAGTCACATATAATCTGGCATTATATTTCATATACATTTTTTTTGTTTTCAAGTATTTTCTAATTCCAGTTATAACTTATCCCTTAACTCTGAGTTGCTTAGAAAAATAGTTTCTTTATGATTGTATGAATTTTAAAAATTTATGCACTTTCATTTCATTGCAAATATGAATTATGCACATTTTTGACATGTTGACCATTATTCAATAGGATATTTTCTTTAGTCTCATGAAGAATAATTTTTGTAAACTGGAAGATGTGTGTGTGTGTGTGTGTGTGTGTGTGTGTGTGTGTGTGTGTGACTGGTATTGTACTGTAGTGGGTAAAGTAACTTACTTGTGATGCCAGCGTTTCATTTAGTTGCCTGTTCTTGGTCCTGGCTACTCCATTTCTGAACCAGCTCTCCCCTAACGGACTGGTAAAAGCAGCAAAAGACAGGACCCCAAAACTTGAGCCTGAGGGTTCAATATTACATAGGTAATGGAGAATTCCCTAAGAAAACAATGTCCTATAGGCTACTAGACAATTTAGAAAATGCTATATATTTAGTTGTGTTAGTTCAGGGAAAGTTAATTTTAAGAAGAGCCACATTAATACCTAGAATTCAAAAGAGTGACATCTCTTTCAAAATAATGATTTTAAAGTTGAGAGTAAATGTGTTTTAAGATACATTAATTACTTCTGTGTCAATTAAGAACTTGAAAAGCTGATTTGGGGTTTGAGTAATCTGAAACTAATATTTTAGATAAAATAAAAATGTGATCTACATTATTCGATGTGTATTTTCTGTTAAAGATGACATGTAAATGTTTGTAGAGCAATTTAAGAAATATGAAATGATAATACATTTATGTAAAACTAAAATAGTACTTACTAATAAAAGACTAAAAAAAAAAAAAAGACTTTCTGGATACAAACCTATGGTCCCACCAAAGGTAATGCAGTTGAACTTTGGACAGTTTTTCTTTGTTTTACTTCATTTCCCTATAGATGATAAATATAGAAATCTAACTCCTAAGAGATTTTAAGAAAAGGTGATCATGTTCCAGTGCTTAGTACAGTACTAGAATGTATCCACTCAAAATTCACGTGTTGAAATCCAAATGCTAAGCTAATAGTGTTAGGGTGTTCTGTTACGTAATGATGGGAGGACCTTCCTGCATGGGATGAGTGCTCTTACCGATACCAAAAACACCCTCACATTTTCATCAGGCAAGGACACAACAATAAATCATTGTGGGCTTGGGGGTGAATGTCACAGACCCTCCGTCAGTCACCACCTGATTTTGGACTTTTCATTTTCCAGAACTGCAGGAAATATCTTGCTGTTATAAGTTACTCAGCCCGAACAGACAAATAGTAGCTCTCCCTCCAGCAATTAGATTAGTTGTGCAGAGCTGAGTGTGCACGTGTATGTGTACTGATTTCAAATTACTTGCAAGTGCAAGTAAGACAAATGTGTTACACATTCCAAAATAATGGACATTTCAACTCCATGAAAAATCCCATACGTAGTGTAGTTTTGAAATAATGCCATCCCTTAAATACTTTTAAACTACATTCTTTTACTGATTCTGTATTTCACTTTAATATTCTGGGGCAATACACATTAATAAAATAGAAATACAATTATTTTGTCAAAAGTGTTTCTCAATGTTTTTTTCAATTTGGGGGATAGTAACTTGCCTTTCTGCTTTTGGCTTTAGAGGAAAAAGACATTTTGAGCCATGCTTTTCTGACACTGTCTCTTAGAAAAGAGCATGCCGCTTAATCCCTGCCTCTTCTAAGTTTAGCATCATTGCAGGAGACAGGGTTGAATGCATATCCTCAAGTCTCGTAGAAAATGTTATTAGAGAGAGTAACATTTCCAGATTCCGTTTTATGAACTCTGTTAAAGAAAGCATGTGAGACTGGAACACAGATGATAATTAGTCGGTGATATGGACTGGATGTTCTCGATAGTTCATAAGGCGATACACAAACAAAAGTACAAAAAGAACAATTTCATTGTTAATATTGACCGAATTTATCAATTAAGAGAGGAAAAGGACAAACAGTAAACCTTAGAAACATTGACAGAAGATGGGAGAAGGAAAACTTCCAATTGGGTTGTCCTTGAAAAAACATACAATTGAAAATAAGATAACAACAGAATCAACTCTTCTCTTGAGTTTGTATGTGTGTGTGTATTTCCATATAGCACCTATAAAAAATAAAAGTCTAAGTTAAGGGCATTTAAATTTCCTGATATTTGGACAAAAGTGACAAGTTGAAACCTGTGAGGTTTCTAAAAAGATGAATTTATGACTGGAAAACTTGAATTAATTGTATACAAAATGCCTTTAAGGACCTACTAAGTGATATCACTCTGGGTTCCTTAGGAGCATGTGCAATCAACCCTTCTCATTATCTCAAACAGGTTTGCTGTGGTTCCCCAATCAAATTGACAATGATCAATATCATTTGTTTCTAGCTATGAATAAAGGAAAAAAAGAAGACACCAAATAAATATTATGTACATTTTTTAGAGTATACTTCACCAACTTTGCTGGGGATTTGTGAGATGATATCATTTAAGGAAACAGGTTCCTTACTGCCTTTGGGGAAGGTCAGAGGCAGAGCAGTTTTCCTGACCAAGAATGGGGAGGTATCTGTTTGTTTCAAACCAAAACTGTACCTTTTGTTGGATACAAAAGTGACCAGCAAAAACTGACTTCAGATAGTTTTCCTGAAGTGTTGGCTACCCATCCTAAATCATCAGCACCTCCCTGCATTTCACTGCCAGGAGCGAAGAAGACATCCCTCTTTCATTTTTTCTATCTTTAAAAAGACCAAACAGGCTATCTTTGGATAGGTTTCAATCCTGCCTTAATTCATTAAAAAGTGAAACAAAATCACCATTTACCTCCTTGACAGCTGGCTGGTTTTATGTGTTCTTCCTACTGCTGCCAAACTGCAAAGGTTTAATTCAACTCAGTCACGGATCCTTAGAGAGTTGCAAGTGTGGAGCCCAGCAAAACACAGGGTAACAATGAGGCAGGGATCCACGGGCCAATGAACCCGCCGGCCAGTGAACCCGTGTGGAGGAAGTTGGAACTCTTACACACTTCAAAAAGAAACGTCAACAAAAGCTTTGAGAGGACCTGGGTCACAGATGGTTTTGGTGCCAGTTGAAGTTGAAACGTGTCAAAATGTTCTCTTTGATGATGTTTAATATCATATTTTTAAGTGAGCACATGCAATGAAAGGATTAATTTTCTTTCATTGTATGAAAATAACAGAGCATAGTAGAGGATCTTGTAGAGGGTGATGGCTGAAAACTGAGAACTGGGAATGTGCAACTCAGAGAGTTTTAAGACCAATTGGATTTTGCTTTAGAAAATTAGTATTGATTTCCTAAAAGTATGTGTGTGGAGGGCAAGGGGGTTATGGTTGAAAGTAAAGATGAAATAATGGAAAATGAGCTTCTTTATACTAAAAACCTAATTAAAATATGTCTAAAAGTTAATGACAATACAATGCAGATTTCCCTAAATGTCATTGTTTGCTGATTGGAAGAGAATCGGTTAATTCTGACCATTACCTGCATTGCAGTCACAGATAAAGCATAGAACAAGGTAAGTAAGGTCACTGACTTTCTTAGCCTGGACCTGCGTCCACAGCCATCAGATGACTGCACTTCTCACAAAGGGAGGAGGATGTGGGCCTTGTGTTGAGAGCTGTCCTCTTGAAGTCTGACTCTGAGACAGTCCAATGTTTGTTGATTAGGAGTTAACTGGACTTTAGGCAAGCTCTTTAACCTCTGCAAGCATCAACACCTTCTCAAAAGTGAAATCAGAAAACAATGTCTCGCCACATGTGTGGAGATCAAATATCGATATGGATTGCTTAGCAAAGTCCACATTCTAAGTACTAACAATGCTAATGATAGTGATGATCATAACCTAGGTACACTTTTAATTTTTCTAGTCTCCAAAGATACAGCTTATCTAAAACCTCATTCCGCTGTGGAATCTAGCATTCACTCACCCCTGCTGTCAAGATCGCGTGTTTCTCAAGGCAGACATGCAAGCCATGCTGTTTTGTGCCTACTATATTCCGGTAGAACAGATTTTTCATTTAGACCCCTATTTCTTAGTTGATGAGTGAATGAAGGAGGATTGAAACAGACATAGGATCACATGGAGATTATATGATTAGGGTTGTGTCTTTTCATTTGGATTGTCACATCTAAAATCGATGTTTTATTTTGATACCTGTAAATTATTGTGTTTTTATCTATGCACATGTGTAGGTACAACTACATACATATTCAGCCTTTGTGGAAGACAGCTTTGCCATTTCCCCTGATCTTAGCCAAAAGGCCGAGAAGCGACAGCTTTCTCATTACCAAAGTCGTGTAGGATGTATCCCCAGTCACTTTTACAATTGAGTTTTAATCCAGCCCAGGCTTATTGCCATATTAATATGATTGGCTTTATTAAGATCTCCACATACAATAAAGTAAGTGTTAGTCTTCAATCTATTATATGAAATGGGTGTTTTCTCAATCAAAACCTTTTTATTGCATGGCTTGGTCGGTTTCATGTTGTTTTATTTAATTTTTTTTATTTTTCTTTGCCTGTTGTGGTATGATCCATATCCCTTATCTCTTGAAGGAGGCATGGCTTAAAGTTGCAACCACAGCCCAGAACTAGGGCTAATTTTGGTTGTAAAATAGGAGCCAGAGGCAATGGACTTTTCTGGCAAAATGTAATCATCACAGCACATGTTGAGCCTTTGGTTACTTCATTTTTTAAGCTGAGAAGCTCTTAAAAACAACAACTTGCTTTTAGAATGTCATGTTATTACTGTGGAAGATCCTATTTGTTTCAGACACATTCCTTAAAAAAATCCTAGGGCTTGTCTCTGTCACAGAAATTAATATGAAAAAAAATGAAGTGATTTCTGGTCATTTATTTTTGTGCTCTTTTTTATGACACTGTGGGAAGATGAGAGACATATTCGCTTTCCTGCTAGTGATCAGCGTAGTGGTTAATACATCTTGGAAAACATTTTTTATAGTGCAGGCAATCTGAAAAACTGTTTTTATACAGACACCTCTGAGATGTGCACTGGGTAGATATGGAAGAGTCTGTACTGACAAAGAATTACAAACTCCAGCATAGGTGGAATTCACAAAGGATGTCATATAGCAATTGGTTCTTTGAGGGTTAGATTTTTCAAGGAAGGTTAGGTGCAAAATTAAACTACAATATTTCATAAAAGTGCATGTTTCAAAAAAGAAAGCCTTTATAATTATGTTTGGTCAAAAAAAAGTATCTTTCCATCCTGTCAAAGGCAAACTATTTAAAGTTGGAATCTTCCTCTAAAATTTTTTATCCAGAACCTGGCACAATGGCTGAATGGTTCAATACTTACATAAAAGCACCAAATCCTAGATGTCTTACTCCCCACCCAGGTCCCTGCTTCTGGCCTGTGAAAGCAGTCCAAGGATGTCCCAAAGTCTTGGGACCCTATGTCTGCAAGGGAGGCCTGGAAGAGGCTCCTGGCTCCTGGCATTGGATTGGCTCAGCTTTGGACATTGGCCATTCAGAGAGTGAACCAGTAGATGGAAGATCTTTCTCTCTGTCTCTTTTTCTCCCCCAAAATCTAATCCACCTTACTAATAAAAATAAATTTAAAAAAATGTTTTGTCCAACAATGCCATTTTTATCAGTTGTTAAAACATGTTTCTAAAGTTAAAAAGACTCTCAGTATGATTATAAAATGAGCACATATCAATAATTGCATTTACTTCATTAATTCATAACTGTACCAGAGGGATGCTAAGATTGGTTCAACTAACTTTTCAGAAGCTGACTAACTAAAAACAATTTCCCAAAGCAAATTTTGAAGACGATTCCAAGGCTGCTACGATGCAGCTTATTGGTCTAAAGAGAAGAGTCTGTTATTGTTGGGATTATTTTAAGTTTTCTGTTGATATTACCTACCAATCATACAAAATCTGAATGTGAAATGTAGCTTAAGTCTCAGACTTCAATGGGTTGTAAACAGCAAGTTGACAGAAGTAGTTTTCATCAGCATATAAGCAATCTATAGAGGGACATTTACTAACTTCATCTGACATGCAAAGACATGATGATACTTAAAAAAATACTTTATTTTCAAATGTTTGATTTTTCCGAAAAAATATCAAACTGCGAGTTTCCAAGGCACAGAACATTGTAATTTTCTGCTCTGAGTCCAGTTGTTTACTGACTCCTGCCGATCCTTTTTGCACTGTATTTCCAGCGGAGTATCCTAAGGCACATTTCATGAGACAAGTGGATCCATGGTCAAACACATTGGGAAATATTGACATGTTTATTTTTTCCATTACAAACGGAGCTATAATTGAATCTTGGATATAATTAGAATGAGATTGGAAGAGTAAAAACTCTGCTGTTTGTGCAGTGTCAGAAAGAGGAACAGCACAGATGTTTGCTGTGGGAAGAAGTGACCACATTGTTGAGATGAAATTTAGAGACAACTAAGATATTAAAATTCACATCTTTGTAAGAGGCACTCTATCTGTCTTTCTATGCATCTAACATCTTTCTTTTGTCAACTTTCATGCAGGGTATCATAGAGTAGCAGATAAGCCACTTGCTGTGATGCCCTCATCTCATAAATATTACTACAGTTCCCTTCCAGCTACCTGAAAATATGCCTGGAAAAGCAGCAGAAGACAGCCCAAGTAGCTGTGATTTTGTGATCCTTATGGGAGACTGGTATGGAGTTTCAGGCTCTTGTCTTCAAGCTGGCCCAGCCTCAGCTGTTGTGACCACTTAGAAAGTGAATCAGTGAATGGAAGGTCTCTATCTTTCCTTTTTTCTCCTCTTCTGCGTAATTCTGCCTTATAAAAGATCTTTTATCACAAGAAATCACAAGAAAATAAATAAATGAATCTCAAAAATTGGTGTAGTAAATTAGGGTTATCATTTTTTTTCTTTTTTTAAAAAATTTATTCATTAGTTACATTGTATTATGTGACACAGTTTCATAGGTACTGGGATTCTCCCCACCCCTTCCCTAACCCTCTCCCCATGGTGGATTCCTCCACCTTGTTGCATAACCACACTTCAAGTTCAGTTGAGATTCCCTCATTGCAAGCATATACCAGACATAGAGTCCAGCATCTTATTGTCCAGTCAAGTTCAATGGCTTCTTAGAGAGACCCTCTCTGGTTTGGAGGCAGAGCCAGCAGAGTATCATCCCAGTCAATTGAAAGCTCCAACATACCATCAGCAACAATTTACATTGTTATGGAATTAATTGACATAGTATTGAGTAACCAATATGTTGAAAATAAATGCGAGTTCTTAATCACATCCTGTGACCACCTCATTGACATTACAATTTTAGTTTATTCACAACATATAGCATAACATACACAACATAACATAACATGTTATACATAACACCATTTCATCTTAAATTAAGGCAAACATGTGGTATCTAACCTTTTGGGATTGGTTCATTTCCCTTAGCATTATGGTTTCCAGTTGGGCCCATTTGGCCACAAAGAACTGCATTTTGTTTTTTTTAATAGCTGAGTAGTATTCCATGGAGTAGATGAACCATAGCTTTCTTATCCAATCTTCTGCTGATGGGCATTTTGGTTGCTTCCATGTTTTTGCAATTACTGATTGTGCTGCTATGAACATAGGGGTGCATGTTGGTTTCTCATTCAAAATAACAGAGAAAAGTATGAAGTATCTGGGAATAAATCTAACCAAAAATGTAGGAGACCTATTTGAAGAAAACTACAAACTACTTAAAACAGAAATTGAACAAGACCTCAAAAGATGGAGTAACATCTCATGCTCCTGGATAGGTAAAATCAATATCATTAAAATGTCTATACTGCCAAAAGCAATATATACATTCAATGCAATCCCAATCAAATTGCCCAAAACATTCTTCATGGAACTGGAAACAATGATCCAAAGGTTCATCTGGAAACACAAAAAACCACGAATAGCTAGAACCATCCTGAAGAACAGGAAGTTAGCAGGGAGAATCACAGTTCCGGACCCCTGGACATACTATAGGGCAGTGGTTATCAAAACATCCTGGTTCTGGCACAAAGATAGAGAGGAAGATCAATGGAGCAGAATAGAAACACCAGAAGGGAACCCACACAGATACAGCCAAATAATCTTTGACAAAAAGACAAACGACAATCCAGGGTTATCATTTTTAGAAGTTGAAGACGTTTAAAAGTGAGGCATTTACCTTTAGATAGACGTTTGCAGAGGAAAAAAGGTTTAAAAAGATCGTTTCTTTTATTAAAAACACATAATCCAAAATATTATCTAAATCATCCAAATATGGTAAAAGGCAAATTTTTCATATAAAATCAAGAGAAGAAATTCTAAGATATCAAAAATCAAACCACTAGACAAAACTCAGCATAAACTTTGATTTGTGGGAGTAATTCCTTCTACTATCTTTAAGCTAATATCAATGCAATGTTATATTCAGCTACATTTCTGATTATTTAAGATATTCATGGGACCAGCACTTGGTTCAATGGACTAATACCCACCCTGGGGACTAGTATCCCATATTGGCACTAAGTAGTGTCCTAGCTACTCCATGTGTGATCCAGCTCCCTGCTTAATGGCCCCAGGAAGCAGTGGAGGAGGCAAAGAATCCTAGTGACCCTCCACCCACATAGGAGCTCCCAGCCTTGAAGCAGCTCAGCGGTGGCCATTGTGGCCATTTGGGGAGTAAACCAATGGATGGAAAACCTTCTCTCTATCTCTTTCTTTCTTTATAAAATCTTCCTTTCAAATAAAAATAAATAGATCTTCAAAACTTAAAACAAAAATTCAGATTAGAATTGAATTATTTTCTCATAGATCACATATAAGGTTTATTAACAATTCTCTTGCAAATCAGTTATCTCAAGAATTCTATTCTTGGGGAGACAAAAAAAATACATGGTAGTGTATTATGTGTTGCGAACAGAAAGGTGTTTGCAAACTGATTTTAATTAGGACTTTGTGTGACATGCATTTAATCTCCAACGTATGGTTCTATTCCTTTTCTATGGGATCATTTATTTTTACCAAAGAGGCAAGTCTAATAAATATGCTAAATAAATCCAAACTTACCGTTTAGATTCCACATTAATTTTAGCTCTGGTGTAATAAGGTACCATTGGTTAAGTGGTATTAATGCCACATTTTATTTTGTCCCATTTCTGGAGGTCTGAGATGAAGGTGTTGGCAGCACTGGTTTCTTTGGAGGTGTCTCTTCTTGATTGTCAGATGACATTCTGTACCTTCACATGGTCTTCTATGTGTGTCTCTGACTTTCTCCTCATACAAAAACATACTTCCTCCGCAGAGTTTACCCCAGTCTGATTTTCTCACATGCTGGTTAGTGTCTTGACCTGTCAAGTATGACCAGTCCACTGTTCCACCACCCAGTCAGGTATCGGTACCTAGCCTGCCAGACAGGCCTCCATCCTTAGCTTTGGTGTGGCCTGATGTGTGGCAGTCAGTGATGTGCTATACTACAGCCCATCTCAGGATTGCTAATTGGGCTGGTGAATCAGTCTGGCCCTAATACATATTATGGACACTCCCCTCCAAACCATCAGGTTGCAGTCCCCATGCTTTCCCAAAAGTTTCATGACCTTGTTAATGGGAATCACCTAGAATTCATCTCTCACCTACACTAACACTGTCCTTATCTACTAACACTGTGCTTATCCCTAGGCAGCAATTACATATCCTAAAATCCCCCAGAGTTCACTGCCGGGGGTCCAGCAGGCAAAGCCTGGCACCATTTGGTGCACTGGCCACCCAAAGCCAAGGGCTCAGTCACTGCCTTTTGGCAGTGGCTTTGGCCTGAGTCCCCAGCACTGGGTCCTGCCCAGGAGGGGCACCCCCCATATCCGCCACACTGTCAGGATCTGCTTTTGCCCCAACCTCAAGATCCGAACACAAAATACATTTTTTAAAATTTAAAAAATAAACAATCCAGAAGCAAATGAAAGAGTTATTCAAAACATATTTTGTCTATTCTTAGTAATTCTTAAATGTAACCTGAAGTATGTGACAGATTCCCACAGATTTTTGTGGTGTACAGTAGTCTACGGTTATGTCCTTGCTTCTTAAGGGGAATTTGTTTTACATGAGGTTTCATATTTATTTCTTTTTCCTTTTTTTCTTAAAGCTTTATTTATTTTTGTTTGAAAGGTAGATTTTGCAAAGAGAAGGACAGATAGGGAAAGAAGGTCTTCCATCCACTGGCTCACTCCCCAATGGCCACAATGATTGGGACTGGGCTAGATTGAAGGCAGGTACCTGGAGATTCATGTGTGTTTCCTATGTGAGTATAGAGACTCAGGAACTTGATCCATCCTCCAGTTCTTTCCAAGGAGTATCACCAGAGACAAGGAGTCGAGGTGGAGTAGTGAAGACTACAACAGCATGTCTGCATTGCAGGTGGTGGCTTCATTTGCTATACTGCAACTCAGGCCTCTTATCACTTCCTTGTTTTCCCATATGAATACTTATATTAATTATTTCACAATGGTTGTGTGATCAAAACAGACAAATTTTATGTACAATTATTACATAAACTGACAAATGTAGTTTTGAAAAACATGAAATATTTCCCTACTGATTTTTAAGGATTTTTTTTTCAATTTTTAGTATTAGAGTGACTTCAAGAAAGAGAAGAGAATGTTTTAGAGGGTTAAAACCATCACTCTCCCCCTAAGAATAAGAAATAGAAATGATGATGGTCTCTCTCAGCAGGGTAGACTTTTTTACCTGGGCCCCTAGAAGCCTTATAGAAATGAAAGAGGCAACATTTCTGAGCTGGAACGCACCTTTGGTCAGGCAGATTTTCTAAAGGAGATAGGAAGATGTAATTTGCATTGCAAAACCACACTTTGACACATTATTAGCTCTGAATATTATTATTTGAAGGTCTTAGAGGTGTGCTTGCCTGGTGTCAATTATGTAGTTTTAAGGGTTTTTTATATTACATGAATTGTGTGCTTATATACACTATACTCTGGCTTCCTTCACTGTTTTCTTGTTTCATTCCTTGCTTGCCTCTTTTCTTCCTCCCTCTCTCCCTCCATGACTCCATCCCCCTCTTTCTCTGTCTCTTCCCTCCCTCTCCTCTCCACTTCTTCCTCTTCTTTTTTTTTTAAAGGGAAATGGTAATTATCTATAAGCAAAGTTAGCAAAACTTTGAAAAACTATTTACTAACCTTTATTGAGCATTGAAAGAAGGCTCTTTTTTTTTACTTTTATTTTTATTTGTCATGACACAGTTTCATAGGCTCAAGGATTTCCCATTCTACCCTACCTTTTCCCTCCCCCCACTGATTTTTCCCTGTGCTATTATAATACTTTAGTTCTTCAGCAACAGTCACAAGTTCATCCTACTATTCATGAGTATCACCACATTGTAGGTTTAGACAATATAGATTTAGCAAAATTTTTCTATCTGTCCTTAAAACTTCTGTGCTATGGCTCAGAGAGTTGGGCTGTTGTGTGGGACACCTACATTCCCTATTGGAGTGCCAGCTGGGATCCAAGCTCCTTTGCTTTGTGTTCAGCTTCCTGTATTGCATCCTGGGAACCTGCACAAGATGGCTTCAGTTTTTGCATCTTGAAACCCACATGGAATAGCTGAAGAAAGATGCAGTGCTTTGGCTGTTGTGGGCATTCAGGCAGTTAACCAGTGATATGAGATTCTCTCCCTTTTGTCACTCTGGTTTTCAAATACATAAATACAGATATTTTAAAAAGACAGCTTCTGATTGTCAGCCACAAAGTTGGAAAACATGATTTTTTGTTGTTGTTGTTGTTACAGGGAGAACTGGAGAGCCTGCGGATGGCAAGGGCAGGCTTTGTCTTCTGCCACATAATCACTGGCATCTGCAGCATAGTCTTCATGCAGATTTTTTTTTGATATCTCTGAATTATTTTGTCATCATTTTTCAGTACAGTTTTACTGACATGAAATTTGCTCATTTCATTCTGTATTTAGTTTCAAGTCTGGAGCCAAATCAAATGCCTAAATTGGAAGGTAGACTTGCGACTTCTGAACAGATTATATAAGAATTCTTCATGATAAACTTTTGATTAATATTACATTGCTGTGGAGGACTAAAAAGGCTGTCAGGCATACATGAGCCAACATTTTAGAGTGTTCTACAGAAACCCAACATCCATCATGAAGAATATAGAATAGAAAGTTCTGTGGTTAAAAGGAAAAAAAAAGAAAATCATTGGGTTGTATAAATTAAACATGTTTCTTCAGTAGAAGGCTTCTAATAACATGAACTTCTATATCATACCTTCTAAATATGAAAAAAAACTATAGGTGTGTTATTCAAAAGAACTTTTGATAGAGGTAACCCTGGGAAGAATAGTTCATAATTCCATGCCAAATCCTTTGGAAAATAAAGGCGTATGGTACCATCCTCTTGACTCAGATGAGAAACAGAGACCCAGCAGGATGACGCTAGTATCACCTTAAGTCCTGGGAATCTATAGGAACCCTGTCCCCCTGTATTCCTTCTTCCCTCACCGTGTTGTAGCCAGTTTCCAAGTGCCCCTTTTGAACATGACTGGCAGCCCAGAGGTTAGTAAGCAAATAATTTCAAATGACATTATCTCGGAGTAATCATAATCACCAATGCCTCCAATTTTCACTTATCTGCTTATGATGATAAGAAAATCGTATTTCAATGTTTTTACTTGACATTTTATTTTTAAACTTAATATGGATCCCATCTACTTTGCAGATATAGGTCTTTTATTTATGCCTAAATCCATCTGTCTGGCACCCAACTGCAAAATTTATTTATAAAAACATGCTGTGAATCTAGGACATTGAATCTTTTTTGGCCATCATTTGATTTAGTGTAGTCAAATCAAAGATTAATGGGTGGGGATGAGGGTTAATACCTTTCTATTGATTAAATCTCAACCAATGGGCGAAGCTGTACTTAAAGCCAAAAGTTTATACATTGGTTTAAGTTAGCAGTCTTCTTTTAACACAGCCCTTTTCACTTTTGGATTCGTATACATTTGTTCTATCTCTGTAAATAACTCCTCTTGAGTACTGTGTGTGTGTGTGTGTTCCACACCCTCAAGTTGGAGCTTGTAAGACTGATCCATGGCATAATCCATTTGTGCTGCTGTAACAGGAAATGCCATTCTGGAGCCTGAGAAGCAGCCCCCCCCCCCCCCCCCCCCCGCCAAAAGGAAATTGACAGGAGCAATAATGAGGGCTGCTGTTCCCTTACAAGCTGACCGCTTTCTGCTATAACCTCCTGGAAGAAGAAAAGCAGTATCCCCACATGGTGGAGGGTGAAAGGACAAGAGCTTGGGAGGCTGCCTCATTTAAGAACGGCCTCCATCTCCATCCTGAGAGAGAGGCCCTTCTCTCCATCCTTCATCTCCATCCTGGAGGCCTAAGCATCTCTTAAACGTCCTTACATCCTCACTCCATTGTGTTGGCAACATCCACCTTCTGTTGGGAGCCCTTTCACTACAGCAGAGAGAGAAATAACTCAAACTTACCATTCATTTAGTCCTGCTCTATTCTTTCACAAAATACTGTACAAATTGTTTTGACACTGACATTGTATCAAGGATTCATGATCTGTGAGAGTTCTGCTGGGAGTCCCAAGACTTCCTGGAGATTTGTGTCATGAGTCCTGTGCATAAGCAACATATTTTCCTAAAGAAACTTGGCTACTTTTTTATTATTTCAGATATCATAGTGTCTTAAGTGAAACATGTATCTGTGAATTTGGCAGTATTTTTTAGGGTATATTAAATGTGCTGTCACATCTTTGCATTCCAGAAACAAATTTCTAAAATTTCTCATTGATTGCCAGGTGATCTGCTGATGTCAGGAATTCTCTCAGTTTCTCTAATTCAAGTTTTCACTTGATTTTATTTCCAGTTGCCATCAGAGTTTCTCTCTCCTTTTTCATTATCATAAGACCTTACTATGACCTTCCTGAAATTTCTTCTTTATGTCTTAGACATTAGCATTTTGGAGATCTTGGGAACCCCTACAATCCAAGTCCAAGGTCTAGAGACAACTGATGGAACTTTTTTTTTGTTCAGAAAAGAGATGCTAATTTATTTATTTGCAGAACTCACATAAGCCATTTTACTTGTTATTTTAAAATGAACTACTATCACATAATTAATTACATTAGGCTATAAAGACCTGAGAAATGTGTGGAAGAGTGAAGCTAGGCAAGTATGTAAAAATTATGGTCATTTTGTATTTTGTAGTGTCTTGATTTGGGGTGAATTTTTTTCTTCACCAGAGGATACTTAACAATGCCTGGAGATATTTAGGTGGTAACAACTGAAGGATGCTACTGGCATCTGGCAGGTGAAATCCAGCCTCCATGTCAACAGTGCGAGGCTGATTCAGATGATGACAGCAAGCTTTAAGTACTGTAGCGAGAGCACGGCATTTTGTTGACATATTGCATTTGTAAACTATATTCAAAGACAAAAGGTAAGCCATAGAAGACTAGCTTGCCTGGCAAAACGGTTGAGTTCTACTCTTAAACTTTAAGTGAAGCATTTAAAATTACATTAAAAATAACAAATGCTAATCACTATAAAGTAAGCATTGCTTTCATTCGTTGTTAGGCCACCATTTCTTAGGTCATTTTTTCCTTTTTGACATTTTCTACTTGCTGCGGAATGAGATGGTTTGGCCTTTTGCTTTTGACTCGTTTGTTTTTAGATACCATTTTAACTTTAAAGCAGTTTCAAACTTTCCAACTTTAAACCAATTGTATTGGCAGTGTCTCCAATGCTTTTTGATAATCCATGATAGAGACAGCATATTTTCTGTGAAAGCCTTTAATCCCAGGTTGTAAAATCCCCATAAATGAATGTTTTCCTTGTGGTGGGAAAACGTCTAATTTAAAAATTGTTTAAGAGCCTGCCACTGTCAAAGGATAACATTAGACACTCAACCAAGATATTGGTGTTGATGCTAATTCCCTTCTGCTTTTTCACAGTACATGCACGACTCTCACACACTCCATATTTTAGTTGCATGCTACAAACCTTCAAGAAAAGCAGTTGTTGGAAAGGACATGATATCATAAAGCTGTTACAGCTATTAAATCATGGCAGCTAGAGTGGAAATGAAAACAACCAAACAATTTATATAATATGATTCTCAGTGGATCAGTTTCAATATTGCTCCCTGTGGTTGAATCAAGTGTTTTCTAGAGGCCAATGCTTGGCCATTGTTGATGTGGACATAAATAATATCATGATAATTTTTATTTCCTTCAGGTTTAAGGTTGATATAAGTACGTTTCTGAAACTTATTTGACAATAAATGATATAAGAGAAGTTGGGAAAACTTATGGCAGGAACCATTATGTCCCAGTCTTCTCTCTTTCCATATGGCTGCACAGTTCTACTCTCAGATGACTTGGCAGTGCCCCCATACCTTGTGTGAAGTGCTACAGAAAATCAGAAATGTGTAAACCGCTGGTGGAGCTATTGATGTCTCATGCAGACAACTGCCCTTTATGTTTACTAAGTAGTTGTCCAGTGTCCTACTAAATCATCTCCTTTTTTTTTCCACTGTGAAAATTCCTTAGTGTTTTTGAGACAATAAATAATCTCTTCAATAGATGGCAAAAGGCTCTAAACACGGAGACTTTTTTCTTTTTCTTTTTTTCTTTTTTTTTTTTTTAGCATGAGTAGCATTCGATTTATGCTGTTACGGAACCATGACTTTATAGCATCTCTACATTGATGAGGTGTGGTTTGGAGAGTAGGGAGCTTTGAGAAGTGATGATAACAGAATGTGGACCTTTTCAACAAAAGCTGATTGAGTAGGTGTCAAGGGAGAGAATGGTGAAGTGTATTTATTTTGTGATCATTTTCTTAATACGAAACAAGAGAAAAAAAAAGAACGAAAAAGAACGACACAATGTACTGGGACAAGCATTTGAGATGCAAAACATTGAGTTCTGTGCCATGGCAAAGTGGTACAGCCTCTGTCTGTAGTGCCAGCATCTCTCACGAGTGCCAGTTCAAGTCTTGGCTGCTCCACTTCCAATCCAGGTCCCCACTAGTGGACTGGGAAAACAGTGTAGAATGGCCCGAGCACCCTGTGACCATGTAGGAGATCCAGAACAGCCTCTGGTCCCCTGGCTTGGGATTGGCCCAGTTCTAGTCTGTAGCAATTTAGGGAGTGAACCAGTAGACTGAAGATCTATTTCTCTCTGTCTCTCTGTCTTTCCCTCTCTCTCTGTCTTCTTCCTCCTCTGTAAATCACTTTCAATAAAAATAAATGCAAAAAACATTTTATTTATTCATATTTTACGATACACACTTTCAAGTCTTTAATATATGCATGCTTTTTAATCACAAAATTTTTCATCTAAGTAAGCTTACATTCTGCAACAAATTTTGTTTCTTAAGCTGAAACCATGTGCTAGACTACTATACTTTTATTTCACTAAGTACTATTTTGTTGCTTAACATACAATTGCATTCAAAACAATAATATGTACGATTTTTGAGAAAAAAAGACATTTGATTTTTCTTTTCTAAAGCAGAGATTCTTATTTTCTATGACTCTCAGAAATGCAGAAAAACAAACAAAAGAAGATTGGGGGGAAAGATCTTAGCCATCATTTTAGAGCATTTATCTTTTCCTTAAAAAGCGATGATTTTAAAATGTTAAAGATGGCTTAGTCACTGGCTTTTGTTTGAATGGTTCCACTGATTGAAAATCATGTTGAAGAGACTATTAACCCATAACCACTAAATCATTTCCTTGGTAAATACTAATACAATACACCCAGAGATTCCTGTCGCAACTGTGTTAAGGAACAAATGTGCATTAATAGTTCATGCCTTTTTCAGTGAACTAGACAGAAAGCCATTTCCTAATTGCAGAGCATCATACCTGTCTGATTCAATTAAAATGTCGTCTGATACAACAGTGACGCCCTGGAGTAATATGTGTGATGGGATCCACCTGTGATGGTGCTACCTTTGACATCCCTTGTGAGTGGGTTTCTATCTGGGAAGGGTTTGTGAGCTTCCATGCTAGAGTAAACGAAATACTTGCTTTTTTTCCCCTTTAATTTTGTCAGTTAGGTAGTGTGGAAAATAATTGTTGCAATTTGAATTACATATTTTACCTCACTATTTTAGTAAATAGAAGCTTTGTCAAAAAATCCATGGCTTTGCGATTATTGAGATTCATTAGGATTTTTGAAAAATTAGCTGTTTCATCCCTAGATCATTAAAAAGAAACATGATAGAAGCATTTGTCACACTTATAATTTTTCTTTTAATATCTCTTAACATATAAAAATACCCTTATTACTCTTACTTCGTTTTAGTATTATTCAAATACTTCTAGTTTTTTGTTTTCATATATTTGTTTATCTCTTATTAGTCATTTTCATTTTAAAAACATTTTACTAGTATGTTAATCATTTTCTTAAAGCCACTTCTTTTTTTGAATGCATCATTTGTTCTTAATACCAATTTTGCTCTTTTTATACTAAATTATATTTTTTCTCCCTTCCTCAATTTAACTGTTAGATCATTATTCTGTATTGAACGTTTACATTTCTCTTTCACTTTTTTTCAATTTAGAAATGTTAAAATGTCATTTCTTCTTTCCCTCTTATCACAATCATTATTTTTGAAGGTCAGAAATCAGCACGTAATTAGAAAGGTAGATGCTAATTTTTAAGTAAAGTTGAATTTGAATGTTATGTAGTAATAATTCAGTTAGCTTTCAGTATACCACAAACAAGGAAAAGAAAAGAATATATTCTGTTTCTAAATATGGACACTTGATCTTTATTCATGGATAAGAATTTAATTGGGTATAGCAGCAAGTCACTTTCTTCTAACATATATGCTGATAGGCAGGAGATAATGGCTGAAATAGTTGGGTCCCTGCCATTCATGGAGGAAAACTAAACTCTGTTCTGGACTTCTGGCTACAGCCTGACCAGATTCAGCTGTGCCAGTTAGCTGGGGAATGAGCTAGTGGGGGGAAGGTTTTTTTTATTTACCTCTCTTTTTATTTCTCTTTCGGATAGATTAATTAATTAAAAAGAGATTTAATTGTACATAGAAATTTGTTGTGTATTCTTTATGCTAATTAATAGTTCAATTATTATTCTTTAAGATCTTATCAATCTCTTTGATTTTACACTGTCTCCTGAAATTCAAGCAGGAAATCTGGGGATTCCACCCCCCCCCCACTGTGTATCAAAGAAATGATACATACGGAGCAATCAAGACTGCAAAAAATATTGTGAATCATTTCAACGACAAGGCATAATTTATTTTTTTAAAACTTTCAAATCCCAAGGAAAGCACAGCTCTTCTGTTTGGGAACTCACATATCCTTGCCAATATCTCACACTCACCTCTTCTGTCTTTCCAACATTCTTCTTTCACTACTAATTTTCTATACAATTTGGTAGCAGAATAATGGCTAAGGGAGAAACAATTATATCCTTGTTTTTCTTTTTCTTTTTTTAAAGAATGACTCTAAGACAGGACACGGTAAGGATAGTGTCTCAACACCAAAGTTCCCTTCCTGCAGAGACTTCTCTATCTCACTTTTGCAGATGAAGACCTATTGAAAGACTCTTTGAAATGATGAGAGCAGAATTTGGTCCAAAGAGTATAGTTCTTATTTGATAGGTGTCCAGCCAACCACTTCATTCTGACATAATGTTACTCTAAGAAGGAAAATAGTTGTTTTGCACCACTTACAGAGGAAAAAAACAAAACAAAACAAAACACAAACCAAACCAAACCAAACAAAACAAACAATCTAGGAAAAGAGCAGCAACATTTGACTACCTACACTCCAGAGCACGAGTCTTGCTGACTCCTACTGTTTCCAGGGTATAAACAATCTCCCAAAATGTAACAATGCAGACTTTGAATGATTTTCTAGTGAATTCAGAAAGGCAGATAGGCAGATCTTTTACAGAAGGGTCACCGTTTGGAACATGAATGCTTTTATTTTACTGATGCACCTTTTCCTTGCATGTGCAACCTGCTGAAGGGGAACAGGATTTTATTTCTGGACGTGTAACTATGCCAACTCTCTGATTCAGCTCCTTGCTCCCATATCCATATTCAAAAACCCTTTGTGACCACAATTTTGTTGGCTTGTTCTACATCCTTTCCCAGTGCTGCTACAGGTCAAGCCTCAATTCCCCTTTTGAACTCTAAAATTCACATCACATAGTCTGGATTGTTTCCCAGCAGTAACTAGGGATTCTTTGATCCATCTTCCTCACCATGTATTCCTCCAGTCGTTAAATGGTCTTTTTTTCACGCACATTTGGCCCTGTGCATGGAGGATCACACTTGTTTGATCAATTCCTTCCCATTCACGTCCAGAGAACAAAATTTATAATTCAGGATGAAGAAAAGCAAATAGCTTGCTACTTTCAGTCTCAGTCCTTTTGACTCTGTCAATAACGGACCTACACATAGCTGACAGTGCTGCAAAACATCATTTTTAGAATCAAACTGCTAGAGAATTGAATTTGAAATCCTATTCAACATTTTCTATCACTATGCATCATGCAGGAGGTTGGAATGGGAAAAGAGATCAATCAGGACTTTTTGAGCTGAACCTAAGAGGTAAAAATCATTTGAAATCTTGCCCTTTGCTGTGGAGTTAAGAATGGCATGTCTGAGAGACGAGAGGAAATGAACAATTCTGGTACACACGGAGAGGCACTGGACTTAACGGACAGGAACGTCATGCTGCACTACCTCTGCTCCCACGGGCACTCTTGCCCATCTTGAGACGACTTTGGCATGCTGTGGCTACTTCTACATGACTTCAAGTCAGGGCAGGGGTAGTCATTTCCCATTCAGACTTCATAAAGGGATACCAGCAGCACAAACAGTTGTTGCTTTGACTGTAAGGGTTTATGAGTGACGGTGAGTTGGCAATCTGAGATTTTATGTAACAGAAACACAAAAACAAATTTGATAACTGTTTTTCTTCACTTTCATAAGAATATTTGGGAACACTTGACTGGACAATAAGATGCTGGACTCTATGTTTGGTATATGCTTGCAATGGGGGAATCTCAACTGAACTTGAACTGTGGTTATGCAACAAGGTGGAGGAATCCACCATGGTGGGAGGGTTTGGGGAGGGGTGGGGAGAATCCAAGTACCTATGAAACTGTGTCACAGAATACAATGTAATTAATGAAAAGTAAATAAATAAATAAATAAATAAGAATATATGGGAACATTTATGTAAGGCAAATTACACTTTAATTTGATCTCTTACAGAGAAGGCACTAGGGTGTGTGTACCTGAGTGTGTGAGTATAAGCATGAGTGTGAGCAGATGTGCTTTAGGGCATAAGAAAGAGAAGCAGAGATTGCTGTAAGAGGCTGGTTTGATGTTTGTGCAAAAGTAAACTGAAAAGAAATTATGAAATTCCTCTCCTGGGAAATCTTTAGTAACATGATGAGCTGCATCTGCTGGGCTTTTTAAGACAAATACTGCCTACAGGCAAGGTAATGGGTTTTGAAAACTTTTGTGGAATTTTAGATCCCCAAGAGTATGTGAAATTAAGTTCAGAAACTGAAAGGAAGAAAGATTCCAAAAGTCTGCTTTCTTCAGGAGTTGGTTTTCTGACCTTGGATTTCAGCTTTATTCATTGCCTACATTATTATCGCTAGAACAGATGGATGATTTTAGCATGTTTTTGTTGTAAAATCAGTCTAGGTGTAGGGGATGTCACTGATGGTCTAAAAGTCATTTATTAACTCATTGCGGTTCCTGGACCTTATATTAAATACTAGCATAAGTGATTTCTAGGATAGCCAAGTGAAATTCAACTCTCGTATTTTAAAAATAACGTGAAGTTTTATAAAATGAATGGTAAAGTGCCACTGTTGGGAAAAGTGACAGTCTCACGGGAAACACACAATGTACTCACATGTGAATTCTTCCCTGATGTGTAGCACAAGCTCAGATGGTCATTGTGGTCATCAATGGACATAAAGCAGCTACCCAGAGTCAACATGGAAAAGAGATCACAAATATTCAACGTAAAGGAGAAAACCATGTTTCAGCTAGAAGCAAAGCAAAGCAGGAAAATGAATATTAAGCTCATAAGTATTAGGGATGACTGACACATTTCTTGATAAGGCAAACAATCCTTTTAAAAATTCAGTGGAGATTATTAGGCTAGCAGTCAGGAACTACAGTAATGAAGCTGCTAGGATGTAATAATAAGAAGCATTTTTGGAGAAAACAATTCTACATAGATAGGAAAAGAGCAAGGACAATATACTGTATAAAAATGTAACGGTCAAGGGACATGTGAAATGGCATGCTCAGTCGTGATTATGGTGGCCAAACTATGAAAACTGCTGCTTTAAAAAATGAGTACTACAAATAACAGCAGGAATGTGGTAATATATTAGAGAAAATGAAAAGGTAAAAATTAATGTGAACTCGGTTCGGGCCTTGGGTTTGGGGGCAAGTGTCATAGTCCCTGCAGGTAAGCGCAAGAAGCACAATAGGAAACAGCCCAGAACAGGCTATGGAAATTATCCCACTGGTGTACACATGGCATGGGTTGGGGGCAGACCAGGCTGAACCTGTCCACATCACCCACTGGTGAGTCAGAGTGCCAGAACAGAGTGGGGGGTCGAGCCAGGTTCGGTTGCGACACATACTAGTACACAATAAGGAATGCCAAGGTGTGATGAGCCGTACCAGATGTGGTTGCTGCGCCCAAACAGCACATGTGATAATCGGGGAGGAGGCAAAGCTGACAGGCGAATGTGGCTCCCCTGCTGGACAACTACTTCCATTGGAAAGCGTGAGTCGGGATGGGGGCAGATCAGAATAGGCAGGGCTGTTACACCTGTGGGCCTCATGTGGGCTAGATAAGGGAAGGGCCACGGTGGGCTGACTGTTCCGACTGTTGCAAACAAAAAGTACAGTGGGTCAGGGTTGGTTGGGCTAGCCGCAGTACTAGCTGGCAGAGGCTGGCACTGGGAGCTAATTCTGTCAAGTCAAATGCCAGAACTACCTGGAGAATGCATAATCTGGGAGTGAGTGTGGCCTAGAAGGGAAATAGTGGGCACCTCCTTCAGGGCTACCACTCTCATTGGACAGCACGAACACCAGGACAGGGGCAGGGGTGGCTGTACAGAAGGGCACCTGCCAGTGGGTGTGTGGGCTGAATAGTAGGTTGGTTGGGTTGAGCTGGGCTTCAACGCCCATCGACACGTGCGAGAGCTAAATAGGATGTGGGACTGACTTGACAAGCCTGCAGTGCATACTGACAAGCATGGGAACCAGGGTAGGGGGCAGAACTGGTGGGGGTTATGGGGAGTCGCCCCAACCAGGCTGCAGCTCCAACCGGTTTGCGTGAGGACCGAGTATGAAGTGGGCAGGATTGAACTGGGCTACAACACCCATTGGTTCATGAGGAAGACAGGGCTGGAAACAGAACGAACCCAGCAATCCCAACGACCAGCATGAGCATAAGCTGATTGGTGTGACATACGGTGTCGGACTCTGTACTAGCAAACTCGCACAAGAATCAGGCCTGGGATCATCTCAGATGAAGTTTCTTTGGAGATCCCTCCAACCGAACTGCTGATCTTAGAACCCCAACCATGAAGAGACTGTCAGCCAGTGGATTCTGAATAGGGTTTATTGCGATTGGAACTGCGAGATTGGCAGCAATCCAGAACTGATGAACTATCAAAACTGTATGAGCAGGACCCTCAGAGCACGCCTCCTGTTGGGGATCTGGGATGGGTGGGAGGTTGGGTGGAGCTTTTCTCTTTGTTTTTTCCCTGACCTCAGATACAGGGTAAAATGATATTGCTGTGGAAACAATGATATTACCCACTTTCACCCTGTAGCCCTTGACACTCTGTTCCCTAATCAACTAAGTAAGATTATTAAAAAATAATTTAAAAAAATTAATGTGAACTCAACACTCAAAATTCTAAGTGGAAATTTTAGTGTGATTTAATCTAAAAAACCCATGTGGAGTGAAACTTGCTCTCAGATTTGACGCAGTGAGGTCTGTGGTATTACTTTGTTAACTGAGTCTCCCAATAGTAAATCCTTGAAACAACTGGAACAAAAGTGAGGAGACTTGGATGATTTGGGATGGATATAAGAGGCAGTATTTATCAGAAAACAGATAGTTTTAAATTTGATTTTCTTACTGCTCTGGCAAATTCTTTGAGAATTTCTCTTAAAAAATAAAAAGAACTCACTTTGAAAAAAATATTTGGAAGAGGATAAGTTATACTTTAATCTGATCTTCTCTTAAATAGAAGGGTCGAGGGTGTGTGCACCCATGCGCGTCTCTGTTTTAAGTGTCTGCCTTGCAAAACGGTTAATGTATTCTTAGGTTTTTAGACTATTCGGCTGGCTATTCATTCTTTCTGCTGCTTCTTTTTTCTCTTTTTAGCTTTACACCTTCATTATCATGAGAGCACAAAGAAAGAAAAGGCTTTCATTTTTTCTAAGTTCTTTGATATCGTTGCAATGGGAAGTTCTTCAACTCATGTGATTTTGCAAGTTAAAAGCAAATTAAGCCCTTTCTTAGAATGGTGTAAAAAATAGATACACAAAATATTATGAAGAAAAATTTCACAAATTTTTGAAATCAGAGAGGTGACTTTTCATATCGATTTTCTTTTCTGCATTGACTGAATTGTAGTTAATGACATGTGTTAATGGAAGCAAAAAAAATTTCAGATAAAAGCATTCTAATCAAAGCTTCTATTAATAATATCCGTATAATACGTACACATACAAAACAATGTATTCTCATAAATGTGTATATAATTGTATACACATACACATGTATAAATAGGCATAATCAGTCTCACAGAGTGAGGGAGAGAGAGAACTCCTATCTATTGGTTCACTTTCCAAACACCCAGAAATGTTGGGGCTGGGCCCGGGTAAAGCCAGGAGGCGCCCAGACATCAATACCAATTTCCCATCTTGTTTAAGATCTCAATAGTATATCAACTTTCTTAGCAAATGCCTTCCTCTCCCTTCAAATTTGACTTTGTAATTGACTTTCAATGCACTTTAGAAACTGACAGTAATAAGACTAGGATGGGTCTTTTTAGATATTATGTTGACTGGGGATACTGGTACAGAGTTTGTGTATCATATTGAGTATACCAGAATTCCAAAGTGTTAGAAATCAAATAGCAGGACACAGACCTTGGTTACTGAATCGAGAAAGGAAAACTGTAGATAATTCTAGACATGTGACTCTGCCAGATATTTATCCATGGTTACCATATCAACAAGTTCTTAAGCCCCCATCATTGAATAGCTCTCCAAGACCCAACCTGATTTTTGTAAACATAAATCTAAGATAATCTCTTTCCCCCTTCCTGGATTTTCAAGATGTGACATTCACTAGTATGACATTTGTTAAGGGTACATAATTTAAAGTAGTAGTAAAAAAATTATAACCAGAAACAAAATGCATGTCTCAGTGGAAAGGAGAGAAAGAGAGAGAAAGAATTATATACAGCTCCCACCTATATGCCCCCCATTATACATACTACATCCAGAGCTAGATTCACGCCAGAAGTAGGAGCTAACATGACTCCATTGATGCACCATTGATGCCTCCAAGGATTTTTATTACCAGGTAGTCGGATGGGGGAGAAGAGCTAAGAACTGAATCCAGATGTGTGGATGTAGGATTCAGCCACCTTAACCAGCATCTGTAGTACCAGATCAACTACTTGCACCAAGTAAAAGAATAGTGAGGAAAAAGAAAACCACAATCTTGATGGTAAAAAAATTCACAATAAAAACACTCTTAAAGTTATAAATTGTTCTCTCAGAAATAAACTTTCATGCAAAATACAAGATCAAAAGATATAGCTAACATGCATGTACATATATTCTTCTAGAGGAACTGTATAATGGAGATTAGCATGCAGAAAAGTGAAGGCACATTACACTATGCACCTCTGCTTGAATAAAATATGGACTTCCAATGAAACCGTTATGTATATCTTGACAATAGGACGCTGCATTTTCTACCATTGTTTATATCAGGATATACTTAAACATAGAAGAATGTTGGACTTGGACAGTTGTTGAAGGACTATACTGTTGCAACAATACAGGGAAAATCAGTGTAGTGGGGGGAGTTATGGGGAGGTGGAAGGGGAAATTCCATGAGCCTATGGAACTGCATCACAAAATAAAATGAATCAGTAATAATCCCAGGCTGAACTCCATTAGCAATTGAGAAAAAATGGAGGAAAAAAACACCAACCTAGTGGTCTTTTATTTTAAAAATACATCTTCTACAGTGAAGAATGGGTTGCCACAGTATGCAGGAAAAAAAAATGTTTGATTGGTACATTTAGACTTGGAGGAAAATTGTCTCAGCTGGACATGCTTCTTTGATCTCTTGTCTGGTTGCCTCTAAAATGATCAACTTTCTATCAAGTGAGAGGAAGTTCCCCCATGATTCTAGCTCCTGATGTACTATTTTCTTAAGAAATTTATGTTACTAATAATTCTGTGGTAGATAGAAATCTCCATTGTTTTGCTGCAAAATCTAGTAGAAAAATAGCAGCAGAGACTCTAGGCTTTTGTAACAAAGTGACTATTTCTTTTTTGGCAACTATTCTCTCTCTCTATCTCTCTCTCTGTTTTTTTCCCCTCTCTTAGCAATGTCCATCTTGAAATTTAATGTTGAGAAATGCTATGTTCTTGTTTCCAGCTTTCCATGCAAGTAAGGATGTATGCACATGAATTAGGATCTATCAGTGAAATATCCTCATCCCAACAGATAAAGGAGAGAAGCAGGTATCAAGTGTTAAATTTTTCTTCCTTAGGGAGAAATAACTACCTGGTGTCCAGGTCAGTGGTGCTAAAGTTGAAATGATAGTGGCCACATCTGCTCTGTAGTTGTTCCTTTGTTGGTTTCCCTGGGAAGCTGTCACAGTTTTTGGTAATGTGTTTCTTACTACTTAGCCTCCAAATCTACTTCCCTGGTCTCCTGGAAGTTCTATTTGCTTTCCATTGCACTTTCTGTCTTTGGATTAAATTATTAAGACATTATTTTTCGATGGAAAAAAAGATGGCCGACTGCAGAGAGCTGGTGTAGGGTGGAGTAGGGAAGGAGGGGAGCCGATCCAGCAGAGAAACAGGCCAGGAGGTGCGAAACTGTAGGGAGAAGAACGAGAAGGTCACTGGAGTTCACTAAAGCAAGAAGATCTACACAGCGTGAAGGAACAGCCGCAAAAAGTAGGAAAGAAAATACAGCACACCGCGAGAAACCTGGTGAGTCACGATCCCAGGCAGGGGGAAGGCGGCGGAGGCTCAACCGCCCCAGGGAAAACAGAGGCGGCTGGAAGGATAGGCGCCCACACCGACAGGGGCACCAGTCCCCTGGAAGGCAGGAGCCCCCAGAGGAGGCTACTGGACTGATCATTGGGTGCATCATCCCTGCAGAAGTGGAGGAAAAGCAGGGGAGATTTCCCAGAGGCTTGCCTACCCGCTGCTCAGCGGCTGAGGGAGAGTGCAGAGGGAACAGGAGCGGCGCTGTGGGACTGGGGCTCAGAGATCCCCGTATCGGCTCTGAGCTGTGGACTGGCTGCGGGAGAGTCAGTGGATACTGTTGCTGGACTAGCCCTGAGCCCCAGAGGCTGGGCAACGCTCGACAGGGCCTCACGTCCTGGGCAGAGGAGCAGACTAGTGGGGGCACATCTCACCTCAAGGGCTCTGTGCCTCTCAGAGATCCGCTTCTACCCTTGAGAGAGTGCAGCTGAGGAAGTGGCTTCTTCAGGGCAGAGTCCCCAGCTGGGCTCAGCTAGAGAGGCCAGACCAGAGCGGGCTCAGCTGAACTGGCCGGACAGGTTTTCCCAGCAGGAGCCCACTCGGAAAGACCTGCCTGCGGTGTTGCAGCCCTCAGCGGAGCAGCGCTTCCGAGTTTGGCACTGGGGCCGCAGAGATTTCCAGCCCAGCACAGGCCAGGGTTGGGGATTTTAGACTCCGAGCAGCAGGAGCCCCTGCTGTGCTAACCTCAAGCCCTGAAGGAGAGTCTCGGCTCAGCACTGAGGCGGAGACCCCCCGCTGTATTAGCCTTGTGACCCAAAGCCCAGGCGCGGCTCAGCAGAGTGAATCTGTAGGGCACTGCCTTTGAGAGGGAGCCACAGGGGAAGGGGCCTGGCACTGGGGCTGGCCCACAAAGCCTCCTGACCCAGCTCAGGGCTGTGATCTACAGATCCTGAAAGCAGCTGGTGACTCAGGCAGTAAGCCCTGCTGGGCTCAGCCGGAGACCCCAAACCAGAGCCGGCTCAGCTGAATCACCGCTAAAATCTCAAAACAACAAGAAGCAAAAACACAATGAGGAGAAGTATCAGAAAAAGCAATGACCCAGAGGAAAGATCAAGCACTCCCTCCCAATACAACCAAAAACTAATCTCAATATCTGAGATGCAAGATGAAGACATAGAGGAACTATCAGATAAGGACTTTAAGAAGCTAATGATGAAATTCGTCAGAGAGAGTGAAAAGCGCTGGGAAGAGTCTAAGGCATTCGAAAACCATATCACTGCAGAAATAAATCAAATCAAAAAGGGAATCCTCGATATAGAGCACAAAATTGAAAGCCTAACCAACAGAATGAACACAGCAGAGGACAGAATATCAGAATTGGAAGACAATCAGAATGAAAGGCAGCAGCTCATCAAACAGTTGGAGACAAATCTAGAGAAAGCCAATAGGTCCATACAGGAAATGAAAGACAACCTCAAAAAATCAAATATTAGAATAATAGGCCTTCCCGAAGGAGTGGAAAAGGAGACAGGCTTGCAACGGGTGCTCAATGAGATAATACAGGAGAACTTCCAGAATATTGGAAATATAAATCCAGCACAAATCCAGGAAGGGCAAAGAACCCCCAGGAGATACGACCCAAACAAATCGTCTCCCAGACATGTGGTCCTCAAGCTACCTTCAAGTGAACACAAGGAAACCATTCTAAGACAAGTAAGAAAAAAGGATAAGATTACTTTCAGGGGAAGGGAAATCAGGATCACAGCCGACCTATCAGAAGAAACGCTCCAAGCAAGGAGAGAATGGGGTAAAATCTATCAAATCCTGAAACAAAACAACTGCCAACCAAGAATAATGTACCCAGCAAAGCTCTCATTTATATTTGAGAATGAAATTAAATACTTCAACAGTAAAGAGAAACTCGAAGAATACATCAACACGAAACCAGCTCTGGAAAATCTCCTCAGGAAGGTGCTAAACCCAGAAAGAAAAAATACAAACCAAAATCAAAGATGGCAAATGGGAAGACCTCCCCACTAAAATCCATACAAGAAAAGTCAACCAATCAAGAACTCTAATAGTCGCAAATACACACTTGCATACTTACACTCATGGCAGCCCAAAACCAATTCCTTTCAATATTATCTCTAAACACAAATGGCTTAAACTCACCAATCAAAAGGCATAGATTAACGGAATGGATCATCAAACAGCACCCAACTATATGTTGTCTACAAGAGACACATCTAACCAGAAAATCCTGTAAGAAATTTAAAGTGAAAGGATGGAAAAAGACATTTCATGCCAATGGACGAGAAAAAAAGGCTGGCGTAGCTGTTCTAATCTCAGATGACCTAGACTTCAAGCTGACAGACATCAAAAAGGACAGAGAAGGACATTATATATTGGTGAAGGGACTGATCCATCAAGAAGTAATTACAATCGTGAACATATATGCACCTAATTCCAATGCGCCTAGCTTCGTGAAGCAACTACTTACAGACTTAAGGGGAGACATAGATACACACACAATAATAGTGGGTGATCTTAACACCCCACTAACAACTATAGACAGATCAACAAAACAAAAACTCAACAAAGAAACAACAGAGCTCGTACAAACATTAGAACAACTAGACTTGGTAGACATTTATAGAATTTTTTATCCTAAGACCACAGATTATACATTTTTTTCAGCAGTGCATGGCACCTTCTCCAGGATCGACCACATGATAGGACACAAAGCAAATCTAAATAACTTCAAAAAGATAGGAATCATACCATGTACCCTCTCAGACCACCACGGAATGAAACTGGAAATCAGCAATTCAAAATGTCCCAGGAAATATAGAAACTCTTGGAGGCTGAACAATATGCTATTAAACGAACAATGGGTCAGGGAAGAAATTAAAGATGAGATCAAAAAATTTATGGAAACCAATGAAAACTCTGACACAACATTCCAAAACTTGTGGGACACTGCCAAAGCAGTGCTACGGGGTAAACTCATCGCAATTGGAGCTCATGTCAAGGCCCAAGAGAGTCGCCAAATACAGGAACTAACCACACACCTCCAGGAATTGGAAAAGCAGCAGCAGATGAGCCCCACACACAACAGGAAACAAGAAATCATCAAAACAAGGGAGGAAATCAACCAGATAGAAATAAAAAAAACCATACACAAAATCAACGAATCAAAAAGCTGGTTTTTTGAAAAGATAAACAAAATAGACACCCCGCTGGCCCGTCTGACAAAGAAAAAACAAGAGAAAGCAAGAATTAACAGCATCAAAGATGAAAAAGGCAACATAACAACAGACATTACAACCATTAAGAACATAATCAGAAATTACTACAAAGCACTGTACTCCAACAAATCAGAAGACCACCAAGAAATGGAAAAGTTCTTAGACTCACACAACCTGCCAAAACTTAGCCCAGAGGCAACAATCAACCTGAACAAACCCATAACTGAAGCAGAGATTGAATCAGTGATTAAAGACCTCCCAACAAAGAAAAGCCCAGGCCCAGACGGCTTCACTACAGAATTCTACAAAACATTCCGAACAGAACTAACTCCAATCCTCTACAAACTCTTCAAAACAATAGAAAAGGAAGCAACCCTTCCAAACTCATTCTATGAAGCCAACATTACCTTAATCCCAAAACCGGGCAGAGATCCTACAGAGAAAGAAAACTACAGACCTATCTCTTTGATGAACATTGATGCTAAGATTCTCAACAAAATCCTAGCCAACAGAATTCAAAAACACATCAGACAGATCATTCATCCAGATCAAGTAGGATTCATCCCTGGAATGCAGGGATGGTTCAACATTCGCAAATCCATAAATGTGATACACCACATCCAAAAACTGAAAAACAAGAATCACATGATAGTATCAATAGATGCAGAAAAAGCTTTCGACAAAATTCAGCACAACTTCCTGCTAAAGACCCTAACCAAGGTAGGCATAGATGGAAAAATCCACAACATAATCAAAGCAATATATGAAAAACCCAATGCCAGCATCATACTGAATGGAGAAAAACTGGAACCCTTCCCACTGAAATCTGGAACAAGACAGGGATGTCCGCTTTCTCCGCTGCTATTCAACATAGTTCTAGAGGTACTCGCTGAGGCCATAAGACAAGAAAAAGAAATCAAAGGAATCCAAATGGGAAATGAAGAAGTCAAGCTTTCACTATATGCAGATGACATGATTCTTTATATGGAAGAGCCAAAAGGCTCAACACAGAGACTACTAGAACTTATACGAGAGTTTGGTAGAGTGGCAGGGTACAAAATTAATGAACAAAAATCAACAGCCATAGTGTATGCTAACAGCTCCAAGGAGGAAAAAGATCTAACCAGCAAGATACCATTCAAAGTAACAAAGGAAAGCATGAAGTATCTGGGAATTAACCTAACCAAAAATGTAGGAGACCTATTCGAGGAAAACTACAAACTACTTAAAAAAGAAATTGAACAAGATCTAGAAAGATGGAGTAACATCCCATGCTCCTGGATAGGTAAAATCAATATCATTAAAATGTCTATACTGCCAAAAGCAATATATACATTCAACGCAATCCCAATCAAATTGCCCAAAACATTCTTCACAGACCTGGAAACAATGATCCAAAGGTTCATCTGGAAACACAAAAAACCACGAATAGCTAGAACCATTCTCAAGAACAGGAAGTTAGCAGGGGGAATCACAGTTCCGGACCTCTGGACATACTATAGGGCAGTGGTTATCAAAACAGCCTGGTACTGGCACAAAAATAGAGAAGAAGATCAATGGAGCAGAATAGAAACACCAGATGGGAACCCACAGAAATACAGCCAAATAATCTTTGACAAAAAGACAAACGACAACCCAGGCAAATGGGAAGGTCTGTTCAATAAATGCTGTTGGGACAACTGGTTGATAGCCTGCAGAAACAAAAAGATAGACCCGCATCTCTCACCATATACTAAGATCAAATCCAAATGGATAAAAGATTTAAACCTACATCCAGAAACCTTCAAACTTTTGGAAGAAAATGTTGGAAACACACTGGAACACTTAGGGGTAGGCCCTCACTTCCTAAAAAAGACTCCAAATGCAGTAGAAATCAAGACCAAAATAAACAATTGGGACCTCATCAAACTAAGAAGCTTCTGTACAGCTAGAGAAACAATCAACAAAGTAAAAAGGCAACCCACAGAATGGGAGAAGATCTTTGCACACGACTTAGGTGACAGAGGGCTGATCTCCAGAATATACAAAGAGCTACAAAACAACCAAAATGTCAAAACAAACAAGCCACTCAAGAAATGGGCACGGGAAATGGGCAAACACTTCACAAAGGAACAAACCCAAATGGCAAATAAACATATGAAAAAATGCTCAAGTTCCCTGGCAATAAGGGAAATCCAAATTAAAACATCAATGAGGTACCACCTAACGCCAGTAAGACTGGCCCACATGAATAAA
Source organism: Ochotona princeps (assembly GCF_030435755.1). NCBI lineage: Eukaryota > Metazoa > Chordata > Mammalia > Lagomorpha > Ochotonidae > Ochotona > Ochotona princeps. The sequence continues at coordinate 29,156,931 of NC_080838.1, read as the reverse complement.
AGCACCAACAACACTTGTTGGCGAGGTTGCGGGGAAAAGGGAACCCTACTCCACTGCTGGTGGGGCTGCAGGCTGGTACAGCCTCTATGGAAATCAGTATGGAGAACATTCAAACAACTCAAATACAACATACCGTATGACCCGGCAATAGCACTCCTAGGAATATATCCAGAACACTTGTTTTATGAGAAACCAACATGCACTCCTATGTTCATAGCAGCACAATCAGTAATTGCAAAGACATGGAAGCAACCAAAATGCCCATCAACAGAGGATTGGATAAGAAAGCTATGGTTCATCTACTCCATGGAATACTACTCAGCTATTAAACAAAACAAAATGCAGTTCTTTGTGGCCAAATGGGCCAAACTGGAAACCATAATGCTAAGGGAAATGAGCCAATCCCAAAAGGTTAAATACCACATGTTTGCCTTAATTTAAGATGACACGATGTTATGTATAACAAGTTATGTTATGAATGTTATATGTTGTGTATAAACCTAAATTGAAATGTCAATGAGGTGGTCACAGAAGGTGGATAAGAAATCGCATTCACTTTTACCATATTGGTTACTAGTTACTATGTCAATTAATTCCATGGTGATGTAAATTTTTGCTGATGGTATGTTGGAGCTTTTAATTGATCGGGATGATAGTCTGCTGGCTCTGTCTTCAGACCAGAGAGTGTATACCTAAGAAGCCGTTGAACTTATCTGGACAATAAGATGCTGGACTCTATGTTTGGTATATGCTTGCAATGGGGGAATCTCAACTGAACTTGAACTGTGGTTATGCAACAAGGTGGAGGAATCCACCATGGTGGGAGGGTTTGGGGAGGGGTGGGGAGAATCCCAGTACCTATGAAACTGTGTCACATAATACAATGTAATTAATGAATTTAAAATAAAATAAAAAAAAAAAAAAAAAAAAAAAAAAAAAGAAATAAAACATGACCATCATCTTAAAAGTGTATCCCTTAAAAAAAAAAAAAAAAAAAAAAAAAAAAAAAAAAAAAAAAAAAGACATTATTTTTCTTGTGAAGAGTGCCTTGACTTACACACCAATGTGTAGATCCCATGAAATGAAGCACTTAATTCAGTTTTAACTTTCTGTAAACTGGCCAGTTAAAAGAAAAGATGTTTAAGTTTAGTCTTACGGAGTGCCTGTAAAGCTACTCAGCTTATTTTCTGTTCTACTGGGCAAATGAAGTTGCATATTTAGTGTTAGTTTCATAAATATAAGGGGCCTTAAAGAAGTTTGTGGAAAATAGATTTTAAAGTTAAATTCATGTTCGCACAAAACAATTCCAAATCCATACACATGAGAGGAAGTTTCAAGCTCATAAAGGAGTGTGTTTGGGACACAGTTATTAAAACACCACTTGGGACTTCCACAATCTGTAGCACAGCCCTTGCCTTTGAGTCTCAGTTCTGCTTTGGAATCCAACTTCCTGTTAATTGCAGTGAAAGGGGGAAGCTGGTAATGAGTCAAATATGCTAGTCCTTGCCATTCACCAGAGAAACCCAAATGGTTTTCCTGGCACCTACAGGCAGTTGGCGAGTGAATAAGTGGATGGCAGATCACACTACCCGCTTGTCTGTGTCTGTCTGCCCTGAAATAAATAAAAATGAGGGTTTATTTTAAAAGTTCTTGAAAAGAAGCAATGAATTTACTTTAAAATATCTGCATATCAAGATAATCTTATACTTTAATTTCCTCTTTATGGAGTTTTTAGTTTCTGTTAGCTCAATGAACAATAGTGAAAGTGAGTAACTATTAAACAAATTGTCTCTTTTAACCCCCGTATTCCATCAGCCTACATATAAGATCGCTATAAAAACATTAATTGAGAAATAAATATGTCATTTATAACAACTATGAAATAAATACTTTGTTGACATCTTTGCAGAATTAAAGCCTTGGAATTTACTGGAGTCATATATCCTAAATCCTTAATTTACTGCTCAGTTTATGTAAGTAAATAAGAAAAGGTGGGTACGTGAGCGATATTACGGTGGTAGCGATTGTCACAGCACGGAGACAATTGCTCTAAACAGGTGGATATGTACAAAAGGAAGGAGATATTTTGCCTTCAGAGGGACCAGCTGTATTTTCACATTGTGCTCCAGGATCTAGGATGCCTAATGGAAGCACAAAGCAAGGCACCAAAGTAGCTTCTTTGTGACCTTGGCCTTGGAAATACTGTTCTTTGAGACTCAACATGTATGAGGAAGCTTTCCATGCCCCTCGGAAGAGGCTGGAGTGACAGCCCCTGTTTAGTCACAGAGGCCTGGCCTTTTCTCCTACCTGCCCCTGGCAGGTCCCTGGGTTTTTACCAGATGCCTGGATCTGCACGGCCTGGCTTCCCATGAATGGACTGAATGCAAGGGAGAGATGCCAAGAAGAGTAAAGTCTGCCACAGGGAATGGGAGACCCAGATGCGATCCTAACGGTGAACGGACCTGTGTGTGTGTGTGTCTGCAGCCTCTGTGCCTTATGCTTCACAACCAGGGAGGATGTTGTTTGGAAAATAACATGAAAAGCCTCGGTATAGACAGACCGTATTGATTTCTGTGTTCCCCTTCATTTCATGTATAGCAACAGGTTTTAATAGCAACAGAACTTCAGAGGCTGTGGAAACTGGTTTGTGACGCAGCTGAGCAAGTATGCCAAGGCAAACAAAAGCAGACAGAGCAGTCAACAAAGAGTTCCAGGCAGCTTACAAATGTGTCACTTTTTCAATACTCTGTTCCATTCCAAGGGATGAAACCCCATAGTGACATGGAACTAGTATCAGTAGTAGGTGCCTCTCTTCTTTCCCCTCTATAACAGAAGAAATGAATGATCTGTTAAAGCAGCAAAATACCCTAAATGATTCTGTGTTGAACAACAACAACAAAAAATTAGTTTCTATCCTTCCCAAAGAAGGGCTTCCAGGCAGAAGTTATAGGAACAATGGGACTGCCAAGGATGATTGCATGAGTAGCACCTTCACAGGTGTGACATGCACTGTAAGTGAATCTCCTTGGGAAAGTCATCCAAAAAACTATGGACTTGGGTTTGGCTGTTCCCTCTAGCCACAGTGAGCATCTTGCTTTTAGACCTCCAAATGGCCTCAGTGAGCAGGGTTTAGTATTGTTGCAAGTTGTGTTCTCTGCAAAGCAAGCCAATCCCATCTCACCCCCAAAATCAGGCCAACGGTACACACCATCATCACTGGAAGCCAAAGCTGGCTGCCCTGGAGTGGTAAGTTCTTCTGCCTCCTTTATTTTTACCAAAGCAGTCACAATAATTCTGTTAACAGCTTGCCAAGTCAGCCAGCCTAGTAAACTCTTTGGCTTTAAAAGAAAAAAAAAATCTAGACATTCATACAGGTTCATATTGTTCTTCTCCTCTTGGTGTGATCTTGGGAACGTGGCCAACGAGGCTGACGGCTGTCATCTGAAGATGCCATGCGAAGGCTGTAATACGCTGACATTTCCTGTTGAGGGGCTGCCATGTCTAAAGGCCAAAGCAAACAGTGTGGGAGCCCTTTGGATCCCAGACTGTTTTTGTCTCCTCCTCTTCCTTCTCTCGCTCCAGTTCTCAAGTCTTCTCACCTCTGCTTCTCAATCTATCCTGTGCTGATGTGCTGCTTACGGGGTCATATGATTGTGTTGCCTTCCAGCCACCAAAACACTAAGAAAGCCTTGAGAGCAGAGCAGGCCAAGGTGTGATGCTGGCTTCATTCTGAGGCACAGAAGAGAAACATTGGCTGGAAGTGTTTCCTGTGGGATAGAGCAGAGATTTTAGGAGACAGCCTGAAGCTTTTCTGTTTCCTATCTCTTGTTCCCTTTAATGCAAACATACAAGTAAAAATTTAAAGTGCTAAAGTTAAGGAAGTAGATGTTGACATAAAGGGAAATTAATAATAATAATAATAATAATAATAATAATAATAATAATGTAAGATTGCCTGCTCAAACTAGCCTACATCCCTATTTATAATTTTTCTGTTATAATCAGTGATATGTTATGATCTCAGATCACAAAAATGAGAACCCTGTGGAAAAAAATTTGCTTTAAGTTTTTATTTGCAAGTCAGATTTACTGCTTAGGTTCCCTGCATAGCCAGGACTGGACCAGAACAATATGAGGAACATAACCCAGTTCGCCCCATGAGTGACAGGGAGATGAGAACCTGAGTCATTACCTGTTGCCTCCTAGCATACACATGAACATTAAGATGGATCACCATCGTAGCCAAGACTCTAGTCCAGGCACTGTGCTTTGGGCTACATGGATGTCTGAAGTCTTGTCAACAGCTTGGCAAAGCTCCTGCAAGGGCACATATACATCCTCAAGCACAGCCAGTGTGCTGGATAAAATACACAGCTTACTACGCGGTGCAAAACTAGGACTTGGCTGCCCAGGAACACTTTCTTTTGCCTCTGATTAAAATAACAACTTGTTCAAAATCCTAATCATGGTTTTTCTTTTCAGTTAGTTTGGACAGATAATTTCCTGCCAAGGTTTTGAGCATACTTACTACATAACATCCTAACCAAGTAGTTACAGGTCTAAAATATAATAACCAGAAGGATGCTCAGCTTCTTCCAAATCTCTTGGTTTTTTTTCTTCCCTCTCTTTTGTGTTTTTTTCAAGTGTCAGGAAATATATTTTTATTGCAGCGAGCAAAGGATATTTCTGAGAGTATATGGATCACTAATTTTCTCTTGAGGATCCATTTTCCCAGAACTAATTGAATCTGACTCCTTCCTCTGTGGCTGCCTCAGGAAATCTGGTTTTGCTCAATGTAGCAGCGTCAACTCGGTAACTGGACAACTTGTGTGCTAATAATACTGGACAGTTTCTCTAAATTTATAGCCTAGACTTCAGTGATTCTTTAAAAAAATTTTTTTTGGTATAGTTTTGATGGTGTAAAAAACTGGCTAAAGGGTCCAAGCAAAGCATGTAAAACTTAGGGGAATAGCTACACATAAAACACATAAAACATTCAATAGCAAGGTTTGTGAACAGCTAGGGGTCCACAAAGAGGATAATGTTCAGTTTTTATTTTTTTCAAGGATCTGTAGAGATAAGTGACAATCCTAATTCCTGGAAGAGGGAGTTGATAACAAAAGGGCTGACCATGAGCCACAGAGAACACCTGCAGGAAGAGGCCACCAAACTAGAAGGAACTGGGAAACTGACCAGGTAACACAATGGGCCAACTAAAGGAAATTAGGCTACACCTTTCTAGTGCATGGAAGTAACCAGGACCAACTGATGGTTAAGCTTCAAAAACTAGGGAAGTGGACTGCTGGGCTCCGAGTCTAAATTTGCTCATCCATGAAGGACATCTGAGCAGGTGTAGGGCGGAGCAATAGGACCTGGAACACCAGCTGTCACTCATTTTCATATCCCTTCATGTGAGTGGGGAAAGCAGTGAAACAAATGCATTTTTTCTTTTTCTGTGGTCTTATTGCTGATGTATGTTAATTACTTATAAATACAAATTGAATAGAATTAAGAAAAGGGAAAACAATTAAGTTTGGTATCTCGCACACAAATAAGATAATGTTATGTGCACATCGCAAATACTAACAAGTGAAATATAGACTAAATTAAATAGTCCCCTACTCTAATATTCATAAGTATAGCCTTGGACTTAATGGTACTGCCAACTAGCCAATCAACCAACCCCAGAATTCATTAATGGTTTCTCTCACCCATTTCTGAAGCCACTATATCTTTATATTGATTTAATCACCTGAATGCTGTTGGAATTCCTTCCTATCTGTTTTGTTTACTCATGCGTTAAACTTACAAAATATCACAGAAAGGATTGCTGTAATGTCTAATGGATGCACCTGCTATATGCATCTCTCTTTTAACTCTATTAAATATTCCTCATGAAACAAATAAAATAGAATATAGAAAAAGCTTCACCCTAACAAAATCATTAATTGGCTTAAAATAAAATACTTCCAGTAATCAGAATTTAGTTTTGAAAATGAAGCAGCAAGCCATATACCAGCAAGCAATCTTTGCGGTGCTAATCTGGCTAAGAATTCATGTTCAGAGTTTATAAAATTCTTAACAAAACTCAGTTTAGAAGCAATTAACCAACTCAAAATACAGGCAGGCAAAACAGATGCAGGCATTGAAAAACAGAAGATGTCTCAATGGTCATTGGAAATACAAGAGGAACTAAAAAACATAGTGGATTAGTTTGAACTGCATTTCAGAACATCATCAATAAAAATTGCAAACTATGCAATGGAGGACCTGAGGCAGGAGGAATATATCACAAATAAAATATGTAAATTGCTACAAAAACATCTTTACCAAAGCATTGCATGGTAATGCTGCCTAAGCTGAATATATTAATAGGCATGCCTTATGACATAGCCAGCCAGTCTATTATAGGTGAATTCAAAACAAATTTCTTTTTATTTATGTAAAAAAAAGTCAAATGTTCACAAATGGTCAAGTGGATAAAATAATTGTGAAATACTTACAACAATAAGAAGGAACAACTATAACTGTACTCATAACAGGATCTCAAAAACAAAGATCAATTGAATAAATCATGTGCAAAAATGTCCATGCTGTATGAGCTCACATTTGCCCATTTCACAACCAGAAAAAACTAATCTGTGGTCTTAGATCAGTAGTTGTCCTGGGAAAATGAGATGATTAGAAACTATAAGGAGGCTTAAAGAGGCTGTCAAAGTGTTGGTCACATCCTGTTTCTGTCTCTCTGTTTGGGAAGGGAACTTACGTTTTATGAAGGTTCGCCTAATTCTACACTTTGAATTGTTCACTTTCCTGTTTATGTATTTCTTTCAATAAAAAACCCCCTAAGGTGTGTTTTTATAAATAAATGGTTAAAGACACTCTCTTAAATAAGATTACAAACCTCAAGGGACCTAATCAAATCAATTTAGTTCTTGTTTTTGGACTGTGTTTTCTTAGCTGTTATCCAATTTGGCATTACATAGGTTCGTCGTTACAGAATTATTTTCTTACCCTATAATTTTAAGGACCTTCTCATCATGCTTTTAAAACAGAAGAAGCCACTAAAAGGTTTAAATACTACCTCACACTTCCAAAAGAGGGGCATTTTATAACACAGGAAAATGTAACCAACTTAAAATAATTATTTAGTATATATTTATAGGATACAGCCATTCATTTATTCACCCTGATATAGAAACAAATTATGAAAAATAGTGTCTGTGTTTGGGACATTCGTGCAGTATTATTTCATGCATCTGAATGCATATCATGCCATTTTTCTTTGTATTGAAATAAAAAATGAATATTAGTAAATAGTTAGCATGACATTTACTAAGAAGCCAAGAAACTATTAAGTTAAAAGCATCTTGTCTAGAGTACCCAGAAGAGGCAATCAATCTAGACTGGAACTTTCAACCTTGAGATTAGTAAGCATGGACTTGCAAACGTGAAAATTTCAAAATACTGAAACAAAATATTTTAGTTAAGGTTCCTTAAGAGGAAAAACTATCTGTATAGTTACAAAGATAAAACTCTCTTAGTGAAAGAATACATTTCTGAGAAATGTCAGGTTTCTATCATGAAAAGCTATGTATTATTGGAATATATTTATCCATGTTACCAATTATAAACTTTAAAAATGCATCAGTAGATTTAAGCACAAAATTACTGAAAACTACTGAGAAATTTTGAAGACACAACACAGGTAAAACAAAACTTTTAGGATCAGATATTTCCTGTTACATAAATCATGCTTTATTTGTAGTACTTTGCAAAGCATTCATAACATAATGTGAGGCTCACCTGGTTTCAGTTTCAAATAAACCTGAAACTCAGGTTCAACAAAAGTTTTGCCAAGGTTCATGAACTTTCAACAAGTGTGGACTGAATTTTTTTTGAAGTAAGGCCATTCAATATTTTTTTTTTACCATGTATCGACGAGATTTCTTTACAAAGGAAAACTTGTAGATGATAGTCTAAGGCTATTAAAATACAAATTATTTTGCTTACTCTTTGTATTCTCTGCTACAGTTTCCATTCCTACATTTTTCATGAGTTTTATTTCAGATTTATCATGAAGAAATGCTTTTAAATTGATATTTTAAATTTTCTATATAGAAAAACTCCCCAGAATTAATAGTTTATGGAATGCTGTTTTCTGTGAGAAGCAAACATAGGAGTGAATGATCATGAGTGCATTTATGTGGAATAAAATACCAACAGGTACTATTTATTACTGGTTTAGTTACTGTTCAGTTGCTGTATTTGTATTACATACATAATGCATTATATATTTTCATTCTAATCTTATATGGTTAGCCATTTTAATAGATAAAATTGAGTTTAAGGGAGGTTAAATAACTTTTCCAATATCAAGAAATCAACAAGTTGCTATCTATGTTTGTTGTGAGTGTATAGATGTGAATGTTTTAGTATGAGTAAATTTAATATGAAAGCTAGCATAATAGAAGGAATTCTCCACTTTGTATTTCAGTATGTGATTTTTAATGTATGGATTTATTTTGTCCCTGGAGGTGGCTTTGATATGCACATTCCTTTTAGGAAAATGGATTTCAGCTCAAGTAAAATTATTTCACTAAAAGTAACAATAGGACAAAAGGTAACAATTTTTACAAAATAATAAAGGAGGTAAAAATTAGAAAACATTCTGAAAGTATTTCTACATTTAGAGTCTTCTCAGAAAGCTGTTTCACCAGTATTTGAGCATTAGCAGTTTCTGCATGCCATATGCTCTTTGCTGTGACATACTGAATCTGAATCTGAAATTCAAGTAGATTTAATGAGAAGTCCAGGTAATGCATAGCCTTCTACCTATTTTGGTCTCTTAAAATGAATATGCATATTTCTGAGACAGATTCTCTACTGACAAATGGTTTTGCTTCTATTTCAGAGTGTGGGAAAAGATGTTCAATGATGTTTTCTTAAAATGATTACAATTCAAACTGTAGGAGAAAAGGGGGTTCAGGGATTTTTCTTCAAATTCAGCTTGTTGATCAAGTTGTAAGCAGTATTGACTGATACACACCTCTATCTGCATATCTTCTTATACATTTTCTTATATGAAAAAATACTATTTAAAAATACTTGTTTCATTGGGATCCAGGATAATATTCACAAATATCATGCACACAATAGAAATGTGTTAGTTTTTATTTTATTGTGTTTTCATTTACCTTTCCATTCCATTGTGCAAATGTGAATAAGAATTCTGTAGACAGGTTTGTTTTTAAAAGGATTTGTTTCTGACCCAGCATGGTAGCCCAGTGGCTAAAGTCCTCACCTTACAGGTGTGCACTGCTTCATGTCCCAGCTGCTCCACTTCCCATCTAGCTCTCTGCCTGTGGCCTGTGAAAGCAGTCATGGATGGTCCAAAGTCTTGGGACTTGCACCTGCATGGGAAACCTGGAAGAAGCTCCCTGCTCCTGGCATTGCATAAGCTCAACTCCAGCCCTTGCGGTCACTTGGAGAGTGAACTAACAGATGGGAGATCTATCCCTCTATGTCTCCTTCTCTGTAAATCTGACTTTCCAATAAAAATAAATAAATCTTAGAAAAAGAAAAAAAAATTGTCTCATGAACTTGAAGAATTACGCAGAGAGGCAGCGACAGACATATCTTCCTTCCTCTGGCTCACTCCCCCAATTGCTGCAACAGCCAGAGCCCAGCTAGACCAAAGTCTCAAACCAGGACCCTTTTCTGTGTCTCACTAGTAGGTTCAAGGCCTCAAGCACGTTCCACTGCTTTCCCAGACACATTAGCCTGCAGCTGGTTCAGAACTGGAGAGCTGGGACTCAAACTGGTACCCATATGGGATACAGCCATCATAGGCAGCGGCTTTTTTTTTAATGACACAACATTGACACCAATAGAATTCAATGATCTTTAGATTGCTAACTCAAACAAAATTCCTACGTTTGGACAGATTGCAAATATAGTCCAAAACCAACCAAGGACATGCTTTCACAGTGTCAGCACTCCGTATCTTGGTATCACCTTTAGGTTTGAGTTTTAACATTTAAATCTGGCTTTACAAGTTGTGTTTGTTGTAACACAAAGATCTGCAGATGAGAGCTAGAGCAAATGGTTAATAAACCATCTCTTAGAGGAACAACTCTACCGAGTCATTGCTGCCTAAACATGAGTTCACTGAAAGTTTCTAATAAGAAAATTATAGTTATTTACTCAGGAAATAAAACTAGCCAAGTGGCAAGATCACTCTCTACAACAGATGTATCCCTTCAGCCTGCTATTTATTGCATGAATGTTCCCATTTATCATGGATTCCTGGTCCCTTTGTAGTTCAACCCTGACAACTGTAAATCAACAAAAAGATGGGGGACGGTGGTAAATCAAAGCCAAGAACAATGACTTAAATACGAGGAAAACACGCTTGGATTTGTGGTTATAAACAATTTGTGTAGTATCTAACAGGAAAAAAGTATGGTCTCCGGCTGTGCCAAAAGTATAGCTCACAACATTCTCAAAGTTGTGAGATTTAGTCACTTGGCATAAACACATAGAAGAGTAATTAATGCAAGGAACATACCCATTGCATTGTGCCTTTGAAGAGGACTTTTAAAATGAAATTCCTCATTATTTAAAGCTATTTCTCATTCATTCACTTAACCAGCTCCCAGTGTTAGAAATTCCTCTTTTGCTGGTTGATCCTCTCACAGTAATGCTGGGTTCTCTTTGGAACCCTGTACTTCGCTAGGGCATTCATCAGAGCAAAAACATTCTGTTCTTGCTTGTGATCCAATTGCTTAGCCTCTACTCTAGAGGATTTGTATTAGGTATGACACTGTTGTGCACTGTGAAATTTCTCTTGGTTTAAACAACACTTGAAGCATATCCTGTATGTAAAGCGCTTAAGGTAAATGGTGGTCAATCATGTGTTCTCAAAGACTGCAGATCTGTCTGGCTTCAACTTAATCACGGTCAGTATCTTTACTTCCTGTGTTTTCCACACCAGAAATACTCCTAGTGCAGTGCTGGCTCAGTGAAGCTTCAGGATGCATTATGTGGTTTATTTCTCAGAATGTTGAATCTATCAGTTAAAACTAGAAAAATAAATACTTCCAACTCCTATTGTAAAATGTCTTCCCAGTAAGTCCTGAGTTTTATAGTACTACGATGAATCAAAGGTCAGACTGTTGTGATCTGAGTATCCAGTGATACCCTTCTTCCAGGATTTTCTACATCATTTGACATGCTTCATTATGTTTCACGTATAAGACATAGCATAAACTTTGCCATAATACATATGAAATGCAATCAGTGTGAATGCCGTTCATATAAACTTGACAAGTTCAATTCATGGAAAAAGCTAAAATGTCAACAAGGTCTTTGTCAGAAGGTTACAACACTTCCCTGCTATAATTAATCTTATTATTCTATCTCTCCTAGCAACAGACTATGGTCTGTTTAAGCTAAATAATTCTTTAGCAGGCTGACAGTGAGATGACTTACTGCATAATATAGCCTATGCTTGTTAAACTGCAAAGTATTAATCCCACCAGATTTCACAAATAGCACCTGCTCGAGCTTGCTAGAGTTGTCTGTCGATACGGAATATGTCAGAGCAAAATTTGGCAGAACTGACAGGCCAAATTCTTGAAATCTACAAATGTTTGCTCTTTAAGAAACTTGTTCTTATTGTATTGCTAGATATGTCCTGGAAAAATAACTCTAAATTAGCCGAATTTAAACAAATGCAAAATTACTATACAACTTTTTACATTGTAAGTTGTACAATAAGGAGCATTTACTCTTCTGAGTCTCTTAAAATAGATTAAGGAGCTATTCAGAATCTTCTAGAATTTCTTTGGATATTGATAAAAGTACATATTTGGATATCACAGATTATTAGTCAAATTGGATGTAAGCAATTTTGCAGGTTCAAAAAAATGATACCAGTTTCTACTCTTAGCATCGATTTATTGATTTCATGATTTTGTACTTTTTGAATTTCTGAGGTAGAATTTGTTTTTATTATCACAGTCTGAGTGGGCCTTAGACTTGCTTTGGCCAATAAAATGCTCTGTTCTTTGAACCCATCTTGAAGGTTAATTTGGCTCTGTGTTCTCTCCTGCTCTTTCTCTCACTGCCTTACTCTCTGACTCCTCTGACAGTTACTTTGGGAAATACAACAAATTTTGTGCTAGCCTGCTGAAGAAGGACAGACCCCTGAGATTCAAGGCAAGATTTCCTCGCTGGAGACTTTCTGCACCAGTGAACCCTCAACTACCTGCCGATGGCCACAGATATTGAAATGATATCACCCTCCCTAAGAAGCAGGCCAAGCTCAAATCAACAGAATCACTCAGCTGACTATTAGATTCATGGGATATAATAATTTTTTAAAGTTATTAAGTTTTGAAGTGTGTGTGTGTGTGTGTGTGTGTGCACGCACGCATTTGCAAAAAATCAGAAAAGTAGGTTACTTCTTAAGACTCACTCTTTTAGTCCTAATTGCTAATTGGCTTATAAACTATTACGTTAGGCTTTATGTCTGCCATAATAAAATACTATGAAAAGAAGGCTAAGAGAGTCATAAGCTTTCACCTCTGGTTCATTGGCAAGAGCCACACAAATGTTAGCGGTAGGCTAAGGCAGGGCTGTAAAGAATTTACTTAAGTGTTGAAGGAAGAGTTTCAAACAAAGCAAATATGTCAACAGTCAGAAAATATATTTTTCTTTGTGGGGGGTATTAAAGGTTTAAAGAAACACAGATAAATCACTAGATGATGCTTAGGTTAATGGAACAGACATTAGTGAACTCACAGCACAAAGAATATAAATTTTGTAAAAGTAGTTTAGAAAGAGCACTAAGCTAACAGAAAACAACACACAACAAACAGCAGTGATAAAACTAACAAATGAAGGGAATTTGAATTTCAGAGGTGCTGTACTTTAAATCAAGTATTTCAAATAGGCTCAAGGACTTAATGGAACCACAAAGAATAAAAGGAGACTAGGAGAATGAGATTTCATAAATGTTAATTGAGAGGTAGAAATAATTTTTAAAAGATCCAAACTGACCTTCTGGAGTTAACAAGTACAAGTATTACACTATAAATTATTGAATATGTTAGTAACAGAATTGAACAGAAGCATGACTTAGCAAACTGGCAGGCAGGTTAGCTGAGATTATTTACTCCAAGAAACCAAAAGTGAAAGCAATTTAAAAATGGATTATAAATATTTAAAGGGGGAACCATCAAGTGGACCTATTATATTTGTAATGGAACACTCCAAAAAAGAGGGTAGAAAAGAGCCGAATATTTTAGAAAATGTCAAAAATATTCAGATTTCAATGAAAGACTCTAATCTATGCATACAAGCTCAAAGAACTCCAGATAGGACAAATAAAAAAATATCTGCAGTGAAACACATTATGGTCAAATTGTTAAAAACCAAAGTGACTGTATCACTTTACCTTTCCACCAGAAATTTCTGAGTGTTATGATTTTATTATATATTATATGGTATTATATTATATGATAGCTAACGTTTGTAAATATTCACTATTTTGAAGTTGGTTCTTAGCATGAAGTAACATCTCATTTTTAGTTTTATTTGCATTTCCTTAAGTGTTTAATGATTCTTGGAATCTACAATATTTACAGAATGATGCTTATCAACTATTCACTCCAATTAGTGACATAAAAGTCCCTAAATGAGCCCAAACATGCAGACTCCTGCGGTGGGATTTTTAGGGAAGGATTTCATCACTAATAGAGAAACAGTAGGAAACCCTGCATGGAAAGATAACTGGGCACGATGGCAGGTGCCCTGATTGAGTCCATGGATGGAAGGTATGAACTGATGGCCATTCAAAGGAAAGTAGAAAATGTCCAGGAAGGTTTACAGCAACCAAAATTACGTCAATCTAAATTCAGATTCATTTTGGGGGCAAGTTGAAAAACTGCGCTGGCAGAACCTCATTGCATTTCCCAGGCACCTATCACCATGATGATGAGATCTGTAAACACACATATTAACTTCAAATCAGTACATAATGTGCTGAATTCTTTTTTCTGTGCTGTGGAAGGTTGGGCCAGGGAGGGAAAGGAGATCTAGGGAGGGTAAACACGAGTCAACAGGCCCTATCTCCTCTATGTTAGAATATTTTTCCCACATAACCCAGTCTTGTTTTCTGGGAAGGGTTGGACCCTGGCAATGAGGTACGGATGTAATCAGACACAAATGGGCTGGGAACTTTCCTATGCACATTCAGTGAAAGCTGTTGCACATGTACTAGTTGATCTGTTAACTTTGTTTTGCAATTGGTCTTCTTTTTTCTTTTTTATTGGGGGGTGGAGGGTGGGGCTTGGAGAGGATGGGCAGAATTAACTCAAGCAGGAATATGCAGAAAATCACTAAAGAGTAAAAACGTAGTAGATTTAATTCTAGGTTCCAGGGAAATAAGCTACGTTTGCAGGGTACTAAGGTGTGTTTTATATCTGTATCAGACAACATGGATCGGTAGTATTATCAGTGTCCATTGCATGACTTAAAATTTTATGGTGGATAAAACAAACTATTCTGTTAAAATATGGAGTAAAATAGCCAGTTTTCCATTCTGTCACAAAGGAGAAGATACAAATGATCAATTACTTTTCTCATCAAAAACCTATTATGTGAAATATTTAACCTCTGAATTTTCTCTCCAATATCTTTAGACATGTTAAAGGTAGTGTCCCCTTACTGTTTCACTTTATGGAAGAAATAATCTCTCACAAATGAATAAGGTAAAATGAACTCTGGCATTTTTCTTCCCACTCAGTTTCACAGAGAACCACATGTTGCTTCTTCTAATCTCCCAAATTTCCCTTTTTCAACTTACTCTGAAAAGCCAAATGGCTTCATTTCCGTGAATGGATTATGTGGGAAAAATATTCTAACATAGAGGAGATATGCCCTGTTGACTCGTGTTTACCCTCCCTAGATCTCCTTTCCCTCCCTGGCCCAACCTTCCACAGCACAGAAAAAGAATTCAGCACATTATGTACTGATTTGAAGTTAATATGTGTGTTTACAGATCTCATCATCATGGTGATAGGTGCCTGGGAAATGCAATGAGGTTCTGCCAGCGCAGTTTTTCATCTTGCCCCCAGATCACCTACAGTGCCAACTAAAGAACTTCTCCACACTTGTCTCTGTGCATCACACATGTCCTGACAGTCCCCAAGCCTGCTGCTGGCACACTGACTCAGAGCTTTCCGGTCTTAAGAACTGTGATTTTGAATATAAGATTTCAACAAAATGATCTCTAGTCATAAAATTTAAGCAACTTGAATCTATTGACTAATACTTTATTCCATAAAATACATGATAGCCAGAATCACTGAAATGTACTTGGATATATTTTATCTTGAAATTCAGAACCAGAACTTTTTTTTAAAGATGTATTAATTTTTATTGCAAAGTCATATATATACAGAGAGAGAAGGAGAGACAGAGAGGAAAATCTTCCATGTGTTGATTCACTCCCCAAGTGACCGTAATGGCCAGAGCTGCGCCAATTTGAACCAGGAGTTCTTCTGGGTCTCCCACGCAGGTGCAGGGTCCCAAGGCTTTGGACCATCCTTGACTGCTTTCCCAGGCCACAAGCAGGGAGCTGGAAAGGAAGTGGGGCTGCCAGAATTGGAACAGGTGCCCATATAGGATCCTGGCACATTTAAGGCAAGGACTTTAGCTGCTAGGCCACCGCGCCAGGGCCCAAAACTGAACCTTTGATTAGGACCTTGAAAAATCTGGGCAATAAGTTACACATAATAGAATTTTTTGAAGTTATTTGAACGTAACTACAAAAACAACAGAACAGCCTCTCTGTGTGTGTGTGTAAATTCTAATCTAAATTCTAACAGCTGAAAGAACTATAATCCAAAAATCTAAAATCCATACATAAACAAATGTAATCACACCAACTTATTTTCAAAAATGCACACAGCCTCCATCTACAGTTTGAGAAGTATTCACTCAGTCTTCCTTAAGTGCTGTCTTGTCTTAAAGTACATCCTGTGACTCACAGTCCAGTCACTATTACAGTGTTTCCGTTCCAAATGGCTAGGAGGAAGGCAAGTCCTGCCAGAGACGCTCAAGTGCTTAAGGAACCTGGTGTTCAGAGTCTTGTAAAGGCTACACACCAGAAAGGGGCCGTGTTTTTATATCTTTGTTCGTTTTTCACTTGTATGATCCCTTCTTGGAAGGAAAGTACATTCTGTCTCTATTTGAAAAAAGATCTAGATAACAATAACATTTCCACTGCTGAAAAATGTCTTGTAGCTGTTTTCCTGATGAGTTCATGCTGCCCTTGTTATTACTGCAGGTGTGATGGATTCTTATTGAAAATAATCTACAGTCACTTCTTGGAGGCAGGTGAGAATAACTGCTCTCTTATTTGCAAGAGGCTCAACATTGATGAATTCAGCGATCATTTCCAAGGACCCTTCCTTGGGCAAGGCCCATCATCTAGAAGAAAGTGGTTTGGAGACTGTTAGGCAGAACATGAGCTATTCAGGGGCAGCAAAACAATATCTGTGTCAAAATGCCTTTTGTGAATTAGATGAAGACGTCTAGGAGACAAAAGTTGAATGAAACTTCTCTTGCTATATACAATTTTTCTTAAAGATTTATTCATTTTATTACAGCCAGATATACACAGAGGAGAGACAGAGAGGAAGATCTTCCATCCGATGATTCACTCCCCAAGTGAGCCACAACGGGCCGGTGCGCGCGAATCCGATGCCGGGAACCTGGAACCTCTTCCGGGTCTCCCACACGGGTGCAGGGTCCCAAAGCTTTGGGCCGTCCTCGACTGCTTTCCCAGGCCACAAGCAGGGAGCTGGATGGGAAGCGGAGCTTCCGGGATTAGAACCGGCGCCCATATGGGATCCCGGGGCTTTCAAGGCGAGGACTTTAGCTGCTAGGCCACGCCGCCAGGCCCGCTGTATGCAATTTTAAATATATTTTTTGTAAGCACTTACTGTTAAGTTTTGGATAAAAAGTATGGATTTTTTTTATCATGGTAATACTTCATTTTGAAATGTTTAATAGGTAACAGAATGATTTCAAATGATAAGAAAAAGATCTTTTATTAAATGAAAGGTACCTTTATCAAATTGTGCATTTATTCAACTTTTGAATGTTCAAAACTTTAATATATATATATATATATATACATATATAATGATTTAGCCAAACACATTATCGTGACCTAAGCACAAATTCTTTAAACTGTATCTCTTCTGTAGCTTTTACATAGATAGGTGAATATAATGTTTTGCAAATAACTCATTTCATCTATTTTCAAAGCTACTCTTTAATTATTGTATTTTTAAAATTATTATTTTTTCACATAATCATTCCGTTTTTTTCTGTTTGCTTTCATTCATCACTAAATGGCAGGAATTTTATCAAATATAATATGTGGGTTAACACTAAAAAAGTAACATTGAAAGTAGATAAAAGTGCTTAGTTAAGAATGAACTGTTATTTAATAGTTCTGTTGGTTTATTTTGATTTTGAAGCATACATGAATTGAGGAATCAGGAAACAGAAAACTTTAAGACACACACAGTTTTTGTAGCAGGTGGCTCTTCTTTCTTTTTTTTTTTTTTTTTCCTTTGGTTGACTCCCAAAGCTTTCTTCAATGAAGAGTCAGATTCTACAAATGCTATTCTGCTTTTACTCCAGCAGTCCCAGCAAGGAAGAGAATCAGACCAAGGATTAGTTGTGGCTACATTCATGAATCTTTATAGGCTTATTCTAGACTTACAGACAAACACCAGCTTCCTTTCGTCTGACTCAATCCAGTTTGATTGTTACCTTGTAGGGTGACTAATAATAAAGATGGCCTGACTCCTTTATGAGTTCTCAACAAGTATAAATGGAACACAAAGAATAAATTGATTTATTAATTATGAGCTGCTAAAGCCGATATTTCCATGATTTGTACAGGGAGGATTTTCTCACCAGTTTCTGGGACACTCCTTACCATTTGCAAGACTTGTAATAAACAGCTTTAAAGGAGAAACCACACATGCAATTCTACAGGATGTGTGCTGCCCCACGGAAGCTTGTGACTTCAGATTCTGAGCCAGGGCGCTCCTGAAATGTCCAGCCTAGCAGGGGAAGGCTCTCATCTGGCATGCTGAGTCAATCAAAGCTGGGTGAGCTTGGTGTGACAGAAGGAAATTTTCTATCACCCTAGGCTTTCCAAGGGTGAAATCTTCTCTGATTATATTAGGTGGGCACAGACCTAGAAACACTACCTCCTCTTAGGAAGGAGCTGGAGGCAAGCTGTTGATTCTGTGTTGGAGTGGGAGGCTCTTTAGAATGTAGAATATTGAGATGGGATTAGAAACGGTGTCATAGCTTCCCATGGGCTCTGAAGATTCTAGTAACTGTACTGATGAGGCTATGAATGGGGACATGCCTTACACTGCCAGCCCGCAATCAAACTTGCCACTTACAAACATATTGGATGCTTGAGATGAATGACTTGAGTAAGTTATGATAAGCTGTTGGTAGATGGGTTCTTCAATGTCCTTGGGGGAGTGAGTGAAAGATATAAACAAGACTCAGCAACTCCAGATACAGCCCTTAGGATGCAGGCAGGCCAGCAGCCAGAACAACAGCATGCACACTCCACATCCGCTTTCTCTTTTATTTTCCTTCCTTATCACTTAAAATCACTCGATGTCACAGCTTGTTAAGCGCTTCAGGCTAGTTTGCAGAAGCTATGTAAATTTGAAAGATTGATGTCTATCCAAAGGAAATTGTCCAAAAGTACTCCAGAAAGATTTTAATATTCATTAATTGTCAACTGGTATGATTTTTATAACTCTATTGGCTATAAACCTAAAATATTTACTGATTTATTTTAACATTAATTTATTTGTTTGAAAGGCAGAGTTACACGGAGAGAGGGAGCGACAGAGAGGGGGCTCACATCTGCAGTCTAACTTCCTAAATGGCTGCAGCAACATCTAGGAATCCATCAGATTCTTTCACATTGGCAGTGGAGGTCCAAGTCCTCTTTTTCTTCTGCTTTCTCAGGCACATCAAGAGGGAGATGGATCAGTGTTATCAGAACTGCAGTAAAGGGGACTTGAACTTGTGGCACATGGAATATTGGCTACACAGACAGTAACTGAATTCACTGTACCACACTACTGGTTCTCTTTTTTTTTTTTCAAAATATATGTATTTATTATTGGAAAGTCAGATATACAAAGAGAAAGAGAGACAGAGAGGAAAATCTTCCATGTGTTGATTCACTCCCCAAGCTGCTGCAATGGCTGGAGCTGAGCCAATCTGAAACCAGGAGTCTCTTCTGGGTCTCCCACGCCGGTGCAGGATGGCAAGGCTTTGGGCCATCCTCAACTGCTCTCCGAGACCACAAGCAGGGAGTTGGATGGGAAGTGGGACCTCTAGGTTTAGACCATCACCCATATGGGATCGCAGCACATGGAAGGAGAGGACGTTAGCCGCTAGGCTATTGTGCCAGACCCACACTACTGGCTCTTAAAATATTTATTTATTGCTTATTTTGCTATACAATTTTTATTTATTTATTTATTTATTTATTTATTTATTTATTTATTTATTTATATTTATTTATTTATAAGAACGAGACTGAGAGAGAGAGAGGTCTCCCATTGCTGGATCGCACCCCAGATTGAGTCAGGCCAAAGATAAGAGCTAGCAGCTTCTTCCAGGTCCCCACGTGGGTGGAGGGACCCAGAGAGTTGATTCATCCTTGGCTGCTTTTTCAAGTGCGTTAGAAGGGAGCTGGATCAGAAGAAGAGAAACTGAGACACAAGCAGGAGCCCCTAGGGATGCTGGGGTTACAAATGGTGGCTTTACCCACTACTCTACAACACCAGCCCCCAAATATTTATTTTTAATTACTTGTTTCTAATAATGAAATTCATGTTTGAGGAAGTGGTCTATACTTCAAGATGATATGTGATGCTAATTAATTACTCAGGTAAACATTAATTCCTTTTTTTATTGCTTCAGTTTTTGACATTAACAATACTGATAGCTAACACTTATTGACTGATTCAATGTGCCAGGCACTCTGCCAAGTTGCTTCACTCCTAATTTTCAGTTTGACGCTCCTTTATTGGAACTCTAGCAAATTAGTAAGAATAGCACCTCTGTTCCTTTTAAGGGAAATGGGAAAATTCAGAGAGGTGAGTTAGCTCAGACACATTACTGGTCTAAGTGGCAGAGTCCTGAGAAAACTCATACACAGGGTTCTGTCATCCTAAGCATTTCTGCCAACTGCCAAATTTCAATAGACCTTCTATAGTTACTCGCACACAACTTTGACAAAAAACATTGCATTATTTGTTGCTACTTGAAAAATGATAACTAACTATATAAAGCATATTTTCCACAGTATATTTTCTAAATGTTTTATACCTGTAACTTATTTAATCCTCAACACTCTTATGCAGTAGGTCCTATTAATATTTCTAGTTTTCTGGGGCCAGCACATCAGGCTAAACCTCCGAATGTGGTGCTGGCATTCCAAACGGGTGCCAGCTTAAGTCCTGGATGCTCCATTTCTGATTCCAGCTGTCTGTTCCAGAAAGCGTCAGCATTACTGAATAGCTAAATTCAATGTTTTCTGTTTTAGATGACCCATTTTCAGTCTGCTGCTCCTGCTTGTCATGCCTGTGTTTTGTATTCCTCTGGGTAGGAAGTAACCAGGAATTCCACTGTTGTTGTGCCACATGGCACCAGCACAGGTTCAGGAAATTTGCAGCATCCACAGCCGGATGGTGAAACCAGATGGCAAGGTCCAAGGATTTCTTTCTCCAGAAGTACGTTTTTGTTTTTGTCAGAAATATCCTTTCACTTCCTTTTGAAGAATAACTTTAAAAGCAGAGATTTTTCAGATTTCACAAGATTCGTAAGATAAACTCTCCTCTTAGCAAATCACTTTAGACTGTAAGCAACGAGAAAGCTTTAGTAAGGCCAGGTTAAAGACTCAGGACTTTAAGATAGTTTAGATAAGGTTTGAAGAAGCAGCCAAATGTTCTGAACCAGAATTCCAAGGCTGTTCGTAATGATAATATTATTTAGCGCTTAGATAATTCTTTGCAGGCAGTAACCATTAATCACTGGTATCCTGCAGTGTAATTCACAAGTTTTAAGATCATCAGTTTATAGAGGCAACTATTGAAGTCGAAAGGTGAAGGGTGCACGCAAGGTCACAACCTGGCTTATGGGTTAAGCCAGAATTTTACCTGGAGGTTTTTTAAACTCTATTCTTATCATATTCCACAAGTTATTACCTTGCTGTCATGCCAAGGGCTTTAAACGGTGTAACGATCTGAATACACATAGTTAACCTCTGATTGCATTTCTCAGTTCCTTTACAGGAAACTCTGTGAAAAGATTTATAATGTGCAGCTTGAATTCAGCATTCAAACACTTACTGTCTGTGGAGTATTGAACACATTTCCAATTATCCTTGACCCTTGATTTTTTTTATCTCTAAAATAGACTAAGATTTCTCATCACATAGAGAGTTTTTAAGAGTTACATATAATAATATATAGAGGTAATTATTGACAACTTGTTTTTTAAATGGCTGCACAGTGTGCATGTTCAAATTCACAACAATTTATTTTAATATGATTTTATAAATTTATTGATTAAACAGATGTTTTATTGAATGCCTGTAGTATTCAGTGTCTGATACAGTAATAAGAAACAATTTTTGTTTTTAGAGGGTACATAGTTTTGGGGGAGGGAAATGTTTTATAAAATAAATATGGTGAAGCATAAATTCCACAAGGGATAGATTCGATAGGAAAAAACAAAGAAAGTAAGAGTTCAAGACTTTGTTTGAGTAGGGTACAATTTGCTTGCTTAATCTTTCCAGAACCATCAAGAAAGTGAGTGGTATTGGAACGGATTTAGTAAGGGAGACAATTAAAAGGCAAATTAATACTAGATAGCAGATTATTTAGGATGTGCACATCACTGAGTAAACTTCGTATTTTAATCTTAGGAAAATCAAAAAATTTGCACAGTTGTGAGGAAAAAGTGACATGATTAGACATGATTGTAAAAACACACTCTGGCTGCTGTGTTGAAAGCTGACAGTGGAGAGAAGGATAAAAGAAGGGAGACTCTGTAGAAAAAAAATGGGTACCTGAACCACTCATGGGTGTCACACGGAAGATATATTTTGGCATATATTCAAAGTTCTATACATATGGTTAGAAATGAAATATGTCCGCCAAACCTCTGCCCTCTGGGATTCAGTTACACTGGCTTATTTTGTTCTGTACACATTTCCTTGCCCCCAGAACACTGGAGAGCATAAAACTGCCTCAGTCTATCTCACAGAATTCCAATTTTCCATGTGTGTGATCATGCAGTGAATGAGAGTCCCCTTGACTGGTCAGGAGCTCCATTAGCAAGAAAAATCTGGCAGATTGATAACATTGTATCACCAGTATCAATGTCACAATGTTCCTTAAATATTTGTATGCACAAACTCAATACAAGTTTCATGACTTTTTTCATTCAAAACCATATGATTTCTTTTATGAGCCGGAGGATACTGGATTTTTGTTTTTACTTCATTTATTAATATAAAGAGAACAGATTTTATGCATTTCATAAGCAGAGGTCCAGGGAGGTAATCATAATTCCCTTGTTTCCTACGTCGTACTCCCTTCCTTCCTTGTCTGCAACAGTATCTGCACAGACATATTTTAATTCATTTCATAGTCATAAGCTTGATTTACCAATAGGGATAATATTCAAAAAGTAAAAAGAAAACCACAAGACCACATTTACACTGGAGTATAAACATGGGGTAAAAATGACTATCCTATCCCAAAGTGACTATTTCATTTCTACATTATTTTGTATTTTCTGCATTAGCTTTCACTTATCAGACTAAACATGCAATGTTTGTATTTTTTTGACTGACTTATTTTGATATGTATAATAGATTACAGATGCATCGTTTTGTTGCAGAAGACAGGATTCCATTCTTTTTTATGGCTGAGTACTATTCTACATTGTATATGTACAACATTTTCTTCACCCAGTCACCCACTGTTGGACGTATGAGTTGACTGCATATATCAGTTGTTATGAATTGAGCTGCAATGAACATGGGTGCACAAATATCTCTGTTGTGTGTTGATTTCATTTTACTGGGTAAATTCCCAGGAGTGGGATGGCTTGGTCCTATGGAAGATCTATTTTCAGATCTATTTTCTGAAGAATCTCCATACAGTCTTAGATAAAAGTTATGCTCATTTACATCCCACCAAACAATTGAATATCCCAATTGTTAAGATTTTAAGAAACTCAATAACAACAGAAGAAAGTCCAGTAGAGAAGTGGGTAAAGGAAATCAATCAGCAGTTTTTGAAGGATGAAATACAGATGGCTAATAAACTCATGAAAAGATGTTCAAGCTCATCAGCCATCAAGGAAATTCAAATAAAATTCACAATGAGGTTTCAACTCACCCCAGTCAAAAGAGCTATCCTAAAACAATTTTTAAAAATTGATGCTGAAAATCATGTGGGAAAAATGACACTGTGTTTTTAATGGGAACATTAAATATTTATTACAATTATCTATTAAAACCTATAAAATAATTATACTAGCATAATCAAAAGCTGTCGAGAACTGCCAGTCGTTTTTCTTTATAATGTCCAACATTGAAAGTGAGGCAGAAGAAGTGAGCAGTTGTGAATGCTGGCCTTTTGTTTAGTCAGTAGTATTCACATGGTCTTACCTCCTTGCAGGAGACCTGATTGTTTTGGACCAGGAAATATGGTTTAAAAAATGCCACTTTCAGGCCCGGCGGCGTGTCCTAGCAGCAAAAGTCCTAGCCTTGAAAGCCCCGGGATCCCATATGGGCGCCGGTTCTAATCCCGGCAGCTCCACTTCCCATCCAGCTCTCTGCTTGTGGCCTGGGAAAGCAGTCGAGGACGGCCCAAAGCTTTGGGACCCTGCACCCGCATGGGAGACCCAGAAGAGGTTCCTGGTCCCGGCATCGGATTGGCACGTACCGGCCCGTTGCGGCTCACTTGGGGAGTGAAACATCGGATGGAAGATCTTCCTCTCTGTCTCTCCTCCTCTCTGTATATCCGGCTTTCCAATTACAATAAAATCTTTAAAAAAAAAATGCCACTTTCTTTACAGCTTTCTTCAAGATACTACTATTATACTCTGTTTTAAACCAACTCCACTTTAATCAAATCTTGCTTAGTGAGTTAAGCTTTCTATTTATTGAAAAGAAAATGTGAAGTATTTAAACAGACAGGTCTACTAAGCATATTGAATTAAAATCCACGTAGTTCTTTTTATTAAAGACCTTAAAATCCTCCTCTATTTATGTAAGTATACATAATCTCACAATCTATTTTTTGTGAGCCTTTCTCCTTTTTTAAGATTTGTTTTATTTTTATTGCATTCAGATAAAAAGAGAGGAGAGACAGAGAGGAAGATCTTCCTTCCATCCAATGATTCACTCCCCAAGTGACCACAATGACCTGTGCTGTGCTGATCCAAAGCCAGAAGCCAGGAGCCAGGAGCCAAGGACTTCTTTCAGGTCTCCCACGTGGGTCTAGGATCCCAAGGCTTTGGGCCGTCCTCGACTGCTTTCCCAGGCCACAAGCAGGGAGCGGGATGGGAAGCAGAGCTGCCAGGATTAGAACCAGCGCCCATATGGGATCTCGGGCATTCAAGGCGAGGACTTTAGCCACTAGGCCACCACGGTGGGCCCATAATCTTCTTTTTAATAACAAGTATCTTATTAGCAATGTAACAACAAAACCAAGTTATAAAAAGGAGTATTATTTATTTGGAAGAAAATAAATATCTGTGATGGAAATGGACTAACTTTTCCACTGTGTGCAGAATTGGCTAGGAAGGCATATGATATTCAATTGGGCTTCAGAACATGTGAGAAGCAGAATTAATGCTTTAGGGAGTATGTTAACAGTTAAGCATAGTATCTAAAAAGAGAAAGCTTGTTCAGTCTTACCAATAAATTTCTATGAGCACCTACCTTATTGTTTTCATTCATAAATATTGCATCCAGTCTTGGGGATTGTTGGCACGAGAGAAACAATTCAAATACTTCATAAAAAACAAAAAAACAAACAAAGCCAAAATCCTCTTTGAGAAAACTCCAAGAGAAAGTGCATTCATCAGGTTACTGAGAAACAGAAGTATTTTGCAAAATAATTCCCAAGATCATGGTCTTCATGGAGGATGCAGGATGGCTGGGGAAGGACAGAGGTATAGCACCAGTGGGTATGTGGAGACCTGGGAGTTTAAGCTAAGCAGGTGGAGCTAACCTGGGGATTTCCCCATGTGCTGGGTCCTGGGTGATGTGAAGAGAAGGGAGAGGAGAGCACTAGGTCAGCTTGCTCTCCTGGTGTGCTGGTGGACCAGGCTTGGAGAACTTCCATGGACCTGGATCTTGGGTGCAGAGAGGGGCAAGGAATCAGGCCAGCACATGTAACAAGGGTGGGCAGAGCTCTGGACCAGCACATGACCCACTGGGCTTTTGAAGGCTCGATTAGAGAACCCATGAACTCCTGGCACGTGGATTATGGATTGATTAGAGAAAGGAACAAGGGGATATGGGTAGGCAAAACTGCTGTTGGAGTGTGTTGCACATGAGGAATGAATCCTGAGGGACTTCCAATGACAAGGCCACTGTACTTACAGGTAAGCAAGGAGACTGAGACCTGGAGGTTTGAAGGGGAGAGGATGGACTTCCTTTATGGCTCAGACTGATGTACCAGCCCACGTGGGAGACCTGAGATAGGCTCATTAACATGAAACACTCCTGACCACCACTCACCAGCCCACCCAGAAACTGGGGCTGGGGACTAGACCATGGCAGGGCTATACCATACCTGGCAGGGCTAGACCATAGTACTTGACGGTGAGTGTTGGATCAGGGGATGGGTCACATTAAGCTGGACCATGACACTAACCAGCATGCCAGAGAAGCAGATTCAGTAGATTCTTTGGGGGAATATGTGGGCCTAATCCTGTGGAAATAGAAGTCTCTCTGGTTAGCTTAAGAGTTGGAGTGGTGATGGGCTGATCTAGGCATGACCATGGTGCCTGTCAGTGCTCACAGGTACTGGGGCTGGAAACAGGCTGAACAGGTCCAGGCTGCAGCACCCACATGTGCACCTATAAGCAGGGTGGGGTGGACTGGGCCACAACATCTGCCAGCTTATACAAAGTCCAGGACAGAGGGCGCAGGATACATCGGGTAAGGGCCTAGCACCTGCTGGCATGTGCAAGATCTAGGTCTGTGAGTGAGCCTGGTAGGGGAGCATGGGAAACTCCCCTGGTAGCCCATAACTCCTGCCAGTGAGCATGTGGTTCAACCCTGGGTGTTGGGCAGGTTGGGCAAAGTACTTCACCCATCAGCAAGTGTGTGAGTTGGTTTTGCAAGGGGGCAGACTGGGTAGGGCTGAGCTAACATTAACCTACTGGCAAGTGCAGGAGCCAGGCTGGAATGAAGGTCATACTGGGCTGACTATCACACTTACTGGATTGCATGAGCCAGGGATGGGCACAGACTGAGCAGGGCAAGGTTGTAACACCTGCCAGTGAGAGTTAGAGCTGGGGTCCAGCCAAGTTAGGCCTGGCTGCAGAATCTGGAGGCAAAGCCAAAACAGGTAAAGGGCTATGCCAAGCTCAGTCAGAGCAACCACTGGCACTCTCAAGATCTGTGACTGGAAACAGGCCCAGTTGAGGAGCTAAGAGGACACCCCAGCTGGGTTGTGGTTTCCACTAGTAAGCACAAGGGCTAAAGTCGGGGCTGCAATTTGGTCTGGACATGACTGTATTGTTCCTCGACACAGGTGTGGACTGGGTCTGGGATGTGCCAAATTGGGCTAGATTCCAGCACTCATTGGTGCTCATGAGAACCAGGGTGGGTGCAGGAAAGGCTGGGCTACTTCTCTGCTCCTGCTGAGCCTTGTGTAAGTGGTGTCTGAGTGTGGACCAGGATTGGCTGGACTGTAGTACCCAACAGTAAGGACCAAAATGGTGAGGGCCAGTCATGAAAGGCCACTGTTTCTGCTAGGACAGGAGATGGACTAAATAGTGCTGGTCCATGGACCTACTAGTATATGGGAGATCTGCAGAGGTTCTTATAAAGGGGATTCTTGGGGAACTCTTCTGTCGGGACACAGTACCTGCAGGTGATTGCAAAAACCAAGACTGGGATCAGCCAAGATCAGACCAGGTAACAGTACCCACCAGCATACAATCTGGCACAGGTTGGAGGTGAGTCAGGCTGGACCAGTTCATATCACCTGCTGGAAGATCCGAGAACCAGGATGGGGTGCAAGACAAGCTGGGTCAGGTTGCAATACTAGAGAGTTCATGTTGGGGCTGGAACTGAGGACTGGCTAGGCTGGAGTAGGCAGCAGTCCCCATCAGCGTAAGCTGGAACTAGGGGTGGGCCAGGCCAGGCCAGGCTACAGCACCCACTGGTAAATGCTGAGGTGAGGCAGACCATGCCAGACTGGGTCATAACACTCAAACAACATACGTGAGACCTGGGTAGATGGAGTATGAGCCTGGTAGGGTGACTCCAACACCCATTGGTTTGCATAGGAGACAGAACTGGAGACAGAACTATTGCAACCACCAGTGTGTGCATAGGTTGATGTGGTCAATGGACTGAGCCAGACTCTCTGTTGGCAAGCACACATAAGAATCAGGTCTGGGATCACTTCAAATGAGCTTTTTGGAAGGATATGCCAAACTGAAGTGCTGGACTCAGAACTCCAACCATGGAGAGAATTGCAGGTTCCATGGTCTGACCATGGAGTGCATGTGTCAGAGCTAGACCTCCTCAGTGGCTTAGATAGAGCAGCAGACAGTATATCCAGATGCACATGGAAGATATGGCAGTTCATTGGAACCTGCAGAGGACAACTGACTTCTTAACAGAGGATGGAGGACAGAACAAATTGACCAACTACCCCAGCCAAGCATTAAGGTGGACTATGTCACGGCGGAATTTCATTGTGCTTAAGGTGGCAAGATCAACAGCATTTAAGAACCATTGAACTATCAAACCCACTTAAGCAGGACCCTTCAAGCATACCCCATATCAGGGATCCTGGGATAGCTTTAATTGACCGTCCCCTATCACAGGGTACAGAGCAGTTGGAAGGCTGGGTGTGACTACTCCCCTTATTTCCATCCCCCTTTCCCCAGATACAGGAAACCAGAAAAACAATGAAAAAGCAATGACCTTACCTACTTTCTCTAATCCTCGACCCTTCCCACCCTAATTGTAAACATCCTCAAAAATAAAGTTTAAAAATTTCCTGAAAGTAGTTACTTAACTATTCAGCAACTTCTATAGGAACTACACAATGTCTCATATGCAAATGTCTAAGACTCTAATAAAAGGTGTAGCCAACTGACCATGCCAGATGATTAGATATCCCATTTTCTCTCCAGGTAGGAGTAAAGCCAGACAACATGCTTAAATACATTTCATGAACTACGTAATATGCATTTTATGCATTATTTTATGTAGTAGAGCTCTTCCTCCCTCTTCAATTAGCTGTTATCTCTGTTACATGAATCAGCAAAGTTTAAGAGATAGTTACTTTCTTTTTTTTAAAGATTATTGATTAATTTGAAAGGCAGTTATAGGAAAAGAGGGAGAGGCAGAGATCTTCCATCTGCTGGTTGACTCCCCTAATAGCTCCAAAAGCCAGTTCTGGGCCAGGCTTAATCCTGAAGCCTCGATCTTCATCCAGGTCTCCCATAAGGGGGATTGGGTCCTCGGGACTTGGATTGGGGCATTCTTGTTGGCTTTGAATTTTTGTTGTTATAACTGTCTTTAGTTGATTAGAAAGTGGAGAGATGGAGAATTTGGGGATTTTGTTCAAATCCAAGACAGGAAAATAAGAACTTCTCTAAAAATATATGAATATATTTCTCAGCAGATGACCAAATTTTGACTTTCTTAAATTAGGCATTTAAAACTACTTTGAGGAGGAAACTATTCTTTTGGGCAACTCATCCCTTTAATGCTCTCACCAGCCTTGGCCCACCAGAGTGGAAAAAATTAGGATCACAACCATGCTCTAGCTGGCTCCAAAAAACTCATCTTCTCCCAGTGGCATTCTACACCTGTGCTCTTTTTTTCAAGCTAAAAAATATGCTATTGGAAGCTTAGGATCATTTGTGCTGACTCAAGTTTATGGCAATATACCTCATATGTCACAGAGCGAACATGCCACTAAGATTCAGAGCAGGAATCAAAGGGATTTCAGATGCTCACCATAGGCAGGCTTCCCTCATCTCCCACTTCTTTCCCCAGTTGACAGACGTTATGCAAATTCACAGCTGCACATTTCCAGACCAACTGCCTTTGAATGATTCTCAGAACCCAAAGCCATCAGTGAATGGCCATGAAAAGAAATTGAGCAAAGAAAAGTTGGACAGACTCTCAGGAAAAGTTTCCGAATTGTGAAAACTATTAAATTGTGGAATAAATATTCTCTTAGGGAGAGGATGGATGCCCATCTCTGAGGCCTTAAAAGTAGGGCTAGACTTCTTAGGAAAGAGAAATGAGGGCAAAATTCATTACTGGCAAGGAAGTGAGTAGGGTGACATAATGGTCTCCCTCTCTCCAACTAATGCCTCTTTGATGTTTTCATTTAAGTGGCAGCTTAGTTTCAAAACCAGATATTGGAATGTGGGGAAAAGACTCAGGTTTCAATGAAAGCCTCACTAGAAGAGTCAGGAGGAAGGACACCATTGGTCATGTACTCCGATTGCTTTTACACTCGACCATCAAAGACAATTAAACGGCCACTTAGTGCATTTCCTGGCATACTCTCTTAGTGGTCACTATTTTTTTTTAATCTCGATGTTTGTCTCACTGCATCTGGAATTTTGCTTCTCAGAAAAATTGAAATTGTGTCTGTTTTCTAAGGTTCACCACAGTGTGTGTGGTTACAAGTCTCCCATTTCTCTTGCTTGCTTTGTATGATGCCCACCTATAAATTTCCAGTCACTAGGTTGAAGGCACATATAAGTAGCTGTTTAGTATTTAGAACATGATGCGTGTGACTAAGGGAACTGTAACTGTCATCATCAATCTAAGCTGGTGAAAAGGTGGTTCTCCAAGTAGTACAAGTGGCCTCTGTTGGCTGGTACTACTTCACTCCTTTCACCAAGTATCTAGTGGGAGAAAGTGTGAGGATTTATACATGAAGCATTCCCACAGTGAAGCTCAAGGGAATGAATAAGAGCATTGTAACTGGGATTGAGCTGAATGTAAAAGCCTGTTCTTTGGGGCTTCAAAATGTATTCATTTATTTTTTTATGATTATTTTGTGATTTTAGTGCTTTTAAAAATGTATTTATTTACCAATTTCTTCTTGATTTATTTATTTCAAAGGCAAAGCAATAGAGATTTTTTTTTTTCCCATCAGTTGGTTCACTCTCCAAATGACCGCAATAGTTAAGTTTTGGCCAGACAAAAGTCAGGGGCCAGGCATCCATTCAGGTCCTCTATGTGAACGGTAGGATCGTAAGCTCTTGGGTCGTCCTTCATTGTCTTTCCGGATGAATTAGCAGGAAAAAGGAAACTGAATCAGAAGTGTATTAGCCAATACTTGAATCTGGACTCTGATAATGGGATACCCACTGTTTTCAAGTGAAAACCTAGCCATCTTTACCCCAACATGGACTTCATTCTCAAATCTCTAGATTGCTATAGTCACCTGACTTAATGCTTTGTCTTAGAGCAACTCTAAATGATGCACAATTCTCATTTGTCCCATATCCTTTCCTAAGCACATTGCAGCAATGATAGTATATAGCCTCAGAATTTCATTTTCATTGTACAGTAATTAAAAATTTGGTATTTTAGCAAGATCACTTTGGATATTTCCAGCTTGCCCATGTAAAATTAAGAAAAGGGCTTACATTGGCTGATCACTTATAAAGACACGTTATTGCCCTTTGTTATCTATATCACGATATGTAATCGTCTCTGCTGTCATTTGAAGCCCAACAAAAGCTTGACACACAGATGCACACAGATCCTAGAAGATATGAACAAATGCTTACCACATGAGTGGTCTTCAAGGGTTTATGGAAAATATGCATTTCGAAATAATAATGTATATATTTCTGAAATATTTTGCACCATTATTAATTTATCTTTTCATTCCTGTTTCCATAGATATTGAATCCTTTCATGTGCTCTTTTGTCAAATCCCAGGATCTGAATCTCCATTAGAGGCAAATACACCTCTTATACATGCTAGTGTTAGTGCATAACACACGCATTATTTTAAAAATACATTTATTTGAAAGGCTGATTTACAAACAGAAAGAGGAACACAGAAAGAAAGATCTTCCATCTGCTGATTCACTCCCCAAATTGCCATAATGGCCAGAGCTTGGAAGATCTGAAGCCAGTAGTCATGAAATTCTTCCAAGTCTCCATGTGGGTGTAGCAGACCAAAGACTTGCACCACCCTCTGCTCCTTTCCCAGTCCATAAGCTGGGAGCTAGATTAAATGTGGAGCAGCAGGGATTAGAACTTGTGCCCTTGTAGGATGCTGGCACTGCAGGCAGAGGATCAGTGTGTTGAGCTACCATGCCAGCCCCTAACACACACGAATGTGAAGCAATGGACAGCTATATCATGCAGCACTGCTCCATATAACACATAACTCGAAAATTTTGGGTGTTCCAAAATCCATGTGATGTATAGGTAGTTATTTGACGTATCAGTTAAAACATTCTTTGGAGCACCAGTATCGTGTGTCAGAATGCCCTGCTTCATGTTCTGGCTCTGGTGTGATTCTAGCTTTCTAGCTTCCCATTAATGTGTTCCCTTTGATGCAGCACGTGATGGGTCAAACACTTGGGTTTCTGCCAATTGAGGGGAAGACATATTGAGATCTAGCTTCTGGGCTTCGGTCTGGCCCAGCCTTGTTTATTGCAGGCACAAATATACTAGAGCTGCAAACAGGGGTTATCTCTCAGTCTCTTTCTCTGTATCTCTCTCTCTTTTTATTTCAAGATAAAAATGAAAATAAATTTTAAAATGTAAAATATGTGTGTATTTACCTATAATACGTTATAACACTCAGCTCCTTTCTATCTGTCCACAAGCCTCTATAACTTTTCTACTCTAAAAATCAAGATGGAAAATCTGTTTGCCCAGAGACTAGGGAACCCCAGAGTGAAACATTAAGCCTGGATTTCCTGACATCCTTGTAGATCTGATCTGCCCTAGAGACAAGAAAGAGCCAGAATCCTTTCTTCCTTAATGACAAAGCTAAAGTTAAAGATAAATGTAAACATGTTGGGACCCACAGAGGAACAAATAAGTCATAGTGAAGAGAGGGATAATGGCACTGCCAGAGGAACCAAATAAAAAGACGGATGCTGAGGAAATGCACAAAACAGAGGAGATCCAGTCCATCTCCGGAAACATGGATTTGTCAGGATAGGAGGGGCTACCAAGTCATGCATTCTTTAGAGAGGTTAAATCAGTGCCTTGAAGAAGAAATTTTAATCAAGGAGATTTGAGTTTATGTCTGTATTCTTTACAGTTAGTGAATTGTCTAATAAATTCCTTCTAAGTTCTTTGAATTTATACTAATGACTTCAGAGCTTATTTGTTAGCTCTCGATCTTACAGAGACAGTCTTGTGAATTTGCTAAGACCATTTGTATTGGACTTAGCACCATTTCTATGGCTGTTATTGATTTCATGAACAAAGGCAATGGGTGACTTAACCTTGGGTTATTAGAAGACTAGCCTTGTCAGACAGATTCTGAGTTTCAAAGTAATCACTTCATTTTGCTGTTTTGGTTGTACTGTCCGATACAGAAAGTGTGAGCTACAGCATTCTGACTCTAGAAAATAGAACATCTTGGCTAGTGAAATAGATATTGGACCAAGTTCATAAACTACTGAGACAGTAGGCTGATAATGCTTTCCAGATTCATTTGATTTGACTAATCTAATGAAAATATTGACAGGTGGGAGAATCTCCTCAATTAAAAATAATTGTGCTTTCCAAATAAGTTCTTATTGGCGACATTGTTCTGACTGATCTTCTTAAGTGGGAGATGTTGTGTAAAACAATAATTACAAAAGATTTCTCCTTGCCTAGTTTTAGATGTTTTTTTTTAACTTGTAGGAATATGACTGGAACTATGTACCTAATTAGCAAGGTAAAGATTAAGTACAAGTCCAGCAGTCTCATCTTTCAGTCAAAAAATTCTAAATGCATTATTACCTTGGCAGCTAGCATCCAGTGTGTAAGAGTTCAAATAGTCTTCAATTCAGTGAATTTCTGTTAATTTGAAAACTAAAATATGCATGTGATAACTGGCTGTTCCCATTGGGTAGGACAAAATGGCTTTTCCTCCAGGGAGAGGATAACGGTCTGCCTCCTTGGTTACTTTTTTCCTCCTTCCTTTTTTATATGTAATATAAGATGCTAAGAGGCAGAGATAAAAAAGAGAGTAATTGAAGCAAAAAATGAGCACTTTCATTTGCTGCCTCACTCTCCAAATGCCCAGACAGACCGTCATGAAAACTAGGAGTCAGCAGCTCAATTCAGTTCTCCCACGTGGAGGTGGTTATGCAGCTCCTTGAAAAATCACCTGGCACCTCCAGGGAGTACACTGTCAAGAAGCCAGAATTGGGGGACAAGGCCAGGGATCAAACCCAGGCATCTGGATAGGGGATGATGGGTTGTAGATGTCTTAAGCACTAGGTCAAATGCCTTCTCCCTATAGTGGCTGTTTTTGCAGGATTGGCTGCATGGAATTGTGCTTTAGGAGATGGGATTTGATTATATCATGGTTGTGGCTCTATTGTGTCTTCTTTGAGGGCTTCATTTGAATGCTGCGTTTTAATATAATATGAAAATTGAGCCTTTGGGAGACGAAACTGACATTTACAATGGTGACACTGAGGTAAGATTGGTTATATTTCATTTTACAACTCACAGTCTCAACAAATCTTTTGAAAACTCTTTAGCCTTCTTCCTTTTGTTGGAAACATGTTCCAGCTGGAGTTGGCACAGTAGCTCATTCAGTTAATCCTTCATCTCCAAATATGAGCATCCCATATGGGTACTGGCTGCTCCACTTGCCATCCAGCTCCCTGCTACTGGCCTGAGAAAGCAATTGAGGATGGCCCAAGTCCTTGGGACCCTGCACCTACATGGGAGGCCTGGAAGAGACTCCTACCTGTTGGTTTCAGATTGGCTCAGCCCTGGCTGTTGAGGCTTTTGGAGAATGAACCTGCAAATGGAAGATCTGTCTCTTTATCTCTCCTTCTCTCTCCTAATCTGCCTTTCCAATAAAAATAAATAAATCTTTTTAAAAAGGCAAACATTTCCCATCTGGCAAATAAGTACATTGACTTGAGTGTATCATCCTGCTGATTTCTAAACAGAATGGCCAAGCTGATGACATAGTTTGTTTTTCCCTTTGATTTTATGACTTATTTGGTGCCTACCTTGGTTCCTAGACCATCAAAATAAAAAAAATGCCCTAGCCCACTACCATATGGTTAAACAAAAAGTTTTTGCCATATGGTACAAAGACTTGCTTTTGGTACCAGGGAATAAAAAAAAATGGAGCTTACCTGACACTTCAGTGTTTTTCTAAGTATTAATGGGTAATAATGATTTTTAAGTGAATAAGTTAAATTGGATGCTTTTGCATTAATCTGATGCTATGGACCCAGTTCTCCTTAAAATTATATTTTTTGGGAAATCAACATCTCATTGTGTTGTCCACATTCCACTTTCAAGTGCCTGGATCCACGTCACTTCTGTTCCTGATTCCAACTCCCTGTTAATGCTGACACAACTAATTAGATCACTGCCACCCATGTGGGAGGCCCGGATGCAGTGCCCCAGTTCCATCTGCTATTTAGGGAATGACCAAGTAGAGGAGCCCCCATCTTTCTCTTTCTTATTTTGTCTTTTTGCCTCTTAAATACATTCCCAACTTTAGTTTCCTGATAACCTTACTCCTACTTGACTTGCTGCTATTTTATGGGTTGTCCTAATCTATGATTTCTAACATACACTGTTCTCTACCATTTGTCCTGTTTTTTTTTTTTTATTCTCTTTTTCAAGTCATACTTTTTTTCTTAAAGCTAAAACTACACAAATGATAAACTAGTAGCTGTCAAACTTGGTTGAATTTATAGAATTTTCTGAGTTGGAATGCCTGGGCTACTTTCCCCAAAGTTCTGAATTAATATTGCTGGGATGGGGACTGAAATGCTTGTTATAAAAATATTTAGTAATAATAATCTTTACATTTTACATTTCTAAATAGCTATCTTGATAAATCTTATATATTTTTCCAGCTGTATAGGTCAGTAGTTTCTCAGTCTCTTATCTTAGCTCTCACTTTTTATCTAAGTTTCAGACCAAGTTTCTCAGATCTTGTTAAGAAATAACATTCCCTGGGGTTGGCATTGTGCTCATCAGGCTAATCCTCTGCCTGCCAGTGCTGGGATTCCATATGGGTTCTTGTTCCTTTTCTGGTTGAAACACTTTTAATCCAGCTCCGTGCTTGTGGCCTGGGAAAGCACTGAGAATGGCTCAGGTCCTTGGTCCCCTCCATCCAGGTGGGAAACACAGAAGAGGCTCCTGGCTTCTGGCTTGGATTGGCGCAGCTTTGGCCATTATGGCCATCTGGAAAGTGAATCAGTGGGTGGAAAAACACTCTCACTCACTGTCTCTCCTTCTCTGTGTAAATTGCCTTTCAAATTAAAAAGGAAAAGCAGGGCCCAGCTTGGTAGCCTGGCAGCTAAAGTTCTAGCCTTGACCCCATATGGGTGCCGGTTCTAACCCGGGCAGCTCGGCTTCCCATCCAGCCCCCTACTTGTGTCCTTGGAAGGCAGTTGAGGATGGTCCAAAGCCTTAAGACCTTGCACCCACATAGGATACCCAGAAAGGCTCCTGGCTTCTGATCGACTCCACTCCAGCCGTTGAGGCTGCTTGGGGAGTAAAGTTTTGGACAGAAGATCTTCCTCTCTGTCTCTCCTCCTCTCTGTATATCTGACTTTGCAATAAAAATAAATTAAAAGAGAAAGAGAGAGAAACAGCTTTTCCTGAATTTTTAGTCATTTAATAAATTCAATCAAGCACACAATGTATCCCTCTCTCTTCCATTCATAATCTTTGTTTTTCTCTGACTTCTGAAAATATTAACAGTAAGCTTTGGGCCCGGCACTGTAACCTAGTGATAAAGTCCTCGCCTTGTACTCACCGGGATCCTATATAGGTATTGGTTCTAATCCCGGCAGCCCCAATTCCCATTAGGCTGCATGCTTGTGGCCTGGGAAAGCAGTTAAGGATGGCCGAAAACTTTGAGTCCCAGCACCCATATGGGAGACCTGGAAGAGGCTCCAGGCTCATAGCTGTGGATCAGCACAGCTCCAGCTGTTGCAGCCACTTGGAGAGTGAATCATTGGACGGAATATCTTCCTTTCGGTCACTCCTCCTTTTTGTATGTCTGACTTTCTAATAGAAATAAAATAAATTTTAAGAAAAAAAAATAGTAAACTTTTTTGGTCTCCAGTGTTTGTCTCTTTCTTGTTTTCTTCTAATTAATCATCAATATAAGAGTGTTATTTCAAAAAATTATGAAAAATAGAATTAGAAGACAAATTTATGTTGGCACACAGAAATTGAAAGTGATGAGTAGTGATTTTTTTGTAATACACATTTTCATAACCTTTTTTAAAGATTTCTTATACATGTATGTGATGATTAGTTGACTGTATCATCTTGACTGGGCCATAGTGCCCAGATAAGAGTTCAAATGTTATTCTGTTTGCTTCTGTGGGGGTGTTCCTAGATGAAATTTATATTTGAATCAGTAGTCTTTAAGGGAAGACGTTAGCATTCTAGAACATAGGTAGGTATCCTCTGATCAGTTGAAGCACTGAATGGAATTAGAAAGCATACCCTCCTGGAGCAGGTGGGAACTTTACTGGCAGATGCCTAATGGACTTGCACTGTGGCACTGACTCTCACAACTGCATCCCACCATCTCACCCTACCAGGGTTACACTTTCTAGATTCCATGTT
The DNA here is from genome assembly GCF_030435755.1 of Ochotona princeps. Lineage (NCBI taxonomy): Eukaryota > Metazoa > Chordata > Mammalia > Lagomorpha > Ochotonidae > Ochotona > Ochotona princeps. The sequence goes on along the minus strand of NC_080838.1, from coordinate 29,119,742 downwards.
TGTGTGAGGACCTCCTGCATCTCCTCCTACTGCCCAACCTTATTGATTTGATTAATACATATGCTTTCTACTTTGTTTCTCTTTCTTAATTTACCCTTTCTTCCATTTCCACCATTTCTACTTTAGTTTTGGCCTCCGTTAATATTTGTGTGGAATGAGCCTAACTGTTGTCTCAGTATTACTAGTCTCACTTGTATCCACTAGTTCTCCATTCTGTCTCTGACCCTGTTGATATTGTCATCTCCTAATTAGGAATCTGAGATAATTCTGTATTTTTTCCTGGAGGATTAAACTCTACATTTTTCACATACAAATCTAACAACATTTCACATCTACTTTTCCATTCTAGTCTTACTCCATTTATACACTCATAGACCTCCCAACAAACACTTCTCTCCAGATAGAAAAATGTTAGTATTGCTACATTTGGGCAGCCCTCAACTCAATTAATTTAAGTATATTCTCTTTTGTTTTTAGAATATGCTTTTCTGGACTTGATTTTATGCATAACTTCTTCTTTTCTTTCTAACTCAAATATCACATTTTCATGGATCTTCACTTTCAGGTGGCAATTTCCCTTCAACATCTGTGTTTCTTTAGTATGTCCAATGGCAGAAAGCTCAGATAATTTCTACTGAACATTTACTAATGCTGAGGGCATGAACCGTACTTCATTATAATTATTCACTCATTTTAGAAAACTGAGCTTAGGAAAAGGACAGCAATTTGTCCAAGACCACAAAGCCAGTGGGTAGCAATTCAAGTTCTATCCCTTTAATTTCTGTACTAATATGACCACTGTCAACTATATTTATATTATGTGTTTTGACAAAACTTTAAGATCCTTCCAAGTTCATCAAGTTCCTTTTGAAAAATAAATAAAAGACTTGATTAAGAATGGTCTGTGATGATAATGAGATATGTCTATAACTTCTATGCAAAGTTTCATGTATCTAGTTTTGCTTGATGAAGCCCAAATTTTAAGTTATATAGAATGAATATTATACATTAATCATATTTTTGATACATTTATTTGACAGGCAGAGAACAAAATATGGATAAAAAATAGAGCTCCCACCCACCAGTATATTCCCCCAAATCTCTGTAATTCCAGACAGGTGCAGAGCTGGGACCAAAGTCAAGAGTCAGAAAGTTAATGAAGTTCTCCCACATGGGTGACAAAGGCCAAATTTCTGGAATCATTTTCCTTGTCTACCAAACCTGCATTAACTGGAGTTAGGATAAGAAGCCTGCAATCAAAATCAGGCACTAAGTCATAGCTAATAGGTGGTAGCTCAAACCAGCTTTATTGCAGTTTCTATATTTAGATTCCTTATTTTGTAATTTTATCTGTTTATTTTTAAAGATTGTATTTGTCTAGTTGGGTTAACGGCAGAGATTCAGGCACAAGAGAAAACAGATTGTCCATCCGGTGGTTCACTCACAAGATGCCACAACTAATCACACATATGAAGAAAAAAACCAGAAACTGGAGCCTTCACCTGTCATCTGAAGGTGTGCATCAGCAGTGAGACAAAATCAGGGGAAGAGCTGGCACTTGCACTCAGGTCCTCCTGAGTGGATATCACGTGTGGTATATTAACTGCTGCACATAACATTGGTTCTTCCGCTTACAATTGCAGAAATGTATTATGTTATCCAAGATACTTTGAGTCTCATATGCTTTAAATTATAATGTTAACATTACTTGATTTTAGCACTTTCATGAGCATTTAATGTGTTACCCTTCCTTTATAAAAAAATACCTAATACAAAACATCATTCATTTAATCAAGTCACTGCTGAGCCACATTTGCGAATTTTGTTGACTATCATTTGATTAATGTCAAAGTAACTACATTAGTCAATTTGTAGATAAATTAGAGGTGACTCACTTAAGCATATTTTTAGGTCATTATTCACTTTAAGATATATTTTCTACTTGAAATTGCAGGAACCTCCTAATTTTAGGTGCTTTCTGAATTATCAGCTGATAAGAAAACTATCTGCGCTTCCATGAAAGACGCAGCCACCATGTGTTAGCAATTCTTGCACTGGCACAGGCTAAGGGAAAATAAGACCTTGTGCTACACGCTCAGACCATAATGCTTTGAACAAGATAATTCTAAACCCTTCTCTCATTTTAACTTCAGTCATTTCTTGCACTAAAAACTCATGCAATCTTCCTTCCCAAAAATATCAATACTGACTTCAAGTCTTTCTGTTCCTCTGAAGTTGGGTAATTCTGTTCATTTCCAGCAACTTATGTGATTACCTTTTTGAAGATCAAGTGTGATCGCTGATGAAGAAACTCCAACAGTGAAGTGTTTCCCAATTTGTACACTGATTACGGCAATCTGTGAGTTTTGGGTTACTTATAATAGATCACTAGAACAGTCACAGTGGGTGTCCAGGAAGCATGTTTGTGTCTCACTATGTTCCAGTTGAAATGCACAAAGTTTACGCAAAGGATTTCTCTGAGGTCAGTACAAAACCCAGTGGAAAATGTTGACACTGGAAAGACTCTTTTTTGTTTTGCATTTCACCACACCATTCACTATTTTACACAATCTTTTTATTATTCATTTTGCAACATATCAAAAATTACATTTCTCTTTAATTTCATGCCAGCAATTTTATTCTTCTGGGACAACAGACATAGGAAAATTTTAGTGGGGTTTCATTTTTGCATTTATGTATTAGGTTAATAGGAGAGCTGAGCAGGAAATTTAGAGCTTCCTTTCAGAGATGTGATTAGAAAAAGCCGAAAATCTGAAGCAATAAAATTTATAGAAACATAAGTAATGTTACATTTTCAGAGCGTGAAAGAAGAACTGGATAGGAAGATGTTCACTACTGGTTCACACTGATGCTGATTTTGATCAGTTGACTTGCACAATTTCAAAGTGTCTCAGGGTGATCTAAAAGTCACTCAGAGGGCTTGATGCCCACACATCTTTTGAGAAAGCAGTTAAGACAACATGTGTTATTTGTGTGAGATATTGCACAGGTTATAAATTCAGTCGTTTTTCATTGGGAATGTTTGGCTCCTCAAAAAAAGTATATATGAAAAGCAGCCCCCAAATGATTTCACATTCCAATTTGATTTTATTTTAGAACTGCTTATGTTACTGAAATTTATGAGTGTTGCTTCCTGTAGAAAAAAAAAAGGCATATCCTTTAGATCCCAGTGTGGATTTTAATGGAAATAGCATGCTTTTATGGAATCAACCCTCTGTGAAGCCCTGCCTGAGGCCAGTTTGCAGCAGACACTGCACATTGTGCCTGGAAAATTACTAGCAGAGACGCAGAAATAGGACAAATCTGGATTTTCAATTTTCTTTCTGAAATTTCCTGTGCAACCTTCTTGCTAGGAATTTTACTCGCTGGTATCTGTGGACTATAAGTTATTTACATCTTAGAAAATTGTCCTGTATGTTTTTTATACCCGTGTCTGTCTCAATTATGTGCTCAACAGCTGTATCCTTCCCTCACTGCTTAAGGAGCTTCCAAGGAGCAAAACTTTTCATGAATTAGAATTGCAGAAAGTTGTAGTCAAACCTTAATTATTCAATAAAAGGCATTATGTGGCTGTTGTTCTGAAGCAATAAATGGTCATAAACATTTGAGTATCATAATTTTGCTGAGATTTTACACAGAAGATCTGCTTTTTAGTGATTAAATATAACTGATACTACATGAATACAATAGTTGGGATAAGGCATAGTGGCCTATTGGTTGCACCTGATGCCATAATCTATAGATACTGCATCTACAGATAACTGACACATGGTGGTTTCTCGAAGACACTCTTCACTATCTTTAGGATGTGGTTTTAATATCATTGGTCCCTAGACGTTTTAGGAGTTTAAACCCCAGAGTGATAAATGAGTGTCAATAAGAGGGAGATAACTTGATCAACTCATGATGTTTAGCAGTGGGGCCTTTGAAAGGTGATTATGCTTAGATTTGGTCCTTAGCGTATAGCTCCTGTGATGGATAATGATGAGTTCATCAGGACAGAGGGAAAGAGATAACGAACAACACACATGAATAAAGATACAGACATTTAGGCTCACAGGTGCACTCTCTATCCCATGCTATAGGATGCTTGTGCCAACTCATGATCTGCTAGAAAGAAGGACTATATTAACTGAGGCTCCTAGAACTGGCACCTCCACAATGACAGGCCAATGTTTATCTTTTTTATTTACAGTCGGCTTCGGGTGTTACATTAGAGTTGTGAAAAGCTAAGGAATTTACTTTGGTTTACAGTGCTTACTCCAAATACACATTATTTTTAACCCAAGCCAAATTCTTTTAATTCTGTATTTTCTCACCATTTTAAAGCAAGGAGCAGAATCTTAAAGTTTTTATGAATCTCCCTTACAGCTACCCCCATGGGGAAGGACGCAAACATATTCTTTCCAGGAGTGAGAATTTATAAACTCACTAAGCTGACCATTCTGTGATGAACTCTTTGCCCCCAAACTTGCTACCATAGCTGATTAAGTACGTGTGTGGCATATAACACTAAGTAGTATTGATTTCAATTTTTGAAATGTTAATAACTAGCTAAATTGGGTACTCATTTTTATTCTCAACATTACAAATATCTATTTCTCAATCTTTATGGAAAATTTCAAAAAGTTTCTAGACATACAGAATAAAAACATGGATTTATTGTAATGCAAAACCTTTTGAGATGCATGCCTAGAGCTTTCATAATACGCATTTCTTCTTTAAAGTTTGAAGATTGCTTGCATAGCACAATGTAAATTTCATAAAACTGAAGTGAGAAAAAACAGTAATTTTTATAAACTGTGATAAAATTTTTAAAATCTTAATTTATTTCTTCTTGCCTTTCCTCTATGAGAACATGCTTGCTATTCAATTATGCTGCTACACAGAATGATCTAAGATGAAACTCAAAACTCTTATGTGTCACTAATTTCCAATTTATTTATACAGGGTAAATTTGCTTTAGATTTTTAATATTTTATGCATTTCATTCAATGCAACAATGTATTTTGCAAAAAATCAGTAAGTTTTGCCTCATAAAATCCTTTCGTTCTCTCCTACTTCTCTGTTAACCCAAGACTAGTTGATATGAATTTGTTCTGCTTTAATTAGTGGATGCATGGCCTCTTTTTATCTAAAAACAATGATACAATTGAATATTTTACTTGTACTAGTATCTGCTGTGTAGTAGGAGTACAAAACATCTCAGCTTAAAGTAAGATAAATTAGAAAATACAGGGTGTGTATATACATATTCTATTCCAGTCTCAACTGTGAAACTCATTTTAATGTGAAATTACTAAAAATTGAAAGATGAATGATTAAATATAATAACATATTTTAATGCTTCCAGTTCTATTTTCCAAGATCCTTTTATCTATTCATGTATATAGCATGCCTAGGAGAAACAGTTACAATCTTGCTGAATTAAGGAATTCTTGGGTCACAGGATGTGTGCATGTTTATGCATGTGTATGTATAATTTTAAGTGAAAACTAAGCTTGAAGTGTCAGTAGGCTAGTAGGCTCCAAACACAAGAAAACAAGGGAAATGAAAAATCTCATGGCCTTAGTAAGTCTATGCTCTCTATATGTGTTATACTATCATGCTGTGTCCCATAAAAGTCTACAACCATCATGTATTCACACAATTTTTAAACAACTAAGTGATAAAATTAGTGCTTTTCCATGTTGTGGATTAAATGCGAAGACACACAGGATGTATCTGCCTCTTAATACACAGAATCTATACATTTTACCTGGCTTGGGAAAAATATTTGGGCAGATGTAGTTATGTAAAAGATTTGAGATGAGAAACTCATCTGAGACCACTTGGGTGGGCCTTGAACCCAAAGCAAGTGTGAGATCTGAGAATGGCAGAAGAGTTTTAAAAAATCTCAGGGAAATAGAATGAAGATAAAGAAAGAAGAAAGTGATGTGTCCACGAGCCAAGGAAAGCCAGCAGGCAGCAGCCAGAAGCTGGAGACATGCGATGATGGAGACATGCGATGATGGATTCCCACCTAAACCTTCAAGGTTCAAGGAGGGAAGCTCTGAAAATGGTTTGATTTTGCACCAATGACCTCCAGAACTCTGTGGGATGACTTGTATTATTTAAATCACCCAGCTTGTAGAGGATTATTATGGCAGCCATAGGAAACTAACACACATATAATAAACCCTAAGCAGTATTCATTAAGCCTGTGGGATTAGAAAACCGAGAGACACAAACTTGTATTCTGTTGATTATTTCATTTTGTGCTGCTAGCCTGATGGAGACAGAGCACCCAAAAGGCAGAGCATCATGCAAGAATAACACACAGGCACATGTCAAAATATGATTGCCCAGTCTTCTTTGCAACTGGATGTGGCTCAAAAACTAAGGCCTAAAAGCACATAAGGCCTAAAAGACCGAAAAGGAGGAAATATTTTATAATGGGTGAGTAGAGACCACCAACTTAATTAAAAATGCATCTTCTTTGGTGCCAGATGAGTTAATGTGGAAAACAGAAGTGATACTTTCAGCAAAATCACATTGAGAACTACCGTATGCAATTCTCAAACACCTACAAGAGAGATATAACCGTGTTTTCTTTTTGAGCAAGAGACAGGGAGGAGTTTTATCACAAATCAGCTTTCTTTCAATGGACATAAAAGATAATTGGCCCATCCCATTGGTTATATGAGTCAAATTAGCTTATGTAATCATCCAACATGAGTGTTTATTGTCATTGACATTCTTGGAGAAAATGAGAAAATAAATTAAAATATTCATCAGCCGAAAATACTCTGTTTGCTATTTACCTGCACACTAAAAGTTGAACAACTATTGTTATAGGAATTTAATGGAAATGCTCAACATATTTACATTTTTTGCTCCTTGAAAGAAATATTGTAATGTCTCTTCCGGGTCTCCCTCGCGGGTGCAGGGACCCAATGCATTGGGCCGTCCTCGATTGCTTTCCCAGGCCACAAGCAGCGAGCTGGATGGGAAGTGGAGCTGCCGGGATTAGAACCGGCGCCCATATGGGATCCCGGGGCTTTCAAGGCGAGGACTTTAGCTGCTAGGCCACACCGCCGGGCCCAAAATATTGTAATGTCTAAGTCCGAAGTACCAACTCTAATTCTACATCTAGCATACTAGAGCACATTTAAAAGCCTATAATCTCAATACTCATCATGTAAACTATTTCAAAATAAGTTATCTTGAATTTACTTTTCATAAACTCGTCTTCGTAAATTTGAAAATTGAACACTAAAGTCTTAACAAGCACCCATAATAGCTGCTATCTTCAGGAGTACTTCCCTAGAACCGATTGTTGGCTCCTTGCACATAGCTGTATGACAGTTAATAACTGTTGCATGAATCAGTGTTTCTCAATTGACTCCTACAGAAAAATGACCAGATAACTGTGCACATTTTGGAATTTAAATAAATTGTATATTCTGCATATTATCTTGCTGTCTTCATAAAACATCAACCAAATTCATTCTTTTTTATATATAAATTTTATTAATTACATTTTATTATGTGACAGTTTCATAGGCTCTGGGGATGCCGCAACCCCTCCCTGTACCCTCCCCCCATGGTGGATTGCTCCACCCCGTTGCTGTATTACATTTTTGTGTTTTTTTTTATTACATTGCATTATGTGTCATGTTTTTATAGGCTCTGTGATTCTCCCCACCACCACCATAATGTATTCCTCCACCTTGTTGCATTACCACAGATCAAATTCAGTTGAGATTCTTTCATTGCGTGCATCTATCAGGCAAGAAGTGCCGCATTTTATTGTCTAGAGAAGCTCATCAGTTTCTTGGGGAGGCCATCTCTGGTCCAAAGGTAGAGCTGGCAAAGCAGTTTTGATAGTTTCACAGAACTGTATTGCTGCCAGTCTTACCATTCCAGGCACGACACGGTCACTGGAGAATCCACTGATATACTCCATCACATAGTCTCCACTTGGGCCATTTTTTCATTGTCAATATATAGCTGAGGTGGTCGATTGACTTGCTCATTCTTAAGTGAAGATCCAACCTATGATTTGTATAACTAAGAAAGATGTTTCTTTTCCATTGTCGATCTTTGAGGCCGTTTTTTTCCTGCATGCCTTAGACAAGTTAGCCTGCATGCTGACCTGCATCCGTGACTTTTTCTTTGTGGGAAAATTTTAGACATAATTGATCTAGCAGTCCCCCCCTCTTGCCTGTTTCTCCATTTTGAGGCTCAAGATAATGTTCTCATTCTGAGAAATGAAGAATTTCCTGATCCAGGGCAGCAGTGCTAAACTTCTCACTTCTATGTTACTATGGAATATAATAGTGGCACTGCTTTCCTAAATTCTGCTATAGTTAGGGAAATTGAAAGAGAGAACATTTGAGAGCAAGTTAATACAGAAAGTTTTAAAAATCCCTTGATAATGCTGAAAAATTGTCTCTAATGAAGTTCTTGGTTTCTGGTCAAGCAGACAGTCAAGACATGTTTTCCAAATGCTGCATAATCAGGGCAATGGGATCCCAGGTGCTTTAGGTAACGGTAGGGGGAAGTGGTAGAGACGTCTAACACACGTCGGGAGTGTCGATCTCCCAATAGACAAGGTGGAATTTAACTTTGTAAAAACACTCAACTATAAATGCAGAGTTATAAACAATTGTCTATTCATTGAAAACCACCCTAGATCGATGCACTCAGTATGCCTAAGTTGAGGATTGAAAGAATTTACACTGCTCACTCCGGCCATATGAAAAAGAACAAAAGTCCCACAAAGTTTGAGTACACGGCCAAATTTACCGCTCATTAAATGAGGTAGCAGTTTAGGTGATTGATTCAGTGATTCAAAATCCCATATTGAATTGTCTTTTTCAAGTTCTTTCTCTTCTGCTTCTGTTCCACCTTCCTGTTAATGTGTAACTGGGAAGGAGCAGGTGGAAAACTGAGTTGCATTCTGGACTCTTAGCTTCTGGCTATGCCAGTCTCAGCTGTGGTGGGTTAGTGAACCAGTGGAAGGAAGTTTCTCTCTTCTGCTCTCTCTTTTTTTCTCTCTCTGTGTGAATGTGTATGAATGCCTTCCAAATAAAATGAAGAAAAAAAAATTTAAAAATTGCATCAGGTTAGAGATCATTACAACACGGCTTGCCATCTTTTGTTCTCTGTGTAAATTAAAGTCATTGGACAGATATTAATGATGGCAATTCTTAGATGTGGCCTTGAATCTGTGATTTTTTTCTTTAAAAAAATCTTTTGTCAAGAATTAATCTGTATGCACTTGTCACTTATTGAAATGTATTAAGACAGTGTCCCTGTCTGGTTTCAGCAAACTGTCTCACACAATTAGTGGTCATTTTTATTTTTCATTATAGTACCATTGATTGCTTTTCCACTTTAGCCTCTAACTAGTCATTAAACTGTGTTTGTATTGAGTCACACAAAGCAACGTTGAGAGTTATTTTGCAGGAAAGCACTGATGTTGTTGACCTTATTTATTGCTCAACAACCTTAATGTAAAATGCATCATAGTCAGTGTCATTAAAAAAAAGCCGGGCAAGAGTGCAGACAGACTGCTTGATTCACTTCTTACCAGAGAAAATGGACATGCCTTTTCAAATCCAACTAAGCAATTAACATCTGTGTCTTATGGCATTTCCAAAAACCTGACAGAGATGTCATCAATGAAACTAAGAAGAAAATATTTCTGACAGACTTTCTTTGGCTGTTCTGGAATTCTGCTTGCCAAATTCAAAAAGAAAAAAAAAGGCTCTTCTACACTAAACAGATGTTTACTTTTATATTAAAAAATGAGGAAATCTGGGATCAATGGCAGAAATCAGGCTTGCAAAAGAAACTGCTGTAATAATCAGAGCTTAGAAATCACTTACAGTCTTGGCTACTACCATTACCTTGTGTTGGCTCAGAGGTAGAAGGAGAATGACACTGAAAAGCCTCCAAAATTTCATCTATTAATTGAGAGCTTAAAATGTCAAATCTGTATTTTTGAGGTAAAAGCTTATGATTGTGTGTGTATATGTATGTGTGTATATATGTATGTGTGTATATATACATATACATGAACTCATGATAGCATTGCAAAATTGCTCTTCATGTTCAAGCAGTGGCAGTAGGTCTTCATGAAATGGAAACTCTGGTTTCCTATTATATACTGTATCTAGGCTGCTATGGTTTAAAAAGTTCATTTGCTTAACCACATAACCACGTAGTTGCATTACCCTACAGTACCTGCCATTAGGCAATTGCCACATAGTTATTGAGTTTCAGAATTAAGCCGAATTTTATTTTGCTGTAGAGTCATTCTGCATGATGACTACAGCATCCTGTTCTATACGGAAAAATGGCATATGTTTGCTAATGCAGAATATGAGCAGGGAATGATGTGTGTGCATCAATAAACAGCCAACAGACCAACTCTCTCAAATTTCATTTGTCATGTGCTTACCATTCAGTCAGGTTCTTTCCAAAACATTTAGGAGACTGAAATGAAGAGCAGCCTTACAGATGGGCACACCAAAATATCCCACTCTTCTGGATAGTTTTTGGGAACTATTGTTCATAAAAAACTTCAGACTTATCAAAAAAAAGAAAAGCGCAATTATACATGGAATTCTCAGGTGAGTAACTTCTAACTCATAGTCAGTCTTCTCTCCCAACTTCATATCATTTGAATTAAAAATATATTCAACATACCTTTTCATCTATATGTATTTCAAGGTATACCTGTGTAATGACTTGACAATACCAGTGTCAATAGCAGTCTAAACAAATGAATTTTAATGTTACCAGATATTTCAGTGATCACATCCCGCTGATAATTTCACAATTTAGTTTCAAATTTTTGTTCATTTCAGACAGGATCAATTAAGAGACATATCTTATCATTTATTTGTGTCATATGCATTCTTAATCTACAGCGTTTTTCTTCATTTCTCTCTTTCTCCTTACAATTTGAATGTTTAATGTCACCGCTTCATCTCCTATAAATTGATCTCAAACTTTACAGATTTGATTGAGTGATAATATCAGTAAGTTGGAGGTTGAGGAGATCTCAGGCTTTACATGAGAAGTTCAATTAGAAGCTATCACAGGTGAGTAGTTCTTTTCAAAATCCCTTGCTCAGAGGGAAAGAAAAGCTCAAGTCACCAGTTTGGTCCATATAAATGGAATAAAAACTGCTTTTGAAGGATAAGAACTGCCCCACTTACACTGTGCCACCTTTTGTTATCACAATCTAGATAGAGACCATTCCCAGCCCACAGTTCCAACACAAAAGAAAACCAAACGAGTCATCCAACTTCAACACCATTCCCAACTAGAGTTAATGAGGTTAATGGCATGGTTAGACTACCCAAGCTCTACTAGAAAGCAGAAAGGAAGAAAAGCAGCAGTTCAGAAGTGTTGAACTATCAAACCACTTGAGCAAGACCCTCGGAGCATGCCCTACATCCTGGACCTGGGGGGTGGGAGACTGGGTGGGGCTTCTCCCTTAAAATCCCCTTTTACATCAGATATATTAAGGAAACAATAAAAAAAAAGTTACACCAATTACATACACTGCAATCACAATGTTAGTAATTATTTATTATTGATTATTTATATGACTTTGTAGCTATATTCATCAGTATCTAAATGGGGAAAATGGCCCACTCACATCAGAATATTTTAAAGTCACCTTCTTTACAAAGACACTGTGTAAAAAGGTGTGTACCTGGTCTAAGTAGATACTTGGGTCACTTGGAGTTGCTTGCAATGAAGCAGAAACTGTTAACACAAGCCTTAACAGGAAGAGAGAGGGTGTTATTATTGTAAGATCTCAGGAGAGAGTCCATTTTTTTGTTTATTTATTTACAATTGCTTGATTTTTCAAATTCTAGGAGAGAGAGACAGGGAGAAATCTTTCATGAGTTGATTCCGTTCTTAAATGTCTCAATAGTTATGTGACCGGACCAGGCTAAAACCAGGATTCTAAAACTTCCTCTGGGTCTCCAACACAGCTGGCATTTACCGAGGCACATGAACTGTCACGTGCTGCCTCTCAGTATGCACATTAGTACATTAGCAAAGTGATGAAATCGAGAATAGAGCCAGAACACAAACCCAAGCAACTCAGCTATGGAATGTGGGTGCCCTAATCTGCTATGTAACCTCTGTACCGCATACTTAACTCAGAAGACAATTTGATAGAGAGGATATGTGGTGAAAACAATGGCTTTAGGTTACAGGAACATTCCAGCCTCCAGGAACACACCAGTCTGGGCTGGTCTGGCAGAAAGCAAATGAGGGGAGTTAATGGATATCCTGACTTTATCTCCCTCTCTCTTCCAAAGTGATGCCAAACACAGCAGCACATCATGGCTCAAGGTCAGCTTCCCAAGGCCAAGGGGGGGATCTCTGAAAGTGAGAATGCCAGTAAAGATATAAAACGTTCACTGCTGGGCTGGGTGATATTTTTATTTATCCTTGTCTCAAATGAAGAGTTTGAACTAAAGTTTAACTCTAAGGGTATTAGTGCTACGTCAGTCATTTCTTCAAATGAGTGAAAACTACATGAATTTCAGTCCAGCTCCCCAATCAAGTAATACCATAATCAATACCTGTTTGTTGATAATCTAGAAGTTATAGAATTCTTTGCTTTCCTGTTAAATATGCACTAAGTAGCACAAAACAGCATTGTCACTACAGGCCTTATTGCATAGATTATGCTATAGGGCATAATTATGTGTCATGGAAGCTTATCAAAATCACGTAAAATCTCAGTTTCGGGAATTTTATTTTTGAGAAGTTAAATTAGCTTCTCCATAAACTACATAATACTGAAGATCAATTTTTAGAAAACATCTCAACATAAAAACTTGACTTTTAAAAACGATTTATTTATATGAAAGCTGAGTTACAGAGAGAGAAGAGACAGAAAGAGGGATCTTCCATCCACTAGTTCAGTATCCAAATGGCAGCAAAAGCCAGGGATGGACCAGGCCAAAGCCAGGAGCAGGGAACTCCACCAGGGTCTTCCACATGGATGGCAGAACACAAGCATTTGAGCTGTCTTCTGCTGCCTCTCTAGGCCCATTTGCAGAGAAAGCTCAATCAGAAGTGAAGCATCAGTGACGTCTACCAGTGCCCATTTGGTGTGCTGGCATCACAAGTGGCAAATGGGATAACTTTCATTGCTATAGTCCCTGAATTATTGCCATTTATTTATTCTTCAAATTCAACCTATTGGTAAAATGGTTTGAAAACAATTCTACCAATTAGCACATTTTAAAAGATCTTCAATTCATTGGCCTCATAATAATGTATTTCTGCTTCATGTCAATAATTAAGAGGACATAATTTCAAAACATTTGTCACAGACATATTTTAATTAAGGGTCAAGATAACTTGCCTGGTGTGTACGTGTGTGCGTACATGTGTGCATGTGTGTGATACAAGAGCACTAAACTAGTTCCAAAGGGCTCTTGGCCTCTTCTTATCTAACATGCCAAGAAAAATGATGAAGCATGAGAGTTTAAGGTGTTCTCTGCAGTTAATAAGAAAAATCAAAAGCCACCAATAACAACATTGATTATTTTATTTATAATTTTTTAATATTTCCTTTTTACATAACAAGGATTGTTTAAAGAGTGGTAAAATCATCTCCAGTATCAATCCACTCCCAAATAATTCATTTAACATTTTAATATTTGTGTTTATATTTGCAGCATGCTCAACATGGTCAAGAAACATGACAAGTGTTTGCAGGCATTGCATTATTTAGCTGTTACAGTATGTTTATGTGGCAGATAACAATGTTAGCCAACAAAACATGGTGGTTAAAAAAAGAAAGAATAAAAGAAAAAGCTTTTTAGGTGAAAGAATGAAGAATCCCTATGCTCTATTCTAATTTTATTAGGTGAGGCACTTACTCAGTAGCTAAAATTCCAGAATCTCACATCCGAGTATTTCAGTTTAACTGCTGGTCCTGGTTCCTGACTCCAAGTCTCTGCTAATGTAGATGTTGGGAGGCAGTGGTGATGACTTACATGTTGCGCTCCTGCCACCCACAAGGTAATCCGGACTTTGTTCTGGCTTCCATCTTTGGTGAAGTCATTGTGGACATTTGGGGAATAAATCAGCAAATAAACACACACACACATATATTCCTTTCTCTATTTCTAACTGTGTGTGTCTCTTTCTTAAATAAATAACAAATATGTGACCTTGAGGTCTAGGTAGATAGAACGTCTAGCAGCCACTGGCTGCTGGAGGCACCTTGGCCTGGTCGTATTCCATGCTTGAGGCTCTGATTCTAGCCACCATGACCATACAGTGAGTTGGGCCAGGGTCTACCTGGGCTCAAGAGGCATCCCCCTGGTGAGTATGCTGGGATGGGATCCCTTGGGAACAAGGCGGGCCTAAGCTCCACCCGCCACCAGTATCAAGTGGTGGGAGGCTCCAAACCAGTGTGTCCTTGGGGTCTGGGTAGACCCCAAGGCGAGGTCCTGGCGAGATTCCATACTTGGGGCCCTGATTCTAGTCAATGCGACCTATTGGTGACCTGGGGCCAGGTAGCCAGTGCGCCATCTGGTGCCGGGCTCTGGCTGCAACATTCACCAGCTTATACAAGGCCAAAATGGCTAGGCACAGGCCTGGTTGGGGAGTTAAGAGGACACCCTGGCTGGGTTGGGTGTGCAGTGGGAACTGGTGAGTGTGAGGGCCAGAGTGGGGACTGCATACGGGTCTGGACATGGCTGCAATCTCCCTTGGCACAAGTGTAGACTGGGACTGGATGCACCAAGCCGGGCTAGACTCCAGCACCATTTGGTGCTCTGGAGGACTAGGGTAGACGTAGGACAGACTAGGCTACTTCTCTGCCCCTACTGAGCCATGTATAAGCTGTGTCTGGGTATGGACAAGCTTTGGCTGGGCTGAAACATCCAACAGTAAGAACAGGAATGGGTTGAAGACCAGTCAGAAAAGGCCACTGTTCCTGCCAGGACAGGAGCTAGACTAAGTAGGGTTGGCCCATAAACTCACTGGTATGCGAAAAATCTGGCATTGGGAGAGGTTTTGATGGAGGGACCCAGATAGCTCTTCAGTCAGGACACAGTCCCTGCAGGTGAGCACAAGGACCATGATAAGCAGCAGCCCAGACCAGGCCAGGGAAAGTTACCCACCAGCATACATTTGGCATAGGTCGGGGGCAGACCAGGCTGGACCAGTTCACATCACCCAGTGGTGAATCCGAGCACCAGAACAGAGTGTGGGTTGGAGCAGGTTAGGTCCAACACATGCCAGTATACATTATGGCTGGGACTGGGTATCTGCTGGGCTGGGCTACACTGTAACTCTCACCAGCGTTAGCTGCAATTGGGAGTGGGCCAAGCTAGGACAGGTTACAGCACTCATTTGCAAATGCCAAGGCGAGGGGGACCATACCAGACTAGGCCACAACACCCAACCAGCACATGTAGGGATCAGGGATGGAAGGGGTAAAGCTGGTAGGGGGAATGTGGAGGGCCCCCCTGCTGGAACACCTTACCCACTAGAGAGCGTGAGTTGGGATGGGGGCAGACCAGACCGGCCAGGCCTACAACACCTGTGGACCTCATGTGAGCTAGAACTGGGGTCTAATTCTGTCAGAACCACCTGGAAAGTGCATGATCCGGGAGTGGAAGTGGGCCCAGTAAGAAAATAGTAGGCACCTCCCTCTTGGGTTACCACTCCCATAGGAGAACATGAAAATCATGGCATAAAAAAACATCTGGGGTGGATGTGGCTGGACAGAACGGCACCCACCAGCATGTACGTGGGCTGGATAGTGGGCCTGGTTGGGTTGAACTAGGCTTCAATGCCCATTGAAATATAGTAGAGCTGAATGGGATATGGGACAGACTGGACTAGTCTGCTGTGCATACTGGCAAGCATGGGAACCAGGGCAGGGGGTGGCCTGGTGAGGGTTATTGAGAGTCTCTCCAACTAGGCTGCAGCTCCCACTGGTTTGTGTGCAGGCCGAATGTGTGCTGGGCAGAATCAGGCTGGACTGCATCACCCATTGGTTCATGTGGAAGACAGGGTTGGAAACTGAACTGACCCAGCAATTGCAACTGCCAGCTAATTGGGGCAATGGACTGTGCCAGATCATGTATTGGTAGGCACACACAAGAATCACATCTGGGAGCACTTCAGATGAAGTTTGTTTGGGGAACCCCTCCAATTGAACTGCCGGACTCAGAACCCTAACCATGAAAAGAAGTGCAGGTTCCTTGGTCTGAATATGGAGTGCAAGTGTCAAAGCTGAGCTTCCTCAGAGGCTTAGACGGAGCAGTGGACAGCATACCCAGGTGCATAACGAGGATATGGCAGTCCATGCGAACCTGCAGAGAACACCTAATATCACAATAGAGGACAGAGGACAGAACAAATCAATGAACTACCCCAAACATGTGTTGACAGTGAAAATCTGGGCAAATGGAGACTCTAAGGTGAACTATGTCAACCAGTGGATTCTATAGTGATTTCATCATGCTTGGAATGGCAAGATTGGCAGCAATTCAGAGCTGTTGAATTATCAAAACCACTTGAGCAGGACCCTCAGAGCATGCCCCATGTCGGGACCTGGATTGGGTGGGAGGCTGGATGGGGCTTCTCCCTTTATCTCCCCTTTTATCTCCCTTTACCTCCAGATACAGAAAAAAAACCTAGTATTGTGGAAACAATGGTCTTACCCACTTTCCTGTAGCCCTTGACCCTTTGTTTCCTGATAAACGATGTAAATATTATGAAAATAAAATAATTACAAAAAATAAATAACAAATAAATTAATAAGATTATTTATGCTATTGCCAAATTTCACACGATGTAATTCAGCATTTTATATTTTGATGTTAATAAAATGTGGAAGGTTTAAGTAACTTGTGCAAGTGTATGAGCCAAATAATCTGCAAGGCAGAGATTACCTTCCAGCTAGTGGAGCTTGTTCCTTGCACCCCCCACGTGAGCCATGCTATCCTGTAACCACTGACCTTTCTTGCCCATACGTATACATATATATATACATACATATGTATGTACATATATACATATATATATATTTGTCTTTTCATGAAACTCCGGTCATTATCAACCTTGGAAAACTAAGTGGTACATGGTGATAAGTGTAGAAGTTCAAACATGAAGGCTGGAGCCCAGATAATTCCTCTGTGTCGCAGTATGAAGACACGTCCCCTTATACCTCTGTTTACTTTCTTTTTACTCCTATAATTTAGATTTCCACCTACTCTTTGTCCTTTAAGGCTATTGGTAACCTATTGCTGAGTCTTTTCTTTTAATTCTTACTTTGTAACATTTGACACAGTTAATTATCATTGCTTCAATGATTGCTTAGCTGTGGAGTTCTACAAATTATATCCTTCACAAGACTATCTTTTTTTTAACCTCATTTCATATCATATTTCTCTCCACTTAGCCTTCAAAGTCAGAAACCCTTTGAAACTGGACTCTAGCACCTAAATTTTCATTGAAGAATGATTCTCATGAAAAAGTACTTCGAGAGTGAAATTAATAATGCTTTTACAATGCAACTGAAGAGAATTCACTGATTTTTCATCTTCTATATGTGCTTGAGTAATTATTTCTAAAAATATATTTATTTGAGGCCCTGGTACAGTGGCCTAGCAGCTGGAGTACTCACCTTGAGTGCACTGGGATACCATGTGGGAGCCAGTTCTGGTCCCAGTGGCCCCTCTTCCCATGCAGCTCCCTGCTTGTGGCCTGGGAAAGCAGTTGAGGACAGCCCAAAGCCTTGGGACCCTGTACCAAGGGAGTCCTGGAGGAAGTTCCTGGCTCCTGGCTTCAGATTGGTGCAGCACTAGCCGTTGCGGTCACTTGGGAAGCGAATCATCCGACAGAAGATCTTCCTCTCTGTCTCTCCTCTCTGCATATCCAACTTTACAATAAAAATAAAATAAATTTTAAATATATATATAGTTAGCTAGTTAGTTATTTAGCTAGTTAGTTGAAATCCAGGGAGAAAGCAGCAGCTGGAAATGCCATTGGAGTCTTCCAACTGGACTCAAAGTGGCACTCTGCCCCAATATGCAGATAAAGTTGGCATAACCTTCATGCCATAGGCCCAGCCCCTATTAATAGCTTTTGTGACAACATACAGGAAAAGTATTTGGATAAGGAAAGGATTCTTTTACACATACGTTCATGTTAGTCCTGTCTAGCACAAGAATTTCCTGGTGTGGGTGTAGAGCACAGTACTTCTGACTACCTGCTCTTTACTCTTTTCCAGGGTCCAGTAAACACCAACCTTGTTTCCAGGAGGCAAAAGCAGTTTTAAAGTGGAGGAAAAGAAACAGCTCCTTTCTGAGTTCCTCTTGTCTCCCATCCCGGGATTTCAGCTTCACTGGCTTGGGGCTCCGCACTTTCCCCATGTTGGCACTGATGTCACTTGCGGGGGTGCTGTGTGTTGATGGGAGCCCACCTTTCAGCCTACCTCCTGATTTATACAACCTGCTATTGTCTTACAATCTGTACTGAACGTAAGCAGAGACTGTATGATGTGGATTTTTTTTTTTTTTTTTTTTGGCTTGGGTGAAATGCCTTCCAGAGCTCTTCAAGCCTAGGTATTCAAACCAACAAGCATAGGCGACAACAGGAAGCACAGTAGGCTCTACTTTGTGCCCAAGTTCAGAACCCAATATACACACATATTAAAGAAACTGAAACACACTCACATAATCTATTCCATTGCAAGATAGGACAGAGACAGCTGACTACAATAGTGCTTGAAAATAATGGAAGTAAAGTAGCAATACTTCAATGTACAAAGTAGGACAAGGATGGGTAGAAGGTGAAACCAGAAAACAATGCAGGAATTGGTAAGGAAATCTCAAAGAGAGCAATCTGAACTTAATTCTTGAAGTATTGCAGAGCTGCTAAAGCAGAGAAGGTAGGTTTGCATTTCACCAAAATCTGCCAGCTACAGTATAGATTATTAATTTCAGGAGAGCTCATATAGCATATTCCAGGCAAGAAACTTAGTGCATATTGACATATTCATGATCCAAATTAAAGCCACAAGAGTTGAGATTGTTGTTATGGACATGTAACTATGGACCTCGGAGATACTTAGTTTGTGAAACAAGCAATATTTGTTGATTGACGAGATACGTGGTGTAGTGAAGAGTGACCGCTGAGGTTCCTGGCTTCAGGATCTGGGTAACAGGAGAACATCAAGAAAGGCAGGAAGTTAAAATGGAAAATGGAATGCAGATGATGATTTCTTTAGGTAAATACTCACTAATTACTGTTAAAAAATTGATACATTACTCTAAGGGGAATATAAGAAAGATGAAGAGTAGAAGGCTAAGGAAGGAAGTCTATTCTTAAATCTGCTGGTCCAATAGCGCCACAATATAACCTCTATTCACAGTGACGGCTGTCATCCCCAGTGAGGGCTCCCATGTTCCAATGTTATCCCAATGGCCAGAGGCCATGGGCCACCTTTCAACCACTTGTCTGTAATTCAGGCTCTGAGGTCACTGCAGCTGTGTAATTACTCAATCGCTCCTAGAAGCTGTCTTTCAGAACACTTTTGTTTCTGCCAACACTCAGCTCTGTTTCCAAAGTTCCTGAGTGGTCTTCCACAGGGGAAAGAAATGACTGATCAACTTTCACAAATAAATACCACAACAGACACTCATACTATTCTGAGACGATTAAATATCCAGTCGTGAAACATAAGCATTTGCCCTAGCTATAAAGGTCTGCGATATCCCCCAAGATGATACAAACATTTTTGTTCTGGTTTTCCATAACCATAGAGCCTTTCTGAGATGTTTCAGGAAACAAAGATTTTATCTGTTAAGCTGACATGCTGCCTCTGAATTTCTTACCTATTTGAATTTGGTTATTTCTTGAATTCGTGTGTGTGTGTGTGTGTGTGTGTGTGTGTGTGTGTGTGTGAATAAAATAAAAATCTGGCATACCAAGCACCTGAGAGTATGCCAGACTGGTGAGAAACTAAGAGGGGCAACCACTGCTAAAAAGGAGACTGCATGTAATGTCCAAAGAAGGAAGGAAAGAAACAAAATTCAGAGGAAAATGAGGTGACCACTTTGAAGAAAGGCAAGAAAGTGGAGGGCAACTAGCCAGGAAAGAGAAAATGTTTCCCAGTATGCTTGCACACACACTGCAGACAGGGCAACTGGGGGAGAGCGGATGACAAGAAGAGAAAGGGAATCAGTTGCTGTATCAGAGTGCAGTCTAACCATGAAGGCAAGTCAGCCATGACTTCATTTGCTAGGAAGTGTCTTCAGGCTTTAGTAAACCCTGTTCACGGCCCCGAGTGAATTGTTCTCTCACAGCCTGAAGGCCTGAGAAAATTCACTGGAACTCTCAGCAAGTAAGCGTCCTAAATGAACTACTGAAGCTGCACACGAGGCTGGATTTTGATTATGTGCTAACTTGAGAAAAATATGTAAAGATCATTCTTGACTTTGAAATACAAGCTGCATATATTTGATTTATATGGAACAACCTAAGATTTGAAAGGCAGCATAATTAGCGGGCACTATCTGCTTGCTAGAAGTTTGTATGTCCATAATGAGGATTTTTTTTTCTAAATAAAATACATGTTGAATAAAGCAAGACTCATTTAAAAGCTAGTTATAATGTCATGTTACATGACATCCTAACCATTTTAGCATTATCAATAAATTATTAGACCTGTTTTTTTTTTAAATACTGTATTTGGAAGGCAGAGAGACAGAAACAGAAAAAAAGAAAAAGAAAAGAAAGAGAAAAAAAGGAGCTATCACCTCCGTTGTTTCATATCTCAAGTAGTCCCTTCCTCCAACAGCCTGGAACAAGCCAGGCCAAAGCTGACCTTTGTATTGGTGGTAGATAGAGCTGCCTGAGCTAGCACTGGCTGCCTCTTACAGGGTGTATTAGCAGAAGCCAGAATCAGGGGTGGAGTAGACGAACTCCGTCACTTCACGATGGAATGTGAACACCCCTGGCAATCTCTGATTTTTGGTCATATATTCCCGCATCCTCTTCTGAAGCAGATTTTAGAGGTGTCCGCTTAAGACTATTAGAAATATTTCATGGAAAATCATAATCACAATCATAAAAGCTCATCATTGAAATATAAATATTAGGTGATAGTATCCTCAAAATAGTGGATATTTAAAGTCTTCAAAAAAAAATGAAGGGTGTTAAGAATTACTTCTTTTATCCGTACACACTAGGAAGTTTACTATGATGCACTTCTTTTTTAATCGAGAAAATATTAACTTGGGAAGAAACTTTGGAACATTACTAGATCAACTCTCTGTCATATTATCCTCAATAGAACTGTGGAGTAGTGAGGCAGGAATATTTTGCGTATCTATTTAATTGGCTTAGTTATCTATTTGTTAACAGGGAGAAATGTGCATTAAAAAAGTCTCTGTAGAACATTCATTCCCTATATTCCTGGAATTGTTAAACATGTGGATACTTGCTATATTTTCTTTAAGATACCAAAATGCATGCTTACATCAGTTAAAGGCACAGAATAAATTGGCATTCCACAGAATACCTGTATTTATGTACTTTAAGCTATGTTTCCAGTTTCGCTGATGTAAATTAAATTATGAATACAATGGCTGAAGTTGAGTTTTCATCTATAATTTGATTTTAGTGCTTGTGGTGATGAAAATGATATTGTTCACCCTGGCATTAATTTCAAAGAAAATTAAAAGTGAAGGTTCTTCCCATGTTTTTCTAAAAGAAAAATGTTACAGATCTACATTACAGATTCAATATAAAGTTCATATTAAGATCTGTCATTCATTAACATACACAGCTCATTTTCAAAGTTGCATTTCATGAACAAATTTAACTTGGTTAGGAGCATGCCCTATTCTGTCATACACAGTCATTGTATAGCCTAGTGAATTTGCATTTAGACATAAATCAATTTTAAAAAGATAACTAAAATTTCACTGACATTAGAGGCAGATGGAAATTGAGTCAATTTGATCAAGGAGAGAGGAGACATTGATCTTATGGTTGCACCAGCCATTGTCTCTGACAAAATGTCTGCTCCTATTCCATTTACTTTGAATAATCAAATGTCAGGAGCATGAGATGATCTTCGCTGAAACAGACATTTAAATTGAATTGACAGTATTTACTCAGTGCTAATTTAAAAATATTAGAAATGAATGAGTATAAATATTTATTTTAGCAAGAATATTTGTTAAGTAAGTGTTATATACAAGAAATGATGAAATCCTACAAGTTTACCAGTGCCATTTCATTTGTGCAAGATAAGTAGTGTTCCAAATGTGTTTCCATTTCAATGAGACACATTGCACTTTCATTAGGAAAGCAGATCTACTATGTGTAATGCAGATTAAGAAACTCTGGGTGGGTACAGAAAAAAAATAGAATGTGGAAACAATGATCTTACCCACATTCCTGTAGCCCTTCACCCTTTGTGCCCTAATCAACTATGTAAAGATTATCAACATGAAATAATATTTTTTTTAAAAGAAAGAAACTCTGGATGGGCATTTGGTGCAGTGGTTATAGCGCCTATTGGGACACATGCACCTATACCTCAGAGTGGTTTTGAATTTGCCTTACCTCTAGATCCCTGCCCGTCATGGCTAAGACTGAAATGGAGTCCCAGGATCCTGGCTTTGGTTTGGCACAGCCACGGCTGTTATTGTGGGGTGAATTGGTAGATGGAAGAATGATTCTCTCTCTCTCCTTCAAATAAATAAAAACAACTAATTAGAGTAAGAAAATAAATTTAGTGATCAGATCTTAGACAGTTTAACAAACTCCCACAATTACCTTCATCAACAACACTAAATCGGGTTACATGATGACCGTGAAGGTGATGCTGGTACCACTGGCCATGAAGACTCCCCTTTGTCCAGGGATTGGGGAAGATGAAAGACTTCACTGTTGTCCATTTCAATCAGAGTAGGAGCTGTGTCTGAGATATGATGCCTGACTTTTGTCATAATAGTTAATGTTTTAACATTTCAGTTTCCAAAACACTTAAAGGGAGTGTGTGCAACTTGGAAAGAAATGAGTGGAGGTTGCCTATTTAGTTTTTGCCGCAAAGAGAGGGATTCTGCATCGAGAGTCTCTGTCTTCAAAATTGGAATATGCTGGTTGACACATAATGAGTACTTTATCTTATAACTAATTAATTTTTCAGACTGAGTTCTACTTGGTTTTTACCAATTAGGATCTGGGATTTGGAGAAATAAATGAATAGGTAGTCATTGTGCAATCAAAAACCCCAAATAAAGTAAACTTAAAGAAAGCACCTAAGTAAAGAGATTGTATTATTGTCTTGGAGAAGAAAATAACTACTAAGACTAGTCTTATACCTGTATAATCAATGATGATTCCGTAGTCATGGTGACAAGAGAAACTCAGATCTTTATTTAAATCTGTCAGCTTGGACAATAATGGCTTCCTTTTCAGAACATGTCCCTAAAGGCCATTCAATCACTGATAACATCATGACTTGATTGGTATTTATCCAATTTTGGATGGCAACTCGACTCCAGTGAAGGTGATTTTGGAGCTGATGGTTTGCCAGTATTATGCCTGTTAATTAATTGTAAGATTGGTGTTGAACCACTGCTAACTCTGAACCGGCACACAAAGCATGCTCTGTAACCAACACAGAACATGATTCTATGATTGCTTCCAATCCACTCTTGTTCCCATGTAAACACACACTGAAGCCATCTTTTCCCCAAAGCTCCACACAAAATTAGCAGTTTGCAGTACCCAATGAAGCTAAATTTGATCAACATAACTCTCTGTTATTTAAGCCAACAATAATCTCATCTACTTGATTTTGGATTTTGAGTATAGTTCACTCTCTCTCTTTATTTTTCTTTTCTTAGAACTAATCCTCTTACTCCAAACTGTTTTGGAGATACTTAATTGGTAGAGTAACCAGAGATCTTAGGCCCCAAAAGTACACCAGTCATCTTATACCTTAATTTCATTTGTCCTTTGAAATTACACTGGTTTTGATGCAACTCTTTCCTCTGAATTCTAATTAGTTTCACTGAGCTCTTCTCACAGAATTTAAATTCTTACCCTAAAATTGTTTCTAAGTGGCTTCAGTGCTTAATTTAATATTTTGGTTGATAATATGCTATAATTTTTAAATTGTCATTAACATGCTAACTTTGGCAACATGCATTATTTTTCATTTTTATTTTTCTCTTCATAAAAAAGAATTGTATCATAGCTTCTTTATATGGATAGCGGTGTGTTAGATGAAGAAGTGCTCCACATTGAATGGATGGGGCAAACAGATTGATAAATCTCAGTATAAGTGAAACCAGCCCCAAAGTGCCATGGTTGGAGTTCCCTTGGGTTGTGACTTAATTTATATTTGGATGATTATCAAATTTAGACATTTACTCCTGTCAAAACTCATGAAGAAACTTTTCATCTTGACAGTTTTTGAAAAAGAACACTTTACTTACTTTGTACCTCAGGTCAATAATTTTCAGGTAATTGTAATGTACTGGGCTCTGAACACCGGGTGGGTTGAATAATATAAAACACCACTTGTAATCACACACCCATACCATTTTAGAAGTTCTTTCTTGTTTACTATGGGTTATTGTTTATTAAGTATCAAAATTACCTATATATTGTTAAAATATTTGTTCATTTGAAAGTCAGAATTACAGAAGAGGGAGAGGATTCATAGAGAACAAGAGTGATAGAGCGAGAAAGAGAGAGAGAGAGAAATCTTTAATCCGCTGTTCATTCTCCAGACGGCTGCAATAGCCAGGACTGGGAAACTTTCATATCAGAAATCACAAGTGTTATTTGGAATTGGACTTTCTTGGGTGTCTTCCAAGGAGCTTGAGCAGGGAGCTGGATGAGAAGTAGAATAGGCAGGACTTGAACAGGTGCCTCCCTGGAAGGCTGGTATCACAGCTAGCTGCTTTATCTACTTGCCACATTAGTTCCCAAAGGACATTTTCCTGGCACAATTCTTTCATCTTTCATTAATCTACACTATATTCCCAGTGTCTGAATGTTTCTTGGTGAATGGCTTAAAATTCTGGAAAGAAGAAAATCTTACCATTATGAGGAATGGTCATGTTTCATATTCATTTTAAGGAAAATCAATGAAAAGGATATCTAATAGTAGCAAAAATTCAATAGTTATCTCTTCAACAGATTTTTGAAGCCACAGAACTAAACATCAACTCCCAAACAGACTCAGAGTCTCTAGTTCCATCCTGCTCATGTATTCCAAAACCTGACTGTTGCGTCTGCTCCCCTACTTCTCTAAACCTTTTTAAAAAGACCCTTTTTCTTCAATAAAAACTATAAAGCTACAACTGAAGCTATAGAAACTGAGAAAAAAATGGGTTTAGAATAAATTTGAGGCCCACCTATACATTTTGCATTTCTGACTTCAGGAGTTCAGGCTGAAATTTTCTGAAAAGTTCAGAATTTCTTAGACACTTGTCCTGTACTGCTAAATATGCATCAACAATTTACCTTGATTTTCCTTCTCTCAGAGGAAGAGACACAATTAGAATGTTGAAAGACAATGGAGAGATTTAAATGCCACAACCATGAATGCTTTCAAAAATATCTTTGAAAGAGCCAGAAAAACAAATCAAATATACTTCATAAGGTCATTTCAGAATCTTTTTCCCTTATAGAAGATTGGAAAAGGTTTTAAAATTGCAAACAAAATAGAGTTAAATCCAAGGAAGATTTTTAACATAGACTATACATTTTTCAAGTAATATTCTTGTGTAGATAAAAGAGATAAAAGAAATGGAATGTTTCCTTGTCTTATATATAACCAGACTTACACTTAAAATTACAATAGCAAAGTGCTGGATGTACTCCAGAAGTTTACTGAGGCTTTAAGAGGTAAAGCAAAGTGAAAATAAAAATCAGTTATGCTTACCAACCAGATAGAACTACTGGACTTCCAAGTAAGCGTTAGAGCCAAAGGTCATCTGATCCCTCCATCGGAGAACCTTGAGGAGAACCCCAGGCAGATCGCACAAATCAAAAGACCCATAGCAGCAGCAGTGGTTAAGAAAAGGGTGACTTCAATACTTCAGCAGTCTGTAATAAGAGGGTGATGAGGGTAACTCTTCAGCCTCTGCCTCATGATTTTACTGCAGAAGTCAGACTGGTGTTCTCCATGTCCACGTTTCCCTGTGAACACCCAAGAGCAATCCCTTCCAAATAGACATGGACATAAAGCCACTTTCTTCCCTCTGTTTCATGATTGCCACTACTCCATAGCATCAGACCCAAAGACCAAGGCTTTCAATACTTTGCACAAATCATCAAATAAAGCAAAATGACTAACAGCAACAATAAAAGAGGTAGAAAAGGTTTTACTTAAAGTAAAAAAAAATATTGGTTGGGACAGATTATAATAAAATACAGTAAATGGTATAAGTCTTCAGAGGAAGTGAACATGTTTTATATTGATTTGCAAAAACCATTCAAGTTCTGAAAATGTATATACACCTAAATTATTTGTGTTAAAGCATAATTATTACTTTAAGATTTCTATTATAAAAGCATGGCTGTCATACAACTCTAGTAAAGCACATGTTAGGAGGAAGTTGGGTGGCAAGCAGAGGTGGGGCTTGACTCCAGGCCATCTGGCAGGGGTGCATGTGTCTGGAGTGGCACTTAATACACTGCCCACCCCAGGGCAGTGCTTAGTATATGATGTGATACGTATTGCTGTCACAACCATTGTGCTTAGCAAAGGAAACCAGCACAAATAGAATGCTTTGTATGAGCATATTGATTTGTAATTTACACACACACAGATACATTTAAGAAAGATCACAAGTGAGCATTGTGGGGTGACAACTATTTTGCAGCTGTTAACATATTCCTTACTTGGTGAACATATTTACGGAACTGCATCCTTTTAAAAGGTCTAGATTTTATTGTACATAAATTAAATCTTAACAAAGCTGTAAAACAACGTATAAAATGGAAATAAAAATAGATTATTTTCCTAAATTTACATAAACACCTGCCAATATGTACCCTGGGAGGCAGCAGGTACATGCTGGATTCTTGCCATCCATATGGGAGACCCAAATGAGTTCCATACTCCTGGCCTTTTGTCTGACATAGCTCTGGCTGTTGTAGGCATTGAAGAAGCAAGCCTCTCCCCACCCAACACCTCTCTCTCTCTTTGTCTCTCAACTAATATAAACATTGTAACTGACTTCTTTGACAAAAAATAACCAATTTCTTTGTTCTTACTGTAATGAGAAAAAATGTATTTCTTTCTTTAAGAGATTGATTTATTTATTTTATTGGAAAAGCAGATGTACACAGAGGAGGAGAGACAGAGAGGAAGATCTTCCATCCAATGATCCACTCCCCAAGGGGCTGCAACGGCCAGTACTGCACCTATCCAAAGCCAGGGAGCCAGGAACTTCTTTCCGGGTCGCCCAGGCAGGTGCAGGGTCCCAAGGCCGTCCTCGACTGCTTTCCCAGGCCACAGGCAAGGAGCTGGATAGGAACTGGAACTGCCAGGATTAGAACCTGCGCCCATATGGGATCCCAGCACGTTCAAGTTGAGGACCTTAAACCATTACGCTATTGCGCTGGGCGCAAGTAATGTATTTCTTTAAACAAGTGCTTAACCCATACTGAATTCTACAACAGCAAGTTGAATGCATATTGTGAAACTTTTTAAAACTTCATGGTTCTGATAAATGCCACAGCAAAATATTTATGAGAATGATCATAGCTGATTTCTAATTATTCCCCGAGTCTATATATATTGATACGCTTATATATGATTTTTTTTCACGCTGAAGTGAAGCAATCTGGGCAGCGATCATTTTGCAGAAGCCACTTGCCAAATACTAGCATTTTACCCTCATTAGTAGTGCGCTCCTGCCCTCTGCTGGTCGATGTATCCTGCATGTATGGGAACAAGGAGCCCAATGTGCAAGACTGAGCCCTGAAAGAGCTGTTTTCCTGATCAGAAAATCCCCCAGTAAGTATTGTATTATATCCACTAAAAGTAAAATATGAATCTTCCTGCAGTTCCAATTGCATTTGCTGTGGGCTTTTAAAATAGAAGATGACATTTGAAGTTTCATACATTATTTTAAACTTGAAGCTCACAAAATCAAAGTGACCAGTGAATTAAACTCATTGAGTCGATGAAGAATCTAGAAATCAACTATAGAGTATATCCTCACTCAAAGTTTAACCAAAGTTCTTATCTGTGGAATGGACAGCCAAGATTATCTGTAAGAATCAATGGAAATAATTTGAAAACCACACCATAGAAAGAAGTAATTCCTTTTTATCCCTTCGCTCTTGCCATTTCTCCTCTCCCATTCTCGCTTCCTCTTCTCTCCCTCCTTTTCCTCCTCTGCTTCCTCTTCCATCCTTCCTTCTTTGCCTTTGACTATCAAACCACTAATTACTTAGGATATTGTCTCATAACAACAGCACAGCAGAAAAGTGAGGAGATTTTTTTTTTTTTTACTTCAGAAGTTTTTGATAACATTTCTAACTCTGATAAACTACAGGTTCCTTAGGCGATTTAATCTGCCCAACTTCAATGTCTGCATTATTGACTAGGAGAGGCAAACAATGATACTATGTTACACAGGCCTAGTAAATGTTAAAATTTTGAGTGTGGAGGGACATTAATTTTTAAAAATACGTATTTTAGATAATTATAAAAATAATACTGTGAAACACCTTAGAGTTCTTACATACTAATGAACTGAGATAAGACTTAGTACATGTAATGTTCAACAAAATATAGACAGAAGAGTAGATTTATTATTCCTGCTGCTCTGCTGTGATTTTACTCTAAATGATACTGTTTTTAATACTCAGCATGAGTCCCCAATATTTGAAATGTGGTATATTTGATCAAATTTCTCCCAGAGCAGTAGTAAGCTATGTGAATTTTTAAGTAGTATGATTTAAGGCTATTGAGAATTCCCTTCATAGATTCCAGATTAAGGCTTTCATTGGTCATGATGTAGGCAACTGTCTCGCCGTGTGCCATCTTAATTATTGTACGTTTTTATTGTAGTATCGATTTATGTTTGAGAGAAGGAACACACAACTCCATCTTGTTTTTCTTGATATATTATAGACACGAACCAGATAACTTAGGGAAGAAGTGCAGGAGGGGACAACTGAGACGCTGCTAGCGGAGTGGTGCTCACGGATCTGAGTTGTATGTGCACTCTTTCCTATTAGAGTATCATTGCTTCAAGAGGAAAAAAAAAAACAGGTGTGTGGAGGTATGGCTAGGAAATTTTGTAGGTCTGATCATAGGCCACCCAAATAAATCAGGTATCGCAGTGAAGAGGAGGAACTGGAGGAACAGCTTTTTCTGTGTTTCCCAGTACATATATATGTTAAGCTTATACTTCCTGTGCTCTGCATGAGATACAATAGCATTATGTCTAAAATACATAGATACATTAATTTGGGAACAATTTGCTCCCAAATGGTGGCACCACAGTCGTATCTTATTGCTAATGGGTGACGGTACTGGAAGTTTTTAGTTCAACTGACTCTTCCTAAGAGTTTTCTGTGGCCAAGGACACCATTTAACTAGTGGTTGATGATTTCTTGGTTTTCAAAATCAGTCAATACTCTCAAACTCAGATGCAACTTAATCAGTTAAGCCTATGTAATTTTCTAAATTCTAAATTGTCATCGCAACAATGCTGGCATGATAGTCAACAAGAATAGAAGTCAAGCCAGGAGATCATTGCCTTTACTTATCTGTAAGCAGCAGCTTCTTATGTGCGAAAATGGTATTTTCAGATTGCAGCATTTTGCTCGCATCTTTGTACTCCACTTCTAATTCCAGTTTTCTTATTATTTACACCACATCATCAGCTACTTCCTTCACTGGAGTCTCCAACCCTTCCACCACCTATAAGGGATTGAACTCCTGTTACTGTTGAGATTTTGATCTTCTCAAAGGCATCATTAATGGCATATAGAATAATCAATACTTTCCAAAATGTCTCAAGTTTAATCCACTCAAACCCATCTGAGAAATCATTAGCCACGGCAAGTGCAGACTTCAAAAATTGGTTTTCAAATTAATAATAAAACTTTAAAGAGAGAATTACTCATTATTGCATGGGCTGCAGAATAAGTATTATATTAACCGGCATAAAACAATGTTAATCTCACTGTACTTCATCATGGTGCCTTGATAACCAGGTGTCTGGTCACTGAGCTTTAAAAATTAAAGCTGAAGGTTGCATCGTCCATTGTCCAGCTCTTTTGTCTGTACTGAAAATATGTGTAGTTGGTCACCTTTGTCAGTTGTCTCAACTAGATCTGAATAACTGTGACAACTTCTACATCTGAACTTATATTTTTTAGATTTATTAATTTTCACTGGAAAGTCAGACATACAGAGAGGAGGAGAGACAGAGAGGAAGATCTTCTGTCCGACGATTCTCTCTCCAAGTGACCACAATGGCCAGAGTTCAGCTGATCCAAAGCC
Source organism: Ochotona princeps (assembly GCF_030435755.1). NCBI lineage: Eukaryota > Metazoa > Chordata > Mammalia > Lagomorpha > Ochotonidae > Ochotona > Ochotona princeps. The sequence goes on along the minus strand of NC_080838.1, from coordinate 29,089,162 downwards.
AAGAACCTGGAACCTCCTCTAGGTCTCCGGTGCAGGTGCAGGGTCCCAAGGTTTTGGGCCGTGCATAACTGCTTTCCCAGGCCACAAGCAGGGAGCTGGATGGGAAATGGAGCCGCCAGGATTAGAACTGGCACCCATATGGGATCCCAGTGCTTGCAAGGCAATGACTTTGGCCGCCAGCCTACTGTTCTGGGACACATATATCCGCACTTGTTTCTTCACTTCATATTCATGTTATGAAGTCATCTTCTTGCTATAAACCTCGTGGGCCAGCTTCTTCCAGCCTCAAACTTTTCCTCTGAATTTTCTTTACCTCCTTCAGTCTTCACAGTATTAACGAGTTACGGTTTTGCTCAGAAGCAGTCTATGGAAGAAGGCAGTGTTGTAATGCATTCAACACTTATTTAAGCCATTAAAACCTGATCTGTTTCAGCAGTAGCAGTTTCATTCTCATCATTTGTGTATAGTACTTTTCTTCAAGAATTTCTTTACGTTCACTTGACTGACGGACAGGAATCCTGGCTTTTAATACATCTCAAAGTTCAACATGCGATGTGCTTTTCTCCCTAAGCTTGATCGTTCCCAGGTTTGACTTAGAGAAACACATGACCCTTTAACTCAAATTTTATAGGAGTATAAATTGGTCTCATTTTAGTATTCATGTATCTCATCCCCCAAGAAGATCCGGGAGGGAGGAAGTAGGGGAATCGCCAGTCAGTGGAGCAATCAGAGGACGTTCAACATTTATGAATTAAATTCACCATCAGATAGGGACATCTGAAATTAATCACAATGTCAGCATCTAACATCATTTATCACAGAAAAATGTATTAGTTATATAAAATGAAAAAGTCAGAGATATTGTGGTGATTTCCAAAACGTGAGACTGAGTTCTGAAGTAAGCACATGTAGTGTTGTGGAAATTATAATGATTTCCTTGGCAGAGCTAAGGTTGCCCCAAGTATTCAGTTTGTGAAAAATACGGTGTCTGCAGAGTACGGTAAATTTAATTGAGTTAAAACAAGGCACATCTGTGTACTAGCTTATCACATAAAACTCATCTTTAAATACTTCTCTAAGCCTAATTTGTGTCTGAAAGTTGTTTCCCCTCCTCCCAAATTTGCATGTACATGGGTGATGGTATTATAATGTGGAGACTGCAATGATTAAATCACAAGGGCTTACTCTCATGATTGGTGTTAGTGTTCTTATGAAAGAAGCCATTAGAACTACCTCTTCCTTTTCAAAATATGAACATTCTGTGAGCTCTCCCTACTGTGCTTGGAATATCAATACATCAACATCATATTAATATTGTCTTGGAAGAGGGCTGCTGCCAGAATCCAGCCACACTGGTGACTTGATCTTGGATTTTCCAGCCTCAAAAAATGTGAGAAAAAAAAAGCCTGTGTATTTATAAACTACCCAATATAGTGCATTGCATTATAGCAACAGAAATGGATATGACAGTATCAATCTGTATCTGGATTAAGCTAAATGTCAATTTATAGTTTGATGCCTCAAATTCTAATCCATAACCATTTCATGAATGATTCTATCCTCCCCTGTGCCTTTTATCAAATTCCTGCTGGTCCGCTTGTCTATAAAGGTACTTTTAAAAACTTAGGCAAATGAAATTGATTGATAAATTTTAAGTGCATGAAAATTGATGTCCTTGAATAATCTTTATATGAATTCTCTTCCAAAAACTTTAGGAAGACTTCTGAACGCATCTGAGTTTTTGTCAGAATCAGGAGTTACTGCTTTACATAGAGTAACACTTGAAAAGAGATTGTGTGAGACCTCCAAACTTTTTTTTCTGTGTTTAATTTTGTGCCAACTATTCAAGATATTTGCCTTTTCGTGTATAATGTAGTTTGTTTGAATTTTGAATGGGGTTGTATTGACGCTGCGAGACAATTTGCGAAGGGCTGTTATTTTAAAACTGTCTTTTAAACACAAACAGGAATACTTCTCCATTTCTTTAAATCATCATTTTTTTTCAGAGCTGTTTTGACTTTCCAAAATTACATAAATGTTGTCATAAATTACAAGGTGCAATAGTACATATACAAGAAATGTATGTATATATATATATATATATATATGTATACCACAATTATTTTACATGTTATTGCAACTGACATCGTTTTTAATTTGAAATTTTAGTTATCCAGTGATGACAAGTAATTGGCTTTTAGACATTACCTGATATCTTGGGACCTTGCTAGACTTCTAAGCACCAGAAAATTTTTCTATTAATTATCGGATATTTTCTACTTAGACAATCATACTGAAAGCATTAGTTCCTATCTTTCCTCATTTTTTCTCTCCAATCATTGGACAGAATAATCCAAATGACCTGTCTTCAAGTTGGGTAATTCTTCTGCCAACTCAAAGTGTAGTTGAACACCACCCCCTGCACGTCAGTAATTTTTTTTTTTTTAAGATTTCCTTATTTTATTGGAAAGTCAGAACTACAAAGAAGGAAAGACAGAGAGGAAGATCTCAGTAATTGTTTATAAGTTTCCCCTTAGGATAACATTAATCTCCAGAATTTTGTTCTCCTTTCAATTTTAGGTATTGATTGATCTTTTTCATTAGCTGAATCAATATTTTCAGACTTCCCTTTAATTATTTAGTTCCTTTTTCTTCAGTTCTTTTAGGATATTTAGAAGAACTGAATTAAGATAATTTCTTTCTCAAGTCTGTGGTACCTCAGGGAGGTTTTTTGCTGGCTGCTTTCTTTGTTCTTTGTATGTAATACTGTTGTATGTATTTTGTATATTATCACTGAAAACTTTGTGTTTTATGTCATACATCCTAACAAATCACATCTTCTTCTCCATGTTTTGTTGCTATTGGTGTCTATCATTACCATTTCTCTTATAGTTCCTTCATTGTTTCATGATTTTCCTGGAACTAATTCTACAGATTTTGTTTGAAATTTCATGTACTGCTACTGAGTTCTCTGCTGTTTTATTTCTTTAGGTTGGGATTTGAATATGTAAGCCTGGTTGCCTGGGGATCACCTCACCCCTGATCAGTAGAATTTAGTCACGAGAAACGGTAGCTGAGGTTTCCACTGTCTTGAGTCAATAATTCTTCCACTCTTTTCCAAGGAAATGTGGTTGAAATTATGCCACAATCTTCAGGAACCTTACAAGTAAGTGTTGGGTCTTGCCTACTGTGTAAAGAAAGGCAGCAAATGAGCCAGGGATGAGCAGGAGATCTTGTCTTTCACTCTTGGATGTACACAACTCTTCACACCCATGATGACAGGCAGAAACTGGAACAGGTCAGGTCTTTTTAAAGTTCCTTATAGTCGCCTATTTCTCCAGTTTCTCTCTCTTTCTCTCTCTCCCCTCTCTCTCTCTTCACTTTTTTTCTACCCTTTTTGCACTAGGCTTTCTTCTACACTCCAACCCAAATCACAGTATAGTCAGAGGCAGCTGTAGTGTCACCAACAATGTATGTTTCTTTCTGATTGTTCTCCAGGGACTGCATATAGATTCATTTTGTTTTGTTTTGTTTTCTATAGATGATCTCTAAGAGTTAGATAAAATAGTGACAACTATTTCATTTATGGGGTGAAAACCTTTTCAAAGCTGCCAGCTCGCGTAAGTATGGACCACATTCAGGGATTGCATTTTATACTGGTATTGTAACAGAGATCTGTCCTTCCTGTGGATCATCTATCTGGAGAAACAAAGCATTTAGAACCTGCACCAAGGTAAACACCACAGATCACACTCTCTCTGGGCTATGCTCCTCTTTCCTAATTAGACACTGTTTCTGTTAGTGGCCAATTTCATGAGCTGTGAAATGGTTGGGTTTTATGGTTTGATCACTATTTTAATGCTTGTGTGTCATAATAGGTTTAAAAGAGCTTATTCTGGTATTCTAGAAAGCCACAATGTTGGTAACAAATTAAACCTTATCTTCCAATCACATTTTCCACGAGCGTTTTGAAGTTCTCTTCCATATCCCAGGAAGTGGAACTGTTGTCTTATAAAGTAGGAAAGTATTTACCTTCAGATTATCTCTAAATTATTCTAACAAATTGCTCTCCCACTAGCAACTGATGAATATGTGGGTTACTTTAGAATTTACCTTTCATTTTGAACACGTGTTTAAGATATTTGTCTTGTAAATTCATAATTTTTGTTTGATTTCTTCCTTAAAATTTGCAATACCTGATGCTTGAATAACATATTAATGACTAGGTAAACCACTCTAGTTTTTATCCTGAAGACTTCAATATGTTATTTAAAGTATTTAGTTGGGTGCTGGTGGGAAACACATTTGTCAAAAGATGCAAAATATGAGTTGAAAGGAGTAAGTTCAATAGATTGACTGCAGGACATTGTGGCTATAGTAAAGAGGCAATTCTTGTAATCTTAAAAATCTCTGCGATTTTAATGTTGCTACCATAAAAAAGTAAATATGTGAGCTGAGGCATGTCAGTTCAATATAGCCATTGCACAATATATGCATAGATAATATTATTTGTTATTTAGAAAAAGAAAATTTGGTTTATCCCCTATTACTTTATGGGAAGTTAATTCATGTTCTGATTATAGACCTTTTTGACTGTATTAAGAACATAATAATAAGAAAAAATTTCTTCTAAACATATTGGAATTTTGACTTGCAAGTTGTTTTTAATAGAGAAGTATTGTTGTTTGTTTGTTCTTATCCTCTTTTTTCAGTCTTGTATAAAAATGATACCTTTCCATGAGAACCAGCAATTGTAATTAAAGGCGTTCCTGTACTTTCTGTATCTGATTATATTGACTATCCTGAAGATGCCGTCAAACCAGGGATGGGTTACTCAGTTGCTTGTTGCAATGCGTTGTCAGCTTTCTCCTATGCCCTTATGCTTATAATCTGCAACAAAACAAAATAAAATGAAAACTGGCTTTAAGTGATAAGCAGCTGAAGGGACTAAGCATATTTTTGTGTTTCTGTATGAAATGTTATTGGGATTCCATGGGATTCCAACAAAGTAGCAAATCAATTCAGGAAATAATGGTTCCTGAGAGCTAAGATTATGAACCAGGAAAACTATCTTAGTTTGGAAGACATAAATATTCTAGTAAAGACTTTTGTGTCTGTCTTACATATGTGCACCCAGCAATCCTGTCACCACTTCATCAGTATTGCCTTACTCAATGGGTTTTTTTTTGCTTTGAAGTCATTTATCTCAGGCTCAACAAATCTAATGTTTTCTTCCTTGAATTTTCCATTCCAAGATTCATAGTAACTATGAAGTTCTTTCTGGATGATATCAGCTTAATAAATTTATTCTGATTTGATCAATACATCCTGATTGTATTGGGGAGACGATCTATAATTACGGTTATTAGGACAAGAACTATAAAGGTCACATATCATTCCTACTCAACTTTTACCATCAATTGTCTCTGCCCAGGTTGGAAGCACACATGCTTCTAGAGAGCTGCACGATCAATGTTTGCACGTTGGAGGTCCAGATATTTGTTTAGGAATAGATTAAGCATACATGTTTATAATCCAAGCTTGCAAAACAAGTACCTCCAAATTAGCAACCATTTAGTCTATTGGATAGCAGAAATCAACAACAGCCAAGGATCTGATCTAGTCAGATCTTAAACCTGTCCTAATCCTTTTTTGTTTCTGGCCTCTGAAACTGGCCCACTTCTTTCCGTCAATTGAAAAACAACTACCTTGGGGCTGTCTGAAACAATGGGGAGCGAGAAGCAACACCTACCATCTAATCTATGATCTGCACTAGATTCCAGTGGCTGGCTAAGATTGCTTCAGTGAAACAGAAGGACTTACACAAAGGCTCAAGTCTCAGTGTTATCTCATTATGTTCAGGGCTTAGCAACCATGCGTTCCAACACTGTAGGGCTCAAAACTGTCTCACATCACGGTTTATTTTGATTGCAGGAAGCAGGAAAGCAGTTTCCCCAAACAGAACGTATTTCCTTCCATCAGTGCTTGAAACTCTCTCAGGAGAGTATATCTATTTCTCTCTTATTAGTTGTTTTAATGTTACAAACTGTGTGTCAATAGGTGACAATCTGATTTTTTTTTAATCAGTGCTACCACATTTATGACTCTCTTGACATTTGATTCACTCTCCTGATTATCAGAAGTAAGAGTTGGGCTCGGCAGCGTGGCCTAGTGGCTAAGGTCCTCGCCTTGATCCCATATGGCCGTTGGTTCTAATCCCGGCAGCTCCACTTCCTCTCTGTCTCTCCTCCTCTCAGTATATCTGACTTTGTAATAAAAATAAAATAAATCTTTAAAAAAAAAAAAAAAGAAGTAAGAGTTTTACCAAATTGAGCAACATCTGATCCCCGTGTGTGCATTTGATTCACTTGTGTTTGCTTTTCTACTTTCCTAGCATACGGCTTTATACGGACAAATTTATTTTAATTAAACGTCAGTCACAATGAATGGAGAAAGCTGGACATTGCTTTTCCTCTGATGTAACAAGTCTGCATACATCGAACTAGGTTAAGAAGGATCTGTGTTCTCCCCAGCAGAGGAGTACCGTGTGCAGGTTTTTAAGGTAGCATCTGTGGTTCTCGCCAACTGTAAGAGATTAGGGAAAAAGAAATACCAAAGTACACATATCATTATTCCTGGTCTCAGTTCAAAATTGAAACCTCGTTCTTTTCCTTTATATTCTCCTCTAGTTTGGTACTTGTGTCTTTGATTGACTTTAAATTCCAGCTCTGGCCTATTAGGCTCCAGGGGAGCTAGTCATGACTGTTGACATTGAACCTTTCAGGGAATACATCTTTATACTGGTGGACACTTAATTCTAAAGTGTCTGACCTGTGACCAGGGTCCTTCTCACAGGAAACCGGCTTGTGCTGACAGATGCTTAGTAATTCTCTTCTGACCTGTGTTCAAGATATTCCTATCAATAGAACCACTGTCTGGGAGAGCCCTAGCCAGAAGGAGAGCTGAGTTCAAAGATGTTAGGTGAACCATGAGAAGGAAACACAACAATGCATAAGGTAATGCAACCCATTTTTACTACTTGCAGATCCAGGGGAGAAGAGGGCAGCACATCCAGCAGGGCCAGCAGGAAAGGGAGAGCCACCTGGGACATTCCTGCTCAACAGCAGGAAGGGAAAAGGGAAGGAGGGAAAGAGGGAGGAGAGAGAGAAGATGGAAAGGCAGAGCCATCTGGGGCATACTTGCTCAACAGTGGGGTGGGCTGGGGCGAGGGGGAGAGGTGGGGAGGGAGCTGAGGACAGAAGTTTTTACAAGGATCCAAGGTATTAACCAGGGAAGTTTGCCATAGAGAGTTGTGATTCATGGGCTTAGAGCATGCAGAGGAGAGTTGCATAGAGTGCCTCTGTGATGAAGAGTTGATTCCTAAGACATTATCTGCAGTGGGAGCTTTGTCAGTTGTCAAGGAACCTGTATCCAGCTGTCCTGCAAGAGATCATTGTATACAGTAGTTATCTTGGCCAGGCACATTAAGGACGTAGGATGAGATGGAGCATAAGAAATTGATAGTAACTAAGTTATGCTTCTGGTACGAGAGATCCCGATTGATGTTTAAAGTGGATACTGAGGAAATACAGTCCCAGGTGTTCCTTGATTTATAATAAGGTTACATCCAGCTAAACCCATTAACAATAGGAAATACGGTAAGTTAAAATTTCATTCCATGCCCCTAAACTGTTGATTGCTGTGGTTGAGCCCCATAACCAAATGCTGAGCATGGCAGGTGATCATTGAGATTATGCAGCTGACTGGGAGCTACAGCTGCTGGCTAGAATCTAGAGAGTATCATTCGGTGTATCCTAAGCCTGGGAAGCATTCAGAGTCCGATAATCCTAGTATGATTTTTACTGTAGCATTTTGCTCCACTGTAAAGTTAAAAATTTGTAAGTCAAACTTGTATGTCAAACTATGAGCATTCTCTACGTATTTGCATTGCACTGGTCAGAATTCACTACATATTTGCATCTTATTGGCTATAACTAGTCACAAAAATTTTTGGAAATAATTATTTTTTTAAAGATCCATTCACTTTTACTTGAAAAGCAGATCACACAGATAAGGAGAGACAGAGAAAGATCTTTCAGCTGCTGGTTCTATTCCCAAATGGCTGCAATGGCTGGAGCTGAGTTGATCTAAAGCCAGGAGCTTTTTCTGCGTCTCCCTTATGGGTTCAGAGTTCAGGGCTTGCACTATCCTCCACTACTTTTCCAGGCCATAAGCAGAGAGTTGGAATGAAAGTAGAGCTGGGACACAAACAGTACGGGATGCCAACACCACAATGTGGAAAGTTAGCATGTTGAGCCACCATGCCAGCATGAGAAATTTGTTATTTTTTAAATAATGTGCTATCATCAAAAAAGAGAGAGAGTGAGAGAGAGACAGAAAAGGGATATTTGAGGCTAACCAGAAATATTATACAGAGGGTTAACAATATCAGGGTAAAAAGTTCATGGAAAGTTAAAATTAAAAGCTAAATTTATTTTGAGGCAAAACATTACAAAAATTGGGCATTTTTTCATAATAGTATTTTCCATGAAATTTAAAAATGACTTGCGAAAATGAAAAGCAAAAACTGGCACTCGGCCGCCCAGTTCTCCTGTTAGGAACTGCACCTCTGCAGAAGGAAATTGCAAGGTTTATTCTCCATTAAATCCTCCTTCAAGAGTAAGTTTTGTATCACAGATCCATATCTTCTATGTCTGATCTCTAAATCACTTTACTAGAATCCAACCTAAGTTGTATCTCATATTGGAGTGTCTGGATACTAGTTGTGACTCCCCTTCTGATTCCAGATTCCAGATAATGCACTTCCTGGATGCAAATGATGACTTAAATACATTGATTCCTGCCACCCAAGTGGGGTATCTCAATTGCTTTCCAGGCACCTAGCTTTAGTCTGGCCATTGTGGGCAGCTAGAGAGTGAACCAGTATGTAGAAATCTCTCTGTGGATGTCTGTCTCTTTCTCTGTCTCTCCTCCTTATAAAAGAAAGAAAGAAAGAAAGAAAGAAAGAAAGAAAGAAAGAAAGAAAGAAAGACAGACTTAGTTGATTCTAACTTACGTAAAGGGATCAATTAGATAATGTAAACTTTGTTATTTGTTTTCCGGACTGTCAGGCTTAAAATGGTCAACCACACAACTTCTTTCTCCTGTAATGGAAGATGGAAAAGAGTATGGGCACAAAGGGAAATCATGTCTGCTGTAGAACTGAAACAATTAAACTGATCAAAGGAGCCAAGAAGGGACCATGCAGACCTTGAAGAGAGGGAAGATGGAACATTCTTTGACAAATCCCCATTTTCATAAATCTTGTCTCAACATTCTGGGGTTTGTTTCCATAAGACTCATTTATATCATTCAATAAATATATACTTTTTCCTTAAAGAATTAAATATTTTTCCTTATCAGCAATTATTATCCATTTTCCCCCAATTTTCTTAAAACTCAGTAAGACATACCAATATCATAGTGTGGGTGTTTAACACAATGCTAGCAGAGCACTGATGAACAATTTATCTATGAAGATCGGCAAAGGCTCCAGGGTGACTGCCTCTCTTGAACTTGGCCACGAAAGGCAGCAAGATTTTATCACTCAGAATCAGAGGCAAGAGAACCACAGGGCATGGCAGAGTTTTCAGTTGAGAGCATGTTTATGAAGCAGAGAGTAATTCCATCTGCATAACATTTTATTTGTTCTATAAATACAATATACTTGAATAAATCTCTTTTTAAAGTTCAAAGTTTGCTGGAGCATTGATTTCATGTCTCTGTCCTGAAATGTTTAGTCACCAGAAGCATCAGAAATGTATTTGGAGTGTGCAATGTCGGATCAATGTGATGTAGAAGGCAGGCTATAGGACATACATAAAATCCTACGAATTCCTAACCCTCAGTTCCTTCTGTTTTACTTTATGAGATATTCTATAAGAAGAAAGAAAAAAATCCTTTCCAAGAGTTTCTTCTTTGAATTTCTTCAAGAAATTCTGACCATGGTTGCTACTTATAGAAATGTGTGGTAAATGATGCTATATATAGATGTATATATATGTATAATATAATATGTGTATTATATTGTCTAGAATACATATATATATATACACACATATTTGGCACCATCAGTGATTTCTTTTTGTTTGGTTTTTCTTTATTAGCAAAAAGGAAGGCTTCCTTTTGGAAGTCAGAATGACCTCTGCTTCAGTGACCAAACTGCTCTTAGGCTTCAGTCAACTGAACTTGAGTCAACTGACCAGGCGGCCTGATTCTGTGAGGTGTTTCAAAAGGAAATAACCTACAGTAAACTAGTACCTTCTCATCTGGCAGGCTGGGGGATTTGGAAGAGGGGCCAGGCTGGCTACGGGCTTATTTTGTCAGCCAGAGGATCATGATTGTTTAGTGAACTGCCTTAACCATAGTTGTGTTCAGTTTGGTTGTGATCTTCAAAGTGCAGCTTGGAACATTAACATGCTAATTAAACCTCAGTTGTTGATAACAACTGTGGAAATCGGCTTGTTGCCTAAATACCAAAGAAAATATAAACATGTTTAAACTTCTTCCAAGTTCCTTTTCAAAAGGATTTCATTCTTAAGCTGCAATGAAACTGAAGGATCCTTTTGCTCAGCTAAACACTGACAAAACCAATTGCCTATTTGATCGCTGCCTCTGTTTCTATCTCTTATCATCTCTGTCTCTCACTAAATGTGGTTAAAACTGTCCTGGTCAATCTAACATTTTCCTCTCAGTAAATGGCTTGACTTTATGCAGAGAACAGATGCCAATTGCCTGCAAATAGTCTCCAACACAGCTCTTTGTCTTACAGGCAAGTCTGCCTGTTCTATTGCCAATTTTCCCCATGGCTGTCACTACCACTTGCTGTTGTTTTTCTAAGTTTCACCTCTCTCCCCAATGTCTGTGCTGATTTCCTAATTCAATCTCTTATTACCACTCTTAATCTTACTTTAGATAGCTGTATAAGGATCTTTTAAAGCATTTTTTGAATCTTTCTTTTTCAGTGTCTTTAATTAGCAGCTCATTTCACCAGATCTGAAGACAAGAAAATAAGAACTCTCACCCCAGCCTTGTCTGTTCTTTGCCTTACCAGCTTGCCTGGCATCTCGTCATTGTGCTGTCTTCTACTCAACAGAAAATCCAGGATACAGACAAGTGATGGGAATTTTCAGCATTTCCTAGAAATAATTTTTTAATTCTAATCTGCAACAATTTCTATATATGATGGGCATCCTTGGGCTTTCACATCACTTTATTTTGTCAACTAAGAATTTGATCATGACTAAAAAATTTATTTTTCTGTTTTTTTTTCTTTGAGAATCATTTTATTGTTTATACATTGTTAATTTTCCTAATTTGTGACTTCATAAACCTTCATGGATATTATGGATCTTGTGACATACTATGCATGATTATTTAACAAAATCTTATTATACAGAAATGGTTCATGCATTAATTCTTAGGTTCAAATATTTCAATATTTCTTGTCATTTCATTCTATCCTTTCTTCTATTCATGTTTTGTTATTTCTCATTGAGTTCTTTGATCTTTGATACCTCAAATGCTTCTGTTTTTAAGCCCCGTATTCTGATTTTCCTTCTCATTAACAGCAGACCTCATTTCAAAGGCTTAAAAAATTTTTCACACAGGTATGTAATATTCTACTAAGGAAGAAAAAAATTGTAGCAGTACTTCTTGTCTGCTTAGGTTATGGGCAGAATGTTTGATTCTTCCTTGTTGCATAATCTAGACAAGTTTTCTCTGCTTGAATTGTTTTTGTAAGCTAAGTGAAAATTACCATTGAAAATGCATTGTCTCACACCTCAGACTGACACCTTAATGTGTAGTCTGACCTTTAGTCAGAACCTATTAGAAGACATTCTTCCTATCACAATTTCCTTTCATTCCCCTATCAAGTTTTTAAAATCTTGATTATTATAATAATACCGTTTTCAACTTTTCACTTCAAGAACCATGCACAAAATATGCCATAGAGAACAAAAAATGGATTTCATGCAGTAGTGCTAAACTTTGGCTATACATTAAAAATATTTGGAAGCTTTAAAAAAACAAGCAAAAAAAAAAAAAAAATTCCACAGCATCTTTTCCAAAACCAACAAACTCGGACATTGGGAAGGAAACTTCATGTGGGTGTTTTGACATCACCCCGAAGTGCTAATAATCAAGGAAAAGCAAGAATCATTGGTCACAGTTGGGGCTGGCACTGTAGCCCAACCGATTAAGTCACTTGTTGGGACACCTTGGACTGTTGGTTCAAGTCCTGGCTACTCTGCTTCGAGCTGAGCTCCCTGATGCTAGGCCAAGGATGCAGAGGATCATCACCCAAGTCCAATCACACATGTGACAGTCCCAGACAGAAATCCTTGCTCCTGACTCCAGCCTGCCTGAAATCCTACAGGCATTTCGGTGATGAAACGAAAGATGGAAGACTTATTTTTCTCCTTCTTTCTTCTTATCATTCTGCTTTCAGATAAATCTGTACATAAACCTCAAGAAAAAGGAAGCATTGAGTACAATGTTTAATTCGAGTGAGAGCCACTGATATTATAAACTGTTAGAATAAGTCAACCATGTTAGTCAATTTCTACATATTCACATTATCCATCTAATGAGGCAGGAACCTCCATATGCCCTAGGTATGTGCTGGTGTTCTCCATAGAGCGATGGTTTGACACATGCATGTACAGAGGTGATCATCCAAGTGGTGCCTATAAACCTGCTGGGAAATGCCTGTTCTGTTCCTTCCCTGGGGCGTCAGGAAGCTACACTTACATCTTCACTGAACAAACTTGTTGGAGGTGGGCAGGTTGGCAGGCAGCTTCTCTTAAACGCTGGTATTTGAACTTGGCCTAGGCAAGTACCTCTTGCAATTTACTTTAAACTTGGCTGGAAGCAGATAATTTTATACTTGGGCTAAGGATGAAGGAAACTTCTGTTTCCCTCTGGAACCTACAGAGGATAAGAACATCGACTGTGCGTACTCCCCCCCCTTCCATGGAATGTAAAGAAAAACCCCATTCCACTGTTGCTCTACTTGTCTTGGGCATGCTGAGCCAAGGAGCAGTGTTTGCCCCATTTAAACAGTTGCCTGATGCTTAGGATAAAGGGTGTTACAATAAGTTTGATTTTCTTCTATTCATCGCACAACATCATGTGCCAACAAATGACTTTGCTTTTGTTTCATATGGTCAGTCATGAGAAGGGTTTAATCTTGAAACCCTTGATCTTTCAGTGTGCTAAACAAAACATTTTGTCCATTGTATTACACGTCATTTAAAAAATTCACAGTGCTTGATAAATCTCCGCACCAAATATCATAAAGAACTGGAGAAAGTTTTATAAGCAGTCAGTAATCTAACCACTGATCTGGGACAAATTTTAAGGATATTGCCTCAGGAGAAAATAAGCATCTAAGCATTTTTTGGCGGGGTGGGGAGGTGAGGAATGCAGATTTACAGAGAGAAGGAGGAGATACAGAGAGATACAGAGAGAAACAGAAAGATCTTCCATCTACTGACTCCCTCCCCAAATGGAGGCAATGGCTGAAGCTAAGCTGATCCGAAGCCAAGAGCCAGGAGCTCCCTGCAGGTCTCACACACGCATGCTACCTTTATGGTATCCCCCTCTGCTTTTCCAGACCATAAACACGGAGATGAATCTGAATTGAAGCAGCTGGGATGTGACCCAGCACCCATATGGGATGCTGGCATGCAAGTTGATTATCTAAGTGAGCCGTTATGTAGACCCAGAAAACAGGCATCTTAATATCTCATTAAAGTTCCTCACTGTTGAAACAAGATTTTATAGGTATTTTGTTTAGTAGATGACAGTTTTTGCCTTTTTGGTTGCTTAACATGTCAGATTGCATCTGAACTAGATAATTGAAGCAATTGGGAAATGCTCAAGAGCAGTTGCTTCTAAGTGAGATTACCAGAAAATATAATTATTTGTTGAGAAAAAGCACTTTAATATAGAAATTTTAAACACTTAAAAAGATATTTTCATGATCATTTAGCATTTTAAATAAACCAATGTAGACTATAAATATTTTTTAATTATTTTGCTGGCTAAATGGTACAATATACCTTTAATATATCACACAAGAAACTATTTTGAACCAGTTACTTAATATTCTTAATATAAACTATCTTTACACTATGATGTGCTCAATAAGAAATTTATTATATCTATGTGCTTTAAATGTATTATTTACTATATGACAGAATATAGAAAGTATGATTAATGATATTGCTAGGTTCCTTAATAACTGCTAGTTTCTGAATTGACACATTCCATATCTTTTTGAAAATAGAAGTCACAGCACTAGAAAGAGATGGAGAAACAGAGAAAAAGAGAAATTTTACATTCTTTGTGGCACTGAAAGGCTTGGAGTAGCATGTACTGGGGGCTGGTCACCAGGCCCTGAACCTCGGCACTGCCAGGGGTCCTCTGGGGCGCCCAGAGATGAGCGCCTGAGGGTGGCACAAACAAGGCCTGCTTTTACCTTTGGAAAACAACTGTAGCTTATGACCTAGAAAAAGAGCGCAAGTTCATGAGCGCTTTTGGATTACTACCTTGCTTGCCCGTAACTACTGTGTTGTGTAAACTATGTTTCACCAGGTGCTCTTGTAGCCAAAATATCCCAGGATTGTCCGTTCTTGAAGGTTGTTTAGAGACCTGCGTAGAATGAATTGCAGCAAAAGTTGTAATAAACTTTGGCCCTGGACCCTTGATACTCAGTCCCCAGTGTCTTTAATGCAACAGTGCTCCTGCATCCCAAGTCCCAAGATCCACAGGGATCTACATTGCTTTCCTCTTTTTCACTTCCTAAATTCCAATGCAGGGGACCAGGAATTCCATCTTGGTCTCCTGTATAGGTGGCAGGCCCCTGCCTTCACAGACACATTAACAGGCAGCTCATAGGAAGTGGAGCAGCTGTGACTCGTTGTTTTGACGTAGGATACTAGCATTGGAAGCAGTGTCCTAACCCACTGCACCTCAGTATTGCCCCATACATTCCATTACTCCCAGTGCTTTTCCCACCTGATGGATTATTTAAGATTATGAATTTTTTTGTATGGCAAAGGAGAGGTATAGGCAAAAGGAGACACTTTAATAAGTGAATTAATTAGAAAATATACACGAAAGAATTTCATAATAGTTCTACAGCAATAGCCTTTAACTAACCAAAAATGTATCTGATGATACTTTGATATAGTCCAATGTTCTGAAGTTATCCAACTTTATAATTTTGATAAGTGATAATTGTGTATCATAGCAGCACTAGAAATAATTTAAAACACTTATTTATCTATTTGATAGGTAGATTTAACAAAGAGAAAGAAAATAGAGATTTTCCATCCATTGATTCACTGCTCAAATGACTGTATTGGCCAGGCAGAAGCCAGAAGCCTGGAACGCCATTGGAGTCTCCCAGGTCATCATCCTCTGTTGTTTTCGCAGGCACATTAGTAAGGAGATGGGTTGGAAGTAGACTGATTGAAACCGGAACAAACACCTTTAAGGGAGGTTAGCATTACAAGTGGTGGCTTAACGTGCTGAGACACAGTGCAGGCACCAGAACTAGGAATATGTTGCGTTAGACATTTTGGAAACTCTGAAGGAAGAAAAAGGCAGAGACTGCTCTCCTGAGTGCCCCTGCCTTGTTGGCCTTCCTGTGGTGGTGGCAGAGTCTGTTTGTGACACATATGAAGGTGCTGGCTATGTCCGAGTTCAAACAGGTAATTATTTTCTAAGATACAAAGCTGTGCTCCATATACTGTGATGTAGCTTCGTTTCTTATATTTCTACAAAATAGCTAAATCTTATTTTTCTGCTGCTTTGGAGGAGAAAAAAAAAACAGAAAATTTAATCCACTAACTCAAAGCCTGAATATACTTACTTCAGTAATATGTATTTGAAAACAAATTTAATTTAGTTTTCTGAAATGTGAACTATTTATTTTGGTATGTATGTAAAATCTCTTTTTCCTACTGGAATTAGAACTATTCTCTCTTTCTGCCATATTACAGGAACTCCAATCAAAACCACATGTTGATTTCAAAATGAATTTCATGACTTAGAAATGAATCAAGAAGTAACCCGAGGAATGAACCTTAGACTGAAATCAGAATGACAACAAGTTAAGGGTTTCAAACTCTATGATAATTGGATTTTAACACTCAGTGAAGAATGACTCTTGGTAATGGACTCAAAATGTGTTTGATTTTGGTCAAATAAATTGAAAGGGGGCAGTATTTCTCCTAGCGGTTAAGATAATTGTGTAGCATATCAGAGTAAAAGGATTCAACTCCCCAGTCCAGTTCCCGATTTTAGTTTCCTGTTAATTCAGATCTGGACATCAGCAATGACTGCTCAAGTGTTTGGCTTCCTGTCATCCATGTGGGAGGGAGAATTGATTGAGTTTTCTATCACTAGCTTCAGCATTTGGGGAATGAACATAGCTGTGAGAGCTCTCTGTATGTTAGCCTCAGTCTCTCTCTCTCTCTCTCTCTCTCTCTCTCTCTCTCTCTCTGTGTGTGTGTGTGTGTGTGTGTGTGTGTGTATGTTTCTACCTTTCAAATAAGTTAATCCCCCACTGTGGAGTCTTTATACCCTGTCCAAGCACTTGTTTCAGTCCTGGCTGCACTGCTTCAGATTCAGGTCCCTGCTAATGTTCCTGAGGAAACAGCAGAAAATGATCCAAGTCTTTGGGACCCTTCAACCCGCTTGGGAGACCCAGAGTCCAGCCTTCGCCTGTAGCAGCTCTGGCTGTTGCAGCCTTTTGGTCAGTGAGCCAGGTAATGGAAGATATTTCCCTATCAGTGTCTTCCTGTCTCTCACTCTCTGTCACTCTGCCTGTAAAACAAACAAAAAACCTCTAAAATATATAAATGACAGTATGGGAAGCAATGCATTAAATAAATTCACATAGATTTTGATAATTTATATAATACAAATACTAATAATAGACAGATTGTCTAGTTATCTCTTATATATAATTACATGACATATATTATAGTATTATAATAATCGATATTCTTTGTTACACATTTCAAGTATGCATTTTGCACATTTTCTTTTCATAAAAAGAAACTGAAAGCAAATGAGTATGGGAATCTTTATAAGTAATTATACAAACCCCCCCCCTAGATAAGAGAATTTTAAACAGCCTTTAATCCTGATCACTGATAAATACATTTTCAAAAATCAAGAGGCATGTAATTAATTTCTGCAGATTTCCTTTTTAGCAAAACACAAAATGGTGGAATATAGTGACTCTCAATTCTTTCTTTCCTCATTAGACCAATTCAAGCAAATGTTGAATATACTTTATCTGACATGAATAAGATTCCGACCTTTGGAAAGACTGAAGGTGGTTAATGACAAATTTGGTACAGATATTGAACAGACTGTTAGTATCTAAGACCAGGAAGCTACACTGTTTGTTGCTCAATTAATTTGGAAGGCTGCACATCTCCCAGAGATCTCCTGGACCTAATCTTGTTCTATGGGATGGGTATTCAGGCTTCCAACTTTCTGGGATCTCTCAGGTAAATAGGCCACTGTGGAGGATGAGAGTATTTTCCCACATGTCTCCAAGTTGTATGGATATGGCCCTGAGACATCAAGTCCTGGAGAGGGAGCTGGTGGCTACATGAGAAAGATGCCACTGTGACCTGTGTGGAACAAGGTTTGACAGCAAGTGGGAAGGTGTGCATCTCAGCCAATGTCCTCCTCCAGCCCTTCCGAAGTCCTGGTGTTTGGTTCTCCAAATAGGTCTGAGAAATTATAGTGAGAAGGATAGAGATTCTGATTTCCCTGAAGCTTGAAGGACAATTGTCTGAGTATGGACCAAAAGAAATTTACCAGAATGATTGAACAAAAAGGCTTTTGCTGATGGTATGTTGGAGCTTTTAATTAATCGGGATGATACTCTGCTGGCTCTGTCTTCAGACCAGAGAGGGTATACCTAAGAAGCCGTTGAACTTGACTGGACAATAAGATGCTGGACTCTATGTTTGGTATATGCTTGCAATGGGGGAATCTCAACTGAACTTGAACTGTGGTTATGAAACAAGGTGGAGGAATCCACCATGGTGGGAGGGTTTGGGGAGGGGTGGGGAGAACCCAAGTACCTATGAAACTGTGTCACATAATACAATGTAATTAATGAATTAAAAATAATAAATAATAATAAAAAAATCAGAATCCTAATTAAAAAAAAGGCTATATTCATTCACACATGCCTACTGAAATTGCATTGTTGACATATGTTTCTGAATTTCTTTCTGCTTTGGACCTGACAATAGATTTTAGAGATTTTAATTTTTTAAGGAAACATCTTTAGTAATTAAACTATGGATTATTATTTCAATATCTAGAAAGAAAAAAGCAAATAAATTCATCTGAGGCTTTGGTTTCTGTTAACATTCCTAGGAATTCCTAGGAAAGCATGAGATTCTACAAATGGCTTCATAATTACTTTTTAATACGTTCACTGCAGTAAAGAGACGAAGGTGAAACTTCTGGCTGTTTTTCAAAGATCACATTGCATAGCTTATTGTTCATTTATGTTTAAATCAACTCAAAATTATGCAATAGTCACTCAAGCTTGTGTCAGAGAAAAGAAGATGTCTTATTAGATGGCAAGTTAGACTGGCCACATGTAGCTGTGTTATAAGGCAAAGAGGATGATGATTCCTTTTTTTTTTTTTTCTGTCGCCACCTCATCAGGCAACACATCACTCGCTAATCAGGACCCTGGTCTCTGCCAGTGCCACTTGGATAGTACCCATAGCCATAGTGCTGGCAGTGGCTTCTACCAAAAGCAAATACTCCTATTCTACTCCCCGATCCATCAAGTCTACAGATGGTGGCTTTCTCCCCTCTGTTACTGCTCTCACCATCTCTTGTAGGTTGTTAAACTGCCACCCAAACTTCTGCAAAGCATCCCCAATTAAGTCATCCATGTCAAATTCCTACTATGCTCTTTCTGGCCAGAAGCCCATATGATTCAGAAATCTATTTGGAAATCTGCTGTCTTTTACTTTTTTCAGAAACATCATTATTGATCAATGTCAAAAAATGACACAGGAGTTCATCCAGGTACAGTCAGCACCCTGCTATCAAACCAAGAGTCTAGTGAGATCATAATATTCTTCTTTCCTCTATTTCCTCTTAGAATGGCCTAGCCTATCCTTCACACTAGACTTAGGTCTCTATCTGAAACTCCTCGGCATTCATTCATTCATTTTGCTTCCCAGAGTATCTTCCCTTGGTCCTGTCTGAGATTACAATTCAGTGGAATAAAGATGTTAGAAGGAAGAAGGAGTCAGATCACTGACATTTTTAGTTTTGGGAACTGAAAGTCTGAATCAAGTTGGCCTGAATGTCAATGAGTCGACTCTAACAGGCCGATGGCTAGGCTGAGTCTAATTTCTGGTTTGAGTGATTCATGTGTTTGCTCACTGATGTCATCTGGTATTGGAGCATCATCTGTTTCTCTTGTCTCCGCCTCAGGGTTGTTGGATTTTGTAGCAAAAAGCACATCATCTGAGCATGTGGATCTCCTCAGGTACTTCACTCTCAAGAAGAATATAGAAGAACAAATACAGTTCAAATTCAATCAAAATTCTTTCTTTGCAAACATATACCAACACAAGGTGGAGGAATTCACCAGGGGGGAAGGGTGTGGGAGGGATGGGGGGATTCCCAGAGCCTATGAAACTGTCACGTAATGCAAAATAATTAATAACAATAAAAAAAGAAACTGGATGGAAAGAAAAAAGAATATTTTAGGTCAAATAAAATGACTTCCTATGTAAAACAAAAACAAAAACAAAAAAAAACAAATACTTGTTTGTATTTTTTTTTTCACTTAGTTCTGAAAGAAACATCCTCATGTGTGAGCTAATTGCAAGCTTAAAAACAAAAAAGAACTAGTGTGGGTGTTGCAGAAAAATAGGCCAGCAAGAGACAGATGTAGAAAATCAACCACAGTAATCACCTTAATGACCGTGATTTGTCCCAGGCAAATATATTAGGATATTGCTAATAACATATTCTGTTTCATTCGCTGACCAATTTAAAAAAATGTACTTATTTTTTCTTCAATTCAGGCTACTCATAGAGAAACATACTGTTGTATAGCTTTTTATCCTGAAAAATCCTTCAATATTGTCTTCTTGATCAAATGTGAGATTCTGAGAGTTTTGTGCTACTTAATGAATGGGGTTGTCATAGTTTTATCCATGGTTAATACCTCTAGTTAATCCTAAGTTATTAGTATTATTTAGTGTTTAAGGAAAACTCATTTTTCAAATATTCATCCTGTATTCCCAGATAATTTGCTGTGGAGACGTGAATAAATTATTTTGTTTTTTTAACCCTAGGTTTATCAAGTATGAAGTAAAACAGGAAGCTGAGAACAACTTCAAATATGTGAAATTGCTACCTGATTTTATAATTTGTTTTGTAATCCTGTGATTATACGCAACACAGCAGTTAGATAAAATAAACTAGGTCAGGATCATCTCACAACTACTGAGACTATTGGCACAAAATTAAAATTAAAATAGTATATACCTTAAACCTTTTTTATCATTTATAAATGACATAAAATGAACTCATACAGTGCATTAACATAAATCATTCCCTTTTTAACTAGATACACTTAAGTATAATGCCAGTGGGATAAATATGAAAGTGTGGATACTATTGCCACAATTACAATGAAGCAGTTTTTTCTGTTTCAGGTAATTATTTATACAAGTTTAAGTTACAAAGATGTTTGCATTGAAGAGATTAATAAGATTTGTAGATAACTGATGATACTGACCATGAAATGAATCAGACACAAATCATTAACGCAGTGAGTTGCAAAGAGGCTACTAGTCCAGTTTTTTTAAAAAAGATTTATTTTTATTACAAAGTCAGATATACAGAGCAGGAGAGACAGAGAGGAAGAACTTTCGTCCGATGATCCACTCCCCAAGTGAGCCGCAACGGGCTGGTGCTGTGCCAGTCCGAAGCCAGGAACCTGGAACCTCTTCCAGGTCTCCCACACGGGTGCAGTGTCCCAAAGCATTGGACCGTCCTCGACTGCTTTCCCAGGCCACAGACAGGGAGCTGGATGGGAAGTGGAGCTGCCGGGATTAGAACCGGCGCCCATATGGGCTCCCCGGGCTTTCAAGGCAAGGACTTTAGCTGCTAGGCCACGCCGCCGTTTTGTGTTGCTGTAGTGAAATACTTGAGACTAGATACTTTGTTAAGGAAAGCTGTTTATTTACCTCATAATACAGAGTTTCAAGAATATAGCACCAGCATGAAATTCTGGGGAGGTCTTCATGGTGGATATTGTCACAAGGTGAATGAAGGAGAGAGGCAGAAAGACAGAGAGAGAGAGAAAGTGAGGACATGGTGGGATGGAAAGCAAGAAAAAGTCAGGAAAGCCAAATTTACTTTGTAACCTGCTTTCAGGGTAACCACTTCAGTCACTCCAAACATTACCTACCCCAAGAAAACAAACATTAATTCACCCGGAGAGATTGTGCCCCCTAACGACCTTATTTCCCACCTGTTCCTTCCTCCCTAGGGATCAAGCCTTCAACACATAAACTCCTGGAGGAAGAATTGCATCCTAACCAAGGCAGAGAAATAGCCTTGTGGAACCTGATGAGAACAGAAGTGATGTTGCAGTCAATTTCATATCCATGAACTTGCACATGAATGTGAACTCTGCAAGGTTTTAATAAAGTACTTCTTGTTGTTACTTACTTTCCTCACACAGTAGAACAAAGTCTGAAGTCCAGAGCATGCTAAGAACTGAAATCTGTAACTAAAAGCTGCCTTTAGAAGCCTTCAAGCTCAGGTGATTGCTCAAGGGAGTTCTAGCAAATATTTTTGCAAGAAAAATTCCAGTTTTATAGAAATGTGTCTGAAGAATCATGCATGTTTAGTATAAACTAGGTACCAAACCTGACATGGTTTAATTAATGTAAACCTCATTACAGTTAATAAATGAGTAAAGAAGGTCTTGTTTTCAGGACCCTTTGATTCCCAATGCCTTAATCTTTGCTGAACTGTTTCCCATAAACTTTTGCATGATGCATGACTAAACATATCTTCATGTTGACCTTATTTCCAAGTTGGTCTTATTTGGAAGGGAACAGAAAGCTCATGGATTTCCCACTGCACTAAATACAATGATGCCTTAGTATGAACATGGAATATCACGGGAATTATTTACATTTACTGTTCCTTCCTCATTAGCCAAAGCCAGAAATGGCTAAGTGACTTCACAGCTTCAAGGTTTCCCTCTGTTTGAGGAGGACTTTCTTTCAAAGCTAATCAAAGTTCACACCTGGGAAATCTTGAAGTACAGGGGAAGGTGTGGGAAAAATACTCACATTTTTCTTCCCCAAATCTTATCTCAGGTATATTGGCAGCCAGATGCACCCATGATGAAAACTGTTTTCTCCCTATATGTTCAGATCTCATTCATCTACCCCCATCATTCAACACTTGGTCTTCTTAGGGGCCCAAGTAGTTCCTCTGGTCTGACTGGAATGAAGCATAGAAATGGCAGATTCTGTTCTTACATGCTCCCAAGGCTGGACTGTTGGTAGTGTTCAGATTTGAGCTTTTGGTTTGACACAAGCACTTTGACACACCACTTGAAATGTTTTCTGCTTTTTAAAGCTGCTTCAAGTCCCTGGGCAAATGGAGAATCAGAGGGGAGGAAAACAGGTTAAACAAGAAACGACCTTCTTCCACCAGCAGAGTGGGGAGTGGAAGGACTAGTACACACAGGGCAAATAAATGGCTTGTTGAAATGGTTCATGAGTTCTCTAAAAAGAAAAAAAAAAAAACCCAAAACTATGCACAGGTATCGGATGGTGTGCCTGTTAACTGAGAGTACTATTTCCGCTGACAGAGGAGAAATTCCTGAGGAATGCTGTCCTCTGAAGCCTTTTCCGCAGTCTCACTTCTGTCTGACTTCCAGGTTGCAGGAGCCCACCTTTGCCCACCACCCTGGCATTTCTCATCGTCTCTGTCTCCCTCCCATGATCTTCTCTTTCTCAATTCTTCTTGGTGCTTTTTCTCTTCCATTCACTCAGCAAGAATTTGCTCATGCTCCTGGCCCCATCATGAGTTGCTCTGCTTTTCTTGACTGGCTCACAGTAATTAGACATCCTTCCTCTGTTTTACAAATTATTCTTGCCCCTGGTTCTCTCATCAGTCCATAGAAGAGCCAGTTTTCTGAAATACAAGTTATTCATCCGCCTAACATATCTTTCTGTCTCAAAGCCTTATAGTACTATTTACTCAGTGAATATTCCATAAATCAGTGTCTGCGTGATGAAACAATTTGGTTTTCTTCTCTGGACAGTGTGTGTGTATGTATGTGCGTGTGTGTGTGTGTGTGTAACTGGGATGCTATTGCTGCAGATGTTTTTAGAAGGATTTATTCACTTATTTATTTGGAAATGAGAGGCACAGAGAGCGAGGGAGAGACAGAAAGGTCTCTTATGGTTCATACCGCATGTGGCCAAAAACACCATGGCTAAACCAGGCCGAAGCCAGAAGGTTCGTCCGGATTTACCATGTGAGTGTGAGTGGCAGGGCCATTTTCTGCCACTTTCTCAAAGCATGTCCAGGGAGTTGGGCCGAAAGTGGAGGAGCTGGGACATGAACTGATGCCCATATGGGATGTTGGCATCACAGGCAGTAGCTTTACCCACTAGACCACAATCCTGGTCTGACATTCCCTTTCTTATTTGTGAAAGAGATGAGGCAATATTGTCTCCAAATTCCTCTTCATCATTCTGTTTCTATGTTTCCGGGAGCTGGAGCTCTGCTTTGGATTTCTCAGTGTTGAGGTTGTTAAGTAGGCTGTTAGCATGAAACTTTATACCCACGAAAGACAGTAAAATAAAAGAATTGCAAGCCTCCTACTCACTGGAAACATCTACACAAGGGAACTAATCAATAGGCATGCTTTAGCTCCTGCGTCTTTGTACAAGATCCATTTAGTGTGCAAGACTCTGGGTCTTTTTCTCTAATGCGAAACTAAGGGAGGGGTTTGGCTTTCCTGCTTTGTATTGGGATTTTCCATACAAATTCCATTGCAACACTAAAACAGAAAAAATAAATAAGTAAAAAAATTCAGAGTTCCTGAGGGTTTTTTTGGTTTGGCAGCAAGAAATGCTTATTGTTACAAGATTTCATTGAATGTAACTATAATTACAGACAAAAGTTTTCTATTTAGTTTTATAAATTCTATGTCTAATGGGAAGATAGATCTATAATGAGCTTCAGAACAGATTTATTGGATCACTTGAAAAGATTTTTGCATAAAAATGATTTATGTTTAGACATATTTCTCCCCCAAAGGATGTGAGTTTCTTCTAAAACCATTGTTGTGAAACTAACTTTTCTTGAAGTATGAAGAACTATGCTTTTAATCTTAATTTAAAAATAAGTAGGAAGAGTAGATTTCCATATTTTGGTTGCTTTACCATGGTTACTTCAACTGTATCTTTGGGAGGTTGGTGTCAGTGAAATTATGAATTGGATGTTTGGTATCTGGCATTGTCAGTCCAAACGGTCTTCCTTGGGCCAGCTTTAATAACTTTACTATCAATACTCTGTTTCACCATGTTAGTTATTGTTCTCATGGAGATTCAAAGTGAGTAACATTGAAAGCAGAATTGGTGGGTTTTCAGAAATAGTGTTAAAAGCATGAAATATGGTGGGAAAGGAAACATTTCACTCTGGTGGTAAAGATTGGAAGGGGTTCTGGGTGACAAAGAATGTCACATTGGCTTTCTTATATTGATTATTATGGGGTCAGGAAGTGTATGGCATTTGGATTATCAATCTAAAGAATCAATCGCATGCTCTATTCTGTAAGCACAAACAATTCAGGTCCAAAGAGCAGGTAACATAAGCCTAGTGAGCTAGGAGATTATGTTCCAGTGATGAAGAAGTGACAGACTGGGGAAATAATAGGGTTACAGATAGATTTTTTTAGTAATTTCTTGGGTTAATTTCCATGTAGTTTATATTTATGATACTCTGGCTCAATGATTTGAAAGACCCTATTAAGCACCCTTCCAAAGCAGGTGTTTTATCTTCCAGCTTGATTTTTAAATATGAACCCTTCTTATTGATTATCTCAAATGTTCCAATAAACCAAATTGACAGTTTCCTAGGAAGGAGACAGAGGAACTGTATTGCAGAACAGTCAAATGCTTAGGCTCAGAACTGCATTTCTCAAGCTGCCATTTTCTCTGACATGCAACAAAGGCCTTCCTCATCCAGAAGAAGTATATAACACAGTAATCCCCAAAGTCAGTTTGAAATGCGTGGAATATATTATCTGTTTTAAACAGCAAAATTCTCCCTTATGACCTAAGGTATCTATAATACAGGCTAATATGAATGTGGGGTTCTGCTTTCATTCCTTCTCCCTCTCCTTCAACTACCTTTAAAATTTTGGACAGGAGGGATTGGAAAAAGTTTTTTTTATGGAGATTGGAAGTCTGTTCTGAATGTGTCAAAGGGAAGTCAGGAGTTAGTAATTGTAGGAGCTGGACTTGGCTATCTTCCAAGTCTTCTCACCATACTTGTCTTCTCACCATATCAGATAAGATTTTTGGAGCAATGAATTAAAAGAAGTCCATTTCTCTAAAACCCCTCCAGGTACCCCAACAGACTATTATTGGTTATAACCTTGCATCCTAGAGAAATGATTGGTCATCTACTGGAAAGCCTGCTTTGGTACTGTCACCCGTGTTACTTATCCCTTCCTTCCTCCCTTTCTTCCTTTCTTTGTTCAGAAAATTTTCTCTGTTCTGGGGAAATAATTAAAATAGAACTGTACTGAGCACCCATAGCCAACTTATTGCAATTTGCTTTATTAAATGTGCTAAATGTAACTCAAGACTGAGAAGTATTCATTCTGATCTTAGTTAGAGTTAATGCCTGTTAGACTCCAGAGCACAGGAGGAACTCTGTTTCACTGAAAAACATACTACACATCAATCAGTCCCACAGCTAAAAATGATATGCACACATCATGGATCGATTCAGACATCGTAAATACTTTCTGTGAGTGTGCAATCTTCAAAGCACTGGGCTGTCTTTTTTTTAAAGATACATTTATTACCAAGGCAAAACATTTCCATTTTGGGATAGATACTTACATGAAATCTCTCCAGATCTGATGTTGATCTCCCACAATAGGAAATTCCACAATCTTTTCTTCAGTTTATTTTTCTAGGTAGCCTGAAGAAATACTACAAGAGGAAAGAAACTCAGTTCCAACATTAAAAATATCGTCATTGGAAGTATTTAAGACACTGCCCTACCTAAGACTTATACCTATAAGGGAAGGAGTACAAGTTGTTTGTATGTGTGATAGTGAAAATTGTGCAACTTGGCCCTAGTAGCAGCTCTCCCTGCTCTTCTTTCCTTCTGTTCCTATCCCCATACTAAGTCCTAAGTAATCCCAAAGTGCCCTGAAATGAAAGAGCCACAAAGCTGAGCTTGTAAATGAGCCACTATGTAAAAGAGCTGTTCTCAGACCACATGCAAGCTGGGAACAAACTGGCCAGGAAAACCCAGGGTCAGAATTCTAAAACCACCAAGAACTTGGGATGTCATGAGTCCAAAGCATCCTGTACTCACCACGAGAAGGAAGTTCAAAAAAGTGGAAGCAGGCATAGCTGAGCCTACGCAAGCTCTAATAGCAGAGGTAGGTCTCAAAACCTCTTTTCCTGTTTTTTTTTTTATGCAGTGAGGTTTACCAAGAAATCTGTGCCAGGAGGAGAGTTTTCCCCAAGGATTTATGTGTGGTTAGAGCTTTGGAGGACAGGAAGTTGGTTCATCATCCAGTGGTCCATGCTTTGGTCAGTTGATCATTCTTTGTGCAATACTTTGTTGAGCATTTTATCAGTAGTTCATTTCATTTTGACTGCTTATTCACTTAGTTTTACAGGATAGCACAGAAAATTTCTCAATAGACAACTTGTAATGGCCAGAGCAGTTTCTTTAGTACATTAAATTGCTCTGTAAATAAGAATGCAGGGGAGACAGATCAACATTTGGGGGCACAAGCATATAGCTACACAGAAATCCACTGTGTATTAAATTGGATGAAAGGGTTTTTTCTCATGCATTTGCTGAGTTTTAAAAGGACATTTTCTTTTAAAATGTTAAGACTGCATATAAATTTGCTGTAATATGCTTACAGAATTATCTAACTTGGTAGCATTTTTAAGTGGTTCAGTACTAATTATGCAGTACCAGTTTCTTGATCTTGCATATCATACTATAATGCACAGCTAAAGACAGTTTTTCATTCTCATTAAATTTGTGAGAGTTCAGAATTAAATTTACTTTAATGGGAAAATATACTTAGAATATATAATATCTTTTTAATAGGAAATATCTTCTAAAAGTTGAAGGATGCAATTGCCACAAAGGAGCAATGGAGAATCAGAATAGGTTATCACCACGCTTGTTTGTTTAGTGAAGTGACATTTCTGAATATTTTTGAGACTTGCAGACAAGTAAAATGTACATAAGTACAAAAGAAAAACATGCACTATAATGATTCTGGCATCAGTTTAAAGAACACAAAGTCAAGGAAGCATCGGTGCACTTCAGAAGAGGAATTTGTCAGATGTCATTCAATGTTCCTTCTCAAGAAAGAAATTTTCCCACAGTCACATCCTGACCTTCCCCAGGCCCGAGAGGACTGGTTTGCTCAAGGCTGCACAACCAACGTGTCTGAAGGCCTGCCCAGCTGGACAGGAACATTGCTTTGCCAGATTTCCTTAGACGACTTCCTGATCTCCGTGGGAATTTTCATTATTTTTTAATGTTTGCAAGCCCTAAGGTCTTTTACCAGATAAACAGTGTTGGTCCTCGGTTTTTTTTTTTTTTTTTTTTTTTTTTAACAGCAAAAATTAATGTATACATTTATTTATTTTTTTTGTTTTGTTTTTTTTTTAATTTTATTTTTAATTCATTAATTACATTGTATTATGTGACACAGTTTCATAGGTACTGGGATTCTCCCCACCCCTCCCCAAACCCTCCCACCATGGTGGATTCCTCCACCTTGTTGCATAACCACAGTTCAAGTTCAGTTGAGATTCCCCCATTGCAAGCATATACCAAACATAGAGTCCAGCATCTTATTGTCTAGTCAAGTTCAACGGCTTCTTAGGTATACCCTCTCTGGTTTGAAGACAGAGCCAGCAGAGTATCATCCCGATCAATTAAAAGCTCCAACATACCATCAGCAAAAATTTACATCATTATGGAATTAATTGACATAGTAATGAGTAACCAATATGGTAAAAGTAAATGCGATTTCTTATCCACCTTCTGTGACCACCTCATTGACATTTCAATTTTGGTTTATACACAACATATAACATTCATAACATAACTTGTTATACATAACATCATATCATCTTAAATTAAGGCAAACATGTGGTATTTAACCTTTTGGGATTGGCTCATTTCCCTTAGCATTATGGTTTCCAGTTTGGCTCATTTGGCCACAAAGAACTGCATTTTGTTTTTTTTAATAGCTGACTAGTATTCCATGGAGTAGATGAACCATAGCTTTCTTATCCAATCGTCTGCTGATGGGCATTTTGGCTGCTTCCATGTTTTTGCAATTACTGATTGTGCTGCTATGAACATAGGAGTGCATGTTGGTTTCTCATAAAACAAGTGTTCTGGATATATTCCTAGGAGTGCTATTGCCGGGTCATACGGTATGTTGTATTTGAGTTGTTTGAATGTTCTCCATACTGATTTCCATAGAGGCTGTACCAGCCTGCAGCCCCAGCAGCAGTGGAGTAGGGTTCCCTTTTCCCCGCAACCTCGCCAACAAGTGTTGTTGGTGCTTTTATTCATGTGGGCCAGTCTTACTGGCGTTAGGTGGTACCTCATTGATGTTTTAATTTGGATTTCCCTTATTAATGTATACATTTAATGCAAAATGCTAGCAGGCAAGGTTTGCCTTTTGTCCCATGGATGAAGAGCCCATTGCCTCTAGCCTCCCAATACTTTTTTTTTTTCAATTGTTTTACTATTCCTGGCTTGTGGTAGTGATAAATGAATTATCTATGGGTGGGTATTGAGATATGTTAGAGTACTTGGGTTCAATACCCACTTCCAGCTCTTGATTCCCATTTCCTACTAATGCAGATCCAGGAAGACATGGTGTAGAGTGACTGTGTTCCTGCCACCCACATGAAAGACCTGGATGGAGTCCCCAGTTTTTAGCTTTGGTCTGGTCCAGTCCCAGCCATTGGAGGCATCTGGAGAGTCAACACTTGGGATGAAATACATCTCTGAATATCTGTCTATTACTCTTTTGTCAAATAAAAATAGAATTTTAAATTTGTCTGCCCTTTAAACTTTTAAGTCCCCTTACCCTCAAAAGTAATATTTTGGTCTTTGATATTTTTGCTGTTTGTTGAAGAATCAAAAGCGAGAAAGGATAGTGCTTTTTAAAACTTACTTGAAAGAATTACACACAGAGATGGTGGGAGGAAAGGAAGAGAGAGATTCAGAGAAATAGTGATGGAGAGAGAAGGGTCCTCGGTTTTCACTCAGCTCCCTGCCACAATGATAGATTTTTTTTCAAAAGATATCCCTTCACCATTCTATCTAAAATAGCAAATGCTCAATCCCATCAGTAACACCATTTATCTTACTCTGGCTGGTTTTCCCATAATTCCTATTACTTAAGCCTGATAAATGAACATATGTATTTCAGAATAAATGAATGAATGCACCGCTAAATAGACAGCTTGCCTGAAAAGCTAGCTTATGTATCTCTATGTCCTGTAGAATCACATTCCATTCCATCACTTTGCCCAATTTTCTAAAATTATTGTAAAATTTCTTCTATTTCTGCCAACTGTAATTCAAGTTGTATGACAAGAAATCCTAATATTAAGTCATAGCACAAATAAAATTATCAATAATTTTAGTTTTCAGAAGATTGATTTGTTTATTTGAAAGATAGAATGACAGAGAAACTCCCCAGAGGTCTACAACAGGCAGGACTGGGCCAAGTTAAAGCTGAGTGGAGACTTCTATTCTGACCTCCTCTGCCCCACATGGGTGCCAGGGACTCACGCGTTTGAATCGTTATCTATTGCCTTTTCAGGAGCAATAGCAGGGAGCAAGATCAGAAGAGGAAGAGCCAGGGCACTCTGGCACTCAGGGCACTCTGGCACTCTGAAATGGGATATCGGCATCCTAAGCAGCTATGTGACCCACTTTGCCACCTCCTCAAACAGTACTTTTAGAATTAATATTTTAATGTCGCTATCCTCATATATAAGTGAATAATACTATTGAAAATCAATAAGCATAACACATTTAAAATCCTTCATTGCCTCATTAGAAAGTAGATATTATAATCATAAATGCTAAAGAAACTGATATTCAGTTCTTATCATAATATACTTACCAGGTAATGCACAATAACTCTCATTCATAGAGGAGGATTGCAGGATAAGTGCAATCTTTGGAGTTGGAAAGTCCCAAAGGAGGGAGATAACATCCCATCATTAGAAGTGTTATGTGTCGGTGCCACTAACAGAGGTAGTGAAAACAGGAGGGTCGGGATGGAATCAGAAACATCATCGGGGGTATTGAAGGAGCAGTACATGCGGCAACCTGGGGGTGATGACCTGTGTGGAAGGGGCTGACCACAGATTTAAGTTTAGTAAGAATTCACATAAGGACATTCATTTGGCGCCATGGTTCAGGAGCTGCTTGGGAGGCCCACAACCTTCACCAGAGGGACTCAACAGAGTCCAAACTCCTCAGTTCCTGACTCAGCTTCCTACCAATGCACACGCTGGAGGCAGCAATGTGACTCAACATGCATCAACCCTGCTATCCATCTCAAAGACCAAAACTGAGTTCCACTCCCCTGATTTCTATCTGGCCCAATGCTAACTGTTGTGGGCTTTTAGATAATGAGTCCGCAGATGGGCGATCTCTCTTCCCTGCCTCTACTTTTCAAATAAAATGTAAATAAGGCCCAATGCAGTGGCACAATTGGCTAATCTTCCCTTTTCAAGTCAGGGTGCCATGTAAACATTGGTTCCTGACTTGACTGCTACACTTCCCATCCAGCTCCCTGCTCATGGCCTGGGAAAGCAGTGGAGGACGGCTCAAAGCCTCTGGGGCCTGCACCTGCATGGAGACCAGGAAGAAACTATTGGCTCCTGGCTTCTTATCAGCTCATCTCCAGCTATTTCAACCACTTGGGGTTGAACTGGCAGATGGAAGATCTTTCTCTCTGTCTCTCTTTTTCTCTATAAATCATCCTTTTCAATAAAAATAAATATATCTTTTAAAAAGTAAATAATTTCATTAAAGTTTTAAATATAAATGTACATAGTGTAGAGAATATAGAAGTGCAAGTGCGTAGCAAACTTTCCTTCAGAAATATTTAGAAGGTAAACCAAGGCATCCTACACATGATAGATTGGGTAAAGTGAATTTGGAAATAATCAAGAAGAGAGGGCCTCAAAATTGAAGGCATCACATGTTTCTTTTAATAAGTATGGGTTCTATGGAGAGAAAGTTGAGTACTAGGGATTTACCAGTAGACCTTCAGTTTTGTGAAGTCCACCTTGACCTAATAAATTTACACACTTCTTCATTCCAGCACTAATTTCTTCTCTATTTGATTTTTGTTTCCGAAATCAGCTAACTGGAACCTTCACAGCCAGGGTGTTCAATTCAGGCAAATCCAGTGAGACATGCTTTTCAACCTGACCGTCTTTCCTGCAGTACGGCATCTTACTTTGGACTGGTGAAATGCTCCCTCCTGTCAGTTCCCTGTCTGTTCCCAAGAAGTTTATAGGTAGAGGGGCACACTATTTCTAAAGAAACCAGGTGGACTAATTCAAGAGAGAATGCATAACACATTGTTGCACAGGAGTGTGTCTAAGAAGAGTTTAGATGTAATTACAGAGAGATTATCAAAATTCAATGTGCATCTGGATACACGAGAGGGCTTGGTGAAACTCGGATCTCTGGGCCCCACTCCCATGACACAGAGCTTCCTTGGTGATTGGACTGACGATCCTTGTTTGAGGATATCATTCCCACAGAAAAGACTGAACCACATCCTGGAAACCTTGCATGTCCTTATGTCTCCTGAATTCATCGCAGAGAACTCAAAAGTTCATACTGGTTTTGTTTTTAATAACTGCAGATGTTATGAATGGACTTTTTTTTCCAACCAGGAGTTATTTTGAATAAGAATTCATGATCCTTAAGCAGTACATCTTCTCACTATTCAGGCTGTCAGGAGGGGATAGGATTAATGGCCATGTTTCCTTCCTAAATAAAGCAAGAATAACTGCAACTGCTATCAGGAAATGTACACATAAATTCATGAGTTAAAATTGTGATTGTAAGTATACTCTCAAAGTTTCCCTATGTTAAAAGGAATTGCATTTACCAGTAGTAACAATTGGAAAATGTTGGTAGAGCCTTCATGATTGCTTTATCGCTATTATAAATCTAAACTGTGAATGGATTTCAAATAGCTTGCATTTATTCGTGAACAATAAGAATTTTATTCATATTAGCATGAGGCTGATTAGTTCTCAGAATATAAAGGTAAACACATCATGATTAATCCACGTACTAATCATTGTTTCCTGTTGTGAAAGGTGAGTGACTGACTGTTGGGTTGATCATTTCTACATGCATTGAGAAATAAACTAAAAAGAGACAATTGTTTATGTGAAGAAACAATAATCAGGGCCTGTTTAAAAGAAAAATGCACTTCAGATTTCATAAAACTACCCCGATTTGCAGCCATTAGAAATTTCTCAAGGCAATTTTATTATTGTCTTTAGATTATTAGCATCAATTTACAAGTACATTTTACATTTTAATGAGTGATTGCGTTTGGTACACTATATCCCTTTAACTACCTTTTCCTTCCCATGATTATTTTGGCTGCAAGGAATCTGAATAGTCCTAAATACTCAGAGCTTTACTTTGTCTTTAACAGGAAATGCCACTGAAGTAAAACAGAATACGATATGGAGATGGGAATTCCAATATTGGTTTTGACTGATAGAAAATTGACAAAAGATCTCTTTTATCCCTGTGGGAAAATCATTGACTTGGCAATTTTAATGGTTAAATAAGAAAAATATCAAGATTAGACATTTTCTTTCTCATTAGCTAAGAAAATATATATCAGTAAGGAGAAAAAATATCATAAGAAATGCATAGATCAGCATTAAACTTGGAGAATTATTTCTTAGCTCAACTTGAGACTATTTTCCCTAGTGTAATGATCTTAGTGTAAGTGGATTTCTGAGACACTGTGCTTGACTATACACAAATGGAAATATAAAATTATATTGAAAGGCATATAATGTATCCACTCATCAAAGATTTCCCTCACACCATATAAAAATTCAATCAAAAAGGGCCAAAAACTTAAACATGAAAGCTAAAATCATAACACTTTTAAATAAAAATACTTAAGAAAATTGTCAGGATGTTGAATAAGGCAAATGGCTTTTAGATGTAGCAACTAAACGTTGATTCACTAACTGATAAAATTGATTTTCTTTTTTTCTAAGATTTATTTTTAAAAATTTTTATTACAAAGGCAAATATACAGAGAGGAGGATCTTCCCTCCGATGATTCACTCCCCAAGTGACCACAATGGCCGGTGCTGTGCCGATCCGAAGCCGGGAACCAGGAATCTCCTCTAGGTCTCCCACATGGGTGCAGGGTCCCAAGACTTTGGGTAGTCCTCGACTGCTTTCCCAGGCCACAAGCAGGGAGCTGGAATAGAAGAGGGGCCACTGGGATTAGAACTGGCACCCATAAGGGATCCTGGGCATGTTCAAGGCGAGGACTTTAGGCGCTAGGCCACGCCGCTGGGCCCCTAAAATTGATTTTCTTAAACATCGGATGGAAGATCTTCCTCTCTGTCTATCCTCCTCTCTGTATATCCGGCTTTCCAATAATAATAAATCTTTAAAAAAAAAACCAACTAAATTTGTTTGTGTTTCAAAAGGCATCAATAAGTAAAACAAGGCAAGCATAGATTGGGACAAAATATTTATAAACAGATATCTGAAAAATAACTTGTGTTCAGAACACATATTTTATGCAGCTCAGTAACAAGAAAAAGAACCCAATCAGATGAATAAATATGAATAAATATGAATAAATATTTCAACAATGAAAATATATGGGAAGTTATCATCCAAGGAAAATTTGCTCAACTTTCCCAGTCATTAGAAAAATTCACTAGTTAAAATATATATTGAAGATCTTTGCTAAAAATTCACTTAGTTTCATGAATAACAAAACAATTTTATACCAAGTAAATTATATTTCAAGAAATCTATAAAATGTGCTGTAGGATCAGTACTAAACATATAACAAATTACAATGTCTGTTACTGAAAATCTTGAATTAATATTCTTGATCGTGTTCAGCATGAGTATATTGTTTAAAAGATGACATGCATCTTCCTAATTAACAAGGAAGAAAGTAGACAATGTGATATTTTACGAATTTGACCTTTGAAATTGTCAGTCAGTGAGTCACTAATTTATTTGGCATTTTATTTGTCTGTTTTTAATCTTGTGGAGTGTTTCTGTTTTATGAGGATTTAAGAATGTTTTCAAATTAGTTTTTGACAGACTCAATGTGATAATGTGATTTGTAGGCATGGTTCCAAGAACGTGCTGCTCCCTCCTCTCAGCCTCCTTCCCCTCCCCTTCACTTTCTCCTACCGCTTCCTTCTACCTTTGTTTCTGCCTTTTTTAGTTGTTTAGATATGCTGTTTTTAATTTTTAGTGCTCTATTTGAAAAGCTTGGTTATGAGATGTAAATTTAATGGTAATCATGAGATAACAAGCTATTTCCAGATGAACACTTTCCTATTCATCATTCAATATTTCTTGTTTTCCATTACACAAACCAGAGACAATGTTTATAAATATTTCACAAATATGAGTTCTTTCGAAAGTTCACAGAAAATGGTATTAAATGATAAATTTATTGTAGTGCAAAAAGCTTAAAATTTCATTTATTTGAGGAATCGAAGATTTCCTGGAAGAGCTGGCATTACAACATGCTAAGAAAAACCTACCCTGCAATACTGGCATCCCTTATGTGCACTGCTCCACATCCGATCCAACTGCAGACAATAGCATAGGAAGAGCAGTGGAAGATTTTCCAGGCACTGAAACCCCTCATCCAAGTGGCTGACCAAAAGGAGCCTCCTGGCACCTGGCTTTGGCTTGAGTCAGTGCTGTCCATTGCAGCCATCTGGGGAGCAAACAAGCAGATGGAAAATTCCCCACCCTTCTGCCTCTCTCTCTTTTTCTCAATCTCTCTCTCTGACTTTTAAAATAAATCAACCTGCTTTGTGAAACACCCTTGAATACTTATCTTGTCTCTTCTTAACATGTTTTTACATGTGTATGTGCACAACAGAAGAAAAAAGGCAACTGGAAATATTGAAAATGTAGATGTGATGAACTAAGAATACACATAACCCAGCAAACTTAAAATACCCTGATACAATTGTCAAAAATTATAGACTTTAAGACGGATCTTCCTGCATACTTTTTCACACTGACTAATACTAAGAGTGAACTCATAAAAATGCAGTAATGGGTGTTTAAATTATGATGTTATAAATAGATAAATGAAACTACACCAAGAAATTACAATTCATCAGGAAAATAAATGTTTGCAGAATAGCTGTTGGTGGCACAGCAGTCACAGATTCTGTGTTTCAAGTCTTTTCACAATATGGAACTGAAACAATTATAGTGGGAAAAAGTGTCAATCATTATTTTCAACTAATTAGCAAATAAACATTCTAAAGCCCTGACTCAATTTCTTCTCCTATTCTCACAATGAGGAAATTGATTTCCCTGCCCTGACTTAAGTTTCAATTACTATAATTTATGCCACTTTAATTTACAGAATCAGATACTTAATATCATCCACTAGACAAGTAAAGCTTTCTCTTTTCCTAATTGGGGTCACTTAATTCCACTTGCTTCTGAGTAGCCACAGGATAGATTAGTAATGAAATCTGTGATATTCTGAGTTCAGTATCATTCTTTTGTATATATATATATATATACACACACACATATATATATACACACATTTCAGGTTAAATTTTTTGCATTTGCCATTAATCAACCAACCAACCAACCTAATTCTCTGGTTTGTCATTTGCTGAACTGAAATCACAAGAATGAGTTTAGTCTAGTCTAGCTACCACTATGTATAGTGAGATATATATGTATATATATATATGAGATATATATGTATATATATATATGTATATATATATAGTGAAAATATACCACCACTATATTTTCACTAACAAATACATAAGTATATGCATATGCATATACACATATGTTATGCGTCTAACTAGAAATGTGTAAATATAAATGCATGTGTTTTGGCCTTATATATTAATACATATTCATGGCCATGTATACACCCTTTCCCTTGAATACATCAATGTATGTATGCATTCTCCCTGATCAAAGGTGGGATTTGTGACTTCCTTCTAACAAAATACTGCAACGTGGATGGAATACACAAGGATTTGGTTACATAAATAGTTTATCGGAGATTGTAATACTAGTTATACTGAAGTATAGTTAGGTCATTTCCTTACATGGCAAGGAATTTCCAGGGGCTTCTAGGAGCTAACTAGAGTAGCTATCCAATTGGCAATAAGAAGCTGAAACTCTCAGCTTTATAACCAAAAGACAAGGAATTTTGCCAACAACCAGAATGAACTTGGAAGCCAGATTCAGAATCTATGGATATAACACTTACATTAATGTTTATTGAGAGGATCATATTCGTTCTTTGTAGTCTGAGTATAAACCATGAAGAGAAAGTGCGGAAGATTAAGGTTACAAGTGTGTAAAAGCAGTGGTCTCATAGTGTTGCAGGCTTTGTTAAAGAGATAGGTCCACTTCTAGTAATCCACGAAAGTTATTGAATAGTTGTAGGAGAAAAAGCCCATCACTGTGGTGTTCTTTTTTTAAGTATTATTCAGGAACAAAATGGGTCATGAGAAATGCATTTGGAAGCACCAAGACAACATGAAATGGATTGAAACAGGCCCAATACGAGATGATGAGGATAATGCACTTGTCACTAAAACACGTAGAACAGCTGCTGAGACCAGCTTTCTGGTGCTGTGGGTTAAGCTGTCAACCAGCAACAGGAGCATCCTGTAAGAGCGCCACTTGCATAACAGCTTTTCCACTGCTGATTCAACTCCCTGCTAATGTGCCTAGGGAGGCAGCAGAAGATGGTTTTAAGTATGTGAATTCCCACCACTTACATGAGGGATCCAGATGGAGTTTTAGGTTCCTGTTTTTGGCCTGGCTCAATTGCAGCCATTACAACCATTCAGGAAATGAACCAGAGATGAGAAATCCATCTCTATATATATAGCTCTGCATATCATATATATATATATATATATATATGCTTTATATATTTATATATTAATATATATTTATATCATACTTATGTTTTTAATAGAAAGCAATTGCAGGCCAGGTGCAATGGCCTAGTGGCTAAAGTCCTCACCTTGCACATGCTGGAATCCCATATGGGCGTCGGTTCTAATCCCGACAGCTCCACTTCCCATCCAGCTCCCTGCTTGTGGCCTTGGGACCCTGCAGCCACATAGCAGACCTGGAAGAGCTCCTGGCTCCTGGCTCCTGGCTCCTGGCTCCTGGCTTCAGATTGGCTCAGCAACGGCCATTGCAGCTGCTTGGGGAGTGAATCATCAGAGGGAAGATCTTCCTCTCTTCTCTCCTCCTCTCTCTATATACCTGACTTTGCAATAAAGTTAAATAAATCTTCTAAAAAAGAAAAAGCAATTGTTAAATGTTAAATTTTTATTTGATAGCAAGCATCCTTAAATTATTAAAGATGGAAATAGGTGTTTTAAAATTTTAACATCTAAAAATGGTATATTTAAATGATGCCATGTTTAAGATATTTAATTAATTTCTCATGAGATGAAAATTAAGTATCAGTTAATATGAATATTAGTAATTATTTTATTCAAACTTTTAGACACACAAAAAAACTCTTATAGGAAAAAAAGAAAAACTCAAACTTGCAGACCAAAAAAAATCCCACCTCTTATAGTAATTATTTTTTTAGTAATTATTTATTTTTATTTGAAAGGAAAACAAATTTTTTTTTGAGAGAGAGAAGCAAAAAAATAGAAGGTCTTCCAATCACTGGTTCACTCAGCAGACGGCTACAGTGGCTAAAGCTGGGTTATCCAGAACTGGAAGCCACGGACTTGCTTTACATCTCCCTCATGGATGCAGGGACCCCAGGACTTGGGCCATCTTGTACTGCTCTCACAGTCCATAAGCAGAGTACTGGATTGAAAGTGGAGCAACCAGAATATGAATTAATGCCCAGGGTGGAGGATTGGTCTCATGCACCAACAAGCTGTTCCCAATATCAGCCATTATTAAAGTATGTTCTTATCAAGGATGATGAAATATTTTCTCTTCATCTCAAGAATGACTAAAACCAGGAATTTTCTTCCCTGGAGCACAGCATAAGCAAAATTAAGTTCTCAGCTATAAATCCAAACAGGGCCTTTCACATTTTTCTACCAATTGATCTATTGATTTTTCTCCTTATAACTTTAAAAAGACATACATGCAAAATCATTGAGAAAGCAGCATACAAGCTGCGTACCTGCGTACCTGTAGCTCTGTTGCACAGCCTCAGAATCCCTTCACATTCTCCCTGAATTTATTCCAATAATGCACTTGAGAAATGAGTAAACATTTGAATTGCATGATGCAAACGTCAGTAAAATATCAACTAACTCTTCAAAACGCGGATGTAGAGGATAAGTGTGTGCACACACATTCACACACACACACACACACACACACACACTCCTACCATGTGTGGATGAGATAAAACATGCATCTGATGGTCATGACATAATTGTATTGATTTTCTGTTCATAAGGATCTAACTCACCTGCAGACTGGAGTAGTTTGAGAAGTCACAGCCTTATACAGTGGGTATGTATGTGATGTGGTGCAACAGAAGTTCAAATCAAATGAAAATTCAAAGTAGTCCTGATGCTTATGGTTAATCCACGTCCTAAATACTTACTTTAAAAATGGCATCAACAGATCAGGAGCATTCCATTGTCTGGGTCTGGAGTGTTAATCTTGTCATCACTGCACATGTGTTGAAGAAATTCTGACAGGTGTAAGTGTGATACTAGGGTCACCTGCAAAGTGGGAAATCTATAATTATATGCTTTGTAGTCAGCTGCTTCCTTTGGGCAACCACAGTGCAGTAAATCTGC
This sequence comes from Ochotona princeps, assembly GCF_030435755.1. Lineage (NCBI taxonomy): Eukaryota > Metazoa > Chordata > Mammalia > Lagomorpha > Ochotonidae > Ochotona > Ochotona princeps. The sequence continues at coordinate 29,049,659 of NC_080838.1, read as the reverse complement.
CATTAAAATTCATCTAAAGCTTTCCCTAGGGAGGTATTGTGCTCATATAATGCAGTAACCTGCTAAATCTGGAATTAAATTATTTTCATCTCCTCTTTCTAAATTCCCCTTTAAATAAGAGAGAAAGTTATAGAACTGGGGTCAATATGACCTTGTTAAACCTTATTAATAGGTACTGAAGAGAAAGATTTAAAACAATAACAATGCAGTGGTGACTTATTTTTCTCATTATTCTTTGGTCATTTATGGTGATAAGACTAATCTTGTGGAAGACTGGAATACATCAAAAAAGGAAATAGGAGGAAAGGATGACAAAAGAGCCATTTAACAAACTGGCAATGATTAGTAATCAGCTGTCAATGTCACTGATGTGAGTATCCAAACATTGGCACACCTATAGACTTAATGAGGTATTACTAGAAGTGAAGAATGCAAAATTTGGCAAACACAGTAACAATAGGGGTATTCTGTACTTCACTTTCAAAAATGAATAGACAGTTCAGATGCAAAATCAGTGAGGAAACAGTGGACTTGAATAAAGGCATTAACCAAATGTAACCGCAAATGCATAAATAGTTTATCCATAAGCAGTAAAACATGCATTTCTCTCAAGTAAACATGAAATGGTTTCTAAAACAGATCAAATGTCAGGCCACAGAGTGATTCTTAGCATCCGTGAGCAGATTGAGACTGGCCAGCTATCTTTCCTGATCATGAGGGTATTAAATTAGTAAGAGGAAAAAAAAAAAAAAGACAGGGAGAGACAGTGAGCTTCTACCCCATTTGTTCTCGCTTCAGATGCTCAGAATGTCTAGGATTAGGCTAATGGGAAGCCATGGTCTTAGGATTTCAATCCAGGTTTCCCATGTGCATGGAAGAAACCCAACTTCTTCAGCCATTGAATCTATAGTTACAGGAAGCTGAAGTAAGGATCTGGAATCAGTTATTGCACCCAGGTAGTCCACGTCTGATGTGGGCATCTTAACTGCTGTCAAGAAGCAATACAAGAGAAGTGAATGGGTAGACAGAGCTATTCCAAGAGAATGGCAATGAAAACAAAACAGGAGTAGTTACAGTCTTATCTGGCAAAATGGACTTTAACTAAAAACTTAAATGAAGAATTTCCTTATATAATGGTAACAGGATCAAATTCCCAAAATAATGCAGCAATTACAAGTATATATATGCACCCAATATTGGGACACCAAGCTATGTAATAAAAGATTAACAGAACTGAAGAAATTGAAAGATATCAACATAGCATCCATAAGGTGCTTCAGTACTTTACTTCCAATGATAATTAGATAATACATGTATAAAATCAGTGGAAACAGTGGACTTGAATACTTGCTACGAAGCAAATGCACATACAATACACAGAGAAAATCCTATCCAATATCAGAATAGCATACATGACACACTGTCCAGAACAGACCTTGTATTAGGCGAAGAAACAATTCTTAGCATCCACAAGGAGACTGAAGCTGTTTCAAGCATCTTTTCTTACCACAATGCTATGGAATGAGGACTCAAAATCAGGAGGAACATTGGCATATTCATGCATATTTGGAAATCAAATCAAGCAGTTGGATGTGTTTCTGACTCCAGGTTCTTTGGCTCATTTCCATACGGAAATGGTCTAGACGACCAAGCACAATTCAGACAGGATTTATTGGGGGCTTTTGCTAGAACACAATGAACACAAAAATTTGAGGAGCAGGTGCCACCCACTGGCTCCTTTCCAGGAGTTTTACTAGACCAAGAAGGAATGGCACTTTCTGTTTGGCACATGGTACTTTTCCTTTGGTACATAGCACTTTGAGCACAATGGATCAGCACAGGTGCTTTTTTTTTTTTAATGTGACATGCATGGAATGACAGCTTCTCACTACTGTACCGCAGCAATACCATACAGTCATGAAACAGAGTTATTTTGTGCATGTGTGAAGCTTAAGGAAATCCTTAGCAAGGCAGTGGCTTGTCTTCTGTGGTTAGAGTCTGTGCTCCTTTTTGCTGGTTGATACTTGAAAAACAATAAAAAAGATCAATGAAAATGAGAATTCAGGTTTATGAAAAAGTAGGCAAAATTAGCAATCCCTTATTGAAACTAAGAAAATAGAGAACATTTAAATAAATAAAATCATAAATGAAGAAACAAACATTAAACTGACACCACAGAAATATAGTGGATGGCACACACTAATATGAACAAGTGTAGACCAAAACAGTGGACAACTCAGAATAGATGGGAAAATACCCAGAAACATGCAATCTACCAAGAGTGGGTCATCAGGATAGAAACCTGTAGAGTCTGATTCAGTCATCAAAAACCTTGCAATAGACACAGGCCTAGTTCCAGCAGGTGTCACTATTGAATCCAATTAAATATATAAAGAGGAATTAATATCCATGCTTTTCCAAGTTTTTTTTTTAAGATTTATTTGTTTTCATTGTGCAGTAATCTCTTCTCGGTGTTTTGGCTAAGGTCAAGTGCATTTTTATTGCACAGTCATATATTCAGAGAGGAGGAGAGACAGAGAGGAAGATCTTCCCTCCGATGATTCACTTCCTTAGTGGCTGCAATGGCTGGAGCTGAGCCAATTTGAAGCCAGGATCCAGAAACCTCTTCCAGGTCTCCCACATGAGTGCAGGGTCCCAAGACTTTGGGCCATCCTCGACTGCTTTCCCAGGCCACAAGCAGGGAGCTGGGATTAGAACTGGTGCCCATACGGGATCCCAGCATGTGCAAGGCGAGCACTTCAGCCACTAAGCAACTGTGCTGGGCCCCAAGTTTTTTTTTATTGACATAAAAACTTGGATGAATAAGGATGGGGCAGCATTTGGTGCAACAGTTCAGCTGCCAGAGGAGAAGCCTCCACCCTCGATTGAAGTACCTGAGATTGAACTCTGGCTGCTTTCTTGAATCCACTTTCTGGTTAATACACAGCCTGGATGGCAGCAGGTGAAGGCTGATTTGGTTGAATTACTACCAGCCCTCAGCTCCTGATGTAGCCTGGTCCAGCCCTTGATATTGTGCGCTCTGGGGAGTGAATCTGAAGATAGAAGCACTCTCTCTCTCTCTCTCTCTCTCTCTCTCTCTCTCTCTCTCTCTGTATTTCTGTTTCATTTTTTTGTTGTTTTTAAAAAATTATTTTTATTGGACAGTCAGATATACAGAGAGGAGGAGAGACAGAGAAGAAGATCTTCCATCTGCTGATTCACTTCCCAGGTGATCACAACAGCCAGAGCTGAGCCAATCCTAATCCAGGAGCCAGGAGCTCTTCCACGTCTCCTACGCGGGTGCAGGGTCCTAAGGCTTTAGGCCGTCCTCGACTGCTTTCCTAGGCCATAAGCAGGGAGCTGGATGGGAAGCAGTGTTTCCAGGATTAGAACCTGCTCCCATATGGGATCCCAGCGAGTGTGAGGTTGGGAAAGCAGTCGAGGATGGCCCAAAGCCTTGGAACCCTACGCTCTCATGGGAGCTCTTAACTCCTGGATTCGGATTGGCTCAGCTCTGGCTGTTGTGATCACCTGGGGAGTGATTTTATTTTTTATCAAGTTAAACAAATTTTCATTTTTTTCTTCCATAGGCAAAAATGGAATTCTTGCTCTATATAAGATCCCAAATGACTTGACCTGTAGATAATCGTAGAAGATGGTTTAGCAGCACCTTATGTGTACCAGACAGTGATTGTACTGCATGGGAAAGGGATAGATGAGGTAGGACAGAATGAACTATGTGCCTTATACAGTCCCTTTACAACTCCTAGAACTTTGTATGGCTCACTAGAGCAAACATATATATGAAATTCTATTGGGGAACAGCATATATGTCTATGTTTAAGCATCTACAATTCCACTTTAAGTAACACTGCCATCAGTTCATTTCAGGGGGAAAACATCCAGTAAAATAAATATTTTTTTCACTTTGGAAAGTTAAAAAAAATGTTAAGTACAATTTACCAGAAAAGCCAAACCGTTATTCACCTTACCATTGCTTATGGATATAATCAAGACATCTCATTTCATAATACCTAAGCTTTTAAGGAGCTATATTTCCACACATCCAGATAATTCATTTGGCAAATGAGAAGAACAGAAAGTTCTGCTGAATGGTAATATGACTCAGAAATAGCATGATCCTCTCCACAGACTGGTTTGGCTCATTCCTTCACCTTTGATTGGGAACAGAAATGGGAGTCCTTTTAGCCATGGCTGAGCCTTCAGTTAAAGTTAATATTTAAATATGCATGGTTTCTTGGTCAATTTTATAGTATGTAAGTATCTCATAGAATAGTATTTTATATCTCACTTGTCTTACCATTGTAACTGTGACATAATACAGTCACAGTTATATTTGCTGTAACTTTCAATACTGCATTTGCACTTATAATCGTTAGTAATTATAAGACAATTCCCAGCAAGATGCATGTTTACAGCCTCTATTTAGCAAATGATCACTTTTGCTGTACTCTCTTTTCACAACTTTCCAAAGCATCATGAGATTAGAATTTGAAACTAAATGGAGTGCAGTATGATTTACACACAAGGAACCCTTTCCCATTTAGTCCATGTCATAAACATTTAAACAGAGGATGATTCCGCCATCTAGTGGATTTATAAAGAAATGAAAAACATTGTTTTTTGTTTGTTTCCAACAAGCCGTTGAATTAGTCTGGACAATAATATGTTGGACTCTATGCTTGGTATAGGCTTGCAATGAAAGAATCTCAACTGATCTTGAACTGTGGAAATGCAGCAAGGTGGAGGAATCCACCATGAGGGTTTGGGGAGGGGTGGGGGGAATCCCAGTACCTATAAAACTGTGTCACATAATACAACAGAATTAATTAAAAAAAAAAGTGAATGAAATTTCAATCAAATTCAACCTGCTCTCTTCATTTCTTTTGTCAGATATTGCACAGATGCATGAGATAAAAATGTATAGAGTATAGCTTGAAACACGGGAGACTTAGGGGCTGCGGCATTGAAGACTCCTCCAAAATAAAACAAACCAAAAAACAGAGCAGAACAAACAAACAAACAAACAAAACACACAAACACACAGTGGTGAGTGTCTGCATGTTTGGCGTATCACCAGCAAGGGTAAGAGAGGAAGAAGAGACAGACAAATCTCTTTATTGAGATGTTAAAGAGCTGCAAGAGAGAAAAAGGGATCGCTGCACAAAGTTTTCAAGCTCAAAACCAGAAATCCTTAGGGTCTAGGGAATTATTTTTGAGTCTAGCATATGAAAAGTTTGGCAAAGAAGCAAAAATATCTTTTGGAAGAGATTTTAGTGTCTGGGAAGAGGGAGAAAAGCAAGATGAAGAACAGCTGTCCCAAAGCAGGGCCTCCAGCTCAGGGGCTCAGCAGCTGGCAGTGCGCAGCACTTACTGGTGGCTACTTTCCTCCACTGCCCCAGAAGGGCCTGGCTGTGATGATAGGAGGGACACCAGATGACAGAAGCAGCCTCATGGGATACCAATCAACCAGCTGGGAGTTTCAGCTTTGCTTTAACTACTTAAAATGAAGGAATGAAAAAACCAACACAATGGTCATTTAAGTGAATTTAAGCCAGTTGCACATCTCTCATAATAATGCTTGAATATATCTCAACAGATACAGCAATAAATTCCAAGATAAAGCGCATGCTGGGCTGAGCTAGACTGTAACCCTCACCAGCTGGAATTGGGGGTGGGCCGGGATGGCTATAGCACCCACTAGCAAATGCCGAGGTGAGAAGGGCCATGCCAGACTGGGCTGCAGTGCTAGTAGGAACCAGGGAGGGAGGGGGTAAAGCTGGTAGCAAGAATGTGGAGGGCCTGCCTGCTGGAACATCTCGCCCAGGGAGAGCATGAGTTGGGATTGGGGCAGACCAGACCAGGCAGCGGTATAACACCTGTGGGCCTCATGCGAGCCAGATCAGGTTTGGTTGACTGTCCCTACTGGTGCAAACATAAAGCAGAATGAGTGAAGGTTGGCTGGGCTTTGCTACAGCATCAGAGAGCAGATGCTGGCACCGGTGGCTAATCTGTCAAGTTAAACTGCGGAACCATCTGGAAAGTGCATGATTTGGGAGTGGGAGTGGCCTAGAAGGGAAATAGCAGGCACCTGCCTCTTGGGTTAGCACTCTCACAGGAGAAAACCAGGACTAGGACAGGGGTGGCTGGACAGAATGGCACCCACCAGCATGTATGTGGTCTGGATAGTGGAGCTGGTTGAATTAGGCTCCAATGCCCATTGACATTTATGAGAGCTGAATGGGATATGGGACAGACTGGACTAGTCTGCTGTACATACCAGCAAGCATGGGAACTAGGGCAGGGGGCGGGACTGGTGGGAGTTATTGTGGGTCACTCCGACTAGGCTGTAGCTCCAACTGGTTTATGTGAGGGTCGAGTGTGTGCTGGGCAGAATCAGGCTGGACTGAAACACCCATTGGTTCCAGTGGAAGACAGGGCTGGAAACTGAACTGACCCAGCAATTGCAACCACCAGCTGATTGGGGCAATGGACTGTGCCGGATCATGTATTGGTAGGCACACACAAGAATCTGGTTTGGGATCACCTCAGACAAAGTTTATTTGGGTATCTCCCCAGTCGAACTGCTGGACTCAGAACCCTAACCATGTGCAGGTTCCATGGTCTGCCATGGAGTGCAAGTGCCAGAGCCGAGCCTCTGCAGAGGTTCAGACGGAGCAGTGGAGAGCATAACCAGCTGCACATGGAGGATATGGCAGTCTATCAGAACCTGCAGAGGATACCTGGCACCACAACAGAGGACAGAAGAAACCAATCAACAACCCCAGCCATACGTTGGCAGAAAAAACTGGGCAAATGGAGACTCTAAGGTGGACTATGTCAATCAGTGGATTCTTCAGCAACTTCATCGTGTTTGGAATGGTGAGATTGGCAGCAATTCAGAACTGTTGAGCTATCAAAACCACTTGAGCAAGACCCTCGGAGCATGCCCCACATCGGGGACCTGGGATGGGTGAGAGGCTGGGTAGGGCTTCTCCCATTATCTCCCCCTCTACCCCAGATAAACAAAAAAAGAGAATGTGGAAATAATAGTCTTACCCACTTTCCTGTAGCTCTTGACCCTTTGTGCCCTAATTAGCCATGTAAAGATTGTAAAAAATAAAGAGATTTTAAAAATAAAAGAAAATTAAAAATGTATCCGTGAAACAAAAACATTTCAAATGTTATTTGGGCTTTGGGTATGATTTGAACCATTTTTTTCTATTAACTCTTGAAAATATTTTACTTTTTTTTCAAAGTATAATTTTAAGATTTATTTGCTTGCTTGAGAGACAGAAAACCATGGGGAATGAGAGAGAGAGACACCCAGATGGAGAGAGAGAAATATTCCTTCAGCTGTTTCATGCCCCAAAGGTTTGCAGTGGTCAAGGCAAGGCTGAGCACAGAGCAAATGCAGGAACTAGGAGCCCAATCCAGGAATCCCACATGGATGTCAGCTACACAGCAACTTGAGCCATGACATTTACCTCCGAGGGTTGGCTTCAGCAGGACACTGAAATTAGGAGCTGGAGCCAAGGATCAAAGCGTGCACTCTAAAGTGAGATCCGAATTGTCCTAACTTGAGTCTTAACTGGGAAGCCAAACATTCAACCTTCAAAGTAAATTTTAGAAAGTAAACAATGATTAAGACAGAATCAGAACTCGAGCACAGACGAGGGTTTGGTGGCCACACGCAGCTCATCGGCGATTAATGTTAGAATTCTAAAAAACAAAAGAGAGCCAGCCTCATGGCACAGCAAGCCTAACTGCCACCCGAGACACTGGCATCCCACATAGGAGCTGACTCAAGTGCCATCTGTTTCACTTCCAGTCCAGTCCCTTGCTTGTACTCAGAAGATAGCCTGAGTTTCCGGACTCTGCATCCATGTGGGTCATCAGAATGAAGCTGCTGGTTCATGCCTTTAACTTGCTCAGCCTAGCCATTAAGGCCCTTGTAGGAGTGAACTAACAGATGAAAACTCTCTCTCTCCATTTCCGGCTTTCCTCTTAATAACTGCCTCTCAAATAAAGAAATATGTTTTAAAATAAAATACTTCTGACTTGCCTTATTTTATGAAATAGAGTAATTATTGAAAGTTAACTGGCAAAAGATTAACTGCCTATCTGCTTATAATTGTAGCCTTCAGAAAGGAAGAAAAGAAATGCGTTTTAGCTCACAATGGCTTCGAGGATTCTTTTTTTTTTTTTTAAGATTTATTTATTTTTTTATTACAAGTCAGATATACAGAGAGGAGGAGAGACAGAAGGGAAAATCTTCCCTCCAATGATTCACTCCCCAAGTGACTGCAATGGCTAGTGCTGCGCCGATCCAAAGCCAGGAGCCTGGAACTTCCTTCTGGGTCTCCCAATGGGTGCAGGGTCCCAAGGCTTTGGGCCGTCCTTGACTGCTTTCCCAGGCCACAAGCAGGGAGCTGGATGGGAAGTGGAGCTACCGGTATTAGAACCTGAGTCCATATGTGATCCCGGGGCGTTCAAGGCGATGACTTTAGCCGCTAGGCCACGGCACCGGGCCTGGACTCCTTTTTAAGATTTATTTGTTGATTTTTATTGCAAAGTCAAATATATAGATAGAGGAGACACAGAGAAGATCTCTCCGAAGATTGACTCCCCAAGTGACTGCAATGGCCAGTGCTGAGCCGATCCGAAGCCAGGATCACAGATCCTCTTCCTGGTCTCCCACGTGGGTGCAGGGTCCCAAAGCTTTAGGCTGTCCTTGACTGTCTTCCCAGGTCACAAGCAGGGAGCTGGATGGGAAGCGGGACTGCTGAGGATTAGAACCGGCATCCATATGGGATCCCAGTGTGCTCAAGGCAAGGACTTCAGCTGCTAGACAACAGCACCAGCCCCAGTTCCATGGATTCTTCAAGTGACTGGAGAGGTGGAGATACAGTGGCATGTCTGGAACTTCTAGTCCTCTGTATCACTGCCTGCAGCCTCATGGGCAGTTTTTGAGAGGGAGGTGTGTAATTGAGAGCATAAGAAATGAGACCAACACAAAATAAAGACAATGAAAGTAAAATGTCCAGAGGGGTGTTCCCTTCTCTGAGGGAGGAGGTCAATCCAGAAGGCTCCTTGTCTCTATTATTGGGCTGCTCTGGGAGTCAAATCACAGGAACTAATGTGGCCCAAACTGTGAGAGCTATGTCCTGTACTGATGTTAACCAGCCAATGCCTGATGCTCAGGAAGTAACAGCATGACCCAAGTATAGAACTTGGTAGGTGGTAACCTTAGCAGTATCTTAGAGCACAATTCTGTGACCTTGAATCATTGTCCAACTGCAGACTGTCATCATAGGCTTCGACCTTGGTCTCAGACTTTTGCCCACTTGTGGACCATTTCCCACAGAGTTCCATCCCAGTCGCTGTCACCAGCAGTCTGTGAATTCAAGATTCCAGACACGATTTGTCATATTCCTTCCTTGTCAAGTCATGCTTTTACTTTTTATAAACTAGCTGCAGCAACCTGGACAGCATGGAAGCAGGTGTTCCAGCAGTGGACCGCCTGACAAGAGCTGCAGAGAACTCAGAAACCCTTATGTGATTGCCTCTCTTATTGGTATACTAATATGACCCTTGTGTGATGTTTGTGCTGTGTGACCTCCACCTTCCAGAGACAGTTGGCTCAATCAGACTGGGTAACTCACCAGTCTGGGTCATTCAGACCCTAGCTTTCAGAAATTTATTTAGGATCACTTTTAAATTGGACATGAGTGGCTGGATCTACATGAACTACAAAACTGTTACACCATTTTTACCATTACAGTTTTACTCATTGAATAAAGGAGCAAAAAAAGCCTATCTGCCAAGAGACAAAAAGGATTCAAATGCAATGGACAAGCAGAAATGAGGAATGCTGAAAGGAACTTCAGAAAGGTTTTTTTTTTTTAAAGATTTTTATTATTATTATTATTGGAAAGCCAGGATATACAGAGAGGAGGAGAGACAGAGGAAGATCTTCCATCCGATGTTTCACTCCCCAAGTGAGCCGCAACGGGCCAGTGTGTGCCGATCCGATGCCGGGACCAGGAACCTCTTCCGGGTCTCCCGTGAGGGTGCAGGATTCCAAAGCTTTGGGCTGTCCTTGACTGCTTTCCCAGGCCACAAGCAGGGAGCTGGATGGGAAGTGGAGCTGCCGGGATTAGAACCGGCGCCCATATGGGATCCCGGCGCGTTCAAGGCGAGGACTTTAGCCGCTAGGCCATGCCGCCGGGCCCCAGAAAGGTTTTAAACTCTTAGCCCCATGTCCATTTCCCACTGCCCAACTACACTTCTGCCCTTGAACTTCTTTAGCCATCTCTGTGACTTCATAAAACAATCTCATTCAGTCACTACTTGCACAAAAAATTTTAACTTTCGCATTAATTTTGTTCTATACCATCTATATTCAACCATTGGAACCAGAGGGAAGACATTGGAAAAACTAAAATTCTGTTGGTTTTTTGGAGTCCAGAAAGGAGAGACACATGTCTGAGCACAACCTCAGGATTTCTACTGTTTTAATGTTCCTTCCAAATGTTTAAAATCCACCCTGCTTCCCTCCGCAACTCAAGGTCACAGTTAAGTTCTGCTTTCAGTTGCTCTGCTTTGAAGTGCTTTCCAAATTGCAATGCCCTTCACTGCTTGATTCTTTTTCCCTTCCCCCCAAAACATGCTTGTATATATTATGAGCCCGTGGATCTCAACTGCATAGAGAAATCCAGTACTAATACTTATTGGGTTCTTCACAGATTGATTGCCATTGCAGAAGAACGACTGACAAGCAGGCAAATTTGATTAGACAACATGAACAATTCTATTCTCATGACTGTATGATATTCAGCCATCAGAACAATATTTTGACTTGCTTAAACAATCACTCATATCAGAAAAGGGACTCAATCAGTGCCCCAGGCAACCAATGGTCCATTGATGACCCTTGATCTTGACCTGTTTGGGGGCCTCTCCATCAATTGTGGTTGACCAGGAGCCAAAGATGCAGGGTTAGTGGCAGACATTTGTTATTCTGTGTGCCTCTGGTTGTAGGCACCAGGGCTTCTTATTCTTTTCTTCATTTTATTTTGTTTTATTTTTACTTCTTTTAAAATTATTATCATCATTCTATGATACAGTTTCATAGGCTCTGGAATTTCCCCTTCTCCTCCCTCACAGAATTCCCCTATCTTATTACTATAATGTAGCTCTTCATAAACAGTCACATATTCATAATTGCGGGCATGGACAATGGCAGAGAGGCCAGCATCCTATTGTCAAAATACAGCTAATATTTCATTAGTAGTCCATCTTTGATCTGGAATAGAGATGCACACTGCACTGCATCCTCACATCTGGACATGACAGTCTCCATTACACACTCACCATACATACCCTTAAATGAAAAGCCATAATACAAAATCAACAACAGGAAGAAAAATAGAAGTTTACAATGCCATTACAGGTGCTTGGATAGTTCAACAATCCTGAATTGCTGGTGATCCCACCACTCCAATTGCGATGAAATCTCTCCAGAATCCACTGGCTGCTGTAGCCTACTGTAGAGTCTCTGCCTGCCCAGATCTTCACTGTCAATGCCTGGCTGGGGTAGTTGATCGATTTGTTGTATCCTCCGTCCTCTGCCACGGTACCATGTGTCCTCTGGAGGCTCCAATGTACTGTCATCTCTTCCATGAACATTTGGATATCCTGTCCACTGCTTCGTCTGAGCAACTGACAAGGCCCAGCTCTGACACATGCACTCCATGGTCAGACTATGGAACCTGCAATTCCATGATTGAGGTTCTGAGTCCAGTGGTTCAGTTGGCAGGGAATCACCAAAGAAACCTCATATGAGGCTATCTCAGACTTGATTCTTGTATGTGTTTGCCAATACAGGGTGCGACACAGTTTGTCACCCAAGTCAGCCTACACACACACTGGTAGTTGCAATTGCTGGGTCAGTTCTGTCTCCAGCCTCAAGTTTTATGCAACCCAATGAGTTTTGGAGCCCAACCTGATCCTGACCACCACATACTTGGCCTTCATGCAAACCAGTGGTACAGTCTGGTTGGAATGATCCGCAAAAACCCCCACCAGGCCTGCCCCCTGCCCTGGTTCCCGTGCTTGCTGCTATGTACAGCAGACTGGTCCCATCCATCTCCTATCCCACTTAGCTCTTGCATATGTTGATGGGCGTTGAAGCCTAGTTCATCCCAACCAGTCCCACTATTCAGTCCACACTGGTGCCAGTGGTTCCACCATCTGTCTAAGCCATGCTTGAGCATTATTAACTTGATCAAAGAAAATGATTTAATTTTGAATTTTACTTCTGAATTTTTATTAAAATTTGAAAAATTTAGTCTACTTGGGCCATTGACTTTAATAGTTAAGATGACCACATTCCATACTGGAGAATTTGAATTTGATTACAAAACCCAGGTCCTGCTTACAACTTCCTACTAATGCAGACCTGGGGCAAAAATGGTGATGGTTGTAGTAGTTGGTGTCCTGCCTCCCAAGTGGGAAATTTGTGGTTCCTGATTCCTGGGCTCAGTGCTGGCCTAGATCCAACTATTATAGGGACTTAGGAAGTGAATCCACAGGTAGGATGAATCATTCTATCTCTCTCTCTTTTCATTTTTTCTCTCTCTGTCTTAAACAAATAAATACAAGTTTCAAGAACTGTAAGTTGCTTTAATACTTCAGTGGATTTTTACAAATGCTAACTAGAATTAATAATCATTCAATGACATCAGATGCCTATGTGCCAGGGCTATAAAAAAAAGTAGTTCACTTCAATTGATTTAACTATATCCCTACTTCAATATTGCAGATGTAAATACGCAAAAATTAGCACTAAACTGAAACCTAGCTCTGAGAATTATCATGGTGTTATGTTAGTAATGTTTTATCTTGTATTTTGTGTACTCATGATAAAACAGAATCTGACCTGTCATGCTTCTGTATGCTTTATTCTTTTCATTCCAAACTCAAACAGGACATCAAAATTAAAAGGAAACTATTATTTGTGGAACTTTGTATCTCAGGCACTTTTGTGTACTTATAACACATGAAGTGAAAGGTTTATAATCTCATTTTAGGTATGGAAGCATAGTTTTACAAGACACATAGCCTAAAGTCACATTGGTAAGTAATGGGTGGAGACAAAAGATTGATCTGTTTACGTCAATGTTCATGCTGTTTCTAGGCTACCAGGGGTTACAAGTTGAATTCCATCCATACAGCCTGGAGATATGAGAAGATGCCTTATGAGCCTCTTTGTAGGGGGAGAATTAGGGGAAGGAAAAACCCCTGAGTAGATCTTTACTTCCTGCTTAATGCCAAGCATATTTCAAACACTATTGGTCAACTACTACACCATAAAATTATCCTGAATGAAGCAAATAAATGATTAAATGAGAGAGTCAGAAGATAAAAACAGCATTTGATCTGCTGAAAGTTTCACATATCTAAAACACAAAATTAGAAGAGATTTAGTGTAAGGATCTAGTTTGCTTGACTTTTTGCTTCCAGAGTCAGACAACCTCACATTCGGTGCTGGAATGAAAGGAGTACTCCAACAAGCTGAGAAAAGGACAGTAATTTCAAAGGCAGGGACAGTTGAGTAAAACAAAACCAGACCATTTTAAAAGTAGATTGCTTTGTTTCAGTTATTTCTCCCACAGGATTAAGCCAGAGAGAACTTTGTAAAACCTAGCTTTGCTTCCAAGAACTCTGCCTTGTCTACATCTTCCAGCGTGGAGCAAGGTAGCCTACATAATCTGTTGACAAACAGTTTCTCATGGCTTGCTTTTTGCCTCATGTCCTAAAATGTGTTCATTGCAATACCACAGACTTATTAAAGGGGACCTTTAAGAAACAGGAGATCCCTAAAGGAGAATCAAACATGGTTGAATGGTGATAATCTCCACTGACCTCAGTTTCACTGTCCTCAGTCACAGAAAGATACCCGAAAAAAAAAAAAAGGAAGACCAAGTTAACAGGGAACCAGTTGAGAGAAACTTTTCATGGAGGTTGGATAAAACAAAAAAACATTCTGTGGGACAGTGAGGAGAGGGGACCGTTACTCAGTTGCCAGTTCTGCCATCACTGCGTTCCCATCTACCACTGGCTGGAATGTGCCATTTTGTCAGGATGACCTGGGAAGAGGTTGATGCAGACCCTGGTGAGGTCAACTTTGATGGAGAGTTCCATGATTTCCCACTGACTCTGATTATGGTCTGGGGAGCTAGTGGGAACCTGGGAAATACACTACATGAAGGGACCATGTTGCCTGCCTCCACCCACCAATGTACTTGATGCTTTTTTCTCCTTCATCCCCTTCCTATGGAAAGCATAAGACTCAATTTGTAGTGGTGAAATCACAAAGACAGGGTTCTTTCTTGGGGAACATATGGCAGTTTCACTAGTGACTGATGATGCTGGAGATGGGGCAGCTTGCAGGATTAGAGTGAACCCCATGCATCTGTAACTGCGGGAGTTCTGGGCACGGCCAGAGTGCTGAGATGGCCATGGTGTGACTGCATTGTGCCTGGATTCCCATGCTCTCATCTACGATGGCAGTGAAAACTTGGAGCTTCCTGTGTGCTGGTGCACACTGTAAAGAAGGTGGGTGCTCCCTGCATTGTGAGACATAATGTGGAGTGGGTGGGTGCTCTGCATTATGTTAGGTACCTGGGTGGGTGAGGTGCAGTGCCACCACGAGCTTATTCTTGGCAGTGAATCATCTGGTTCACTTTGGCAAAGAAAAGGGCTTGAACTGTGCACACATGAGCTAGCTCTAACACTCCCTCTTCCCATTGACTGTAGCCAGAGGTGTTCCATTGCACTTATCTCAGGAACAACTGGACTGCTTCCCCACCAGAGTGGGCAGAGCTTCTTGTCCTGCCAGGCACACATACCTGGAACTCCAGTGTAAACTTTTGGCACTTCACCATGTTCCACAGACATGTTTTCTGGGACTGACTCCTTCGATAAACTAAAGAAACACCTATCTTCCAGAGGATATAGGAACAATACAGTCTCCTCAAAAAATAGTGTTAGGAAAATTGAATTTTCATATGGAGAATTTAAAAAATACCTCTCCTACTTCCTTTACCAACCTGAATCAATAATCTAAACATAAGACCTGAAATCATCAAATTCCTAGTAGAAAACATAAGAGAAAAGCTACATGATATTGGCCAAGGCCAAAACATCTTAGAAGATTGGACCACAATGAAGCAAGTACAAATAGGATTGTATTGACCAAAGAAGCTTCTGAAACCCTCAATAAAGTGAAGTGACAGAATTGGAGAACAAAATCTCCAACTATGCCTCTAATGAAGAATTAACATCAGTTCATAAAAGGAGCTTAAGCAACTCAACAATACAACAGTTAAGAAAAAAGCAAAGGACATAGACAGGCAGTTTTTAAAGGATGAAATACAAATGGCCAACAGACACAAGAAACAATATTCAAGATCACTAGCCATCAGGTTATTACAAATAAGGAAAACAATGAGGTATCATTTTATCCCAGTTACAAATGCCATCATCCCAAAATCAAAACCTAACAAACACTTGGAAGAATATAGAAGAGGATATACCCTCACACAATTTTATTGGGAATTCACATTGGTGTAATCAAAATGGGTATTATCCAGAAAACTACAAATGGATGTATCATATGATCCAACAATCCCACTCCTAGGAATATATCCAAAGGAATTTTAATTATATTAACAAGGGCCCACACAGTAGTCTAGCAGCCTAAGTCATTGCCTTGAATAACACCTGGATCCCACATGGGTGCCAGTTCTAATCCCGGCAGCTCCACCTCCCGTCCAGCTCCCTGCTTGAGGCCTAGGGAAGCAGTCGGGGACGAGCCAAGGCCTTGGGACCCTACACCAGTGTGGGAGACCTGGAGGAGAAAGTTCCTGGCTCCTGGCTTTGGATCAGCACAGCAACTGTCATTGCAGTAGCTTGGGGAGTGAATCATCGGAGGGAAGATCTTCCTCTCTGTCTCTTCTTCTCTCTGTATATCTGACTTTGTAATAAAATAAATAAATCTTTAAAAAGAATTCTATTAATGAGTTACTTGTTCTCCTGTGTTTAGAAATAGTTCAATTCATAGTAACTAAATTATGAAATCAACCTAGATAACTATCAATTGTTGCTTAGATGAAAAAAAAAACAGGTTTGTATGCACAATAGAATAATCTTTGGCCATTAAAAAAAAATAAATTCTGACATTTGCAACAAAATGAACGTGACTGAAGATCATTATGTTAAATGAAATAAGCCAGACTACAAATGACAAATACCATGTTTCCTTGTTTTGTGTGTGATAGTTAATATATATAGAGAATATAAAACGTAAGGGGCTGTGCAGTCATATTTATATTTATGTGTGGTTATAAACATTGCTTCACTGAATCCTATCACATTATATACAATATACTCTTCTTTATCACTATCAAAAAAATTGATAGGGGTGGATGTTGAGGATTCCTGGGGTACTAGAAATATTTTGTTCTTATTTTGTGTGTCGGTTATGAGTGATATCAGAGGACAAAAACAGAAAAACATAGTTGTATTCATTTATTGGCAGTCATGTTGTATTGCAGTAAGGTTTTGAAAAAAAAATGCAAAGAAACCCCAACCATAGACTCAATTTGCACGCACCATAAACTTTCAGAATCTGTCTTGGGATGTGCCCTTTAATGAGGCTTGGCTAACTTAGAGAAAGACTTTACCAGAGAATATTATTCATCAGGTCATCCCACAGAAGTACCTATAATTAGCAATGCTGTTTTCTCAGCTTCCTGAATTGAGATGAGAAAATTGGAAGGAATCACCCACTTGTATCAGAAAGAGATGGAGAAGATATTTAAATCGTAGCAGAAAACAAAGATGGAAGAGAGCTCTGTCAAAGGCAGTCTTTTCCAATTCTTATTGATGAAAAATAAAGTGATGTTTGTCTTTCACATGTTTAGTCCCACAAGACAGAGATAAACAGACAAAGGGATGCATCTTAGGAACTCTGGTTCTAAAAAGTAGTAGGGACTTGAACCAGGCACTCGGCTGTGGGTTGCGTGTGCTCCAAGCCTTGTCTTCACCCACAGCAGCAAATGCCTATCCCTGTAATCTAATAGTTTTAAAGTCAATTTCTATAAAATCTGTCAAAGAAAACATTTTAAAATACTTTATTCTCTATGGTTTACAGTCTACATACAATAACATAATTTGTGCTACTCTTCAGGCTAAAAACATAGAGAAGGAGCAAAAAAAATATTTCATTTACATTCTGAGAAAATAATATTTAGCATAGAAAAATCAGATGAACAAAATTGCTCTTTGTTTTCTATAAAACAAGTGACAAAAATTGTAACTGTTAATAACCACATGGACCAATCACAATTAACATGCATTATGTACCTACGGTGTGAAAATTGTGAAGGTATGTTGGTGTGTGTATGTAAATATATTTATATAAAAACATCCCAGTGGACTGCAGTCACATAATAATCTGTGAGTACAATATTTTGTTGTATAGATTTATAGATAATAATATAAAGGTAGAGAAAACTTAATTAAATGGCCCACAGACACAGGCTCTGAAAGGAAATAGTTGAACTCATGCAACCTTGTACCAGAGCCTGGGCAATCAAGTGGGATGCTGTATTGCTTATTGATGGAAATTATTAAAATTAATCCACTAGGTTTGAGATTCTGTAAATTGCTGGTTAGTTTCCATGGCAACCATTTTCTAGTTTTGTGCTTCTGCATGCTCATTTGCCATCCCCACTAACCATAAGAACCACATGGCTCCTGTATGTCCCACAAAACATATGCGTATGATTACATTTTATATATGACTTCTAACATCTCCATCAAATAAATATTCAATATTGTGAGCACTAGCTTTGGTTCACACATAAATTGTTGACATTTGTCTTCCTCTTTGTAATCCTAAAAAAAAAAAAGGAAGGGGAGAAGATGGATACAATAGATACAATCCACCTGTTTTGATCACATTTTATTTTCCAAAAGCTTGCAAAACCCTACAGACTTCCTAAAAACTGTGCATGAAAACACTCAACATGCTTCTGAGTTCCGTGTGAGACAGGGAGACATTTTCTCACCTACTGGCGATCAGAGTTCATGAGCAGTCTTTTACATGCAGTGTCCAGCTCAGCGGGAATTGGTAAGGCTCAAGATGAAAATGGCACGACTTTACAGAGCAATTCAACGCAAGGACAGAGCCTCCAGGGAAGTCTTTTAGTTTCTTTCCTTTTATGTTTTCACTATAGCCTTTGTTGATCAGTCGTAATATGCCCGGGACTACCGCCATTGAGGAGACACAGGAAGAAACTTTGTCCCTCTCCACCATCACCCTGTCATTGTCTGGTCTTTTTCTGATGTGAGGTAGCCTTGCTGCTCTATGAGGCTGAGGGTTAAATGACTTAGCTG
This sequence comes from Ochotona princeps, assembly GCF_030435755.1. NCBI lineage: Eukaryota > Metazoa > Chordata > Mammalia > Lagomorpha > Ochotonidae > Ochotona > Ochotona princeps. Next base: position 29,031,170 of record NC_080838.1, on the reverse strand, counting down.
AGTGGCAATATCCTCAGAGCTCTGAGTGGATAGATGGACTGCAAACCCTGGTTGTTTCAAGCCACCCAGTAAAGGTTTAATGGCTGCAAGCGCTTGAAAGCCCTAGGCAGCTAAGTGCAAGCCAGCCTAGAAGGTTGCCAGGAACACCCAGAGCAGCGGTGGTCTCCAGTCTAGCCTCCACTGTCGCTTGCCCTGGCATATTTCTTCCATTGATTTTTCTCATTAGTACGAGTTCAAAGGCAGAGCGCCTTCTACTTGAAGTTTTTTAAAAAGGTAGAAAAACTGCATGTGATCTGTATGTGCTCTCAAGCACGTACGATTACGTGCTTGTGGGTTGGCAAACAGTTGAGGGGGTATCAGGAAGAGAAGGAAAGCATTTGGAAACACAGATGAAAGAAATGGAGGATGAGTCTGGGGCTCCTGGCTCAGGACAGGCTGCTCAGAAGTTCAGAGGAGGCTTAGGAAGCCCTGCCTGAGAAGTTAGATGATGCGGTGGCAATGGAATGTGTTTGCTTGATGGGCTGCTCAACAGCAATCACTAACTCTCTTTCTTATTTGTTAGGTGAGAAAAATGTATGATCATTTGTTTCAATGCTGCTTGGCATCTAACAAGCACCTATTTAAATGTTTGGCATGTGTGATTAAAACTTTTCAAATGAAACTGTAACATTTGGTAAAGAAATGAGGTGTTCCAATGACCAAGAGTTTGAAAAAAAAAAGTCCACACAGAATTTAAATTATAATCTTAAGATCACTGGTATGCATAATTTATATTAGAAAACCATTAGATGCATTTCCTTTATAAACTTCTTCTGACATATCAGAAATTGTGCAGAATGGTTAATGGACTCCCTCTTTAGAAAATGCTTTCATCCACATATTCCACTTCCTCAACTTCAAAACAATATTTCTTATTTTTTCCATTTAGCATAAAGCACAAGTGCTACAATGGTGAGGCTACATACTCGGAAGAGTAATAGAAACTTCTAAGTAGAATAAAGCAACATTGGACAGAACTGTTGCTCTCTCTATATATTTTAAAACGATTTAAATAAAAAATAATGCCCTGAAAAGCAAGTTAAATAACAGATTTAAAATCAAAATGTCAACTGGGGAAATACCACTAGGTGGAGCCAATGGTTTCTAAGATGCTAGTACATTCTCCTCCATTAGTCCCAGGGTGTTTTCCAGCAGTTTCAACACAGAATTAACTGTTAGGGGTAGTCATTAAGCTGATATATTGGAAGACCGTTTGGCTACCATAATTAGAAAATGGGGAATTGAGTATGGGGCAATAATTTTTCTTTCTCTACAAGCACATTAAAACAATGCAAGTATAATAAGCCTGTTTCTGGAAATTAGTTGTAATTTATACTGGCTTTCTGGAAAAGAACAATCAATAATTTAATAATCTTACAGCAAAGAAAGCTAGCTATAGTGCAGATTTATTGCAATGCTGTTTTGTCGCACTTGCGGGTACTAAGTGTCCACTTTAGGAAGAGTTTACAAGAGAATTATCACAAGAACACACTCTAAAATGTATTTGTCAGTCAGATGTTGAATAAAAGGACACATTGTAAAAATTAGTTATACTGCATTTATCTGGCAGTTACGATCTGTTCAGTATATTCCAGGGAAAAACGGGAGTGCGATAAAGTCTTGTTGGGCAGACAGGTGAGACTCAGTGAAGCTTACCAAAAAGGGATTTAAGTGATCTCATTGTCATTCTTCTTCACTGAAATTAACTTTTTAAAACATGTAAAGCTTTGTTTAGGCATAATTGACAAAAGCCTTATATATTTATATTATATATTTTGAGGCTTTCTCACATACACACATATACTCACAATCACTCAGTGGTCTGTGAACACACCCATCTCTCTTAAACATATCACTGTGCTACTTTGCCATCACTGTTTCCACCATGCGTGCTCTTCCTCATCTCCTAGTCATGTTCCTCTGCTTTCCAGCATGATAGGTTAGTCCTCATACTGCATATGGGATCATACTAAGCCTTTTTAAAATGGGTGGCGAGGGTCTACCCCTTTCCCGTCCTATTAGTCATCCTGATATTTAGCCATGTTTTCTCATGTCTCAGTAGTTCGTTCGTTTTTAATTGCTGAGTAATAGTCCAAGGTTTCACATTACATGATTTATTTATTAGTTCCTCTGTTAATTGAAATTTTTACTTTCAGCTAGGAATTATTACAAATAAAACTTCTGGGAACATGGACTTGTCAATCATTGTTGGGACATACATATGCCATTGTTAGTCTTCTTCAATGGAATGGCCATATGACTATTGCTGAATAATACAAGTATTCCCAAATTTGTGATGGAATTACATTCTGAAAAACTTAGAACTTGAAGGTATTGTGAGCTGAATATGTATTTAACACGTTATCTCTTGAACATCATAGTTCAGCTCTAAACTTACCAAACACATACTCAGAATACTTCCATTAACTTACTGTTCGGGGAAAATAATCTACCACAGGGCCTATTTGTGACGTGCTCACGTATTGTATTGAAGCCTTGTGTTGCAGATGTTCTGGGGATACGATTCTCTGTACAGTGTCTGTTGTTTCCCTGGGAGCTGCAGGGAGCTGCTGCCAATACCAGAAGAGTTTCCCGCCATCAATCTTAAGCCCAAGAATAAAGTTAGACGGGGCTGCACACTATTCTGCATCGTACTATTCAATTTGTCACCTATGTATTGTGGATCAGCAGAAATAACTTCAATATATTCTTTCTAAATTATTAGAAAGATGTGCTTTGTGGTACAATGAGTGAAGATAACACTTGGGAGACCCACATCCCATATCACTGAATCATAAACACACACCCCATATCATTCCACCTTTTAAGTAAAAACATACATCATTACAAAAAAAGGCTTGATTAAGTTAAATAACACCATTGAATGGCCTCTGAGAAAAAAAATTCCTTTCACCCAAAAACAAATGTAATAAAGCATAATGATTTGTAAGCAGTTTGTTCAGCCTCATAATTTTGTCACTTCAGGATATGGTAAATGAACATCTCAAAAAAGAAAAAAGTAGGCCCCGGCTCGATAGCATAGTGGTTAAGGTCCTTGCTTTGAACATGCTGGGATCCCATATGGGTGCTGGTTCTAATCCCAGCAGCCCTGCTTCCCATCCAGCTCCCTGCTTGTGGCCTGGAAAGCAGTCGAGGACAGCCCAAAGCTTTGGGACCCTGCACCTGCGTGGGAGAGTCTCCTGGCTTCGGATTAGCTCAGCTCCAGCTGTTGCTGCAGCTTGGGGAGTGCATCATAGGACGGAAGATCTTTCTCTCTGTCTCTCTTCTCTGTATATTGGCCTTTCCAATAAAAATAGGTAAATCTTAAAAAAAAAAAAGAAAAAAGTGAAAGTGGATTCTGTTTCAAGGTTCTATCCTCAACTCAAGCCATGTGTTCTTATTTTATCTTGAAAAAATGCAACCACTGTATTTCCAGCAGAAAAAAATTCTCATAAATCTTCTTCAGAAAATTACTTTTCCAGTAATGTAAGTTATTGTCATAGTTTTAGTATGCCTCAATTTTTGTTCATGGAAGTTATGATCACACAGTTTAAGATACCCTCTTTTATTCTGAGAAAAAGAGATAACTTCCTCTTTTTATATGGATGAGAACACACTATAAAAGGAAGGTCTCAGTTAAAAATTTTGGAGTCGCTCCATTGCTTAGCAAGTGTCTATCCTTACATAATCTCTGAGTTCCATGTCGAATTCAGTGTCTGATGTGGGGCAAATCTTCCAAAAGTCTGTTTTGTTTTGTTTGAAGGGGTAAGGAATTAAAACTTGTAACTTATTTACCAAAGTGTTAAGGATACTGAAGTGCTCAGTAAATATTAACTTTTGTCATTTTTATAGGTTTCCAAAGTCATAAAGCACAGTGAAACACAAGTTTGCATTTAGAACAAATATCTGTCTACAGAGAATTACGTTCAGAAATCTTTCATTGGTTTTTTCATCTATTGGTTCATGTGAAGTCATTGCTCTCATTTCTTTAAAATATCCTTATCTTTATATTTTAAATTCTGAATGGCTACAACATCTTCCTACATTCTCAAGAAATTTCTGTGATTTCTTGCATGGTCTGTCAATCAAAATGCTTCCTAAATCTCTGTGATGGGTTAGTTCAGTATGTTACTAGTTCTCTAAAATACGACGACCATGTAGCACATGAATTGCATTCCATTGATTTAGAATTTATTTAAATGTCTGATCAGTATTGCTTTGGTTAGCAAATGTTTAATGTCTTTACAAAAGGCAGAATGAACTAATGTGTGATAACTCCTTTCATTTTCAGTTCCACCAAAGGACAAATATTTCCGTAAATAGTAATGCTGATATAAATGAACAGAAATGCTAATCAATAAATACATAGATACATAAATAAACAAAAGAAGGAAAATAACTGCAGACCAGAAACAAATAGGAAGCCCTGGTAGTATAAGGGACTCACTCCTTGTGGTTATTGAGCTAATTCTACGTTAATTCGTTGAGCAGGTGACTGAATCTTCTGGCTCGACATGCCTTTGTGAGTAGAACAGCCAACTGCCCTTGGGTTAGAGCCAGCTCCAGCTCTGCCTGGAGCTCGTGGACTACCAGCACCCCAAGCCCTGTACTTTCAAACATGTCGAATGCAATTTTACTACAATCCTTTTTGCAATGTAACTGAATCACATTTCAAGGTATTATCAGAGCACAGGATGAATATCCATCGGGTGAGTTTTGCAAAGTAATGAGGAAAAGGTAATATTAAATAGTAAAAGCTATTCAATATTCAGAGGGTAAAGGGTTGAGATCTAGCCCTGACCTCACTTCCTTGGTGAGAATTTGGCTTTGCTTTCTCCTTTTGCAAAACATGAATAATAGAGCCTACAGTCCGGGATTATGTGCAGATAAAATGAGTGAGCACTTAGAACTCAGCCCATAGCCAACAATGTGTAAGACTCATTATGAGTAAGAAAAGTGTGCTCATTCAATATCTGTAAAACATTTCTATAGGATATGGGTCTGGAAAATTGCTGCTAATGTGAAATAAGTGTTAAGCTACTTTGATTTTCAACTTCAAAAATTCTGGGTCCAGTGCAGTGGTTTAGTGGCCAAATCTTCATCTTGCATGCACCAAGATTCCATATGGGTGCTGGTTGGAGTGCCGGCTCCCTGCTTGTGGCCTGGAAAAACAGTGCAAGATGGCCCAAACTTTGGGACCCTGAAGTTGTGTGGGAGACTTGGAAGAAGCTCCTGACTCCTGGCTTTGGATCAGCTCAGTTCCAGCCATTGTGACCACTTGGGGAATGAACCAGCGGATGGAAGATCTTTCTCTCTGTCTCTCCTCTCTGTAATTCTGCCTTTCCAATAAAAACAAATAAACCTTAAAAAAAAATCCAAAATGTTTCCCATCCCTCCAACTTGTATTGTCATTGTTGAACACCTAAGTGAAATACTTACTCTGAATCCACTACTCAACAACACAGACATGGGGTTATAACATTAGATGGGAAATACTTTGTATAGCACTTTACTTTGGGGAAGTATTTTTATTGGGTGGATTCCTCAGCTTTATCAAATTTTGAGAAGCTGAGATTCCAAACCTTGAGGCAGGTGTTGTCCTGAAACTTGTTTTTGGACTCACTCTTTTTTGTCTCAGTCGTCAAACTGAAGATCCAGGCACTTTCCTGTTGAATTCCTTCCCCATCGTCTGTCTCAGCTGTATTCAGCCACTCTGCTTTATTTCTGACTTTAAAAAATAGATATGTTTGAACTCTCTTTTCCATGTTACCACTATCCTTGTCAAATTTATCATTATTCCCCATTAGCCAATGTTCCCAGCCACCTCACTGGGCTCTCTGTCAACCCAACTGACACTTGGATTCCATCTGCCTCACAGCTGCTGTATGTTCTCCAAAGCAAAAGCCCCACATTGGCACTGTATTGCTGCTGTAGCATAAAGTCTTGTGGCTCTGTTGAGAAATGTGTCTCCTTTTTCAGCTCATGCATGCCACTCTGACACTTTTGAGCGACTAAGGCATGCACACACTCCATGACTTTCCTTGTGCTTGTTCATATTTCAGCGTGTCTGCCTGGAGTGTCCACCACTCCCTCATTCTCCCACCACCACGTTCTGCAAACAATACTGGAATCTGTTCCCTGAGATATTGTGCTGTCTCCTCAGTGATTCCTCTAAAAAGCTTATCTAGGTGCTTTGCAGTGGGTTTAGATACCCTTCCTCCAGGTTCTGAGCAAACTAGGACATCTGAGTTTTTCTCATGTATAAGCTTTTTGTTTAAGAAAAAATTGTCTTTTAGACAAAACTATTCTTGATCCTTCTTGATAATATTGCATGGAATTTTTAGAATATGATACGCCAAACTTGGACTCACATTTGGTTTAATTACAAAATACAAGAAATATACCGTTAATGCTTAAATAAAGGCCCTTCAAATTTTAAGTGAGAGTTCAAAATACATGAAGAATTTCCATTTAATAGTATGTCTATATTTTAAATGAAAGAAAAAGCAGGGACGATGCAGTAGTGTTACACTATTGTATTAGTCAATGACTTTTTGGTTTTATTTATGTTTGTGTTGTTTTTTTTTCTCTTTTTGCTTTTTATTTTTTAGGTGCAATTTGAGAAATAGTGAAGGGATCTGGCATAGAAAATAAAATTATTGAGCATGGCTGTTCCTTTTCCACCAATATTTCACAATTAGCAGATCCAGACAATGTTAAACAGAATTCCCTGATTCAGTGAGCATGTTGGTGTGTAATGGCACACCACAACAGAAAGCAGGCTGTCACCTGAGAGCTATCCCCCTCTCTGTTATCAGCTGTGGAGAAAAACAGCTGCTACTTGAAGCTAAGGGAAAAAAGAAGGATGCGTAATGTTACATGGAGAGCCTTGAAAAGATCTGATTTTATGTGTTAAAGTTCAACATATGAACGACATAACTAAACATGTTTCTCATTTTATGTTAAATTGAAGAAGCATTTCAAGAATAGTTTAGGCTCATCTCTTTCATCTATAAAAGTAGGACTGACATGATGTTATGTTTTGCTTTCAATATGTCTCAATGTCTCTTGTTCACAAAAGGAACCAAATGTATTTCCCTTTTGTTTGCATGGTGCTTGGTGTTGCACTTGGCGCATAGCAGGCACTTGCTTTTGCTTTCAGTTAGATGAACCAACTAAATGCATGAATTATGTAATAAGTCAACTGATCTCACAGTAATCAAAAATAACTGAGGCAACTAACTAGAAAAAGGAAAGAGATTTATTTTTGACTCATGATTTTTGACTTTCATAGCTGAAGATCAACTGGGTTCCCATGCTTCAGCCTCTGTTGATGGTATTCTTGCTGGCAGGATGCAAGGGCAGCAGAGAACACCAAGGAAGGTGCTTCTTAGCCATGTCTGCTTGTGTCCCTATCTATTTGGTCTACAAAACCACCAGCACTGAGCTCTGTTGCTCCTCCATAATCCCCCAGTCCAATCGAATCCTGTCACCTCGATCACACCACCAAATAACACGATTTTATTAGGTTTCCACTCCCTTCCTATCATTAACTTAAGACATCAGAAGTCATACTTCCAACACATAAGCCCATAGGAGACATTAAATACCCAAAATAATGTACAAATCTTATCCATCTCTGGTGATAATTTCTAGTAGTGAAGAAATTACATAATCCAATGCTATATTAGGCCTCATGACAAGCAACAGGCTGAATAAGGCAATGACAAAAATATGTTTAAAATTAGCCTAATATAGTTTCATTTCACACTCTAAATTTGCCGTACCTTTGCAGTATTGTTTATCAAAAACATTGAATTATTACTTTCATATCTGAAATTAAATAAGCAAAAAATACTTAGATGCTTTACCATACAATGCCTCCTTTACTCCGCTTCTCTTTTTAAGTCTTTGCTTTTCTGAATTAAAACAGCTATAAGCAGACACAATAGCTTAGGGAAGTCCAAGACTTTCATATTGACATCAAATTTGAGTTAATTGAACAAAACTTTTTTGTTGAATCCAACTTTAAGGTGACTCATTTCGATGTCATAGTGACTATAATAGATTTTGACTTTTTTAAAATATTGGAATGTCACTTGCCTTACTGTTTATTTCCGTACACCTGAAGCAATTATCAATTCAGAAATTATGTGATCTCTACCTACATCTAATAGTATGGATTTTTCTTGACAATTTCTTAGCGATCACATTTGTTTTTTTCATTTGACATAATTAATTCCCTGATTTGTTTGAAATATACAGAGGCATCATAAAAACAGTTGAAATGCTGTAGGCGACTGTGTACATTTTGAATTATGATTTCATATAACATAGCAGAAGTTATACTCATAAAATCTTCCAAATATTTTGTGAGCACTTTTTTTAAAGGGAAAGATAATGTTATAAATATATTGAAAAATATGTATACTTTGTGCTGGAGAAAGTGAATGATTTATTTGAGCCAGCACAATAACCAATTTATGTGTGAGCATTTTTTAGCCAAGCACATTCCTATGATTGAGCAATTTTGCATACTTATGTGTGATTTGTAGTAAGATTTTATTAGTTAGTGATTTAGAGCAAAAAGTACTCCCATTCTTTAAATATATAATTCATGCAAACAATACATAATTTGTTTCATGATATATCATCATATCCTACACCAGTGCCTCAGCTGTATTAAGGAAACCGTAATGTCCCAGAAAATCATGCAATTCTAAGAATTTATGAGCAGAGCATCTGGAAAAAACGAATAAAATATATCCAGTCAGCACAGATGTATATGGGATTTTCTTTCATTTATTTAAACCTGTATGCAACAAAAAATTTTATGCATGTTGAAATGTTGCTTGTTTATCAGTTTAGAATTTGTTTCCTGGGCCCAGCGGCATGGCCTAGCGGCTAAAGTCCTTGCCTTGAACGCCCCAGGATCCCCTATGGGCTCCGGTTCTAATCCCGGCGACTCCTCTTCCCATCCATCTCCCTGCTTGTGGCCTGGGAAAGCAGTCGAGCACGGCCCAATGCTTTGGGACACTGCACCCATGTGGGAGACCCGGAAGAGGTTTCTGGCTCCTGGCTTTGGATCGGCACAGAACCAGCCACTGCACTCACTTGGGGAGTGAATCATCGGAGAGAGGATCTTCCTCTCTCTCCTCCTTTCTGTATATCTGACTTCGTAATAAAAATAAATAAATCTTTATAAAAAAATTTTGTTTCTGGACAGGTAACAGAGTAAATTCACAAATAGTGGTTGAAATAGCAAGAGCTGCTGCAGCTCGTGTATTTATTCTGTATTCAGATTCCTTCTATTGCTCCACTCCACTATCCTCAGATGTCCTTCATGTGCCTTTTGCAAAAGGCTACCGAGTTCCATCCCTTATGATTATCTCCTGCCAGTCACCCTATCGTCAGCCACATGACACACTCTGAACGTTTTGATCAAGACAAATTTAACCCAGGTTGTGTCCCAACATTTCGCTCTTTTCTTCATTTCTTTGGCTAAATCTCAGGAACTGAGGTTAGGTCATGGCTCCTACAGGAAGTCTTTCCTAGTTACCAAACTCTGGGGTGACTGTGCTTTGATTTCCCCACCTCTCATAGCATTGTGTTGCCATCATCTTACTCCATCTCTGCTTACCATAATGAGCAATGTCTTGTAATAGTGCAGAATGTATTCATCTTACTCACTGCTCCACCTCCTTTGTGTAACATATAATTATGATTTCTTTTTAGAGATTCGCTTAAGTATATACTTACTTTGTAACACATTTAGAAGACAACTTTAAATAAAGGCACAGTGATTCTGAACTCATAGTGACTATTATTCATTCTTCAGGTTATAAATATTATTGTGTAATTGCTACAATTCAGCAATGGGATTGTGCATTATGAAATCAGTTGATAAATATACCAGCAAAATTTAGAAGGATTCTGAATAAGCAGCCCGTATTGGTACTGGAGAGCATAAAAACAGTTCTCCAGGGTAAGGATTATTAGGAAAATAGTATTTTCAGTCATCTTCAACCACTCAGTCCTAGTGCAGAGAACGATGCTGTACATGGAAGAGTTTACTAAGTCTCTTTCTTTCTTTTTTATTATATTTTTTATATTTTTGACGATCTTTACATCGTTAATTGGGGTAAAAAAGGTTCAAGGGTTATAGGAAAGTGGGTAAGACTATTATTTCCATATTGTTTCCTTCATGGATCTGAGGTAAAGGGAGATATTGAAGGGGAATAAATAAAGGATAGATCATTCATAAGAAAGAGGGAAGAATATTATGGTTTCCACTTTAATTCAAACTACAGTAATAAATCTGAGAAAATATCAGGTTAAAAATAATAAAGATGCTTGAAGTAAAAAGTTGCCATCACCAGTTTAAAACTGGGTAATTAACTGTTTTACAACAGAATTGACTTCATTCTCCAGCTTCCAGATTATGAATCTATGTTATAAACAATCATGACTGTGTTTGATAATATCAATATTTTCTACCTTAAATCTAAATCTCTGTGAAAAGAACAATTCCCAATGCCTTTTTTTAGTAATAAGCATCCCCTGTATTACTTATTGCCATGAAAGAATTACAAGGTTGATTTTAAATATCATGAAGAGTTGCAGTGAGGTATTTCAAATAGTATTGAATCTTGTATACTCTAAAACATTGTTTTATAGAAACAAATTAAAGAAAAGAGCATCCAGGCTTTTAAACACACATGTACATACAAGCACGTAAGTACATTCAGGTTTATATGTTCAGATGCAAAGATTAATAGTCAGTAATCAACGCAATTATTATTTTACTTGCTCAAATTCACATCAAATAGCTACCTGATCAGGTGGAGTGGAATGCTGCCATGTATAGGTGTAGAGACTGGCAAAATTTCAAGGCCTTTTGTGTTCCTTTTTGTTCTTCTTCATCTTCTTTCTTCCTGCCACAACCTGCCCCATCGCTATCAAGTTTGAAAGGCTGTGTGAGCAGTCATTAAAGCTGAAAGGGAAATTTCTGGACCACTCTTATGTCTATTAACAAAAGTTCAGAGCTGGTAACCACTGCACATTTTCTGGCTGATAAACAGTTCATGGCTTTCACCCCTGAGTGTAAGTTTGGCTTAGGGAGCAAGATAGGAGTTTTTTCCCTTTAGTGCCTGAGAATTCACACTCCCTGAAATGTGGCAAAAAAGAGTAATATATGAGGGAATTAGTATAAAAACGCATTTTTTAAAAATACATGTGAGTTAGAAGTAAGGGATCTATTCTGTGGGTTTTGATTCAGTATTTTGAAATGTGCCCTAAACATGTATAGATTTATTCTAATGATATACATATGTTCATACTTGTGATGTTCAAAAGATTATTAAGAACACTTGGATCAAGGGATGGAAGCCTTCAGATAGAGCAGAAAGTCCAGGTGGGTGTTACATAATCGTATTAAGTATCTTTTTGAAGGAGGCTCACTTGAGTTTCCCGAGATTGTTAAAAGTACACAAAACCTTCCCAAGTGCGTTTTCTCAAGGATTTTTAAGACTGAAGTCCAACAGCACTTCCCAATCTAATGTCATTTTTCAAGCCAATTTTCCAGGTGTTTCAATTATTGTGCAGGAAGTGTAATTCATTCAAGAATGTGTATGAAATCCTCCTTAGCTATTTCATGTTTAAGATGGTCACGGGTTTATTTAATAGTTCCCATTGTTTTCATTAGCACTCTGATTATATATTTCTAAATATCAAAAGTAATCACATCTTACTTCCAAATCTCCAGCAACTGGCACTTGCCTCGAGGCTATGAATTATTCCTCACTAGAATATTTCAAACTGGGTATAGTTACTTCTGATATGTTTGAAGAAATTGCACTTTAGGTTGCACATCTGATCAGTGAAAAGCAGGTCTTTCTCCAAGTTTTCAGCCCTTGTGATTCTGTGGTGGACCTAGAAGGAGGTGAGTGTGTTGCTGAACATCCACACATAGTCCTGTGTTCCTCTGGAGAAAAGACAGAAAGTACGAAGTCCTCATAGCCTAGGCCAACTTTGGACATTGGAACCAGTAAATGAAACGTCTCTCTTTCTCTTTATCTCCTCTCTCTCTCTCTCTCGAACTCTAACTTTCAAATAAATAAATAAAGTCTTTTTAAAAATACCTTAATGGGGGCACTGGTGAAAAGTCACCCATTTATCACTGTTATCCAGAGTGTAAGCTTCTTTGTGGTAGAACTCCCTACCCCAGCTCTGAGTTTGAAAATGATGCCTCCTGTTGCTCAGTCTGGCAAATCAGACGCCTCCATCCGCATTTGGAACTGAAGTTTGGTGACAGTAGGAAGCAATACCAAGCAGAATACTTTCCAGCAAGGGTGGGCTCAGTGGCATGTGCTCAAGAGTAGCCCCCAATGTCAGGGTCCAAAGGGGAAAGCTGCGCTGCATGTGCCAAGGGAAAACTTTCCTAGCATGAGCTTAGCATGATTTCCTGACAAATAATCTTTAAGCTTGGTCCCTGGCCATTTTAAATAACAGTTTTAGATCTTTTAAATATATCCCTTTCCTATGTGTATTGTCCAAGGTGGGTCTACATTGGGTCTAAGAAATCTGATAAACATACTTTTGAAATAGTGATCTTGAAGTATTTTGCAAAAAAAAATGAACATCAAGAGTCTGTAGGCATCTACAAACTCTTTGCAAGGAAGTTACACAGACGTGATGGTGTCATACACTTCCTAAATATGCACATAATTATGTAAAACAAATTCTCAAGTAGGCATGTGATAGTATAATAATTTTCAATTTATTCTGACAGTCACACCAAAAATATGGCAATTGCTCTACTGTACCACTCAAGGAAACAGGCATAGAATGACTGTAATGTGCCTATTTAGTTCGAATCCATGGCTTGATTATTTAATAAGTATGGAAATTTTTCCAATTTAAGAGCAATATGCATTTAGGGTCAGAATGTTCTCACAGAGAAGCTTGAGATAATTTCAATGAAAAAACTTACACAGAAAATCTGAAGAGGACTATCAGCTAATCCAGTACACTCCATTTTTCACTTGTTTCATTCTTATTTTGCAAAATATTCTGTCCTACAGTGCTTGCAACTAAGACTTGAAATGAAGGGCCTAATGTGGTGAGTTAGCGGTTACCGTTCTCAGCATGAATGTGCCAGGATCCCATATGGATGCAGGTTCTAATCCCAGCGGCCTTACTTCCCAGCCAGCTCCCTGCTTGTGGCCTGGGAAAGCAGTCGAGGACGGCCCAAAGCTTTGGGACCCTGCATCCACGTGGGAGACCTGGAGGAGGAAGTTCCTGGCTCCTGGCTCCAAATCGGTGCAGTTATGGTCATTGCGCTCACTTGGGGAGTGAATCATGGGACAGAAGATCTTCTCTGTCTCTCCTCCTCTCTGTATATCTAACTTTGTAATAGAAATAAAATAACTCTTTTAAAAAAGGCTTGAAATGGAGTTAGTTTTTAAAAGATCTTATAATGTTTATTGAAATAAAGCTTGTGATCAATGAAGCAAAACATTTGTGCATATTTTATATATATGTGTATATATATATATATTTACCATATATGGTAGTGTGAGGAGTTCAAAACACCCATGAAAATGGCTATTATGTAACAACTCTGCTTGGATTTAAAATTATTTTCCACTGAAGTGAACTCATGTTAACACAAAAATTTGGTATAAACCTGCTAGTCACCCATTCTGTGCAGGTTGGGTCTATAAGGAAATGCAACACCCTGAGGCTTTAGAGAGCATGCTCCTCCCAGGTAAAGGCATGGCAGAAGGCTGAGATGCTCACAGGTCCTGTAGGTTGTCAAGGGTCCTAGAGACAACAGAGTAAGCCACACAGCTACTGAGCACATAATGAATCAGTCTCGGAATGAAGAAACTGTAGGCTACAAAACCTCTAATTTATGACAGGAGTCTGCTTAAAAATGTACAAGCCTTAAATAAAATGAAAGCTGCCTCCTGAAAGGTTTTTATCTGACTATCCTATTACTATGACCAGGAAGCAAATCTTTCTTTCTACTCAGTGTAGCTTCCTTTGTATTGAAACTAAAATTTTCTGTAATTCACACAAAAAAAGGGAATGAATCTATTTTAAGTATGAATTAAAAACAGATGATAATGAAATAGTTTCAATTATCCACAAAAACTGCAAAAATTATTGAAAAACATCTATTGATACTGTGAATTTATTGTGCTTCACTTTTACAAAGTTAAGTAGCTTTAATATATTTTATTTTCCAGAATCATTTTAGATTAGCATTAATACTGAGTGAAAAAGCCCTAGATTTCTCAGTCTCCCTTGCCCCAGCACATGCAATTTCCCTTACCACCAACATCCCCCATCACGGTGGCACATTTGTTACAATAAATGAACCTCTATCAGCATGTGTTTGCTGCCCAAAGTCCATGTTTTATGTTGATGTTCACTTCTGACATTTTATAGTCCATGTATTTTGACAATTGTATAACAACATGTATCTCTTGGTTTCACTGCCCTAAAAGTCTTCTGTATTGTGTCCGTTCATTCTTTTCTCCTCACTGACCTCAATCCTTCTACTTGTCTCCGTTGATGTACCTTTTCCAGAACATCCTACTGCACAGTGTACGTTCTTCTCAGGTTAGCTCCTTTCATTAGGAATATGGATTTAGGCTTTTTCCATGTCTTTCATATCTTGACAGCGATTCGAACAATATTCATTGTCTCACTGTAGTCTTGATTGCTCTTAAGTCTTGGCAGTGATAAGTAAAACTGCTGTACACCTTTGCAAGCAGGTTTTTATATGGAGATGTTTTCAATTCCCTCAGAACATGGAACAGAATTGTTGGGTCCTGTAATAAAAAATATATTTAGCTTTGTTTGAAACTAAATTGTCCTGCGGAACTGCATCATCTTGGGTTCCTATGCATGTTGAATTATAGTTCCATTGTTCCCCATCTTGGCCAATGATTGTACTGCCATTGCTTCCAGCACTGACCATGGTAGTATGTGTGTCACAGTATCTCATTACTATTTTCTTGTCATTTGTATCCCATCTGTGTTTTGATTTGTATATGTCTGATAGCAGTAGATGTGGAGCATAACTTTGTACACTTACTGGCCCACTTTGCTGAGGCCTGCACTTCAGTTGCATTTGCACAACTAGGCACCACCCTGCTGGATCCTTCTTTCAGGACTTTAATCTATTGTTGAACTTTTTCTTCATAGAAATTATTTTAATAATGCTTACAAGGTAAGATACCCTCAATCATTCTTGTTTATCCAAAAGAGTGCTTACTTTTTCTTCACTTTTGAAGGATGATTCCACAAAGTACCGAATTCGAAGTTAATTTTCTTCAGCAATATGATTAAATATAACATTATACTCTTGCTTGAATTGCTTTTAGTGAAAAATTAGATCAAATTTTTATCATTGTTTCTCTATAGACAAGACTTCTGTTTTCCCTCTGGCTTCTTTCAACATTATTCTTTATCTTTTACCTTCTTCAATTTTAATATGATTTCCCTAAGCACACTTGTGTTTTTACTCATTCTACTGAGTGTTCTCTGAGCTTTAGCACCCAAAATGTGCTACTAAGTATAAATATATAACATATTACTATGTACTAATTACTATGAAAAAGAGCAATTTTGTCATAATACCATGTTGTACATGAAAATTATAATATTTGAATATATTACACTAACATGTATTACTAGAAATAATTTTATTTTGCTTCCTTAAGCTATAAAAACATGGCTAGTAAGTACATACACAGTTTGTACTAGAGTTCTACTGGAAAGAACTGTAAAGAGTCATCAGAGTTACATAAGTTTTACATATTTTGTTTTATTACTCAACTTTCCACTGTGCTACTCCATGTATAATAAGACAGCCAGGATGAAGGCTGCTCTGTGAATGTGCTTGAAAACAGTCAATGGAAGTATGGCTGGATGCTGTCAAGTGAGAATTGATAGAGTCAGAACCATGAAGTGATGGATCCAACCACACGGACTGAGTGCTGATTGGCACCCAGAATTCATATCAAATGTCTTCACTGTTTCCTTCTGGTTCCTTGCAGTGGGACTTGGAATGCAAATTTTCCAGACTTCTCAGCTACTAGATTTTTTAGAGTTTTCTGTCAACGAGATGTGAGTGGTTTTTGGAACACAGGAGCAATGCAGAGGCCATTGCTTCTCCTGCATCCATGATTCCTGGGGACATGTTATTTTGTAGTCAACATTTGTGGGGTAATGGCAGCTGTTAAAACGCTAGCCAGGACCCACCTTTTCTTCCTCTGTGGTTGGCAATGGTAGTGGTATCACCTTGGCACTTGGTAGCAGCCCAATAATGTCTCTTGCATTTTCAGAAACTTTACAAACATCTAATGATCTGTTAAAAAAACTCTTTGTAAAATTACTTAGATTGATGTCTGTTTCTTATAGTAAACTTTATAAGACTCCTAATTTTCATGAGGAAAAGGAATTGGACCAGAATTAAACCCTCTCATATTCTTTAAGATATTCCACATCCGCACATACTTAAACATTGCATAATAGAGTAGAAAATAAATGCTCATTATTAAGTAGACTTCTGTTTGAATTCTAGATTTTGAGCTAACAACATAGTCTGGAACAAGTTGCAAAATTCAGTCTTTTCCTTATGTGAAAAATAAAGTACATGGCCTGGTGTGATAGCCTAGTAGCTAAAGTCCTTGCCTTGAATGCTCCAGGATCTGATATGGCTGACAGTTCTAATCCTGGCAGCCTGGTTCCCATTCAGCAACCTGCTTGTGGCCTGGGAGGGCAGTTGAGGATGGACCAAGGCCTTGGAACCCTGCACCCACTTGGGAGATCTGGGAGAGCTCCTGGCTTCGGATTGGCTCAGCTCTGGCCGACTGTTGTGGTTTCTTGGGGAGCGCATCAACAGACAGGTTTTCCTCTGTTTCTCTCCTTTCTTCATGTTTGGTTTTGCAATAAAAATCAAACAAATTGTTTTTAAAAATCAAATATAAGTTATTTGCCATATTCATTTGCAACTAGAAGCAAAACATGAATTAGTTTTAATCAAAATAATAAAAAAATCATTTTATTTTATAATCTGGATAATTTCCATAATCACTATGCAACATGCAGCCTAAGTTATACATGGGACTAAAAACAATCAGATATCTTAGTGTATTGTGATCAAGTGTCAATATGTTCCCATGGATTTAAAAACGGATGGTTCCTAACATTTTGATATATATAAAAAAAGTTTCTTCAAAGATCTTTGTTGGAATTGGTGATACCATATGCAGATAAAGCTGCCATCGGCAACCTCAGCATTTCCAATGGGCCTTTCTTTGAGTCCTGGCTGCTCCTCTTCCAATTCAGCTTATTTCCAATGCCCTGGTAAACACGGTGGAAAATGGCCCAAGTCCTTGAGCACCTGCACACATGTGGGAGGTCTGGAAGAAGCTCCTCGCTGCTGGCTTCAGTTTGGCCAATTGGGGATTGACCAAGCAGATGGAAGAGTCTCTCCCTCATAGCCTTATTTGTTTGTTAAAAAAATTTTTAAAAGAATGCTTAAAAGGCGAGGAGACCACAGGTACACGTGGATGGAAGAAGGGAAGAAAATGTATGTCTTGCATTCTCTGACTTAACAGAGATCTCATTCTGCCCAGACCCTGTGGAACTGTAACATAAAATTTAAAAACTAAATAAAATAACATGAAATGAAACTAAAAGAAAAGATCATTGAAAGGGCAGTGTTTCCATGACACCGCCAGGTCCCCTGCAAAGGGGAAGTATGTCATACACATTTCCTCTCTTCCTTTATCTTTGTCTTTCAAATAAATAAAATATGTTTTCTAAAGCTCATTGTTAGCTTGTTTTTTCCTCAGACATTATAAATACACATTTATTCACAAATAGTTTGATACTGGTTCTTGTAAAGTTCGTTAAGACTTGCAAACCTTCAAAGAACTATGGAATGACAATTACTAAGTAGGTGTCAATAAGCATCTAAACTTGTTGTTTGAAGCCAAGAGCCAGGAGCCTCCTCTGGATCTGCTACACGGGTGCAGTGTTTCTAGACTTTGAGCCACCCTCCAGCGCTTTCCCCAGGCCACAACCCAGCAGCTGGGCGGGAAAGGGAGCAAGCAAGACATGAGCTGATGCCCATATGGAATCCTGGGGCAGCAATGTGAGAATTTAACCACTGAGTCATCGCACCAGACCCTCAAGTTTTTTTAAAGAAGAAATAACAACATTAAAGCTACACTTTAGAAAACATAATCTTATCATTATGTGAAACAACTAGTTTTTTCTAATTTTTTATTTTTTATGCTAGAGTTTCTTAGGCTCAGGATTTCCCTTCCCGCTTTTCGCCTCCCCCCACTGTTTTCCCCTATATTAAAACAATAGTATAGTCCTCCAAAAACAGAAAAGTCCATCATTCTTCCATTTTAAATATAATTTGATATTATAGATATATAGATGGTTAAAAAAATCCAGCATTCTAGTGTCCGTCTTTTTTTTTTAAAGCTTTATTTATTTTTATTACAAAGTCAGATATACAGAGAGGAGGAGAGACAGAGAGGAAGATCTTCCGTCCGATGATTCATTCCCCAAGTGACCCCAATGGCCGGTGCTGCGCCAATCTGAAGCCAGGAGCCAGGAACCTCTTCCGGTTCTCCCACACAGGTGCAGGGTCCCAAAGCTTTGGGCCATTCTCGACTGCTTTCTCAGGCCACAGGCAGGGAGCTGGATGGGAAGTGGAGCTGCCAGGAATAGAACCGGCGCCCATATGGGATCCTGGTGCGTTCAAGGTGAGGACATTAGCTGCTAGGCCACGCTGCTGGGCCCTAGTGTCCATCTTTTATTCAGAAGCAGAGATACATTCTGTGATATATCTCCACTTCATGGTATATTTGCCTCCATTACACAAATTCTGTAGGTAAAGGCATGAGTATACATGTTTACCTATTTATCTATTGATCTTGTATTTCGCATGAAGATTACCTTATATCAGAGAGCATATATCTGTCCTTTTGAGATTGGCTCATTTCACCGAGCATAATGGTCTCTGTTGGGACCATTTTTTGCAAATGGTTGAATTTTATTCTTCTTAGTGACTGAGTAGTATTCCACAGAGTAGGTGTACCACAGTTTGTTTAGCCATTCCTCTTCAGCAAGCATTTGGGTTGTTTCCATGTCTTTTTTATTGTACCCTTTCTTTACTGTTGTTTGGAATGTAGGCTAGTACAACCAGTATGGAAGTCAGAATGGAGAATGGTGAAACGACCAAAAACTGATCTACCATGTAACCCAGCCATCCCACTTTCAGGAACGCATCCAAAGGGAATGAAATCTGCATATGAGAAAGTGACATGCAATCTTACATTTACAGAAACATCTGTTAAAAAATAGACATTAGAACCTTTAAGAATGGATAGGAAATAATCCTAACAATTCAAATTGTCTCAAAGATGTAACTTGTACAAACAATTGTAAAATACAAATAAAGAAGGGAGTTTGTGAAAATCTTGCAATAAAACTTACATAAGAAGAGACATTTAAATCTTAGGGATGGGCAAAAAATGTTTCCAAGTTTATAGGGCTCAAATAAGAAGAGGTTAAAAAAAGAGGGGCAGGGAGATTTTTAAATTATGCATTGGCAAGCACATTGCATTCTGTTTGAGACTGGTTACATTTGAGATTAGTAAGAATTATCTAGAGACAGGAACTGAGAGAATAGAGACAGCAGAGGTGAATGGATCATGTATACGTGATTCCAAAGAAGCAACATTGTAAAGAGAGAAAAATATAATTAAAGGCAAACTCTTTTTTTTAAAGATTTATTTATTTTTATTGGAAAGGTCAGATACACAGAAATGAGGAGAGACAGAGGAAGATCTTCCATCCGATGGTTCACTCCCCAAGTGGCCGCAACGGGTGGAGCTGAGCCAATCCGAAGCCAGGAGCCAGGACTCTTCTGGGTCTCCCACGCGGGTGCAGAGTCCCAAAGCTTTGGGTCATCCTCGACTGCTTTCCCAGACCACAAGCAAGGAGCTGGATGGGAAGCGGGGCTGCCGTTTAGTACCGGCGCCCATATGGGATTCCGGGCGTGCAAGGCCAAGACTTTAACCACTAGGCTATCGTGCCTGGCCCAAAGGCAAACTCTTAATAGTTGGATCATTTGGGGAACTGTAAGTGAAGAACTTACAAAACAAAGAGAAAATACTGATAAAGACAAGGGAATAGCAAAAGAATAATGAAATGTTAGGAGTAAAGGATGTGAAAGAAATTATACAAGGAAGTTGTATCATAAAAAGAAAATGAAGAAAGTAGGACTTGTTAGAGCCAGTCGATTAGCAATAGAAGGTGAGTTAGCTCTGAATCCTTGCTTTAGAAGCCAAGAACAAAAGGTTAAAAACAAGTGAGTGGTAGGCGAAGGAAATGAACAGACATTTTTCAAAACAACAGATTCAAATGGCTAATAGATATATGAAAGATGCTCATTCTCCCTAACCATCAGAGATACACAAATGAAAACCACGTTGAGGTTCCATCTAACTCCAGTGAGGTTGGCCTGCATTCAGAACTCTACTACAAGCACCTGCTGGTGTGCATGTAAGGAGAAAGGTGAATTTAAGTACCTCAATGTGTGAGTTTAGATTAAGAAATACATAAAAGCTATAACTGTTACATACAAATTAATATGATTGTTGAAGCCAATACATCATTTTATTGTATTTTTAATTAGAATGAGGATAGAAAGTCTTACAGTAAGATAGGATATAAATGGCATATGACTTGTAAGTATACCAGATATAAATAAATCACTACTACACAGTAGAAATTCTCAGGCCTGGCGTGGTGGGCTAGCAGCTAAAGACCTCGCCTTCAATGCATCAAGATCCCATGTGGGCACAGGTTCCATCCCGGCAGTCCCACTTCCCTTCCCAGCTCCCTGCCTGTGGCCTGGGAAAGCAGCCGAGTACTGCCCAAAGCCTTGGGACCCTGCACCTGTGTGGGAGACGTGGGAGAGCTCCTACTCCTGGCTTTGAATTGGCTCAGATCCGGCCATTGTGGTCACCTGGGGGGTGGGGGGTGGTGAATCATTGAATGGAAGATCTTCCTCTCTGTCTCTCTTCCTCTCTATGTATATCTGACTTTGCAATAAAAATAAAAGTAAATCTTAAAAAAAAAGAAAAAGCAGTAATTCCCATTACATTAAAAATGAATGTATTATTATATATCATATTAGATATCATACATTGTATGTATAATATATGTTAAAGAAAATTATTAAATTTAGATTACAGCATATATGTATACATACTAGATATATATGAAACACATATATACTATGTAACAATTATTAAATACATATTATAGCTTATACAGTATAATATATATCAAATATATTATTATATAGTATAGTGTTTATTATGTATGTAGTGTCTGAGTACAGTATACCAGAGCATCATATATATTACATATATTATGTAATAGCATATCACATATGATATACTATTAATACAGCATTAGCATATGATTATTATATACATGCAATCATATGATTACATATATAATGAGATAATATATTTATGATATAATATATTATATCTACTATATATTTATATATTTCATGCATTATTTAATATATAATTATTAGATATATTTAATATATTTAATATATGATAATATAATATATTTTAATGCCATACATTTAATATAAGTTTAAAAACTAACATGAAAATTGTAAATTTGATATTTGAGTAAACATGGCAAGATTAAACCAAGAGGACATTGTATAAAACGTGTATTCGGGGGCAAACACTGTGACACAGGAGGTAAAGCTGCTGCCTGAGCCACGCGGGTCTCTATGAGCACTGGCTTGTGTCCTGACTGCTCCACTTCCGATGCAGCTGCCTGCTCATGCACTTGGAAAAGCAGCCGATGACCCAGGTGTGTGGCCCCTGCTGCCAGCATGGAAGATCTGGACGAAGCTGCTGGATCTTGGTTTTGGCTTCATCCATTGCACGCTATTGCCGCGGTTTGGAGAGTGAACCAGTGCATGCAGAACTTCAACTTCTCCACTTTTCCTTCAACTTTGAGTTCCAAATAAATCTTTTTTTAAAAAAAATTAATACATGCAAGTATTTTTATTGATGTGAATAATGAAATATTCACATTATAAGGGAAAATCAAAAAGGTTGAAATTATTTTAAACTGGTTTTACATCTAATTGTTAATTTTTTTTAAATGTTTATCTTTTGTTTTTAAAGATTCACAGAAAGAAGAGCAGAGAGCAAGAGAGGGAATTTTCCATTCACTGTTTCATTCCCCAAATAGCCCCAGTGTCCTAAGCTGAGGCAATTTGAAACCTATAGCCAAGAGCTTCTTCTAGATCTCCCATATGGTTGCAAGAGCCTGAACATCCAGGCCATTCCTTTTCTTCCTCAAAAAGATCTATTTGTTTTAAATATTTATTTATTTATTTATTTTATTGCAAAGTCAGATATACAGAGAGGAGGAAAGACAGAAGGATCTTCCATCCTTTGATTCACTCTCCAAGTGGCCTTAATGGCCGGAGCTGAGCCAATCCGAACCCAGGAGCCAGCAGCCTCTTTCAGGACTCCCATGTGGGTGCAGGGTCCCAAGGCTTTGGGACATCCTCAACTGCTTTTCCAGGCCACAATCAGGGAGCTGGAAAGGAAATGGCTCTGCCAGGAATAGAACTGGCACCTATATGGGATCCTGGCGCATTCAAAACAAGGATTTTAGCTGTGAGGCTACTGCCATAGGCCCACCCAGGCTGTACTTGACAACTTTTCCAGGCCATACTAGAGGAGTTGGATTGAAATTGGGGCAGCTAGGACATGAACTAATGCCCGAATGGGAAGCCAGAACCACAGACGTAGCCTACTATGCTGATGCCACTGGTCCCAGAACTTATTTTTTTTTAATAATATTCTCATTAAAAAAAAAAAAAAGATTGGGACTGGTATTTAATTTAACACTTCAGTGTAACAGTGCTTGTACTGGATTCCTGTCTGCAACTCCTGAGTCCAGCTCTCCATCAGTGCTGATCCCGGTAGGCTGTGATGGCTCAAGTGACTGGCTTTCTGTTCTCCATGTTGAGAACTGGATTGGTGTGGCCTGCTTGTGGTCACTATACGCATCGGGGAAGTAAATCAGCGCATGTGTGTCTTTCTTCCCCGCCCCTCCTCTCAGACATAACTAAGAAGTTGTGTACTGACATGTCATTGGAGGGGATGATATTCTGCCAGCTCTGCTTTCAGACCAAGGATGATCTCCTAATGAAATTGTTGAATTTATCTGAACAATAAGATGCTGGACTCTGTGCATGGTCCATACGCGCAATGAAGGAATCATGACTGGATCACTGTACTACTGTAATAATACGAAGGAATTCAATATGGGGGAGGACTTGGAGAGGGGCTGGGGGAATCTCAGAGCCTATGAAACTGTGTCATAAAGTTATATATGTATTATATAATATATAGAATATATTATATACTATATGTTATATATACAATATATAATATATGCAACATATTTTAATATAATATTATAATTTATATATTTATATTTATTCACATAATATATATTTATATTTTATATATTTATATATTATAATTATATATATAATACATATAAAGAAGTTAAGAACCTCTCAAAGAAATAACATGATGTATCACAAGCCTTCAGAGTAACAGTATATATTGTCAGGTGTAACACAATTATTAAAAGAATAGAAACCAAATAAACTGAAGTTTTTGGAATAAAAGGTAAATGTAGTATTGAATCAAAATAAGACAAAATTAAAGGGAATGGCTAGATGACAAATATAAATCCATATTCATCAGTACTTACATTAAAGGCAACCTGACTACTATTGGAAAACTAAAATAATCAAGAATAAACACATTATGAATAAAATAAATTATACATACAGAATACCCAAAATGTGAATACAAAAGAAATGAGAATGTGCAATGCACATAGTAACAAACATAGAATTGATAAAACTGTAGTAATATTAGGCAAAATGGACTTTAGAAAAATCAGGAGACTTATTTCCTAGTGAGAAAGGATCAATAGATATTGCAATCCTCAGCTGGATCAGATAAAGCATGACTTTCAACTCTACAGAGCAAAATGGGCAATTCAGCAAACAGAGATTAACATAATTCTTTCAATACTTATTGAAATAAGAAAGAAAAATCAGCCTAGATATATGTTCTACAAAAAGTTTTAAATGATGAAATAAACTTAAAAATATTACATCCAATAGCAACATAATTCCAATATATTTTTAAAGTATCCGTCTATTATTTATCAAAAACGCAGAGCTTGAGAAAGACTTACATGATTATAACAATACAAGTAAACTAGAAAAATGAAAAACATTAACATCAATGTACTGGAATTGGAAGATAAAAAACTATAGATGTAAAACCTTAAAGAAATTTTTCAGAAAGAAGGGACATTATACGTAAGTTAGTCAAAATTATACCACAAAAGGCCAGAAAAAAAGTCAATCTAGACTTGTACAAGGATATGTTATAAAGATTGTGTAATAAAACATGCAAAAATGTTCAAAAAAGATAATGAGTCGAAAATAGTCCTAGAAAGAACTTACGTGAATAAACTTTGTGTGGATAAATTTCTTTATTCCTTTTCATAGACTTATTTATTTGTTTGAAGGGCAGGATGACACAGAGAGGAGCAAGAGAATGAACTCTTCCACCTATGGATACATTTCCCAAAAGTTCATGATGGTTGGGTCTGCAACCGCAAGTCAGAAACTTGTAACTCCATCTGGATCTCCCATGTTGGTGCTAGAAACTCAAGTTTGGCCCATCTTCTAAAACAGTTGCAGGTAAATTAGCAAGGAACTGATAAGAAGCAGACAGAGCTTGACTAGGCAGTCTGAAATGGGAAACGGCCGTGGCAAGGGGTGGTGTAACCCACTGCGTCACAGTGCTGCCCTCTGAGTAAACTGAATTTTAAAATTCTGACAAGTAGAAAGCAACACTGATTAAAAGAAAAAGTAAAAGTATAAATATTCATTTTACAACTAGGGTAATTCAAACCATTATTATATCAATCTATGGTAGGTTTCTGTGGCTTCGCTTGTGGAATATTGCACAATATTGTTAAGGATACTCACAATATTGTTAAGGATACTCAGAGACAAATCTTAAGCAAAGTCTTCTGGAGAAAAGGAGAAGAAAACTATTTCCAACTGTTTTGGAGAAGTAACTTTATCTCGCTGGTAAAGTTAGCTGAAGGATATTATGGGTCAGTCTTTCTTATGAACACAGACACTAAAAATGCAAGTGAAACCTGAGAACAATGAATTCATTTTCCTGAAAAGAAGAAAATACACAGTGACCCAATGGAGAAAATAGAATTAGCACTCTCAAAGTCAAGCCCTTCTTACCTTGATATGTACCCATCGTCAACCACTCAGCTCCACTCAATCAGGAGCACAATGTGGCCATAATCTGCCCCAAGTACCCTATCATAGAATTCCCTAACGGGTGCACATGCAAAGCGTGGCCCCATAGGACTGACAAGTGATCTTCCTGGAGATAGGATGTGAGTAACACCACCATTTGGGGCATGCCATGTGCAAAGAAGCAATCATGCCTTTGCAGAATACGGAGCCAGGTGCAAAAAAAAAAAAAAAAAAGTTCTATGTATAGAGGGAGGCCCTACTAAAGTTCTGAGCTTCTGGCTTAAGCTTGCACCAGTCTTGGCTTTTGTGGGCATTTGAGAAGTGAACCTGTGAATAGAGGACTTTTCCCATACATTCATTCTCTCTCTGTCTGTCCCTTTCTCTCTGTCTGTCACACACACACATACACACACACACACACACACACACACACACACACCTTCCTTATAGAAGAAAACTGATTTTAAAAATAGATCGATAGGAGAGTCTGTTTTGAAATCTCTTCTGGGTGCATTGTCTTTGTAGTATTTGAATATAATCACCCCCCAACCAATAATATTAGAACATAACCCTACCCTTATCCCCCTGTCCTAAACTGTCTGGGATGAACATTGGCTTCTTGACAATTTCTGTTTGTCAGTAATCCAAAAGCTGCTGACCGGTATTAAAGTGAGATATGGTCCAGCTTGAAATAAATACCCTGATTCCATTGTTTTTTCTAACTGTGGCCAGAGCTTATCAAGATCAGCTGAAATAACAAAGGAGGCTTTCAGCTCAAGGAGCAGAAAAGGCGAACCAGTAACAGACTTACATCATGTAAGAAAGGATTTGGAGGAGATTTGGTAGCAGCTACATAGAAATGAAAAGAGAAATGAAGAGAGGAGAACATTGGGGAATAGAAAGGAGTGAGAGAAGAATGAGGGTGAGGAAAAACAAGAGAAAATGAATTATTTATTTTAGGTAAAAAAGTTTGTCCCAATTAAAAAAAAATCAGAACACAATACAATAAATCCAGAAAATTACATTGGCCATGTGGCACTCAAAGGACGAACAGGTCACTAATTCAACAAGATGGCGACTAACAGTCAAGGTCACTGTGGCGAACAAGATGATGGCCAAGGGCAGAGATCTGGGCATGAACCAGGGAGGGGTCAAGTTGTTCCAAAGAAAGACTGAATGGACAGGCCATTCGCTCACCTGCCCCTGGCCTATGGGAGGTGGCTTCTGCAGTGGTGCTGATGACAATTGGCTCCTAATTCTCCCCTCCTGGAATTCCTAGAATTCCTGGCCTGAAGCTGTTAGCTGCTCTATGTAAGAATTTGTATTTCCCAAATAAACTGGAACTGCTTCTATGGAACACCTGTCTCTCGTGCGCCAGGAGGCTGGTTTGCGGGCAGCAGGTTCACCCCCTCTGGCAAAGGGGTACTAGAGGAATCTGTGGGGGAGACTTCACAGGCAGAATAGAAGAAAGCAGATTAAAAAGAGAGCTCTGTCTTCATTTAGCAAGACAATAAATGCCAAACTTTTAATAACTGAGCAAAAATATTAGTTTACACTGAGAAATGTAGACGCGAGTACCAGAAACAGTTGGCTGATTTCCTCTGGAAATAACGGACACGTGAGAAGGTGCCAGCCTAGTGGCCACAGTCATACTGCTCTGCATCAGCCTTTGCAGTGATCAGAGAAACAACTTTGGGTGCTTAAATATGATACTTTGAAACATTTGAATTATGTCAACATTATAAACTCTGTATAGATGAAGTCATCGGATGGTAAACATACAAAATCCTTCTGAATCTAATTTTTAATGTTGAGTGTCTATCGGAAAAGATTGGTTTTCTCTGAAATTCCTGTTTACCGAAATACTTCCTTTCTATGCAATCTTTCCTTGCAGTCTTTGTGACTTGCTGCGTTAAAAGCCTTGAATGGTTATATTTGCTATTGCTTATGGTTTGTTGTCAAGGTTACAAGAAACAGCAGTTACAACAGGCAGTTAAACTTACTTCATGATGTGCCTTTGCTACAACACCGAAGTTCCAATTTTCCAGTTGTACTTGGATCTGAAATTTGGCTTCACATGAACTCTGTCTGTCCCAGAACAAAGCGAAGCCAAGTGTACATTGTGTACTAAATGCTCCCACGATTGACACTTTTTTCTGAAATAGCAGCATTTTATGGGCTTGAACATCACAGCACGGTAATAAAACTGTAGTAGCTATTCAAATGTGTTTCTGAACTTTTTTATTCTTTTATTACAAAATGTTTATTCTGACATTCTATTTTCCCTGATCCTTCTCCATTGTTATCTTACATCAATAGAGAAAACTGAGATATCTCAAACATTGGGAAGAAAAGGTCCAAGATAACCAGTTCCTAGTAATTGTTTCCATCACTTTTGCTAACTCATTTTAAGTTTCCCACTATGGGTTTGTGTGACTTTGAAGTCAGAGTTCTGTTGACCCTGTATCAACAGCAGCTGTGTCTTAGCTACAGATGAGATTAACCTGATACGGACACTTCTGAGGTTGACATTAAGAACCAGAGATCCCAAAAAGGAAGGGACTGTTGTTTCCCAAACCCAAACCCAAGAATTACAGCCGGATTCCAGTCTTGTCTCAGAAATAAAAGCTTGTCACCCTTGAATAGGAAGAGCTGGTTACACTGTGAATTAAACTCCTATTATGGGCCTTAAAATAAACAACTTTTGTGTGTCTGATTATACCCATTGGATGTCAGTTTCTACTTGTAAATAACAGGGGGCCCAGCTAGTTCAAGCAGTACATAAACATTCATCACTCACAGTATTGGTCACTGAGGAGTTGCAATTGAAGCTGCATCTGCGTGCATACCATCTAAATTTTCTGATATATTCACAAAGAAAAAATTTGAAGATGCCAACATTTCTTAAAAATGGAAAAAATAAAACTCAAGTACAATATCCATGTGCCTTTCTCATTTAAGGAAAAGCACATAGTTCAATTGCTTTTACATAGGTTGCCATGTTTAGCACTGTGACAGGGTGCAGAGGAACGGGATGATACAGTTTTGTGGAGATTTAATAGTGGCACCAGGTTTGTTTTTCTAAATTTAAAAAAATTAACTAACACACACACATAAAGATTATGTGCATTTACTTGTTGCCTTGTGATGCTTTGAGATTTTGTATGATAAATTTTTGACTAATGCCAATAACTGATCAATAACTAGTAACTGAGTCTAATTCCTTGTTGAAATCCAGTTCGACATTAACAATGCCTCAAAGATAGAATAGGGTAGATGAGTTAATCCACTCAGAACAGCCTTGGAGAATGAGAACGGGCAGAAACAATGTCAGAGCCAAAATGAATAGGAATAAAGGAGCCATGGTCATCTAATCCACTTTCTTACTGGTTAAACTGGACTACAGATCATGAATGCAACATTCAACATTGTAGCACACTCAACTCCTCTCTCAGTGGTTTATTTCTTTGTCAGTGTTCCCTTGCATGGCACAATGGACTGCCATCCTCTAGCTGATCCAACCTTAAAACCTGGAAATGCTTGGTTTAATCTATTTTAAATTTCACATCTAAATGTACACCGAACTGCTTTTACTACATCAGAAAGGTATCATGAATGTACTTTATATCATTATCATTGATGCTTAAAGACTTGCCTGTAAAAGGATCTGAAAACTTGCCTTTTCTGATTCACTCTTTATCCAGAAGCCAGAGACATCTTTTTGAAGACAGAAATCTGAGTTTGCCATTGCCCTTCTCACAACTATACGGTCGAGCAGATATTGGGTTCAGTGGTCAAGACACTACTTGAAAGACCTGCATCCCATAGCAGAGTGCCTGGATGTGACTCCTGGCTCTGTTTCTAATTACAAATGCACATCCTGGGAGACAATGAAGGAAGGATGTGTCATTGTTGGTTGGGTCCCTGTCACCCCCATTGGCAGCCTGGGCTGGGTGAAAGGTTCTTGGCTTCCACTTCCTCAGCTCTGGATGTTGTAGATATGGGTGAATGAGTCAGCAGTTGGGCGATCTCAATCTCTCTCTATCTTGTTTTAAATATACACAATTATTTTTTTCAAGAAAAACTGGTAAAAGTTGCCAGGTTCAGCCTGGCCCAGCCCCGGCCGGGGAAGCCATTGGGTGGAAGATCTTGTGCTTATTCTCTCTCTCTCTCTCTTCATCTTGCTCTATAACTCTGCCTTTCAAATAAATTAATAAATGCTTTTTAAAAAGAGGAATACTACACAGCAGATTCATTATGTTAGTATAATAATCAAAATCCTTGAAAACTGTGTGTGTGTAATCGGACTCTCAGTTCTAGCCTTATCTCTGCTTACTTCAGTTTGTTTTGTTGCGATAAACTTTAGACTTTTCATACTTCTAACATTATAAGAAATTCTTTGTCCAAATGTTTGTAAAGATGGAATGAAAGGATGCATTTATTATGACACAAAAATTCAATCTCCTGCATACATTTTTTTCATGATACAGATTTTCCACAGATGTTTTAAAGATCCTTTGGTATTAAACTGATTTGTGTTCCAATTTTCCATTCCATGTTGGAAGTAGTGCCCCATGGAATGTGTCTTGTCTGTAGGTTCACTCTCCCAAGCTCACAACAGCCACGTTAGGCTGGAGATGCAGCCAAGAACTGGAAGTAAATCCTAGTCTGTCATGGGAACAGCAGGATTTCAGTTGCTTTTATTTTCAACACTTTCTGTGAGGTTCATTGTTAGCATAAATCTAGAATCTGGAGCCTGAACCCAAAATCAAATTCAGTTAACTTCATGTGGTTTGTAAATCTATTATCCACTATTTTAAATGCCAATCTGTAAGAGGTAATTCTTTAAAGAAGCCTCTTTTTTTTTTATCCCTAAGCAAGTTTAAATCTTTAACTCCAATTCCATTATACCCTAAATCTCTTCTTTCCTAAAACATTAGATGCTTCAGTTTCAAGTTCAGTAACTACACTTAACTCTAAGCTACAAATCTGTAGGGACTTTACCTTTCATGTTCCTATGCAGCTTCCTTGATAAATCCTGTAATATGGTAGTGTTTTGATAAATACTGATTGGATAAAACACACCATAATACTGAAAGGGAAGACTAGGTATTGTAAAGCATTCTATCTATATTATTTCCCCCATATCTTGCACATTGTATTTCTCTGTTTTGCTTGTTAGTATGTGTGTGAATGTGCGTGCATATGGGTTTGAATATATTCAAGTATGTGATATCAGGTGAAGAAAAGCATGCAAGATAAGGGATTTGAAGTTTTTCACCACTTTTGTGTAAAACAGAATGAGAAACATGCTGATTTTTTTTCCTGTCAAAACCTTTGCAATGTTCTGAAATGTTCTCTTGAATTCTTGATGTAGATAATGTTATATACCAAAACGAATGTTAGAAAATTTAAGTAGAAATTCCTATTGAGAATAAATCATAGCATACCCTGATATCTTGATTTCCTTACTTTTAAAGATGTGAGGATCTAAGAGAATATATAAAACCTAATCCTTTCCTGTGGTTTTTAAGAAAATACTAAAAACAAACTGCATACCATGCTCAGTAAATGCTTGCCAGCACTCCAAAGTCAATGTCACCTTTGTAAGTTGGGAGAAACATGATTCTGGGACTCTGTGCTTTTGGAAATAAGTTAAATTTCTTTCAAACACAGCCTCATTGAGAAATGGACTTCCAAAAGTTTCTGGAATATGGAATTAAAAATCTTACTTATTTTCCATGAACTTTTGAAGTCCACCTGTATATACATTAGAAGCATTGATTTTTCTAATTCTGTGCCTTGAAATAATATTGTTCTTGAACAGAGAAGTCAGTCATTCTTACATATTGGAGTGGGAAGAAATTTACACTGTGCTGTCTCATATTATTAAAGATTTAGGCAACACTGTAGCAGAATTTGAGTGATATATATGAACTTGTATCACTTTATGATATTGTCAAGCCTTGGTAGCTTTTACAACATTTGTCCAAATCCTTACACTGCTATGTCTTTTTTCAGTGGAATAATTTCAGAGCTGGAGGTGCGTACAAGTTCTGACTATTGCCTTCAAAGGGCATATAGCAGAATAACAATCAATCCTGGGATCATGCTCTGCCCAGGGACAACCTGACTGGCAGTATAATGGAAGAACAGGGAGATACACTTCTCAAAAGAATAAAGCAATTGTGGACACAGGATTGTGAAGGCTCTTTAACATTCATGTCACTCTCAGCATGTCTACAAATCATAAATGCGTTTTAAAGAATGAAAAGTTGGAGATTGAAGCCCATAGCATATGGGTTTCTGGGCAGGTCTGGAAACAAAATTGGAAAGGACTGAATTTGATTTTTTTGTGTGTGCAAAAGAAGACCATATAGGAGCCTGACCTCTATGCCCTCTCTACTGACCCCTCCCTGTTCTTTCTCCCTCCCCACCAACATCAAACACTTGTGCTTGCATGAAGGAAAATTCAAGCTAACAGGAAAACTAACACTCCAAAATAAACACTCAGGGCGTCCTCTGTCTAAGGAGTCCTACTTCAGAGAAAACAGCTTTTTCCTGAGAGATTTTGTCATAGCAACTGCATGGCAGTTCATGTTTTGTTGTTTTTTTTTTTTTTTCCCCTCTAAGGAAGCTTCCAGAGTCAGAGTGGAAATGGAAATTGTCTGCAGGATTCTAGCTCTTGATTTTTCAGTGATTGCCCCATGTGTATTATAGCTGAATTCATGTTTAAGAAACAGAACATTCAAACCGTAATTTTGCCTTTCAAACATAAACAAAGAATACACTAAAATTTGAGACTGAAGTCATGGATTGCTTCATTTTGTTAATTTCCATTATGTGAGTTTGTGCATTGCTTTTCAAAAGATGGAAGAGCAAACTGGAAAATAGTAAGGACAGTATAAAGCTTGGCAGTGGGCTAACACTCTTCCATGCAATATTAAGGTGGGAGCAATACAAAGAATAGAAACCATACTCTGGAGCTGGTGTGCTGGGGATGAGTTCATTACAGCAATGGAATGCTTCAGCTTCTGAAAGCTAACTTACTTGAGTTGGCTTATCTATATAGTATTTAATTTTCTCTATATATTTTTGGAACATGACAAACCACTATTATTGAATAAGTGCCTTATACATTTCTTTTATTTATTTGATCCCTATTTATTTCTTATTTAATAAGGTAATGAATATGAAATAACTGTCCCTATCAAACACTAGAACCGGAAAAATAACTAAACTTGACATTCCTCTACCAAACTATTTCTGTGTCCCCCACTTTCAGAGGTAAATTTGTCGGGAAGTTCAATCTATTTTTTGTAGTGGCTGCTGGGGTAAGCATCCTGGAGCTTCTGTTCAAACTGAAGAATACGAGTATTGGTAATTGACACTTCTTTCAGCCTCTCCTCCTCGACACCGCCTAAGAACCTCCTCTTCCAAGGTCACCTCCTCTCCAGAATAGGACGCACCCCATCAGGGAGTGTGGCCTGGGGCGAGAATGGGATGTGCAGGTCTGGCTGGCTCTGCTGCTCCAACACAACAGAGTTCCAGGAAGCCATTCCAACCTCACAGTCTGCAGTGGGAGATATCTGTGCCAAACCATGTAATTGTCATTCTGGAAATGAAAAATATTCTGAGTAGGGAAAGTCGACTAGACTCAAGCACAGAACCAAGCCCCATGTTTTAGTAATTCTTTATCATGTTTACAATGTCACTTTTGTGAGTGCTCACCTATCCTGCGTCAGCATCGTCATTTTAGGTAGACTGATACAGTTCATTAAGGCTATTTAGTAGGAAAAAAACCAGAATGAATGCAGGTGCAGAAGAGCCCAGTGCATTAGTTAATAAGAAAGTTTCTCTTTCCCATTGAAGTGAGTCATATTAGAGAGCACTCAAAACCAAGGTCGCGGGTACTGTAAAAGGTTTAGCTGATGTCATCAGGACCTGCCCCAGCTGTAGCAGTTAAAGAACACTGATTCTTTTGTGAATTACACATTTTGACTCTCTGACAAATAATCAGTCTATTCTGAAGCTTTCCAGTTGGCAAGTTCTCAGGAAAGTCTCAACAGAAAATAAGGTCATTGCTTTCATCATTTAGTGGTGATACTTAAGGACTCAATGAAATTTCTGGCCTTTTTTTAAAGGCCATTTCATTTATCTAAATTGCTTCATTTAAAGAAAATCATCCTTATTTAAACCCTAATGAAAACAAAACAGATACTGACCCTGAGTGTGTGTCTAATTCAATCTGCTCTTTCAAACCAAGACATAGGACAAGGTTGATGTAAATTGCTGCCCAAGACTACTGCCAGTCTACTTTTTAAAAGAGTTTTTCTAAAAATTCATTTTTATTGTTTTTCATGATACGTTTCTTAGTAAGGGGATTTCTCCATCTCCCTCCCCATTCTCCCTCCCCACGTTCAGCCTCACCATTTTTCCCCATATTATCACAGTAGTTTCCTTTAGTAACTGTTACAAGATTAACGTTCTGCTATTTACCTTCATCATGGCATTGTAGGTATAGACAAATACAGAAAATTTAGTATCATATTGGCAAGGTATATTTAACTGTTTCAGTGGGAGTGCTTTTATTTGGGGGTAGGAATACTCTAACGTTCAAATAAGCCAGGTACAAAAGGACAAATATCATATATCATATATCATATATATATATTCTCTTTAACATTCATGCAAAAATACATAACAGATATATAAGTAATATATATGTATATATAGTCTCATAGTTGAACCGTAGCATAATGGTGATTAACATAGTAGTAGTAATGATAAATTGCAGTAGGTAGCCCATCTACTTTCACAAATGTGGTTCTTGTCGCATAGTAGCTTCTGCAAATGCCAATTGCAGTTGGCAATGTTTGATCTACCTCTCAAAGCTGGATTACCTGCAAACTGAATGTGAACAGACACTTACAAAATCATTTTATATTCTTTTCTTCTTGTTACCTGTGTGGCAGACTTGGGGCTGGTACATATTCTGTGGGGGGTTATTTTGGGAAAAAAGAAAGGTATGTATTTGAGAGGCCAAATCTCTTCTGCTGGTTTACTATCTAAATGCCAGCAAAAGCTGAGGCTGGGCTGGGCTGAAGACAGGAGCTCAATCCAGGTCTATAAGTAGACATCAAAAATCCAGCTATTTGAGTTTTTACTGTTACCCTCAAAGATATGAACCAACAGTAAGCTAGTGTGAAGAGCTAGAATTTAAAATTGAACCCAAGTAATTTGCTGTGTGAAGTGGGTATCTTAACCACTGCACTAAATACTTAAGCCTTATTCTGTTGTTTTCCCTCCTTGCTCTCTTTGGCTGATTCATTAGCCAATTTCTATATTCCAATATTAACCATCATCTACTGTCCTGCTCAGACTGTATTTCACTTTACAATGAATCCCACTCTACGTTCTTCAGAAGCTGAAAATATCCCAGCTTTCCTCTGAATTACGTATTAGTACATTTTATGTCAAACACAACAAGTATGACTTATATTATGCATTTACATATAATTAATTTTCCAGTATTCTTTCAGCAATTATTAATCCTAGTACTGTACCAGGAATTAAACAGAATGTGGAGCCTAACATTATCCCACATAGATTGTAGGTGGGGAAGTGTGAGAGTGTATCTTTCTTTAGATTTATTTTTCATTTATTTGGCACATAAAAAGAGAGACACACGCACACACACAAACACACACACACACACACACAAGGTGGGCAGTGGGGGAAAATATTTTCCATCCACCAATTTACTTTTCAAATGGTGGTGGCAACAACCATGGCTGGGCCAGACTGAGGCCAGAAACATGAAACCTGGAAATCCATTTGTGTCTCTCAGGTCAGTATCAGTGTTTTCCCATGTGCACTAGCAAGGAGCCGGATCAGAAGTGGGGCAGCTGGACTGGAGCCAGAATGCATATGCGATAGTAGCATCAATTTAGGTGGTATCCTAAGCTGCTGCACTACAAGACTGCATCTTTAGGACAATAAGGGACAACTTAAAAACCACAATGGATAAAACAATAGGATGAATTACACAACCCATATGGGATTTGTACAAATGCAGAATAAAACTGCCCTTGTAATATACTAACTTTAACTGTTTAAATGGTCAAGGAGAAAATGAAAGGAGTGCATAGGTGCCTGTAGTATCTTCTGCATTAGTGTAGACTAGCCAAAAAATGTCAAAATGTTGCCAGAAGTTTTTCAATGGGAAGGTTTTCTTTCTAGAGAAAAAAAAAGTGTGTGTGTGTGTATATATATATATATATATATATATATATATATATATATATATATATATATAATTATATGTAAATTATATAAGAAACCAACCTTGTGAGTTCAAAGAATTCAGGATTTGGGCTTCCTTTTGCAGGCCAATGTTTATAAAATTCAGTGAGCTGATATATAAACATCACAGGTATTTAGGTTTTGAAAGAGGGTTCGTAAAGTTAACTGAAAATGTGGATAAATATCTGGAAATCCTGAGTGTTCTGGCTCACTTGGTGACTGCTGAGGATGGTGACATAATTGCCCAGTTATCTGCTTCTGTTCTACAATTATTTTCTTCTGTCTACACACAAGGAAGGAAAACTTCCTGCTTTCATCATGCACTGAATCGTTCCCATATCTCTTTTGTCCTTCCAGGGTTTCCATGCTGGAAGTCATCTGTTCTCTCTGGACTCATCAGTTTCTTCCTTCCTCTGATTCATTTCCTTCAGTACACAAATTTGCTCTTTTAGCTTCAATTTTATAAAATCTCACCACGATCCAACATAATCTCCTATGTATTAGCCTACCTCTCCAATTCCTGTGTAGAACAAAATCTCTAATGATAATGCCTACTTCCTGCCTTCGCTTTATCACCTTTAATTCTATTCTGAATCAACCACAGTTGGGTCTTAGCAGTCATAATTCCACTATCCTTTTGTGAAGAAAAGCACTCACCTATCTAATTAAATCAAATCCTTGTCCTTCAGCATGCTTTTCCTTTAAAGCCATTATGTGTAAGGCAAAAAGAGAGAACTATTAACATCTGTTGGTTTATTCTCCATTTGCCCATGATAGCCAAGGCTAATGGGCTAATGTTAGGGAGCCAGGACTCGATCCAGTTTCCATGGGGGTGACAAGAACATCAAAAACTGAGTTATCATCTGTTATTAGCAGGACACTTCATTTAAAAAATATATATTGTTTTATAATACAGTTCCATAGGCTCTGGGATTTCTCCTCCCCCTCCCCAAGTTCCCTCCCCTTCCCAATGATTTCCCCTGTAGTATTACAACAGGTGGTCCTTCATGAACAGTCATCGTCCATCATGCTGCTCTTGAAATGTTTTCTGGCATTGTGGGCAAGAACAATGTCAGAGAGTCCAGCATCCGACTGCCAGGTTATTTTCAACTGTTCACTGGGAGTCCATCTTTGGTTTATATGCGTAGAGACATACTAGCAGCACACTTCTTATCTAGCTCTGCCACAACTCCCGTGTTATCCTTTTTTCTATATGAATTTTCAATCATACATACTACATTAAAATTAATTCTGTATTGAAACACTTTTATCTGTTTCTAGAAGACTACACTCTCCATTTTCTTAGAGTAATGAACCTCCATTCTTAGGTTAAACGGGTGTCTGTTCCATTTTTTTCTTCCTGCTTAAAACAGACTAATGCTAAAATCTACTAAAGGTATGCTGTATATCTAGCAATACTATTAGAACTTGAAGGCCCTCTAGAACCTGACACAAAGTACATTTCTCTTAGAATCTTTGACAATTCTTTGTCTAGAATGTTATTCTTTCATTTTGCTTGGCTGGCTGTTATATTTTACCTCAACACTGGAGAAGAGTCATTTCCACAATGCGGAGTTTTTTGACCAGACAACTTTAAGCATCATCAGGCACTCAGCTCCATTCCATTAGCTTATGCTTTATTTATAGTACTTTAAGACTATCTATAATTATCTGCCTCACTCTGCCCATGGATATATAAATATCAAAAGGGTAGAGAATGTTCCTGTCGGCTTGAAATGTATTCCCCATGCTTACAATAAGGCATGGCATGTTGGAAATGTTTGCTGAATGCATCAATGAGTGAGGGCAAATGTTAGCAACATTTTCCAAAGGGCTTCATGAATCCCAGAGGCCTCAAGAGGTATACTAATGAATTTGTAAACTCTGAAGTTTGAGGATTTAACTCACAGAAACCTAGCGACAAATTATAAATTGGGTGTCTATTAGTGTCAGAGGGTTATCAAGATAAATGAGCACAAACTCGGTTGCTTAAAAAAAACACAAATTAATTTTCTTACAATTCCAAAGGTCAGAATTCCAAAATCCAAGGGTCAGTGGGTTGTGCTCAGACTGAAGGATCTGCGGGAGAGCCTCCTCTTTCCTCCTCTGGGTTTGGAGGACACCAGTCATTCCTTGACTCATAATTATGTTATTTTAACTTCTGCGTCTGTGTCACAAAAACTTCTCCTCAATGTGTTTTATTCCAAGGATACCCATCACTGGGCTTAGAATCCATTCAGTTTATGGAGCATGTTTTCTAATTTCTGAAGAGTTAGATAACCAATTCTTCCCATGTAAAAGAAGAAGAAGCAGTGTACAAGCCAGTTGTACCTTGACACCAAAGCATGAGAGTGCAAGAGGAGATACTACAACCACTATATGTTATAAATATAGAGGTAAAAATTCTAGACAAAATGCTGATAAATAGGATGCATCAACATATATGGAGAGCTATACACCATGACCAAGTGAGATTTATTCTGGAAATTTAAGGTTACTTTAACATTGGGACATCAGTTAATGTAATACAACACATCAATAGAATAAAAGACAAATTTTACTTAATTATCTTAGTAAACACAAAGCAGAATTTGGCAAAAGTCAACACTCTTTAGTGAAGATAAATTCGATAAGCTATTTTTCTGTAAGGAAACTTCGACAGTCTAGTAAAAAAGAACCTACAAAAACCCATAGGTGACATCGTATCAAATGATGAAGAAATGAATGGTTTTTCCTCTAAGGTTAGGATTTTAAGATTCTATTCCACATTGCACTTGTTGTACTAATCACGTAATTAGGCATCACATAAAAAAAGTGATCCACACAGAAAAATCAAAGAGAGGCTTTATTGACATGAGATCAAATTGTACGTTAAAAATACCTAAGGAATTCATTATTAGTAAGTTTAGCAAGAACATCAAAACACCATTTTTTTTAAAGAAGGCATATATTGGTCAAAAGGTAAATAAAAAATCGATATCATCGGCCTTCAGAGAAATTTAAATTGGTACCTCAATGAGATAGCGCTTTACACCCACTGGAATGACTACAGCAATAAAGAGGAATAATAATAATATTGGCAAAGACAAACAGAAGCTGGAATCCTCCCTCACTCTGATAGAAATGTGAAGTGATGCAGCTGCTTTGAATGGAAAATACTCTGGTATTTCCTCCAATGAGTTCACAGAGTTCCCATGAGACTCCTACACTACTCAGAACCAGTAAAAATCCTGATGATATAGGTACACATACACATAAATTATACATAAATAATCATAGCACCAGCATTTGTAATGGTCAAATGATGAAAGTAACATGAACAGTTATCAATTGGTAATCAGATAAACACAATTTGGTGTATCTTTACAATGGATACTTCTCAGTTCTACAAAGCTTCAAAGAACTCATAAGCCTGAAACGAAATGGACATTCCAAACATGATAGGTGAAATAATTACCAAGGACCACACACTGCGGCATCTTATTTATGTGAGACGTCTTGAATGGACAGGAAGTGGATTTCATAGGGCTGGAGTCAAAGAACTATAGCTTGAAGGTTCAGGTACATTTCAGTTTTTGGAAACCACCTTAAAATTGACTGATGAGGGAGGCACATCCCTGTGGATAGACTAAAGCCATTGAATCGTGTGGCTTAAAACAGTGAGTTTTACAGTTTGTCTATTATTAAAACCTGAAAAAAAACCATAAACAACAGAATAAGAGTTGTCATCATTTGCTACCACATGCAATTTTTTTCTCAATCTTAAGCTATGGTCATAAGGTAAAGAAATGGCCATCCCCAAGAACAGAAATCCTGCAGGTGCTTCAAACTGAGGTGGCTTGAACACCAGAACAACTTTTGCACAGATAAAATTGTTACAGGAACTGGGAGACAATTGAGTGATCTTTCGTTGTTGGTTTGCAGCAGTAACTGTGATACTTAGTTATTGTATTGCTGCCGCTAGAGGGCAGAAAAGCGCTGGAAATAGCCACCACAGTCAGTGGGCTGCCCCTCCACCACCAAGTCCAGGCTGCCCTTGTAAGGGCTTCCATCTGCACACCCTCTGTGCCTCTTCTCTCAGGAGAAGGCTCACTTGGGTTCTGTGTTCTGCCTTGCAGTTTATACACATGTTCCTGTTCATTGGCAAAATCTAAGCCGTGTCCAGAAACAGGATAGCACATCAAAGAGGATGGAAGAGGTGTTGAAGCCAAAGTCATGATCTACAGCAACTTAGAAGACATGTAAGAGTGTAAAACTCCCTCGAAAACACTCCCAGAAAAATTGAAAGACTAAAAATCCAGGGCTTCCAATCATGAAAGAACAAATGACTAACATATACAAAATGTAGAGGAATAGGGAAATTCTAATACAATAAAACGAATGAAAATATG
The DNA here is from genome assembly GCF_030435755.1 of Ochotona princeps. Lineage (NCBI taxonomy): Eukaryota > Metazoa > Chordata > Mammalia > Lagomorpha > Ochotonidae > Ochotona > Ochotona princeps. The sequence continues at coordinate 28,990,967 of NC_080838.1, read as the reverse complement.
AGTAAATATATATTCCAAAAAATAATTTTGAAAAGCCAATACACTTAAGGTTCTATCTTATTTAAAAGAGATTTTAATGAAAACTACCAAAATGTTTTTAAATGTATGTAACAACTGACCCAGCACTAACAGGAAATTCAATGAAATGTATGGATTTAATTTTTCTTGCAAAAAATATCTATATAGGGTAAAATGAAAGCACCTAATATATTTTTCCAATTGGTTTTATTGATGGAAACATCCTGTTTTGGGAGGAGGAGTTTCTCTGTTTCCCACAGGCACAGAGTTAGTAGAAGAAGATTTTCTCAGCATTACAGGTGCACCCATTCCAGCCACTCTAACTGCATGAAATAAAACCAGAGAGAGGGTGAACAATAACTTTGTAGGAGAAGCAGAAAATACAGAAACAGACAGATATAATAGAGACAAAGAAATCAACTGTGTGGTAAATGTTGTGGTTCTCTGAGAGCCACAGCATAAGGTATAAAGATGAAAGTGACTGAGCAGCCACAAATCCACACCAAAAAAAAAAAAAAAAAAAAAAGACATGAATCAAAACCTAGAAGACAGAGCTCAGTTGGGATGGCATTCTCATTTTATTGGGTTCTCAACGCTGATTTCATATTATAGGAGACACTGGTAAAGACTGTCATCAAAGACTTGTCTTCTGGGTGAACAGTTGCCAAGATCACTTCCCATGTTTCTTATTTTAGTATGCGTGACAGAATAATCTACTCTATTCCCAAGGGTATATGTCCTAATCACCCAAACCTATATAAAAGCATTATGTTACATGTCAGATTAGAATTAAAAATGCTGATGGAATTATATTCACTAGCCACCCCAGCAAAAAAAAAAATATTATATGGTGGGTTATCTGGGGGAGATCAATGAGTTTGCAGGGCCCTAGAGTGGAAGAGGTAGGCAGAAACAGATTTGACTGCATCACATACTGCATGCTGCAAGCAGTCAAATAAATAAAGACACTTGTCCAAAGACCAGGGTACCACAGATGGCAGTAGAACTGTAAATGGAAATTTAATTTGAAATTGAGTTGAGAGTATATTTACCTGTAATTCACAGCCTTGTCATTAAAGTTTGTAAATTAATTTTTCATGGACACAAAAGCCCCAGTTACCATCCAAAAAAAAAAAAAAAAAAGATTTATTCTCATCTTAGAAGAATAGATGTAGATGTTGTTAATTTCCCCTGAGGATTCAAAATTGATTCTCATTTACCATACAGTAGAATTTCTAATCTATTTGAATTACTTGTGTTGCTTTGAGTGGGACTGTGACTTGCAATGAACCCTTCTTTTCACATCCTTGTGATGCCTGATAGTGCTTGTGTCCCTGTTGCCATCTGGTAGCCATTGCTTAACAGGTAATCTCACTTTCCTTCTTCATTTTAGTCATTGTAGAAAAGCAAGGGGTTTATTGGAAGGCCCATTCTACAAATGAGTGAAAAGGAGCCAGGTAGGCTAAAAAGCAAATGTAAGAAAACAGATAGGATTTTTGTGGAATAGGTGGAGTGTTTAAGGATGGGCTTCTCCCAGATTCTTGTTCCGTATGTGAGAGAATTCAAAGGTGGAGGCCCCCCAGTAATGTATATAGGAATGCAAAATGTATCAAGAGTGGAACAAGTATGCCAACTCAAAAACCAAGTTGGACATTAACAAATAGCAAAAAAGTCTCATAAAAAAAACCTTCTGCAAGAAAAAATTCCCACTAATGAATTAAGAAGCAGCTCTGGTTGTGCAGTAGTTGAAGGGGCTTTGGAGGTGCACAGGAGGGGACTTGCTTTGTGATCAAGGGCAGGCTACCCTATATGTCCATTACAGGTGTCCGAAAGAGAATCCACTGTGACTGTTGAAAAATAAATCACCTGGAGATGTCAGTCACCCACCACATACAATGAATGAGCAGAATGTCCTGTTGGGTGAGGTTCAGAGGAAACTCTAGTCTGGTTGACAGACACAAAAACACTAGGGTAGACTTAGGGATTATGTAAAAGCTACTAGCTGGTTTAGATTTTTCATCTTCCCTTTTTATTTCAGCAGGATGCTAAACAGAAAAGAATGGATGAACCAGGAAGAAAAGCAGAGTGAGCTCTATTTGCGAAGAGGTGTTAGCTAAGGGTTCCTTGCATAGAGAATTGAAGGCGACCGACTCTCTTGATATTGACGGATCGTACAAGTGGGTCCATAGATTGAACTTCCAGGTTTTACACACCTTAAACAAAATGACCTCGATTTGTGTGATATTTTTTTCAGCTGAAAATTGCTTAGGTTGTTACTGAGTAGCTAATAAGTGTGTAACATGCTCCCAGTTGAGTCTGTATTCCATGAGCTGTGCATTTTTCACTCTCAGTAGGGATCTCTTTATCTGGATCCACTTGTAGGTAAATTTTATTACAATATTAACAGTGGCAAAATTCAGTAGACAGTTTAGTTTCATAAAAATAAGGAAAAGGACACTCATGTTTAATTTAGCAGAATATGAGGATGTAGACTGAAGAACATGTGACCATAGGAAAGTGACAGTGGCAGAAGGCCAACTATAAGCCAATCTGAGACGGAAAGGAAGTGAAAGATGAGTATGCAGTAGGGGTCAAATATGGGGAACTTTTTTATGACTGGAATGGAATAAGAGCAAAAAATGATGAAAAAATCAAATTGAGGGAGTGGATGACTGATCAAGGAGGAAGTGTTTGAGCACTGGATTCATTCTTTTCCATGGTGTATGGATCCCCGCATCCAAATGCCTGTATGCCTAGAATTGGTGTGTTGGCCATGTAAGCTTAAGGTGGTGCTATTAGGAAATAGGAGCTTGCACGGTATGATTAGGGCATGGAGTGGTACCCTCAGGAATGGGATCAGTGGCCTTGAAGAGTGACCCAGAGATCCTCACTGCCTTTCACCACAGGAGCTCATAGTGAGGACTTGACATCTGTGAACTAGAACACAGCTCTTCCTTCCACAACATATCTGCCATGAACCTACTGGCCTCCAGACCTGTTTGTTTTAAAGGTTTTATTTCTTTATTTCAAAGGCAAAAATGCAAGGAGAGAAAGAGACAATAGTCTAGCTGCTGTAGGCCCCATGAGGCAGAAACAGCGAGGGTTGGACCAGGCCACATACGGTTACCTAGCACTGCATTCAGCTCTCCCACACAGGTGAGAGCGTCCTAGCAAGTGAACCATCTTCTGCCCTTTTACAAGCACATTAGTAGGGGACTGAACCTGAAGTGGGGCACCCGGCACTCTCCTATGGAATTCTGGCATCACAAGGGGAAACCTAACCCACGGTGCCACAACAGCAGCCCCAAATTCCTATTGCTTCTAAGCTACCAAGTTTGCAATACTTTGTATTAGCATCCCAAATGAACCAAACAGAAAGTTCTCAGAGTCAAGTCAAACTGGAGAACTTTATCTTCCCACACATTAAAATGTCTCTCCAGGTGTGTAAGGCAGAGTACTATATACGCATACATATATACTTATGCATACACATATACTTACATAGACATAGTACTATATATACATACATACACACATATATACATATGTATGTATGTGCATGAGTAGGGATAAGGAAAGCTGAGAAGACTTCTGTCAAACAATTCTGGTAATCTCGACAAACTAGAGAGAAAATGATCTATGGATTTGAGAAGTGTTGGTTACACTAAAAAAAGAGTGAAGGCAATAAAAGATGAAGTTATGATTCTGTAAGAAAGGAATAAAATGATTACTCACCACTAGCTTACGAAGTTGCGAGGCAATCAGGGAGCAAGTGTCTGGAATGGCCCGGTATATGTGACTTGGTCATTTCCTTGGGCAAGCCTTGGCTGCCCAGTAGCTGAGGAAACAGCCTGCATGATCCCAGCTTTCCTTTCTCATGTTCTACCCATCTTACTGCTGGCAGGCGCTAGGGTGATCCATCTGGTGTCAGACACGATACAAAGGGTTTTTTCTCTTCCTGTTCTCCACGGTTTGTTTTACCCCTTTGATGAGAGGACGCTATATGCCAAGGGAAGAAAGCGAAGTCGGCACAGCATAAGCCCCCTCATCTGTCAGTGACAATGTTTCAGACACATTCAGCCCAGTTGTCGTGCTGACGAGTAGGGATAGAATTGCCAGAAACCGGAGGAGAAAAGTTCTCAGAAAGTTAAACCAATGGGGAGTAATTCATTTTCCCAAACACAGAGTGAAATGTCTCTCCAAGCACATTAGGGAGGTCACACTTGACCTTCAGCAAAGCCTCTATATTACATGGCAGGAGCAACGAGTGTTTTTTCTCACTTTGCAACCCAGGGCGGAGCCTGGAAGGCTCAATGCCAGCCAGTGCTACTTGAGTCTTACGGATGTGCACAGTGCTGGCCTTCTGTGTGTCTACATCATGTAAAGGCATTGGGCTTTTGACTGTAGTACTGTTTCTCGGATCTGGGGCTCGAATGCAGAACCTGACTGGGAACAGCGTGAATATAGTCTCTAGCTGTCAGGAGTGGAATGAGTCAAACACACACAGCTCATAGAGTAACAAGGACAATAAAACAACTCTACACAACTGACATTTTCTTTTTTCTCTAAAGACCACTTTGATAACACACGCTTGGGGAAAGACCTAATGTCATGTAATCCATCCACTTGAAATTAAGGTCGATCTCTCATCAGAGAATTTATAAAATCCTAGAGCTGCTCTCGTCAGGATTTTGCGATCGGTCAAGTTCCTCAGTGAGGCAGTATCAGTCAAACTCAGCTCTATTCTTTCACCAGCAAAGGGTCTATTGAAAGGACCTCGTAATAAAGCCAAGATAGTGCTTCTTTGTGCCTTTTGATGGAGTGAGACAGAATGGCATCAGATTGGGGATAACTTTAGGCACTATCGCAGCTACAGGAGGAGATAAAACAGAAAGCAGCCGCTGTCTTTGAGTTGTTTTGAACAAGCACAGGCTTCTGAGCAAGGAGTATTTGTAACTGGACACGCTTGTAGTCTGAACCAAAAAGTGCTGTTGGCTGTGAGTAATGGATTCTGTGCCTGAGGTCTGCGTTTGTTTCTTTTGTTATCCAATGTCTCAGTTTTAAGGCATATGCTTTTGGACTTGGGCACATTTATACGTGAATGGGATGGTATAAATTTTACAACTGATGGAGACAAGGAAGAGAAGAGACTGCGGTTGGAAACAGTCAGCCACTTCCTCAGGAAGGAGGGAAGAAAGCAGTCTCATACGTGCATGAGTGACTTCACATGTCTGACATTTTCTACTGCATGATATCATCATCCCTTAGCCTCTGAAGTAATTAAGGCTCCATTTATGAGTATCTAAGAGCCTTGCTTAGTCACGCAGTCGAAAGGAGCAAGCCTGGAAATTGAATCCACATACTTAATCATTGCTTATATCCTTAGTGTGGACTTTGGACCAGCAACTTGGGCATCACTTAGAAACTTGCTAGAAATATCACTTCTGAGGCTTCATCCCAGAGCTACTGAATCAAAAACAGGCTAACAAATGTCTATATGCACAGGGAGATAGCCATTAAATGTTAATTTAGTTGTGCTTTATGCAGGCCAGTTATAGTTCCTCCTAGATCTCATGCATAATAATCAAAATTACGTAGAAAACGGAACACAATGTCCTTAACTCTAACTCAGCTTTGATTTTCTGTATTCTCTAAATAGATGTATTTATTATGAGGAGAGACAGAGAAGCATTTTGTCCATCCATTGTTTCACTGCCTAAATGACAGCAATGTCCAATTCTGGGATAAAAAGTTCTGAAGTCAAAATCAAGGCACTCCACCTGGGTCTCCCATCTTGCAGCGCTTGAACATTCCCAGGAAGCTGGATATGAGGCAGCCTGTATTTGAAATATGAGCTCGGTAAAATGTTGGCCAGCAGGCAGTAGCCTAGCCCTGTGCACCAAAACCAAAGCTCCTATCTTCTACAAACTTAGAATTTTTGCACACTATTCTGCTGTTGCTCAAAGCACCAATCCTTTTGATGCCTTGCTGCCTGACAGATTTCATGGAATTCCTGAAGACATAACTCATCAACAGTCATTTGATAAGAGTAACTCACCAGCGTTTCACAGGAATTGAGTGGTTTTACATAGAAGAACTGTATACAAATGAAATAATATAAACATACTTTCTGTGGAGAACTGTCTCCAACAGAATATTGTGGTCAGTGTACATAAATAGGACTGAGTTATGATACACTGTGTATCATAGTTACAAGTAGGCTTGTTCTTATTGTGTGTGTCCAGCACTGGGCAGGAAACTTTGAAAACCAGGACAGGATCCTTCCCTCTAAGATATTCATGATCCTAAGAGGAAAGTGATGCCTGCTGTGCCCTAGGTGCCACCAAAGGGACAAATCCATTGTGGAAGCCAAAGGAATAGTCAGTGCCATCTCATAGGGGAGCAGAAACAAGGGAAACTTCTTCAAGAGGGAGTTTCTGCATTAGTGCCTGAACAAATGATTGAATAATTGGAGGTTGTTGGGCTTGGGAAGAACCCCGTGGACTCACAAGCTGGGAAACTTTGGAGAGGGAACAGTGGTGCTAAAGTGCAAGTCCTGTATAAGGAATGTGAGCTGTGCAAGAAGAATCCAAGGGAGGAGCTGGAGACTTGGTCAGGGCCTGGATAGCAAAGTAAGACTATGAAGATTGTTAGTGACAGAGTAAATGAAGACATTCTTCTGAAGACTATAGGGTGATACTCGAAATATTTGTCACAAGAAAAATCTTAATTTTGTAAAGATTCCTCTAACTTACCTTCAGACATATTTTTATTCACAAATGGATCAAATATCCAAATGTTAGGGACAATGATGGTAACCTATGTAGCCCTGGAGCATTTAAAAGGTGTTCAGTCATCATAATGTTCTTTGCCAAGAACTTCATAGACATTGCTCCTTTCAAACTTCCACAAAAAGGTGAAAATTGTCATCGTCATTTTATAGAACCTCCTTAAATTCATATGCTTTTTAAATATGGAACAGAACTCAGATTTAAATTAGGTAAATCAATACTCTTAACAAGTGCCTATATAAAGATCATAAACATGGTTGAAGAAAAAAACAAGAAAGGTTTTATTTTGTTTTGTTCTGTTTCATTCTTCATAGGATTTTCCAAGCATCATAGCAAAATCAAAAATGGAACTGATTAGAAAAAAAATGCAGATTTGATCACACAAACATTAACATATAAAATAATAATAAACGAGATAGAAATGCAAACAGCAAATTAGGAAGACAGCTGCAACCAGTATGGCAGACTTAATAATTTTATATATATATATACATTTATATCAAGAATTTCTAAAAATAAATTTTCAAAAGTATAGACTACTTTGATTTTTTAAAAGTACAAAGGACACAGATAACTATATCATGGAAGGCAATTCTAATGGGTTATTTATAAGTGAGCAGAATGAGAAAATAAGCATATTCATACAAGGTTGCTGCAAGTTTACGTAGCACCGTCTTTCTGGAGGAGGGGTTGACAACATGTATCATAATGGAAAATATAATTTTTTGATCTGGTAATTTCAAGATATTTCTCTCAAAAAGATATTAAGACATGATTGAGTAATAGAGGTCAAATATAAAACTGGGTGGGAGGAGAGGAGTGAGAAAAAAAGATAAGCCAAAGTCATATAGCTGTGAGCGCTCACTCCCACTCAGGTCATTATTTTTTTTTTCTTTTAAATGTATTAGGCATCCTGTTTGGTCGTTGGTGCTGCTCTGACATATAACAGGTATCCCGACAGAGATTATAGACATGAAAGAGACAGGGAGATAATGAGAAACCTTTGCAAAAGCTGGTTCAGAGACATGGAATTCAAAGTCATTTTGAACTTAGTAGATTCTGCAACAATGCATAAAAACCTTAGAAACGACTATGGTTTGTAAAATGATTGCATTTTTAAAATACTCTCTGTGACTACATTCAAGCTCATTACCCCAAGGTCACAAACTTTAAAATTCAGAGTTCTGAATGCATTTATGTGAGATTCCTAAGAATCAAGTCTTTCAGTGTGCATATGCTATTCAGTGGGTAAATACCAGCTCGTTGGCACATGATTTCATCTTTTCGAATAATCAGCCTGCTGTGTGGGTAAATATCAATATAGTATCACTTAGAACTTATTGCGAAACTTGAAAATCTTCTTGTCCTTTTTCCAAAACACAATAATATGTATGCAATGAAGTCAAGAGATCAAAGTATTTGAGCTTGAAAGGGACTGGACTCTATAACCCCTACAGTGAGGGAGGTTGTGCAACAAAGACATTTAAATAGCTGGAAATATTTCTTGCTCTTAAAATACTATCTCAGTAGTTTAAAAACAAACACAGGGAGCATTTTTTTCATAATTTAACATCCTCTTGCTGTATCTCTTAACATAACTTTCCCACTCATTTGAGTTTCTGCCAGGCGATGTCTTTGGCTCCTTATTATCATTTCGATTGAACTTCTAATCTTTGCTCTCTTCCAAGAAACACAAATACTGCACAGTAGTTGCAGTTCCTCTGTTAAATAAAAAAGAAACCGGAAGCAAGGGTGCTTCAGCAAATCCTTCCAAGGAAAGTTTTATTCTAATTCATGAACAGCTGCTGTTCCTGACTGCATACCCAGAGTCATTTTATCCATAAAGCAGGTAACTACAATCTCTCATCAAGAATCTAATAGGAATGTGGACTTTCTGTGTGAATCTGAGAAGACGTTTTGGGTTTGGACATTTGGATCTAATCACTCCTGGATTACATTCAGGAAGACAAAAATTTAAATAATGGAATGGTATTAAGACAGACGTACAATGTTACATATTTTGTTTTTAACCCGGAATGTGCCTCTTAAATAAAAGTTATATTCATAAGGAATTGTTTCGTGTCAATACGATTTAATCAGTTTTCATGATTGACTTCAACCACAGGATATACAGTGCAAAACCTTGGTTAATCTGGGAAAGCCCCAGAAGCCACACAACCACTCCTATCTCCGAATTGCCCCTCGGCAGGGGAGCTCACCTTTTGGCATCACTATTTCTTCTAGCAGGATTCTCCGTCTTATTCCCATCTCCTTCTACTGTGCTGCAGCTTGCCTGTGGATGTTTGCATTTTCTGATTGAACGTTTATTTAGAAGAGGAAACTGTTTCTTTAATTTCATAGAGAATGCTGAGTAAAAATGGAATCTTTGAATTGAGCAATTCCTCTTCTATCCCTGTCATTTTCATGGTTATCATTTTTCTTTAGTTCTTGCCAATTTTATTCTTGATACATCTATGTACAGATACATTGTCAGTATTTTCTGGCTGTTTTGATGATTACATATGAGGCTTTATTTTGCAACTACCTATTGAATAGCAAAGATCTATTTTAGAGAAAAATCTTAGACATAAATTTCCAGTCTCTGAAGATTTTCTGTAACTGCTTCTTGCAATTTGGAAGAAAGATGTGTTTAGTGCAAGCAGATGGACAGAAATATGTAGGTAGATGTTTCTATAGGAAGTCTGCGTTTGTTTCATTTCAGAGTTTGGAGTTTGTGCTCGTGTGAAATTCCTCCTTTATCCTTCCTCATCAGTAGTTGGCTTCTTGCAAAATGCTTACTTGAAAGAATGAATGAAAGAAAGTGACTCGTTCAGGAAAATGATTTGCTGTATTGCTCATAGGCCTGTTTTCACCATGTATTTGCCACCTTTTCAAGAATTTCTGATTACCATTCAACCTAAAAAAGCACTATAGCATGCCTACCAAATGTACTAGCTTTAAATTTCATGTGCTCCAAATTTCAAACAAAATTTAAAATATAACGAAGTTAAATATCATAAACAGTGAAGTGTTATTTGCCGTACCTCATATTATTTTAGCTTCATGATATTTTCCAGTTCCAATGCTTATATAATCCATAAAATATTGAGCTACCTATATAACTAAATCTGAAATTTACATCTTAAATATAACAGGTGGGCCCGGCATGATAGCATAGTGGTTAAGGTCCTCACCTTGCACGCGCCGGGATCCCATATGGTCGCGGGTACTAATCCTGGCGACCCTGCTTCTCATCCAGCTCCCTGCTTGTGGCCTGGGAAAGCAGTCAAGGACAGCCCAAAGTCTTGGGACTCTGCACCTGCGTAGGAGACCTGGAAGAGCTCCTGGCTCCTGGCTTCGGATTGGCTCAACTCCATCCGTTGCGGTCACTTGGGGAGTGAACGATTGGAGGGAAGATCTTCTTCTCTGTCCCTCCTCCTCTCTTTATATATGCCTTCCAATAAAAATAAAAATAAATCTTAAATAAATAAAACAGGTAACATTTATACAGAGCACACTACATATCAAATATCCATCAGATACTGCCCATGAATTATTTTTATTATTTTTATTTTACCCACCACTTTGAGTGGGTAAAACATGGAAAATGATGGAAATCTACAAGATAATAATGAAAAAATATGAAACTGTTTACCCTCACATCTGGAACAAGACAAGGGTATCCATTCTTATCATACAGTCAATAAGCATTGGAAATATTAATAGAAGAAATTAGAAAGAAGGAGAAATAACAATGACAGGAATTGGAAAGGAGAATATAGAAATGCTCATTAATAGATGACAAGACGCTGTGCCTGATAAAACATAACCAAACACCCCACCAAAAGCTGGCAGAACTGATTAGCTTAATTCAAACAAGTCACAGGAAATAGAATCAACATACAAAAATAGTAACATTTTCCAATTTCATTTTATTTTTACTTCAATATTTATTATAAAGATGCAGGCCTCTGATTAGGATGATGAGGGTCAGGGAGAGGCACAAGATGGGTTAGAGAAATGTTTCTACTTTCTTATGTCTGTGGAAGAGAAAGCGGGGCAAGAACATGCACTGTTCTCTATTGTCAGGCTATATTCACATCAGGGGACAGAAACCGTAGGTTGATTTCACTTAAAACCTAATGTGGGGGAAAATATTTCTGAGCATGCTACTTGGGTGGTCTTGATTGCTCTGAGAAGCTGTGGGTTTTGATGTGCCAGAGGTGACAAAGCCTAAGGTCAGTTGGCTGTCTAAATCTGAGTGTGTGTGTGTCTGCAGACCTAGGTGCTGGCTGTAAAACTTGGCCTACAATACTGTTCACCATGACTTTTTTTGTCCTTTGAGAGGTGTTTGGAGTCCTCTGTTGCCATAGGTAAGCTGCTTGTATTTAATTTTGTGTACATTTGGGTATGTTCGCTATTCTTGCATAAGAGTCAGCAACTGAAATGCCCCAGTCTGCAACACGTGCTCCAGGGTCAGACCACCTGTCTCTGTGATTTCCTCTGGGCTTGGGGAATCTAGTGCAGAGGTCTAGTTGGGGAGTCCCTTAGGAAGCCCCCTGGGAGATCCACACACCAGGCTCTCATGTGTTTTGGTTGATGCAGGCCAGGCCCAGCGCACTCCCTACATCAGCCCATGCAAATACAAGGGTGGGGAAGGCACCGGCTTCTCCATTCCTGGCCGCAATCCCAACTCCCACACAAACTAGCAGCTGTGGTGGCCTCGCCCACCTCCAACTCTGGCTCTTGTGTACTCCAGCAGCTGCTGCATCCTAGTTAGGGTAACACCAAACACTGTTCTTGCACACCCCGATGAGTGCTGCAAGATCTAGCCTGGCCCGGTCTGTTCCCAACCCTGACTCTTATACATGCCAGCACAATGTTGGCCTGCCCAGGAAGGCCCTCCAGACTCCCTATCCAATTCTCTGTTATCCCAGCTCCCTCAGTCACATGCTGGTGCTGTGCTTTGGTCTGTAGAAATCATTTCATATATGTCAAACAAGCCCTCAATGTTCCCTATTCCAATTTGTTCCTAGTGCCCCAGCTGCAGACAATGCACAGCCCACTTTTCACAAGTGTTCAGCAATGATGGTAGCAGCAGGGCAGGCTCAGCTGCATGTGCCTATGTCGATGCTGTGGGTGCTCCAACCCCATCTTTCCAAATCGTTTATTTATTTTTTTTAACATAGGCAGCTATGCTAGTACACTGGTATAGTTAATGTAGAGATGACATTAACTGACCAGAATGGCAGCCATCTATTAGCTGGTTTTCCATTTGCCTGGTTATAAGGCAACCCAGGTAGTTGCCTCCAGCTGGGGAAAAAAGTAGTATTTTTGTACACTGTTATTAATCTTGCTGAAAATAAATTAAAAATCTTATTCACAATAGTCATGCAAAAACCCAAATATTAAAATGAATAAGTTTAACCAATGAAGAGAACTATGTCTACAATAGTTATAAAACATTAATGAAACAAGTAATCAAGGACATAAAAATGTGGAAACATATTCCTTGTCCATGGATCAGTAGAATCGGTATTATTAAAATGTCTGTGCTAGCAGGGCTGGCACAATGTTGTAGCAGGCTAATTCTCTGCCAGATATTCTTCTATTCATAATCACAGCACTGCATCTTTCGGAATAAATATAACAATTGGACAATCTTTTCTCAATGCTCAGTTTTATCTTATGGAAAGCGTTAGCCATATAACACAAGTGGATGCTTCTTGCTCCACTCAGAATGTTAGTCTAGCTTATTAGAATAACCAGGGTAATGGTTGGACTCAGTGAACTTGCTTTTGTGGGTGACTGGTGATGCATTCACTTAGGACTAATGCATGGAAAGCAAAGTAATTGTGATAAGAAAAAGGCAAAGGGGATGTAACTCCCCTTTCAGGGCTCTTATTCACACCAGAAAGACAATCTATATCAGCACAGACATGTATAAAACTCAGTGTGAGCTGGTAGGTGTACTGTAGACTGACTCAACAGCAAAAGGAAATATTGTATTGCATGGAGACAGATCTGGGAAGTTTTAGAGTGAAGATTTTTGATTTAGACTATCACTTCTGAGTGTCAGTGTAAATGGCACAGAGGAAAGATATTCTAAGGTATTGTATGCCATGTGTCTTTAAACATGCGCAAAATAAGAAAACTCTCAAGTAAGGTGATACTTTGTGGTACAATTAGCTTTAGGGTTTGTCAAAATTATAGAATGCACATAGGTTATATGATCCTGGTCCACTATTTTGCCCCCACCTAAAAAATGGATAATTTATGTGGAAACAGAGCTGGTAACTCAAAAGTACCTCCCACAAACAGTCCTAAAACATGGCATTACAATGTAACCAGGGAGAACTGAAATATTTGTGATTAGGTATAAATCTTTAATGGAGAGCTTGTCTTCCTAATTCCATGTTTCATTTGTGTCTCTCTGTCTCTTTCTTTCTGAATCATGTTGAAAAGAACGTGAGGTAAGATTTGTTTTGCACTGTGCTAGGTAGAAAAATAATAGGATGAATGACAAGGAATTATAAAGCCTCTGACAATGAAAAGACTAAAACAGTTACAGAATTATCTAAGGAGAAATTTACCAGAAGGATTAATGGCTTATGATATTTGAGCAAGTTTAAAGAGTGAAGCAAGCAGATAAAGCAGTTGTAGTGTGGCTGCCAGACTTAGAATGGATAGAAACAGGTCAAAAGTCAGGTGGCAGATAAGTATTTTCTACATCATGAAATTTAAATGTGGAATTTTAGAAGAAAGGCCCAATATAGTCTATGTATCAAAAAAAAGGGGAGGATAGGGCTAACCCTTTGCCTGCAGTGCTGTCATCCCAGGTGGACACCAGTTCAATCCGTAGCTGCTCCATTTCCTATCCAGCTTGCTGCTTATGGACTGGGAAAGCAGTGGAGTACAGACCAAGGCCTTGGCACCCTGCGTTCCTGTGGAAGACCCAGCAGAAGAGCCTGGCTCCTGGCTTCAGATCAGCTTTCTCTTTCGTAACCTTTTTTAAAGAGCATGGAATCAAATTTGTCAAAACAGAGTAGAAAGAAGTTGGATTTGAATGTTTAGCTTTCCTATAGAATTTAGTAATCAATTTGGGACCACAAAAAAATTTGTATAAAGCATACATCCTAAAATTTACAAAGCCTTACTTGAATATATATTGCCATATAGATACCACATGAGATACCGCTAACTACAAGTAAGTAGGAGGCTAACAGTGTGTGATTATGCTGCATAAAAAAAAAAAAAAACAAAGGAATAATGTCTTTACTAAGGGGAAAAGTCCTTAGGCACATCTAATGTATATTCTTACATCCACCTTCATTATAAGCCCATGTCACAAGTACTTTCACTTTCCTCATTCTGCAGATAAAAATGGAGGAACCCAGAGTGGGGCAACAATCCCAGGTGAGTGAACTCACTAGTTAAGGAGCTGGTCTCAGCATGGCTGCAGCTCAGCATGGTCGTGTCTCAGAGTGGTTTGGTGTGGCTGTGTCTCAGCACACTGCATCACAGTGACATCTCTTGGAGACTGCCCAACTCTTCTTCCACTTGTACGATAGAAGGGAGTGCTTGCTGGACACAGCAGGGGCACCCACTTCTCACAGGTGTGGGTCTGAACTCAAGGACTTACTTCTGTCCTGTGTGCCTGAAAAGGAAACCAAGTCCCCACACCAAGAGCCAGAGAAGAAGCAGTGCATGTAGAGAAGTCTTTAACTTGTCACATTAAATTACTTTTCAGATTCTCTTGATGTTACGTTAGATTTCTAAATTCACCTATTACAGCTGTCTCAAAGTGCTGTTTGGGCTGTTGTGACATCACCTCCATTCCGGCCTGTTGGAAAGAAAACAGCTGTGTGCCATCTAACATCAAAACATACTGGTAGGGCCCGGCGGCGTGGCCTAGCGGCTAAAGTCCTCACCTTGAAAGCCCTGGGATCCCATATGGGCGCCGGTTCTAATCCCGGCAGCTCCACTTCCCATCCAGCTCCCTGCTTGTGGCCTGGGAAAGCAGTTGAGGACGGCCCAATGCATTGGGACCCTGCACCCGCGTGGGAGACCTGGAAGAGGTTCCAGGTTCCCGGCTTTGGATCGGCGCGCATTGGCCCATTGCGGCTCACTTGGGGAGTGAATCATCGGACGGAAGATCTTCCTCTCTCTCTCTCCTCCTCTCTGTATATCTGGCTGTAACAAAATGAATAAATCTTTAAAAAAAAAAAAAACATACTGGTAAACGCAGTATCTGGCTGGAAAATGGCTTCCTGTTAATGGAAAGGGAGGAATAGCTCTGTTGAAGAGTTTGCTATCTTGAGCCCATCATTGTAGCTTCATCTCAGCCACCACAGTATCCCACTTTCATGCCAGCCACCACTTCACATTTGGATGTGAACACATTATCTGTTTATTATTCCCTTCTCCTACTGCAGTGTTAGGTCAATCGTGTTGCTTAGAATAGCTGTGGCTTACTTGTAAACGAATCAGACATTTGTACAACAAACGCAGGTGGCAGCTTGATGTCTTACATGTATACACGATGGTTTACTTCTTATATTTCTCAGTGATTGAACTGTAGTGCTTTGCAATGGTTGCCCTGATCACTTTCACACAGGACTGTACTGCTCTCTTGCACAGGATTTGGATAGACATGTAGTAACTTATTGCTTCAACACTGGTTTTGAAATTCTCTTTGCAGTTTTTCAAATGACAATGTGTAATCTTTACAATACGTTCATTGCACTGCCTTGGACCACAGTAAATGTGGGTTATACCACAGAGATGCAAAGTGTGGGAGAATCACTGCTGAGTGGTTTTGAATGAAAACATAGCAAAAGTTCCTTTCGATATTGGTATCAAAACTCCTATCTTAGGCTTCAATATTGAACAACTTAAAAACACCATTAACCTCCAGAGCTAATCTGCACAAAAAAGTTGTGGGTTAACTGGACTCTAGGCAATCGTTCTTTCTTTTGTTCTCACCAAAACTCCGTGCACCCTCATTTTCCTTGCTATCAGGTTTTGTGTTTGAAATTCAGTCAGAAAATTCGTGGCCGACAGCAGAGGGAAATGAGGACCAGGAGTATGATGGATTCTTCCAGCCAAGAGCGCTGCTCCTGGCGTGGAGCGGGGGCTGTGTCCTGTGGTGACTGCATTACAACTTCTGATTGTTGCTGTGTGCAGCAGGAGCCTAGTGCCCTGCCTTTATTGTCCAGTCCTCTGTTTACACTGGTTCCCCTCCCCCGACACCCTGTTTTCAGCCAAACTCTGAAATGCCTCTAATTCCTATGCTCAGCGTCAGTGTTTCCTGCCAACCCCCAGGGGCACCCAGCAGAGCCTTCACTCTTCAGGTTCCTCCCACCCAACTTCCTGCTCCAGGGTTTAACCATTTTTCTACATAGACTTGTGATTCCTATTCCCTTGCTTATGCTCTCTTCGAAAGCGGCACAACTGTGAAACCATCAGATGTTTAACCTTTGCTTTCTCCACTAGAACCTTCTTTTGTTTTTAAGGAACATGCTTTAACCAGAATTGGTCTCAGTTGAAGCGCCCGCTCAGACCCAGGCTGAGCGGGCGCTCTCACTGGGTATCAGAGACCCAACTATGCGAGTTGCCTCCTGCTCTCCGGAAGCTGGCATGAGAACAGAGCTTGAGTTGGAAGCCAGGTACTGCGACACTCTGGTAGTTTATACTGCCATCTCAAGCAGCAGCTAACCGCTCTGCCTGTCATCTACCCTACCTGGTTACTTTTTAAAAAAATATGTGTGGTCTTTACTTACTAGACATCATAGGGGTGATTATATTTTGAATGTTTTTACTTGTCACCCACTTGTGTCCACACTTAACCTGCAGTCTCTGCTTTTTTCTCTCCCTTTACTTTGTTACAAAAATCACCATTCATCATATTATAATAAAATATTTGCATTTTCAGTTTATTATAATTAAGACTTGCAGCTATTATTGCTAATGCCAATTGAAGTCTGATTTTAAGAGTGAAGGATGTAAATAATAAGACCTGCTGTTTTTATTTGATGAGTTTCAGTAAGGTAATTAATAGATACAGCAAGGAAGAAAGGGTCACTCAGGCATTCTTTAAAAAGATAGATAGATAGATAGATAGATAGATAGATAGATAGATAGATAGATAGATAATTCACTTATTTGAAAGCCACAGCTACCAGGAGTGGAGGATAGGAAGGTGTCAAGCACACATGTCTTCAAATTCACCTCTTACTAACTTCTCTGAAACTCAGTTTTCTCTGTTGAAAAGTAGAAAGAATAAGGATCTCAATTGCTGAAATTGTTAATGGTGTTAGAATACACAAAATATCTAAGACATGGCAGATACTGTACTGACGTCAATTCTCTATCATATGAACGAAGCATTGTTACAAGAATGTTTAAAAGCCTGACAATTAACTACAAATGCCAGAACTTGATTTTAAGATGGAAAAGAAAAGCTGTCCTGTTGAAGCAATCGATTCTGAATCATTTGTCAGTGACAATGGATATTAAGACTGTTCAAAGGCCACATTTTTATCTAAGAGTTTGGTATTTTATGAATAACAGGTGACACCCACACCTGTCTTCATATATTAAGGTATTATATTGTATAATATTGGCATAGATAGATAGATAGATATTAGAATTCGTGAAACTGAAGAAGCCGCTTAGGCACTTAAGGGAGCAATGCACTCTTACTCGTTATGGGCGAATGTTTTCAGAACAACAACCAAATGCATCTGCAGTCAAAACAGACAGTGCTGTTGCAGGTTGTTGGACACCAGAAATGTTTTGAGAGAATTTTGGCTTGACATTACTGTTTTAAATTTAAGCATAGCTAATTCCTGTTTTGTAGGGCTCATTAATGCCAGGGGTATGGTAAACTCTCAGGCTCTGAACCTCCATACTCCTTTCTCCTCCTCTATGAAAGTTTAGAAGGTAAATCTCAAATGGCCACATTGCATGCTCATTCATGTGGGAAAAAAGTGGCAAAACCTTGTCCTGTGGGTTTTCCTTCCCACTTTTCCCACCTGGAAAGCCCAGGAGAGCCTGTGAAGGTGTACATACCTGAGGACCTGAGACTGTCCCTGGGAACTAGCCTGTATTCCCTGCTTTCCTCAAGTGATTCTTCACATTCCCAAATAGGAAAACCACTGACCTAGAATAGGTAAACCAAGAAGGGTCCAGGTAGTATCATGAATGTTGGTAAGAACCAAGACTTGATTCTTCAATTTTCTCTCAACTTTTTTTGTAATCGGGGCTCTTATGCTTGAAAATGAATTAATCTCTGCATATCTGAGGTCAACATGCAATGCTTTGTAACTTTTCAACTACTTTTCCTCTTCATTCCATTCCTGTCCCATTAGTCATTTCCTCAAAGGCATGAGTTCAGATTTTTAATAGGGATTAGATTTCTGATAATTAAACCTATAATGCGGTTTAATGGTCAGCACAAACCCAGTGTTATGTTTCATTTATCAAATATTTGGTTGAGATAATTACAAACTACATACCGAACCCAGAAATACAATATGAAAGATTTGCTTTTTGATTAGTTCTTTTGTCCCTAAAGAGCTCACAATTTATCCAGAAGGCATTTTTAACTTTACAAAATTATTTGGAAAGCAATAAGTGTGAAGGAAGAAAGAGAAAGAAAGGACATCGCTTCTCGGTCTTTTGACTAAGATCAAGTGTGTGAGAAAGAAAGGACAAGCAGACGTGTCTCATTCATTGCTATAAGCCCCATTTGGGCCAGGGCATGCTGCCTCCCGGGGTACACATTAGCAGGAAGCTAAAATGAGGAGCAGATCCAGGGCTTGAACTCAAGCGCTCTAACATCGCAGGTGTTTCAAGTTCTTTGTTTATTGTTACACATCAAGAGTGCCCGTTACCAGAATTTTCTGAACTTCACCTAGAATCACATGAGAATGACAATCAAAATGCAGGCTTTGATCCAGATGCGGGGGTGGAGATTCTGAGATTCTAGATCTCTGATAACTTACCAGGCAGTGCCTTTGCTGTTCCTCTGCAGAGGGTACCTTACAGAGTAAGGTGTTAGCACCACTTTTTTTCCTAACAGATCTGGAGGCAAAGTAGGTGCCAATGTCCCAGTCATCCATCAGATGTAGCCATCAACTCCACTCTGCTGCATCTGAAACGGTACTTCCTTTGTACCAGCCTGAAGAGAAGTAGGATAATGGCCTCTAAATCATTGTCTGCTGGGCACTCAAAACGAAGCTACCAACAGTCTTCACAGAGTTACTGTTTCCAGGTCTGCAGAGACAGAGGCTCATTAATTCAGACTTCCTGGAGACTTCTCTCTCTTCTGCTTAGTTTTCTATGCACACAGGCATACTCACAACCTTGATAGACATCTTTATGATGTCAACCCCTTAAAACCTCCTAACCTAGGATAAGTATGTGTCAGAATAAGAACTCTTTATGAATCTTGAATATCCTATATAACTCAGATCCAAATTATAGTGATCAATTAAATATTAAAGCAAAATGGATTGAGCGTATATCCTCTTGTACTTTAAAATATTGTCAAATTTAACTTTTGAATGTATGAACTGAATTTTCTTTGTTCCCACTTACGTAAAACATTAAAACTCCCAACCTAATACCTCAGAATGTAACCTTATTTGCAAAGAGGACAAGTACATATAAGAGCAGATGTTAAAAAAATTATTAGGAGATGCATATAATGAAAAAAACACAATTTCTCTTTTTTTTCATTAATATCAACTTAGCTTTTCAGTCCATTTCATTTTATCTTTTGGAAGTATTCTAGCATAATTAATTAAGCTGGGATTATGCTATAGCAGAATAGACTCTTACCCCAATGGAACAGGTATCATATTGAACAGACACACAGATACATGAGGGGAGAGCATCATGTCCATTTCAGAGTCAGAAACTGAAGTGTTACCTAGCAAGCTAATGAAAGCATGGGACCTAGAACCTAGAGGAGACCAGAAAGGATCCTACCGTGTAAGTAAGGAGGGAGCAGGCCCCTGCCAGGCTTGCTGCATGAATCAGAGTCCAGGTCTGTGAGAAAGTAATCTGAGTTTTTTGTGCCAAACAACTTGGTGGAAATTTGGTATGGCTGCCTTAGAAACCCAATACAGTGAGAAAAATTTTACATATTTATTTTGCTCATTTACTTCAAAATGACTGTCATAGTTCTTGAAAAAAACATTAATTCCACAAATATTCATCAATCTTCACTATGTGTTTTTATTGGTATTCAGTTTTCCCTGTAACACTGGTAATAATAATAATAATAACAGTGAACTCTGCTCATAATTCATCAGGCATGAGCATATGGGTGTCTCCTTAAAAATTCTTTAAATTTTATTTCTTCCAAATGGCTCACTGAGGTTAAAACCACTCTTGTACATGCACATGGAAGGACAGACGTACTCTCATTACAATATTCCTATTGTTAGTAAAAATACAGATCAGTTTTCATTTTAAAATTAATTAATCTGAGTCTTATCTTTTTCTCCAACAAAGTAGATAGTGAATATTAAACATAGAAATTTCTCCTAGTTCCATATTTTTATCAGATCATAGGTCACAATTGATTGGTAATATATTTGCTAGGGAATTAAGAAATTAATATTGTCTTCCTCATTTGTGAACTACTGTTACTATCAACATTAAAGTATTCTGAATTGTAATCTAACACATACAACTAAAGAAGTCCCTAGGTAGCCCCCGAGAACTGCCCTATCAGCTCCTGATAAGTCTTTTCTCTATCTTTGAGGGTTTACATGTTTTGTATTTTCTGCTGTTGAGTATATTGGGGTTAAAAAGTAAATTCCTAAAAGAAAAAAGGGATCATCATTTGAGAATGTTTTTAGGGTAATTACTTATAAAGACAAGTAATGAAGTGATAAAGTAATAAACCTCTCCATATCAATATTCATAATGCTGAGATACAGAAATGCATCCATAATCGCTTGTTCAACATTTCATCCTTCATGGCAATGATTGTGCTTCCTTCAAATCACTTAGCCTGTAAATCCTGATCAGACATTTGGGAGATAGAATAAAAGACTAAAGGTCCAAAAATAATTGCTAAGCTTGGTTCCTGAAAAGAACCAACAAGATTAGAAATGATTTAAGATCAAAAATATCCTCCAAGTATTTTATCGTGAAAAGCAATTATTCCTTTATGACGATTGTGCAAATGTTTTTAGTTTGGGGAAATATTCTCTCCATGGTGAGAAGATCTGAGTGTGTCCCAGTTTCTGTAATGTAAAAGCTGTGTGGTATAATTATACAGCTATTTTGCTTTTCCACTGTCATGGTCGTGATGTGGGGATTCTTACAGTAATACTCTGCATTTCTCCACTAGAGTTATGCTGTTTTCTCATACACTCCTAGAAACAAAAGGAAACAGCATACATGTATAAATGTCCATTGAGAGCGCATCTTTCTCTGGGCAAAATAATGGGAACAATAAAATATGTTAAATTGTGTTTGTATTGTTTTGGGTGCTAAGTCCTGTTTGGGAACAGATACTAGACTCTTCTTATTCAAAAACATTTTGAGCTTTATTTTCAAAAGCTATTATTTTCCTGTCACTACTACATCAATGTTAAAATACACCATTAAATATCTTGGAGGGGGAAATGACAGAAACGTAAGTTTGCACTTAAGATAAATGTTTCTTCTCCTATTAACAAAACAAAAATTATATATTCTCTTCTGCAATCTTGAGATTGGTGAGGCTCAAATGAAATGTGTATGTAAGATTTTGTGCACATTCTTACTATAATGAAAAAATTATTTAACATATTATTATATGTTCATCCCCACTTGGCATATTTGTAGTTTTCTGCCATGACAACCTTCTTCGCACCTATTGCTCCTGATAGGTACCTGGCATATTATGGTTCTGAAAATTTAAGGCCACAGTGATGCTATCTTGTGAAAAGAGAGTCAGCTCTTCACTCAACAAATGTAGTCATTGAACAATGAATAATGAAACAATAACTCTACATCAACTGTTTTGCTAAATATTGGATCAAATCAATGAGAAACACAGCACAAATTTTTGTCTTCACTCAACTTACATTCTACTGGATGGGAAATAAATAATATAAACAGGTAAAATGCTGCATGTTAGATGATTATAAATTCTAAAAAGTAAAAATAGAAGCAGAAAGAACAGTGTTGTGTCATAGGGAGTTAGGTTTCCACTGAAATGCTGGCATTTCACATGGGCAAAAGCGAGTCCCAGCTTCTCTGCTTCCAATCCAGCTGCTTGCTAATGTGCCTGAGAGCAGTGGAAGGTTATCCCTGGGCCCGTGCCACCCACTGGACTCCTGACTTCAGCTGGGGCCAACCCTGGCCTTTGTAACCATTTGGGGAGTGAAACGCAGATCTCTCCCCCTCTCCTTACTTTTCCGTCTCTCTCTGTAAATTCGCCTTTTGAGTAAACAAATAGGTATTTAAAGAAAAATGTAGAGGACGAGAGTGTTTATGGGTACAGTTTTGCAATAGGGTAATTAGGGATATCTGATCCCGAATACCATATTCAAAGGCAGTCCTAGATTGATAAAAGCGAGGAAAAGACCTACACAGCTCTCCAGGACAAACTGGATTCTTTACAGACAGAACAGTGAGGACCAAGCTCCAAGTTTGTACAATATTTAGTAATGACCGTGAATGGCAAAACATTTCTAGTCAAACGCTGCTTTGCTGTTAGCAGATACTAATGGAAGAATGAAAAGTATTTCTGACAGTCAGACAAGCAATTGTTTTCGGAACCAATTGATGCCATATATAATCAGGGCCTTTCAACACTAAAGAGAAGATTATTAAGATAGGAAATTTGCATTGGCAGTACAATTTTATATTGGATATCCTATCTTCTGTATTTCTTACAATTAACGTGTCTGCTGTGTAGCTAAGGGAACACTTGTAGCCACAGCAAGAACAATGTTTCCACATCTGTCTGTTTGAAGTTCAGGGAATTGAGAAGAGGCTGAATCATGCACTAAAGAAACGAAAATAAGAGATTACAGTTTTGAGCGGACTACAAGGAGCAAGTCTGCGGGAGAATCCAATCATAGGGAACATAGAAACAGAGCAGGTGAATGAGACACCCAGAAATGTTAAGGAACCAGAGAGGTTTTTTTGTTTTTTGTGTTTTAATTTAGGTAAAGACCTATTCTCAAATCACCTGCTGATCTCATGAATTTCCAAATGAAAAGGACTTGGCTGTAATTTCAGAAATACAGGCAGTGGTACAAATGTGGGTATACACATATACTGTGTGTGATTGGATCTTAGCCCCAACTAGTATTATCATACATACCATTCTTGCAGTCCTCAGGTACTTGGAGCAGGTACCCAGAGGTGTTTGAATAGAAACAGAATTTCTCAGCTAGTTTGTAGTATCTGTCCACTTTCCTGCCCTTTGGTGATGGCCACTCTTCACTGGGTCACACTGTGTCTTCCAGGCTGTGGTCTAATGTGTGCTAATGGTGTTCTACCTTTAGCCCCACTAAACCTGACTGGTATTTCTACATCTACTGTGCATACTGTGCCTCCCCACCCTCACCCAAGCCATTGCCATGACCAAAGTTTAGCTTCCTCTGTCACTGTTTAAGTTGAAAGACCTAAAAAACAGAGCGGTGCTAATATGTCTATTGTGTATAAGATTATTTTCAAGATGTTAAGACAAGGCTATTCTCTAGAATTTTCATGTAATCAAGTTTTTGCATTTCTGTCTAACATTCCAGAAAATTCCCTCTCTGCTCCACCCCTTTGCTTTCTCAGCTTCCCTGTTTCATTTTCCCTCTCCCTCCCTCTTTAATTTCCCTGCCTTCCTATTCAGACAGCAAAATGTTACAAACACAAAATAATATTTTACATCATGAACTTCAACTTCGTAATAAACATAGGTAAATAAAGAAATCATATAAACTTTTTTTTTAGATTTTGGGATATTGACTGATTTAGATATTAGGACTAACTAAACGAAATATATTATTTCCCGATTTATTCTTGATATCATATAACACTAAAATTAAAAGTTTATGGTCAAGTCACAAGTTTTGAATCAATTCAGAACACATGCCCAAGTGCCACTGTGAGCCGCCTGCACCAGCTGTTTTGCAGCTGTAGTGCATTTAAGTGCTCTGAAATCACCATGCAGATCTCTTGGAAGCTCGAGGGAAAGCCTAAAAAGTAAAAACGTAACCTGTCGGACTGGATAAATCAGCAAAAACAATTTACAGAACATATGCACACAATTATGTTAAAGAATGTCAAAATGAGTTGCTGTAAAATGTATAAGATTTAATTATAAATAAATAGGTATACTGCACATAGGCTAATAATGTTTTTAAATAATTTATTGTGAAAATTTTCAAATACAGAGAAAAGTGGAAGTAGTATTAAAGAGGACCTATATCAATATTCTACTACTTATCATGATTCTATGA
Organism: Ochotona princeps; assembly: GCF_030435755.1. Classification (NCBI taxonomy): domain Eukaryota; kingdom Metazoa; phylum Chordata; class Mammalia; order Lagomorpha; family Ochotonidae; genus Ochotona; species Ochotona princeps. The sequence continues at coordinate 28,966,687 of NC_080838.1, read as the reverse complement.
AACTCAGTCACAAATATATTCAATTGTTCATTCAGCCCTGAAGCTGTCGATCTACTCTATTTACTGTGTAGTTTTTCCTATGTTCCTAAGACTTCCTAGTATACAAACAGTTGAAGAATCAAGTAAAATTGTCCAGCCTATAGCTGCAGGTTCCTAACTTGAGGATCATGAATTTTTTTTTAATTTATTTTATTTTTATTGGAAAGTCAGATATACAGAGAGGAGGAGAGAGAGAGAGGAAGATCTTCTGTTCGATGATTCACTCCCCAAGTGACCGCAACAGGCAGTGCTGCGCTGAGCCGAAACCAGGAGCCAAGAACTTCCTACAGGTCTCCCACTAGGGTGCAGGGTCCCAAGGCTCTGGGCTGTCCTCGACTTCTTTCCCAGACCACAAGCAGGGAGCTGGATGGGAAGTGGTGTTGCCGGGATTAGAAACAGCGACCATATGGGATCCTGGAGTGTTCGATGTGAGGACTTTAGCCGCTAGGCCACGGCGCCAGGCCCAGGATCATGGATTTTTAACTCTGGAAAAGAACTTTAAAATCACTTCTTTGTAAGTGATTCATAATTCAGATATAAAAATTAAAACACTACATTTGTAAAATTTAATTGAGATTACTAATCAGTAATTAAATTAAGAGTGAAATCAGTACTCCATTTTCCATAAGCATGCATTCTTAGTAAGGGAAAGTTGTAGCTGTTGAGATGACAAGGAGAGTTCTTGGTGTGGGTTTTATTAGCAACCTGAAGTGTCTAAGCTAGTGGATGAACACACTCTGGAATCAGCTGTGAGATTTTAGAAGAACCAGAGAAAGGAAGTTAAGAGCTGAACATCTGTGAGAATCTTCCCACTGTGTAATCAAAAGAAACAAAAATCTACTACAAAACCCTAATTCTAACATATGTCTATTTTTGTGTGCTCAGTTTCGGAAATCACAGCATGTCACGGGGATGAAGAATTAAAGGCAAACTGAGTACGGAAGCAGGGAAATTTAGTGGCTGACAGAGAGCCACTAAACTGCTGCTGCTTAACTCCAGGTTGACAAATTCACAGGCTGTCAGAAGAAACTGCTTGGAGAACGTAGAAGGGATATGGTCAGGAGCTTATGCAACCTCTTGAACAAAAGATCCGTTTCTGAAAAGATGCTTCAAATTAGCTTTCATGTTACCCACAGTTGATTTACCTTGTTCCAGGCACGGTTTAGTTCAAAGTTACAACTTTTCAAAGAAAAAACATGTCACAGTTTAATGCATTAATCTTTTTTTTTTTTTTTTTGGTCCCTTTTATGTTTGCATGCTTTACCACCAAGTTTTAAGGAAAAGTTAAAATCAGTGGTCAAAGGTTCATTTTTGGGTTTCCATCTAAGCTTTGAAGTTAGTTAAGAAAAAGTTTGAGATTTTGCCATCTCTTCTTTCATGTCCTTTAAAATTCACCTTTTTACAAGACTACTTCCTCAGATTCCAAATGAATGTATGTTTTCCCTGACACCGTCTTTTTAGTCATTTATAGTGCCTAATGGCTTACTTGAAAGCATTAAAAATGTAGCCTTTTTTAGCTCTACCATAAAAGTGTCCAGTGTTGCATATTTTTGACTCCTTAATTCTTTGATTCTCAGTTCTGAGAAATACCAAGACAAATAACTCGACTTTATAAGTCAAGCCTTTGCCTTGCACACACCAGGATCCCAGATGGGTGTTGGTTCTAATCCCAGAGAGCTGGGTACATCCAACTCCCTGCCTCTGGTCTGGGAAAGTAATGGAAGTTGGCCCAAAGCCTTGGGACCCTGTACCCACGTGGGAGACCTGGAAGAGGCTCCTGGCTACTGGTTTTGGATCTGCTCAGCTCCAGCCATTGTGGCCACTTGGGGAGTGAATCAATGGAAGGAAGATCTTCCTCTCTGTCTTTCCTCCTGATATCTGACTTTCCAATAAAGATTAAAAATAAAGCTTCAAAAAAAGTCAAGTGGCTTGGCTTCTATGTCTTCACCTCCATGATTATTGACTTCCAGGGTATTCCCATGCAAGTCATGTAGCTCTAGAATATGCTCCCTCCACCACGTATCATGGTTTGTAGATTATGGGATTGAGACATTATACATATAACCACTTTGTAAGGGATGTGACATCACATTATTGCAGGATTTTTTCTTGTTTATGTCTACAGAGCAAATCGCTTGTCTAAATCATGAGAAAAAAGCACACTATTTAAGCATCATGCCAGAAAAGTTCCCTTTTTCTGAGTTGAAAAAAATCGATGTCATAGAGTTTATAATTTTATCAAGATGTGCTTGGAAGAGATGGTTGTAAATAGGCTCTTTTTCCTAACTGAAAAGTCATGGTAATAAATATGTTTAACTTGCTATACTCAGTATAAATACCAGTATTTATAAATTTATAAACTCACAGTGAAATAAAAATGGCACAATGGCACCAATTTTTTTTTTAAATCCATGCATAGTTTTTTTTAACATGTGTTCTCTGTAAATTTCTGCAATACTCGAGTATGTTTCCTGAAAAAGAATACAACTTGCCTTGACCATGAGCCATGCACTGCAATAAAGCATCCTAGTTTACTTAAACATTTTGTCATAACCTGGTAACTTATATCTCTGTTTTTACAGCAGCACAAGCTACAAGACAATGACATGAAACAACCAAGATGCCCATCTAAAGAGGACTGGATAAACACACTGGGGTACATCTACTCTATGAAATACTATTCAGTCACTATAAAGAATGAAATTATATCATTTGCAACAAAATAGTCCCAGCTAGAAACCATTACGCTCAGTGAAATAAGCCAATCCCAAAAGGACAAATTTCATATGTTCTCTTTGATATAAGGCAACCTCCACGAAAAATAGAAGATCAACAGATATGTAGGTAAACATGCATGTATACATAGCCATCTAGAGGAACTATAATAGAGATATGAAGCTACTACTATGCAGAATGCATCTCTACTTTCAAATCAATGATGGCCTTTCAAGGAAACTGATAAATATATCCTGACAACAGGAGTCTGGACTCTAGCATTGTCCATACCTACAATGTCAGGATACGTTTAAGTAGCAGAATGATGGACTTATGACTGCTTATGAAGGACTATATTATTGTAATAATACAGGGGGATTCAGTTTGGTGGGAGGTCTTTGGCAATGGGGAGGGGAAATCCCCAGAGCCTGTGAAACTGCATCATAAAATAAAACTTAAAAAGTAAATTAAAAAATCCAGTAACTTGATTTCACCGACTCTAATAGATCTACCTGCCTTTGGAAAGCTATTTCTACAAATTTATATAGAGTGCTTCAATTAGCATAGTTACTCATGCAATGAGAAGAGGGAAACAATTTAACACGATCAATATTTTCATCCGTGGATTAATAAAATTTAAAATTCTTTTAACTCTATAACCTGGTCAGCTATCAATGTGAACCCCAAACCTCTGGTTTGATGTGTGAATGGTAATATGTTGTATTGTTTTTGGCTTATGTTTTGGCTTCTTTCTTAAAATCCATTCGTGTATGTTAAATAGAGTGCTACAGAGAGTGAGAGACAGAGATGAATCCTCCACAAGATGCTTCACTCCCTAAATGCAGACAACAGCCAGAGCTGTGCTGGTCTGAAGCCAGGAGCAAACAGGGTCGCCCAAGTGACTGTAGGGGCCGAAGCACTAGGCTATCCTCCACAGCATGCACAGGTACATTGAGAGGGATCTGGACCAGAAGTGTGACAGCTGGGACTTGAATTAGCACCTATATTTGGATGCCGGAACCATAGTAGACAACTCTTTCCACTATGACACGGAATTGCGCTTAGTATAGCTGTTTGACTTCTTTTTTTTTTAATGCTTTATGTATATCCCATGTCAAAAAGCTTTGTAGATTTTATAAATAACATTAAATACTATAATTTAATAAGTGCTTATGCTAAAAGCAAAAAAATATTTTCTGCTCATTTAATCTCTTGATAGTGTGTGTGTGTTTTCTTTTTACAAGATAAGGACTGTGAGGAAATGTACATTTATGAGGAAATGTAACCCAGAAGTGGAGCTAGGGTTTAAACCTGTTTCCAAAATATGTGCTGCAATGGGGGTGGAGGGGAGCAATGAACTTAAAAGGAAAATCAAATTTTCTGCTAACTTTTTAAAAAGATTTATTTATTTTTATTGCAAAGTCAGATATACAGGGAAGAGGGAAGACAGAAAAGAAGATATTCCATCTGATGATTCACTTCGCAAGCAGCTGCAATGGCTGGAGGCTGGAGCTGAGCCACAGCCAGGAGCCTCCTCCAGGTCTTCCATGTGGGTGCAGGATCCCAAGGCTTTGTGGGCCATCCTCGACTGCTTTCCCAGACCACAAGCAGGGAGCTGGATGGGTAAGCGGGGTCTCTGGTATTAGAACCAATGCCCATTTGGGATCCTGACGCATGCAAGGCAAGGACTTTAGCCACTAGGCTATCACACCAGGCCCCTGTTAACTTCTTAAAGTCCTATTATAGGATTGGAAAGCCAGATTTGTGCTAATGATCTTTGAATGCTAATGCTATAATCTTTTAATGCATTGCTCTTCAAAATGAGGTAGGTGGAGCTCTGGCAGCACAATTTCCAAGGTATATGCTATGAGATAAAGTTGGAATATTTTTCCTAAATGTTTACTTACTCTCAATTTTATTTGAAAGGGAGAAACATTAAAATGGGGAGTGAAATTCCATCCACTGGTTTACACCCCACGAACCTGCAGCAAGCAGGGACTCAGTCCAGAAGGCTGGTATTCAGTGCGGGTCTCCATGAGCGGCTGAAACCACACTCTCTGGGCCTTCATCACTATTACCCAGGGTGTACATGAGCAGAAATCTGGAACCATGAATCAGAGGCAGAAAACTAACTCAGGATCTCTGACACAGTATGTATTTCAGCGTCATTAAACCTTCTCTGCAACGCCTGAAATGATAAAGAATGCTGCCATCATCCCATACTCTTTACTTCTAGATCCTAAGGATTTGTGTTGGGACCAAATATGGGTGTTTCATATTCCTCTGTTTCCATAAACTGATACACTAATGTAGACCTTGGTCTGCAATTTTCGCCCAAGTGTGCCTGTTAGAACTACTCTAACAGCATTTAATAAATTTTAATCTGACCTTAAAAGAAAGACAGATTAAATTTTAAAATGGTCAACTTGGCTATCCACCTTAATAAAGACACACAGCTTTTAAATTTTTATTTTAAATGTTGAATTTTATGATACAATTCTGTATAGTCTGGGATACCACTTCCCCCAATTCCAACCCCTCAACTGATTTTCCCCATATTGTCACAGCGTTATGTTCCTTCATAAGGAGTTATAATTCCTTTAGTCAGCTATTCAAGTGTGACCCGATATTTCTGGTACAGACAATGTCAGTCCATCATCCTGTTGTCTATATGTGTCCAACACTTTCACTGGGAGTCCATCTTTGATTTGGAGGTAGGGATACATGCTGCATTGTGTCTTCACATCTGGGTATGGTAGTCTCCATTATTCCATCACTATACATTCCAATTTGCATGATTGCTTCCTTATATTAGAGAGAACATATTGTATTTGTCTTTTTGAGATTGACTTATTCTTACATTAAAAGTGCACAAAAGGGGATAAGAGATTTACAAAGACAAGGAGAATCCTGCAAGAAAATATTGAAGATTGTAATGAAATTATTGATCAATTGTGAAATAATAATTGGCATCTTAGAACTCTAAACTATTCAGTTTCTTGGACCAAAAAGTCACAAGTGGAGTGAATGTTGGGTGCAGTGTCTTCATCCTTGTGTTGTAAGGTCTGTATTCCATAATGAAAGCCTCTGGTTTGAGTTTTGGTCCAGCTTTCTGCTAATGCACACCCTGGGAAGCAGCAGATGATCCACAGGTAATTGGATTCATGGGACTCATATTGGAGTCCTGGACTTCCAGTTCTCTTCTGATTAAGCTATGGCCATTATTGAGATAGGAGAGTGAATCAGTAATGATTCTCTGTTAATCAGTTAATGGTTCTCTGTCTTTGTTTCTCTGCTTTTCACATAAAATTCAATCAGTGAAAAATTAACACCTTTAAAAAACATGTGTTTTGTATTAGCTTTTAAATCAAATTGAGAATGTGGGATTTTGAGGCTGAAAATAAAGGTGCATACTTGGACACTTTTTTTGTGGGACTAGTTAAGATAGGTTTTTCCTAAGTGATCATATATATATATATATACACATACAGATACATACATATATATATGCCATATTATATGGAGAAAATTTCTTTCAACATTCAATTCCAAATAGGTTTTGCCATTGTACAATCCTATAATCTTGTTAACATTGCTATTAAAATTTTTCTTTGAAATACTTTTTATTAAAAGTTATTTATGGTAATTGCCTCTACCTTTTAATTATCAAAGACATCATCATTACCAGCAACTGCCATATGACAAGTGTTCATATCAACTAACAAGTGTTAAGGACATCTCATTTGTCACATACTGCTCTAAGAAACATTGATGTATTCATCAATAGTTTATTAAAGTGCTATTAACCCAAAGTAGAGGAATGCTAACAGCTGCCTTGTGAGAAAAGGTTTAGGGTGGTTGTACTGGATTTCTTCACTTAAATCTCTCCTGGGTGACCTACTGACTCTTAGAGAATAATTGAAATATGTTTTAGTATTTTCTTATCATAGAGATAAAACAATTAGATAGTCTTGTACAAATTTTGCTGGGTTTTTATAAAGTTATCAAAAAACTTTGGGCCCGGCGTGATGGCGTAGTGGTTAAGGTCCTCGCCTTGCACGTGCCAGGATCCCATATGGACGCTGGTTCTAATCCCGGCAGCACCACTTCCCATCCAACTCCCTGCTTGTGACCTGGGAAAGCAGTCGAGGACAGCCCAAAACCTTGGGACCCTGCACCCGCTTGGGAGACCCAGAAGAGGCTCCTAGCTTCGGATTGGCTCAGCTCCAGCCATCATGGCCGCTTGGGGAGTGAATCATCGGATGGAAGATCTTCCTCTCTGTCTCTCCTCTCTATATATCCGCCTTTCCAATAAAAATAAATAAGTCTTTAAAAAAAGTTATTTAAAAACTTTGCATATTACTTGATAGTGCTCAATGCATGATTGTTATAGTGTGATGATAAGTTCATCCATCTATAGACACAGAATTTTTATGTTAAATTGCATTATAACTGTGGGAAACTATCATTAAAGAAGTTATTACAATCATATATTGCTTAAGACTGATCTTAAAAGATGGAAGCCTGTGCAGGCAGCAGAGTCAAGCTTTCTGTACATGCCTCAGTGATCACAGTTCTACCAGATCTCTGACTCAGTGTGGATTTGCACAACTAAAGGGCACATGGTCTACTTTGAAAAAGCAAAACATCACTGAGGAAAAGTAAAATGTTTGGGTCAATAGCCTCAGAGCACAACCACAGGAAATGAACACATTTAGCCTCAAAAAGATAAGGTGAAGGCATAATAATCTCTTTGACTCTCAATTTCCTCATCTTCAAAGTTGGACTAACGATTGTTGTGCTCAGGTTCAGGAATCAAAAACAGTTTTGATGAAATTGTGTCACATTCTGGTGTGTAAGCTTGGGTCAATCACTTCATTGCTTAGAGATTTAATTTCTGAGCCTGTGGGATATGCTGGTAAATAAGCTTAGGGACTGTGGAGAATGCTTGATCTATACACAACAAGCACTTGATGTTCAGAGGATGAGAGCTTGCGCAATGGGTGCATGTGTTAGATTCATAAGGGCATAATGGGCTACCTGCCTAACTTCCCACAACATAAACCTGCTGTTTCACAATCAAGTGGCCATAGAACCATCATCCCTCTGAGATGTGTAACAGAAGCCTTCCTCAGTGCTTCCAGACTCAGTGTGCCTTGGCTTGCAGTTTTTTTTAACACCAGTGTTTGCCTTTGTTATCATGTGTTATTCTCTCTGTTTCTGTTGCCTTGGGCCAAACTTCCTATTAGGATAATTGTCATATTGGACTAAATACAACCTTATGATATCTAATCACACATGCAATGATCATCAGAGTGAAGACATCAGCATTTCTTGTTCAAAGGAACACTGTTCTACCCATAATAATGTGTTATTACCTACTTGACAAAGGTTAATATAAACATCATGTGAGTTGTCAGAAAGCAATCAGCACACACAAAAATGTAAATGCTATAGTTTTTCATAAAAGCATCCACAGATAAAGGAATTATTATTTTTTAAAGCAGATATATATAGAGAAGGAGATACAGAAAGATCGTCTGTCCTCTGGTTCACTCCCCAAAAGGCCTCAATGGTAAGTCAATCCAAAACCAGGAACCAGAAACTTTCTCCGGGTCTCCTATGTGGCTGCAGAGTTCCAAGACCTTGAGCCACCCTCTACTGCTCTCCCAGGCCACAAGCTTGTAGTAAGATGGAAAATGGAGCATCCAGGGCACCAAATGGCACAAATGGAATCCTGGCAGATACAAAGTGAGGATTTAGCCACCAGGCTATGTGTTGGGCCTAATAAAAGAATTTTTAAGATTAAAAAAATGTAAACATGTTCAAACCTAATTAAAACAATTAACATGACAACTTAGAAAAACAGTCAAAGTGATGTTTCTGAAATGAGAACATATATATTCTTCAGTTGTCTTCTACTATAGAAAAAAAAAACAGTATAGCATCAGATTTTAAGCTACTTCACTGGTATCAGGAGGGTATGTTTTTGAAAAAGAGACCTATCTTGTTGCAGTAGTACAGTTCAAATCCAGTCTAGATTCTTTCATTGCAAGCACTAATGTCTTTTGAAATACAAATCCTTTTTCATTTTGTTGTAATACAGTGTACTTTTTTTCTTTATAAATTGTGTTGTTTTTTTTAATTGTTGTGATGAAAGAGCACTTGTCTTCCTCGGGGTCTTTTAATGTATGCTTTATCATATGGGAACTATTAGTTCTGTTAGTGATTTTAGCTCATTTTGGGTGTTAGTTCATCTTTCTCTACATGTATATCTGACCATATCAGAATTTCCAGAGCAGACCACCATTTGTTCACAAGCTAGTCTCCATACTGATAAAATTGCCTTGGCATCAAACATAAACATTTTTTTATTTCTTCAAAGTACTCAGAGACACATTATCGTTACTTCCATTATAGTATTTTATGCTGTTTTATTAGAATTGCTATTATTATTGCTACATCCAGTTTCACACTATGAAATGATCTAACATAACTTAGCAGAAATATTGGACTCATCAGTGTGAGTGGTCACCACTGTATTTCTTTAAACAGCAGAAGCATTCTCAAAATTTTAAGTCAACTACGTCAATTTTTCTAGACCTAGAATAATTTTACAATTACATCATCAAAATCATAATAAAATAACATTTCATTTATTGTCATTATTTTAAATTAAAGGGATGTGAAACAGAAAAAAAAAAAAAGAAAAAGAGACCTATCGCTGTGATTTGGACATAGTTTAAATATTCTCCCTCGGTCTATGTGCTTGATGTTCCATCCCCTGAGTGGAGCTGTTGAAAAGCAGTGAAAGTATTCAGGGTGAGTCCTACTGGTAAGCACTTAAGTCATCATGGTGTATTCTCTCAGACAGCAGTTCTCCTGTGACAGCTTGAGCAGAGTATTTGCTATAAAATCTAGAAGGGCCCCAGCATCTCTGTCTCATGACTCACCACCTGATCCTTCCTCCAAGCATGCTTTGTCGTTGCCATGGTAACCAGGGCAGTGTAGCTACCCAGTCTTAGACTTGAACGTTGAAAATGTAAGCTAAATACAACGTTCTTCTCTATAATTTCTTCAGCTATTTCATTTTAGTAACAAAAAGCTGACTACTGGGCCCAGCACAATAACCTAGTGGCTAAAAGTTCTCACCTGGCACTTGGTGGGATCCCATCTTGGCGCTGGTTACAATCCTAGCAGCCCCACTTCCCATCCAGCTCCCTGCTTGTGACCTGGGAAAGCAGTCGAGGATGGCTCAAAGCCTTGGGATGCTACACCAGTGTGGGAGACCCAGAAGAGGCTCTGGGCTCCTGGCTTCTGATTGGCTCAGCTGCAGCCATCATGGCCGCTTGGGAAGTGAATCATCGGATGGAAGATCTTCCTCTCTGTCACTCCTGCTCTCTGTATATCTGACTGTCCAATAAAAATAAAATTTTAAAAAGGTGTCTACTACAGAATGTATGACCTTAATATTCCAAATTATAAAGGTTGTATATTATGCTATTAACTACATGTAATTAATAATAAATATTTCACATATATTTCACATATAGTAAGGCTCTTTTTTTCAAATTGGTGATACAAAACAACTTTCTGTTGAGCCACACAGAGTAGATATCAGCACCACATCTTCATTTCTTTATTATAAACAAGAAAACTGATATGTAGAATGTCATCCATGGGTCCATAGTAAATGAAAGGCTAGAATTCATATTTTGAATGAAAAGTTTACCTTTTCTTTTTTAGTTTTGTTACTGTTTTTTCATATATAACACCAGTTACAAAGTAACCTCAGGAATAAGGACCATGACCAAGACTTTGAGTCTAATTGTCTATTGGCCAGTATTCCATGTGGAAAGACAGACCGTGTGTTTGCAGGAGGACAACAATTTACTTACTGAAAATAAGTATTTCCTACATTTCATCAATTAATACCCAATTAACATGAATGATTTATGATTACTATTCCACTGAAATGCTGAACCATATCTGTAAAAAATCAGAAATCCTTTCATTTGCAAAAACTCCAATTATTCAGATGGTTTTGATCTGCTTGGCTCCAATGATGAACTCAAAGGGATATGAGCTGAAATCGGTAAATGTCAGATGCTTGTAGAGGAAACGGCATGTCAAGTTAATTCTGCTAGTTTCCCTGCTTCCCACGAGAACACTTCCGCATATTTATGTTGTAATCTTAGTATAGCAGGTTCACTTACAAAAGACATTTTTTTATACTGAAGCAAAAAATTATGATCACCTTGAGGAAACACAAAGATCTGCCTCTAGAAGCTGTTTCCAGCTGGTTTTCTCTAACCAAGCCCCAGTGATTCGATTGAAGACGTGTCAGTTGGGAGCAGCTAGCAAAAGCTCAAATTTTCAAAGTAACATCTGCAGAGAAATTACAAGCCAGCATAAAACATGTGCATTGTTACTGAAATTGTGAAGCTTGTATACTCTAGAATTGTTCTGTCTCAATGTCTATTCTTTATTCCTAACCTTTCAAAGCATTTCAAACTTTTTTCTTTATCATGTGAGGGGTGAAGAGAGAGGAGATGGAGGTGAGAGGAAGAGCACTAGAGAGAAACACTCCAATTCACCAGTTGATTCCCCAAAGGGCCGCAGTGTCCAAGCCTGGACCTTGCCCTCAGTGGAGTGGCCCAGGCCTTGCACAGGAATGTCAGGAAATCAATCATGTGAGCCCTCTCTGAAGCTTCCCAGCGTTTGCACTGGAGGGAAGCTGGAGTCAGGAGCCAGGAATGAATGCCACGCCAGGAAGTCTCACACAGGACACAGGAATATTGATCACTACGCTAAACGTGTGCTTTCTCCAACGCATTTTGTTTTAGGAATACAAAAATATTTCATTCTCATAAATTATTTCTTAAGAGATAAAAGTCTAAAGTTCTAGAGTCATGATTTATTTCCTTTTATGTCTCCTCAACTACCATGTGCAAAAAAAGTCTACATTCCTAAAAAATCAATTATTGCGACATTACTTAGGATTCTGTCAGATTCATATGATGTGTTTTACGTGTTTTCTTGATTATGATTATGTGATTCAGGCAGTAGTGCTTGACTGAAATATCTGAGATTGAATAAAGGAACTTAGGAAATCTTAGGTTAGAACAATTTTCAGTTGCCCAGATTGATTTGATTGTCAATGAACTTTCAAGGAACTTTACAAGAGTTATTCTCTTTATAAAGTTATTCAACAAATGTGGATTTTTTCCTGTCTACTGGGAGTTACTGAAAACAGGTGGTTTCCATGAATCCGTTTTGAATGTGTGACATACAGAATTTGGAAACTACAAGAAGGCAAATCTGAGATACACTCCATCTGCAATATAAACAATCCAGATGACTTCTGCTAAGGCGAATTGCTCAGTGTCCATGTGAGGGCCAACCGTGAAGCTGGACTCACTGCCACCTTCAGAGTGTGGTGCAGTACCGGCCATTTAGCAGGTGTTCAGAGTGAGGGCTTATAAATACAATCCCTGTATCAAAAAATCTTCATCTAAACCAATTAAACAACCATGGGGAGCAGGCAAAAACATTCAGTTTTTACTTTTTCTATTTTTTTAAGATTTATTTCTTATTATTACAAAGTCAGATACACAAAGAGGAGGAGGGACAGAGAGGAAGATCTTCCCTCCAATGATTCCCTCCCCAAGTGACCCCAATGGCTGCTGCTGCGCCGATCCAAGGCTGGGAACCAGGGATCTCTTCCAGGTCTCCCAGGTGGGTGCAGGGTCCCAAGGTTTTGGGCTGTCCCAGGCCACAAGCAGGGAGCTGGATGGGAAGTGTAGCTGCCGGGATTAGAACCGGCTCCCATATGGTATCACCGGCGCATTCAAGGCAAGGACTTCAGCCTCTAGGCCACGGCGCCGGGCCCTACTTCTTCTATTCTTGAATTCTCTCCCAGAGCATTCATCCACACAGCACCCTTCCCAGCCAGCTGCCTGTGCCCAATGTTCAAGCCTCACTTGGAAGGACCAAAATCTTCCCCTGCAGCTTGAATCTACATACAGACATTAGGAACCTATGGAATCCTGGAAATGCAAGTGGTTGGATGAGCTTTGGAAAGTCTGGACTGCTTGCTCATTGAGTTCCTCCAGCAGCACCCCAGCCCAGAGTAGCAAAGGGTCAGGCCCTAGAGCAGCAGCAGATACCCCTGCAGGGATGCTTGGGATGCAAGTGGAAAAGCCAGTCACTCCCTGGGTGTGTCTGTACTGAGTCTTCCGCTAGGAATGAATTGCCTGTACTGCCAAAGGATAGCACGGAGGCACAACAGTTGGCACTGAAAGTGCGTCCTTGTGCCACTGGCCTTTGGCTGCTGATCTGGAGGAGGCGGAGGGAACGAAAGCTTTTCAACTCTGAAAGTGTGGGTCCTTGCAGGTTGTGGGATGAACTGCGCCTCTGCTGTGTAAATAGCAGCACCCAAGGGGGGAGGGGAGTTCTAGAAGATATCAAACAAAGCCTTCCTTTATCCCCACACTGACTTGTGGGGCTGATCAGCCTCTGGTACTCCACAGCAGCACCGCCACTAAACAAAGACACTGACATGAGATTCCAGGGTCTTCTGGCTCAGGTTACGGTCACCTAAGCCAAGTTTCCTGCTCATAACAAATTCTTCTCTTCTGTGTCTATTCATCTTAAAATATCGATCTTCATGAGCCTGGGGTGTGCAACTTTGTGCCCAAGGTCACCTGCAGGTCGCAGTTGGGGGCTCACAGTCCTTGGCATTGTCTGAGAAACACCAGCAGGCATCTTCCACAAAGACATTTCCCACACACCGTGGGGAGCCAGAGAGGCAGTGTTTGTCTGACCTGGTCCAGGGGAAGGCAGCATGTTTGTAAACACATGGCGGGGAGAAGACGGCCCAGGCAGCCACAGCAAGCCAGCAGCTCCACTCATTTCCTGTTTGGGTCTCACATGATGTTACCCCTGGCAACCGATGGAGGAAATCAGTAGAGAAAGCAGCACACATTTTCCTTCAGTTCAAATTTTGGCAGATAAAATAAGATCTTCCAACAGCTTTGCAATTGTGGGATGTTCCTCATCTGTTCTTCCCTGTTCACTTCTCTTTCCTCACTGTTCTCCAAAGTGTGGGTGATGGGGGTAGTGGCGGGAGAGGTGAGGAGAAGGGAAGGAACAATAGTGGAGAGTGACTGAGCAAGGAGGTAGAGAGAGAGAGAGAGAGAGAGAGCGAGCGAAGCAGAGGGAGAGAGCTTAGCTTCAGTATTTTAAACAGCTAAAGGCTGCAAAACATTCAGGAAAATTGATTTAAACGGTAATGCACGATTTTCCATGAACATTTTGAAGTTCATTCTTACAAAAGAAACTTAGGGAAAATAACCACACAATACCTGCGGGGCTATAATGAAATAGCTTTGCTTGCACAGTCTATGAAAGACACAGCTGTGCACATCAGTGAATCTTTGATGCATGACTTCTGTTTGTCAAGTAAACAGAAATAAGTCACATAAACGGTGGGCTCATCTGTTCAGCTGGCACGCGCTGGATAGCAAACCTTGAGTGAGACACGTGCCTGCTTAGTTCATTACCTTCAAAGCTTTCAACTGATGGGGAGAGAGAACATTGGAGATGTGATGCTACTGGTCCTCAGCCTACTCTAGTTAATTACAACACTGGCTCCTTCCCTGTAACCATGAGGCCTCTCCACATCCACGTTCACAGTGAATGGAGTAGAGCACACAATACGGCCAATGTTTGGAGGGAAATAACACAAACCACGACACTGTCACTGAGAACCTTGAGGAATTAGCACTTAATTGTCTTGTTTGCTTTTTAAATGAGAAAAAATAGAGCATGGTGGCTAGCAATGACCTTTCAGAATGTGGCATATATATATATATATATATATATATATATATATGAACACTATATACAGTGTTAAATGAAATTGACAATAAGGAAAAATAATCATCTGACCCATATATTTATGTCAGATAAAATAGTGAGGAAAAGACTTTGATGTAGTGGGTTCATGGTGCTGCTATTGAACACTAATTTTTTCCATCCTGTGGAAGCCATTACCTAATACAGAGCAATCAAAAAGATTTCTCCTACATAGCAGGTAGAACACGTCATCATTTTCTCAGAGGTCTTCAAGCATCTTGCTTTATAAATTCAGCCTTTCGATAATTTCTGCTGGCCTACTTTTCAAACAAGCTTGGAATTACAATTATATTTATGTTCCAAAAAGTGGTCAATCACTTATTAAATAATTGGCTATTTGCCCCTCAGTGTCAGCTATAAGTGATACCTTTGAAAACTCTTTTGAGTTTGGGGAACCTATGCTCACTTGCCTATCATGATGCATCTTAACTTCTACTCTTACCTGTACAGTAACGTTTACATAAATATGTAGCTTCATTAGCTTGTTATATTAAACAGCTAATGACTTAGCCAATCACTTTTATAGTGTCCTCTCCAGAAATGCTCATGGGATCATAATGATTTTGCAGCACTAAGACATTCCAGCCACAATTGGTCAAGACTGCCTTCTCTTGCTATCCTGAAATCCCCATTGCCAGGGCCAACAAATATGCTTGGAATCTGGCTAAGGGGAAGCTAAACTGACTACACTTCTATCTGGAATTCAGGAAGACTCCTCAGTGCACTGTTGTTTCAGGGAAACCAGTGATCCACTGCCAGTGTTCAAGGATGGCTCCCAGGTCCCATGTGCTCCTTGATTCAAGGACATCGATTCAGAGGTCTTTTCATTGTTCTTGATCATTTCATTGCACAGAGCTTTTAGGATTATTTACATTGTAAGAAGCCTTGAAATTCTGCCGAGATTATGATTAAAAAGAAAAGAGTTTTTAAATGTTGATTTGAAAAGTAGATTTACAGAGAGGAAGATCATTCTTCAAATGACCACAATGGCTGAAGCTGAGCCAATCTTAAGCCTGAAGCCAGGAGCTCTTCCAAATCTCCCATGCAGATCCAGGGTCTCAAGGCTTTGGCCCATCCTCTGTTGTTTTCCCAGGTCACAAGCTGGATGCTGGATGGGAAGTGGACATGAACTAGACACCCATATGAGATCCTGGCCCTTCAAGGGGATAATTAGTCAACCAAACTAGGATGCCTGGCCTGAGATTGTGATTTTTATGTAAAAGATATTTAATGGAGACTCTTCCATGTTTTTGGTAGAAATCCCAAATAATATTCTCAATTATGATTGTAGGGCTAGGAAAAATTTCTAACATGTTGAAAGAAGATTTCTCATTAATCTACATTAAAACAAAGACTAAACTATCTTTCTGTAAAACATACTGTAGTGTTATAGTAATATAAATGAAGACAAATAATTAGAGGCAGACAATCTGTCTCTAGGTTTGTGTATGTGTGTGTGTGTTACTTTGAAATAATTGGAAATTATTGTGAGTCTTAGTTTTGGTAATTATTTGCATATAGCTAACTTTGTAAAAGAGCTGTTATTCTATAACCTTCTCTGCCTAAAAGGTTGAATTCTATTCTGCATGATAGAAAACTTGTTTTTCTGAGAGGACCACATATTTTTTCTAAGTATGCCACATGTTTACTTCAATTTAAATTCAGTAACCCAACTTAAATATTTGTATATATATTCTCTTTTTTAGAGTCCTCCAGGATGAAGAATATTAAAATAGTTATTATTCCAATGGCAATTCTATTGAGGTTCTTCAAAACCTGACCAGCTAAATCCAAGGAAAGGTCCAAGAAATTCATGAGAACTCCTTATGCCATCTCTCGAGTGACAGTTATGGATGCATTAACTGCCGTCCATTTCCTCTGGTCTCTTTCATTATGCATCTCATTGGGGAAAGAAAAGAAAAAAATACTATGAACAAATGACAGAATATGCATGGCAAATTGTAATTAGGACAGATAGTCAGCATTTCTAAGGTTTTAGTTTTTAACAATGATCTGGAACTATGGACATAGGCCTCAAAGTGGTACATAAAGAGTTGGTAACCTAATACTAATATAGAGGATTTGAGAGAAAAATGAGGTGGTATGCTACGTGATGTGTCCTGAGAAAATTGGATTACTCCAGAATGGCTGTAGGCCCTTTGTTGAATGAATAATCCTTTAAAAGCAAAGAGATAAACCCTAGGGGTTAACTTACAGATGCATGAAGTACTTGAATTGGCCAAGTTTGGAATTCAGACTTTGTCATGCTTGAGAGATGTAGAATGTCTACAGCTATGTTTCATATTTTCCAAAATTTGTCTCTTACTATTCTGGCCTTTCTTCATAAATGGGGGCCTGTTTATCTACATAAATTCTGCAGTCATAGTGGCATGATTCCCACCAGAAGAATTGGGGTGCAGAATATGCTATCAAGCATCACCAGCCACAACCTTACAGTTAGTCCTTTATTTCTTTTCTGCCCACTCCATTTCTTTGTTAAAATATCAAAACAGAGATGCAAACATTTTAAACATGTACTTACATTTTCCCTGCTCAGATAGCCATTTCAGAGAAGTAAAATTTTAAGTGAGCTTTAATTCTTCTTAATGAAACAGTTATAGAAACAGGCAGAGAAATACATAGAAAGAGAATTCCCATCTGCTGTTTACTTTCCCAATGTTCAAGAAAGGCCGGAGTAGTTGGGTACCCAAGCCAGGATCCAGGAACTCAATTAGATGCCCAAAAAAGGCAGCAGGAACCCAATACATGCACCATTGCTTGCTGCTTTCCAGGGTGCACACTGGCTGGAATTTAAAATTGGAAATCAAGCTCAAGCATTCAGGAACCCCAGTGTAAGACTCAGGGATCTGAACACTGAACTAAAAGACACGCTCACATGAACTTCAATTTTTCCAGTCACTACAAGTGTAAATTTTGTTCCAGCTCATTGGGAATACTTTCCTAAACACAATCACCTATAGATACACCATGGGATCTCAGTGCTAGTGCTTGGGTGCTTTAGTGCAATCTTGAAAGAAAATAACTCTAAACAGGAGCTGCTTTTAAGCACCACTCGCAACTGAGCAGAGTCAAGGTCTCAAGCTCCCATCCTGGCACTAGCTTCCCAGCTTTCTCAGCTCATTCTGCTCCACTTCAGACTTTAACAGTATCCTGCTCTCTGTGGTATCAGGTAGGATCTGCCTCTCTGTGGTCAAACGTTTTAGGAGGCATTACACTCCTCTGAAGTTCTTTTCCTTGTAAGGTGTTTTGTTTCCCCGACATTTTCCACTATTTCAGGAGATTCTCATCCTCTAAAATGATCAGTTGGCACACCAGTGGTCATACACAAAAACTATTTCCTTCATCAATTCTTCAGGGTTCTATTTTATTCCTATTCCTTTCTGGAAGCTCTGTCACCAATTTACTTCTCTTTGGGGGTCTTAGATTTTTTTTTTCATAGCCTATATTTTTAAAACAGTAAGAATAATATACTTGTCTTGCAGAGGCTTCTCTAGAAAGCCTCTTACAGACTTTGACAGATGCTTGCTCTCTTAATAAAGAAGCCACAGTCTAACATAGAATTCAACTATCAGGGCTCTCTGGATAACCAGAAAAATCTTACTGATGGAAGTTGATTTAGTTCTCCTGACACCGCAAAGTATTCCTATTTAAATAAAATGAATATTCATAAGTATATTCTGCTATGAAAAATGGATTTCCTTTTGTCTTCCCTGGCATCCGTTGATTTGACAACTCTAAGTGTATTAAAAAACACAGCTATGAATATGAATATAACTTTCTTGGATCTAGATTTCTGTTGTATTATTTCCCTTACCTCACATTAGCAATTATGTGTTGCTTTATGGAGCATTGTGACACAGTTAATTTTATTTTTCCAAATAAATGGGGTCATTTTCTCTAGCGCTGCTCCAGTAGCTTGAAAAGGCCCCATTAAACACCCAGGTATCTTTGTAATTAAAGTGAACACTGAACTCTGAAAGACCTATTGGAAAATCCCTCTGTGGTTGTTACTGTGGGCCAGTGAGAGCTTCTGCTCAAAACTCCTTAAATGCAAAGCCATTTTTAGAATGAATTGGGCGTTTCACAGGTATCATTCTTCCTGAAAATTTTCTCTTATCGATGCAATAATGCTACACAATATTTCTTGAAACTGCAGCTGTTTTCACAAAAACCCACTTGCAAAGGAAATCATCCTTAATTGCAACAAGCTTTGATGTGGATACTGCTAGTACAGACCCTGCTGATGCGTGGGAAGGAGTGCATCACAGTGGTCCTCTTACTGATGCAGAGCTGTAACCTCTGGTGGAATTCAGTTCATGTCCCACATACCACGCAGGCTGCCTTGCTGTCACCTCTTACTTGAAGGGGATCTTGAATATGGCCACGTATGCATTTCTTTTTACATTGTTTGCAAAATTTCCAGATTCAACAAATGTGAAAAAAAGTATGGACGTATTTCAGCATTTTCCACCCTTGCCAGCCTATATTTTATTGTGTCTTCTCCCACAAGCAGAGCAATCATTTATACCCAGTGATGCTCCTGATTGGCAATACTCAGGTTGTATTGTTCTGGGTTGCTCCTATGGCAATCTAACTTTGATGCTAGAGCTCACATGAACTTGTCAACTTCATTGGAAAAAAAATCTTCAAATATTTTCCTTTTCTTGAAGACAAAATTTTGAGGTCCTCAGCCTGATGCAAAACTCCTGATGCAGTATGGCTATTTCCTACAGGAATCTCTCTGTGTGTTCCCTCTCCCCTTGTACACCACACCCCATCTTGCTTAAGCACGCCTTGCTGTGTCCAACTCCTGCTCCTCAATTCAACTGTGCTTACTGTCTGAGAAGCCCTTCATCCCCTAAGTACCCTTCAGGTGCTGCTTAATTGAAGAAGTCTTCTCTAAAGGCAACTTTTTCAAAATCCCCAACACAGCAAAGCACTTCCACATGTTACAGCGTTTCTTAATGCTGTTTTAATAAATGCTATTGCATGATGCCTTTCAGTGGTTGTTCAACATGTTTGTGTAACAAAGATTGCTTTATATCTTGTTCATGTTTTTAAGGCTTTTTTATAGTACCATGGCTTACCAAAGTGTTTTGGACATAGTTTTGATTCACAGTATTTGCTGTTTAGTTGAATTACCATATTATAACTCCGTGTGATAGCTGATTTTATGTTTCAGGTTAAAAAGACAGCTTAAAGCATGTGACTACATAAGGAATACATACACTGGTTTATGAAAAAATAGGTCTGTGAAGAATATACTTGGCAAACTTTCTATTCTCAAATGATTTCCTACAAAGTCTAGAAAAGTTTTCCGAAATAGTTGAAGACCTGATTGCTGCCTAGACTACATTGTGCTAATGTACTTTAATGTTGTTTTCTTCTTTGCCAATGCCTGTTTATTTTAAAATACCAACTGAAATAATTATAACAGAAACGTGGGGAGTGGCTATTTGTCACAGTGGTGAAGTCACTGCTTGGAATATCTGCACTACAAGTTGCTGTGCCAGGTTTGAGTCTGAGCTATTTTACTTCTGATCCAGCTTCCTGATACTGTGCATCCTGTGAGGCAGTAACGACGGCTCAAGTACATTGGATCCCTGCCACACATGTGGGAGACCTGGACTGAATGTTAGGCTCTTCTTTTGTGCTTGGCCCAGCCTGGCCCTGGACTTTGCCAGCACTTGGAAAATGAACTAGCAGATGGAAAACACCTTGCTCTCTCTCTCTCTCTCTCTACCTTACAAAAAAAAAAAAAAAAAAGAGGTTTTTGTTTTGTTCTTACTATGTTAACGTGTATTCATACACAGTTATTACGATAAGTTATTTAAAGATTGAAAATTAAATATCTCTTCACATTCATGGTAGAGGCAGCCCTATCAGTTCCCTGAGTGTTCTTCCTCAGTGTTTTCTCCGTCTTTCTCTATCGAGAATTGATCATTGTTTTTCAAACTAGAATGTTTGGTTGAAAGAAAATGTTGCTTTCTCAGGGTTCCTATGACCAGTATCAGCCTTCCAATATCATTTGCACCATCAGGGATTTTTCAGAAGGAGACGCTATACTTTGTCCCTACATTGTCCATGCTTACTCTGTAAGGACCTTTGCCCTCTTGCAGAATCCTGTAACAGACAAGAATGTTAGAAAATGAAATCATCTTTGGAGTGTCACTAATGTGACCAACATTGAGCTCTACCAGGCAGTCTGCATTGTCCAACTAGTGCTCATGATGCAAGAGAGTTATTATCTCTCATTCACAGATGCTGATGAAAGTTGAGATTGCTGGAATGAAATTTCCCATGGCCTCATCAGACTTTAATTTCAAGTAGACTCATGAATTTGGAGATTACATAAATTCTTTGTTTCCTCCTCGCTTTCTTCCCTTCTAGTTATTCCTTCTTTTCACCCCTCCTTTATAATTTTCAATACCAAGTTCAAATGTTTTCAGGTTGCTATACCATTACTATAAAATGAGTTTTATATAATTCAAGGGATGTTTCTGCATTGTTTGGGAAAGAAAAACAATCAACCACAATTTCCAGATGAAATTATCCTCAGTAACTCCCTCTTTACTTTAAAAAATCTCTGGAGATAAAGATAAAAAATATTTTGTAAATTCAATGTAATAAATTTGGCATAAAATTCTAATGTGGTGAGTTACATTGTTCTCCATGAGAAATTAAAAATTAAACAAGTCAAAAATAACATTCAGGAAATATATGATGCAATGCCATTGAGCTTTTTTTTTTTTTCAACCTCTCTGGGTAATTATTCCAATCTTATTTGAGATTTTCATTTTAATGTTTATGATTTTTCTGTTATCATGTGAGATTTATTTATTTTTTCATTTGAAATTTAATAGCCATGAGTCAGTGAAGCACAAACTAAAAGAGGTGCGAATCTAGTATTGAGGTCTCTTTTTTAGATGAGGCTATAGCTAAATAATCATGTGCTTAGATTAGTTTATAACTGAATAAGGTGTTACCAGAAATATGAAGAGTTCAAGGCAAGGTAGTTAAACTAAAAAAATATAATGAATTCAATATCTCATGACATGGATTAAGCCTTGATTTTCTCTTTATTGTTTTTGTCTACTGATTCATTCATTCTAAACATAGTAAGTCTACTTAGACTATACTATTATTGAAGTCACTGTTATTATTGTTGTATCTATTTTGAGTTCTGATTTCTTCACCGGCTGAGACATTGAGCCATCTCCAAAGTCACCTAAACAACTAATATTCCACCATATCTTGGCCTTAGGAACTTTTAACCTTAGGAAGTTTCACCTGCTAGGTTAAATTAACAAGTGGAGCTACCCGGGGTTTAAATGTTCTGCTTGCCTTCACAGATTCCTTGAGTTCTGCAGCTGTGATGGGGACCAAGCTCGCTATACTGCCCAATCTCTGATTGAAAGAGATCTCTTGATTTAGAGCAAATGAATAGAGCCTTCTAGCATGAAAACCATTTCACACTTCCTACTTAAGTGCTTTTGGACTAGTGATAAGCGAGTTACAGAACTTTTGGTGATTGGACAGTACATCCCATTCAAATGGTATGTTTCTCCTTCCTTCATACAGAGTTCCAACATAGGACACCGTCGTTCAGTCTGAAGGACAGCAGTAGTTATCACAGCTAGAACTGCTCTACACCTGTGCTTCCTTAGACATTACAATTCCAGTGCAATGGAAGCTTTCTGATAATCATCACATGCAGTCAATAACTAAATAAGAAGATTGATATCAAAACATGAAAGTCTATTACTAATACAACACTGTGTTCATCAAAAAATTTGCATGAGAGAAGGTAATTTGAAGAGCAATCAAGATGTCAAAGACTTAAGAGTTTTGACCTTGATTTTCCAAAATGGTAAAAATAGGGCATCTACACATATGTTCCATTCAGCAAGAACTAGAACATTCACAGAAGAAATCACTTCCTTGAGATTTAGAATTTGTAATAGTCAAATTCTAACATTGAGAAGTTGCCTGTGGCAAACCTGAGATCTTTCCTCATATATTTTATATCATCTCTTATGTGTAGTCTGGATGTTCTGCCAAGCATTTATTCAGAATCATTAAACTGATAAATTGTCTTCAAGATATTTTCCACAATAATTTCATGAACTTTACTAAAATAGTCTTTCCCAGAATAGATGGCTAGAAAAGGCATTGGAATTGAAGATTTAATCAAAGAGTTACACGTATTCAGAGCTATAAATTTTGTCTGCTAAAGACTATTGACTGTTTCTCCTTTTTCTTTAGATTTCCAAGTTGTCTTTGCAGAAAGGCAAAAATACAGAAGCTGTAAGTACGTATCAAAGTCAAGTCAGCATGAGAGAAGCATGAGAGAAAGATAATGAAATTGGGCATTAAATTTAATAACTGATGACCTTTCTTGGAGTTCCTAGGACAAACTGCAGAAGCTAGAAAGCTGTGTTTTCTTCCATTGTGTTTCTTCCACTAGTGCAGTTTGATTTTTATCAATAGGGGTTTGACATCATTTCCCTTCCGAGTGCCCATTGTTACATCAATGGGGAGAGGAAAAAGGCAATATATTTATTTATATAAAGGCTGTGTTCAGGAAAAATGCTTCCTGGGGTACTTGACTTTCTAATTGTGAAATATTAGTTTTTTATAGAGAGGTAACAAGAGATAACGTTTTTCTACATCTTTCTTTCAAGTTGAAAATGATAACTTGGCAATTGTGTATTTCCATAGGATCCAAAGTGATGTTTTGATCTATGTACACATGATACAAAACTTTATCAAGCTCATTAGCCACTTATCTCACTAACAGAAACCTTCCGTTTTGGATATTATCTTCTATTCTCTCACAAATGCCAGTGAGGTATTTGGATATGAGAGGCCATCGAAATTTGGAAGAGAAAAAAAAATCAAATGCAACTCATGTTTAGTGAAGATTGAGTTGTCTTCTGTAATTCAACAAGCTATTCTTAGAGCAAATCCAGCTAAAATGGAAAGGATTAAATTTTGAGTAGATCAAAAGATTGCAGGAGACTTGAGGTTTTAGCTAGACTTACACACTGAGTTAGACAGCAGAGTGCAGAAATAATGAAAAAGTAAATGATTCCTTGAAGTACACACTAATCCGTTTTTTTTTTCTCCCATTGCCATGGTCTCTTTCACAAATGGGATTCAGAAAAGTAAGGGCAGAATATGCTATTTTGAATCAGACCAGAGGTCATTTTTTCTATATCCTTATGATGTAAGATATGAATTTTGTCCTTGGTGAATCTGAGATTAATTCTTTCATTTAATAATAATATTAAACTTTTACTTTTTATCCATATATATATATATAACTACTCCATAAAATACCTTAGTGAAATCAGATATTTGACCCTCACAACAACATTATAAAATTGATTTTGTTACAGCCTGCATGTCAGAATAAGATCTTGGTCTTTGGAAGAGTAGGATTTAAACAGGCAGCCTGGCTGCAGAAACTATCTATGAGATGCTATCCCCCAGTTGCAAGTGCATCTGTTCTTAGCGAAAGTTTGCTGTCATGTATTTAAGAAAATGCAACATAACATATATGCTCACCCATGCACATCCTCCCATCTCTCCCCCTTAGGTTTACGAAAACAAAATAAGCACAGACATCTAGTCCAGTGATGAAAATATAAGGTAGGCCAGCTCCATCCCACTTCAGAAATATGGGTTCAACTCTGCTCCTACTGCTGATTCCAAGTGCCTAGAAATGGGAGCCAGCAGTGAGGACTCGTGGTTAGATTCCTGCTGCCCACGTAGAAGGCCTGGGAGAAGCTCCTGGACGTGGCCTTCAGCCTGGCCCATACCAGGCCTTTGAAATGTTTGGTGCATGAACCAGCGGAAGAGAGCCTCTCTACTTTTCTTGTTCTCTGCCTCTCAAACTTATTAATTTCAAGAAAAGAAAGCATTAATAAGAAATCTAGGTATTGCCTAAGAACCAGAAAAAAACACATGAATAATATTATATTTTTCTTTCTTCATTCTTAAAGCCTGGTGATGAAAAAAATCTATCCCATATAATTACATATTAGATCATATTGTTTCTAAAATGATAGCTCTAGGACTATTTGAGATAATGCATTTGGATAAATTTAAGATTAAATCATAACTTTAGATGTTGCAGACATGAAAAATCTTATTTTTATGTAATAAATTTAAGTACTATAAATGCATGCCTGCATAGTGGAAATTTGCTCATATAACTTCAAAAGATAAGTTTTACACCATTTCACAAAACAAACTGACAGGTGCATGATCATTTTAATGCCTACAGCATCAAGATGAACTTTCCTTCAGTTAGTAGTTTCATTAGGCACTGCCAGTCCTGAACCCATTGTCTTGTTAAGTGAAAGACATAAGGATTGAATGAAATAGAACAGACAGGCTTGATGGCCAGATGCACTATTCCAAAACCACAGCTGACCTCGCAAACAGTAGCTCCTTTCCCTTCCCATGTTCTAATCTGTCCAAGCACGAGTCTATCTCCTACCTCATGTGATAGGTCATTTTACAAAATAAGTGAGATTTAAGCAAAGCACCTCCAGCCCAAATGGCTGTCACATTGTCCATCACAGCCTGGCTTCCAGGGCACAGCAGTCTCTCAGGATTCATGACAGCATGCTAGCAGGCTGGATGCAGCTTCCACAGAGAACGCTGTGGTTAGTGATACTGAAGACGTATGCTTGATGGGAATGATGTTAGAATGTCTGGCTAAAGCAGGAGAGGTCCAGTCCCTTCCCTGCTTTGATTGTCTCCAGACACCAACATGAGGTCACCCTTATCCTCCTGCCATTGGCTTTACCTACTGGAAACTACCACTTCCTCCTGGAAGCTCATATCCCAGAAGGCACGAGACTGAGCAGGCTACCCCTAATTTCTAGGACACAGGGACTTTATTTTCAAGTATTTTCTGCTCAGATGTGAGCATGATCCCACTAAGGAGGGTTTTCCAAAGAGCAAAATCAACCAACACATATAGCAGGTGAGCTGTAACCTAAATCCTGATCACATCATTCTTTGTCCTTGATCATGACTGCTGAAACCCTCTTGAGAAGTATTTGAATCCAAATTTTCAGGAGAATACAAACTCACCATGAAAAAGGGTCTGAGGTAAGACAAGTCATTTTTCCCAGGTAATTCACTATTAGTAATGTCTGTACAGCAAACCCACAGAGAAGCAACTATGGCCTAATATTTGTAACAGATGCACATTGAAGGAAATAACCCACTGATATTATTAATATTTGATTCTACTTATTTGAGATGTAGACAGAGATAGAAAAAGAGAAGGAGAAAGAGAACCAGCACTCCCATCACCTCCTCGGTAATTAGTAGAACACCACCTTTCTATATGCATGTTTACTGTCATGTATAAATATGTATTTCAGCTCTTTCCTAGAAATTCTTTATAATGGAAATGAAAAACGAAACAGTTAAATAGGTGTGTTCTCAGACAATAATCAGAAGAATATTGGCTCTGGTCATGAGACCCTCACACTGACTTGGACCCACAAATGCCTCATTCTTAGTTATTGACAGAAAATAAGTGAAAACCTGGGGCATAAGGGAAGTGGAAATTACTAGGGTTTTTCCAGTTTGCAGTTAGCACAAACTGTCACATTTTCTTTTTATTTTAGTCGCTTTTCAGGCACCTGATTTTTCCCTAAATCCTGCTATTTTTAACCAATTCTCCACTTAGTAAATGGTCAGAAAAGAATAAACAGATGAACAAGCGAAAAAGACTATGGGAACCATTTCTGTAGATAATAAGAAAAAGGAAAAGGATTATCAAATTTAGCAGCCTGTTAGCCCAAGACCAAGACAGGCGTTCATGAACTGAGTTCTAATTACATCCCTACCTCTCAGATCGCCCCTTTGAAAATCCATCCAGGCACTGCAGTGCCCACACACCCATCTCATCGACTGTCTGAGAGCACAGCAGCTCTTCCTTCCTGGCCTATTGTGAGACTCAGCAGTGGCTAACACCGCCCATCTGTCTGACTCTGCCCAGGCAAACCCTGTTGCAGGCTCTCAGCTGTGATGAGGCACGTCCTTGAGGCTGGCCTGGTGGGGAGCAATCGATACCCTTTGGGTGCCACAACCACTTTCCTGGAAAGCAGGCTGGGCTTAGTATTCTCCCCTGTGAATAGCAGTTAATCCCTCAGATGGGTGAATTCATTAGATTCTGTACACCACAGGGTGAAAAAAGTAGCCTAACTCTATGTCTCTCAAACCTGACCTTCACTTTCCCGCATTACCAACTAGCAGCCTATCTTGTACTTGCAGGCAGAGCTGTCCCTGTGCAAAGGGTTTAGAGAAGGGCAGCTTCAAACAGCTCGGTAACCAGGGAGCATTGACAAGGCAGTCTGTGGCTGCAATACCTATGTTGCAAATCCAGTGTGAAAATGACAAAAGTGCTTCAATTCCATAAACTTTTTGAAACTTCCATCTCCCTTATCTGATTGAGACTAATCCCAGTTATCTCAGCAACTAAAAGGCAATGCGTTTTAAAGGTAATAGGAGGCAAATCTAGATACTTTATACAATATATGCACATGAAAAGAATGTGGGTGGGGGGCCACTCTACCACTTCATCTCACTTACAGACTCTTTAGAAAAAGAAGCATTATTCTAAAGAAAAATTTCAGCTGCCAGAGTGGACGCCTGATCGATACATAGCTTTTTAATCCTCTGTGCAACAAATTTTAGTGTTCAAATTAAGTAAAGTGATTTTAAATGTAAGTATAACTTGAGCTAGATAAGCTGATAAAACAGCAAAATAGCTCTCCATGATCTCATAATTGCTTTCGACTCCAAAATAAAACTGAGATTGCACACTGGGATGAAGGAATTTGGAGGCATTCTCTTATTCCGAGAGTGCCACAGTTACATTACTGTGTGCATTGAGGTAACGGTGAGAACTTCTCACTTGGAGGAATTGCACATGCACCTGGTCCGTGGGAATTCCCAAGAAATAAGTGTTCTCTGAAAGTCAAGCAGTTCAATGCAGTTAAGAATTACCTGCCCTCGGAGGAGGCTTGGATCCCAACCATGAAGACTCCCAGATCTTCAGCACGGACTATTAATACGAGCAACAAGGACTATATCCCAACTGCCAAGGAAGCCACGGGGAATTGGAGTGCCCTCGGAAGCCAAGAACTCGGAGGTCACCCACCCCCAACCGGAGCTTCCGCAGGGGATGGAAGAAACCCAAACACTACCACACTACCGTGCAGAAACCAACGTCATTGGAACGACAACTAGAAGCCCTGAGCGGTCCGCAGAAACAGAACAATAAGCGTCCCCCGGGACCAGGGAGGAGAGCTTTCTCTGGTCCGAGCCTGGCTCCGGCTCTGGACCCCCACCCTCCCTCGCAATGACCATCGGGATCGCTCCGGAAACCCCTCATAGCGAACAAACATACAAACTAAAAAAACCTAGAATAAATAGACAAACAACAAAAAGTAGGGCTTGGAATCTGACAGGAAAGAGCTGGCATGGATTTGCTCATGCCTCGCTGGGTGGGACACAAAGATTAGTCACTCCTCACCATGGTGTTGAAGATATCCCTGCACACCCCTCCAAAAAACAAACAAACAACAAAAAAACCCCACAAAATGTTCTGCATCTTAATTGTTAACAAATGTCTTGTTAGAGTTGTAAGCCAGTCTAGATTATCCTAAAATCTGCCAAGTTCAGCAAAATTAGACTTCAACACAACAAACGGCTAAATACTATAAGGAAAATACACACGAGACAGCTGAATGGTACCCTATAGCCATTTTAAGGTGTATAGCAGCTGGTCCTGTATATAAACTAAAATTGAAATGTCAATGAGCTAATCATAGGATTGGTTAAGAACTTGGAATTTTTTTTTTTAACATACTGGTTACTCAAAACCATGTCAATTCCATAATGTTGTAAATTGCCGTTGATGTTATGTTGGGGCTCTTAATTGATTGGGATGATATTCTGCCGGCTCTACCTTCAGACCAGAAATGGTCTCCCCAAGAAACTGTTGAATTTATCTGGACAATAAGTTGCTGGACTCCATGCTTGGTATATGATTGCAAAGAAAGAATCTTGACTGAATTTGAACTGTAATACTGCAACAAGGTGGAGGAATCCACCAGGGGGGAGGGCATGGGGAGGGGTTGGGGGAATCCCAGAGCCTATGAAACTGTTGCATAATGCAAAATAATTACTAATTTAAAAAAAAGAATTACCTGCCCTCAGAACAAACTGGATTTAAATGAAATGTCAGGGCAAGGTAGGTGTGGTACTGAATATCCACATCTCATATCCAAGTGTTTCAAGTCCTTTAAAAATGTTTGCATGCTTTGTTTTAATAATCTCATTTCTTAAGAATCGGTCATTTGAAGATACAACAACAGTCTCTCTATATATGAAGATATTCATTACATTTTGGTGTAGATACAGAAAAAAGAGGCCACAAAATATCCAAGAGTAGAGAAACAATAAGACAATGACAGAAAGATATTCAGGAAGGCAACAGGGGCATTGCCGTGAGAATTGTAGATATGCAGACAATGGTGGTCAGTGAAGAAAGTACAAGTTTACAGGCGTAAATGATTCCAAATGCAAAACATGTGCATTTGTGAAAGGTGCTCAGAAAACCCCACATAACACAGTCACAGGGGCAGTTGGTTTCTTCCCTGCTCCATCATGTTAACTGCATTAGAGATTGGACAACAAACTTCAGAGTCATCTTTAACACTGAGCAGGAGGAGGGGATAGAAGGATGGCCGAGGCTGGCATTTAAAGGTCAAGGCTCCACAGACCTAACAGAGTACCTCCGTCAGCCTGGGCCAGTGATGGCAGACTAGAGTGCACTTTCAGACTTTCGTTCACTCCAGCCTCTGCTACAGGGTTTTTCTGCTATCTGTGTGTGTTGCATGTCTCTGAACATAATCCTAACTAATATATGATTTTTAAAATTCCAGAATTCATTTTTAGCATAATAAAGCAGTTGCAAGTTTCAACTAAAATTTTCAATAAAATATCAATATATGTATATTGCGCTAGCCTACATCTTTGAATATCAATGAATTACTTTTCATTTCGTAACCCTGAAACATTTAAGGAATTTACAAAAATGAAAAAGAAGAACCATTGCAACATTGTACCATTATTAATAAACATTAATGTAAAATGTTGCAAGTAAAAATAATGCATTTTTATTTATTCTTCTGTTCCAGCTCATTCCCCATCCCGACAATGACAGCAGTCCTCTGTTTTCAGGCTTGGTCTGTTTCTGAACCATCCCGTCCCTCTCATGGGAATTGGCGAGCCCTGTTTAGTTTTGGCAGTCACAAAGTATGTTCCCAGGACAAGTGGCTCATGTGCACTGTGAAGTGTATACACAATTCCCAGCTCTGAATAATGCTACATGTTAACAAGCAGATGCATACAGCTGGCTTTGTAAAAGACTTGGCAAAGTTCACTCTTTGTTCAACTTTCTTTGGCTTAATCCTTACGGATTTTTTTCTAAATATTTTACACTGCCTTTACTTTTTATCAGGAGATTGAAATTGAGAAGAAAAAAAATTAAACATGCACACATGGTAGTTATACAGAAATTAAGTTCTGGGGTTGTTTGTTTGGACTTGGATGATCAAAACTGCAGTGCTACAAGTTCTAAAAATAAACTTTGCAGATGTCACTTACAGCAAATGAAATATAATGAGGCATCAAGGAATGTCAGAAATGTTTATTCAAATAAGTGTTAATTTAGTGGAATAAAAACTAAAATACAGATTTTACTTTGCCAAACCAGCTAAAAAAATACATGAACATTTAGAAAACAAGCTTTTTTATTTGACCATACAGAAGAAGAACATGCCATTTCTCATGTAATTTTTGCACCATTTTTTACATGTTCAAAAAATTCCCTTCTCCTTAAGGGTTCATAATTTAATTGGTAAGAGTTCAAAAAAAAAAAAAAAAAAAAAACCAGAAAGAAGGAAGGGAAGAATGAATGGAAAAAACTAAGCACAAAGGTTTTTTGCAGGTTACAGTCCTAACAGACTCTATCTAAATTTCATTTGTGGTCTAAACACATCATATTTAAATTACATGAATGATTAAAGCCAAATGCTCAAATATGGTTCATGATATTTCATATATATATATATATATATACATACACACACATACATGCATATGCATATTCACACATATACATACATATATATAAATGATAAATTATATCAACAGTGTATGTCTGTGTTTGAGTGCATTGATTCAGCCCAAAGGTCATGAAAGACTGGTTGAAAAATTACCCACAGGAAAACGTCTATCTTGGTCATTCCTATTTGTAACAAGCTAGTAGTATGGCAAGCATGGAAGGACAAACAGTTCCTGATCCACCTAAATGAGAAATCATAAAAACAAAACAAAGCAAAATCTCACAGAAGCAAAGCAGAGCAGAGCAGTGGTAGCAGGGCTAACAGGAGGTAGAAATGGGAGGAATTAGTCCAAGGTGGGAAGTTTCAATTTTGCAAGGTAGAGGAGTGCCTTCAGCGAACAATAGGTACTGTGCTGTATACTGAAAAAACAGTTGCAAGGTTATGTCTTATGCCAGGTGCTCTCAATATAAATAATAATGATCTTTTCATATAATAGGAGGGAAAGTTTTGAGGTGATGGTTTTAGAGGTTGATGACAGTGATTTCATGAACATATATTTACCCCAAATTCACTAAGTCGTCCAATTTAAATTTGTGTAACTTTTGTATGTCCATCACACCTCAATGGAGTCATTTAAAAAATAATAATGGTTAGAGAAAAAAATAAATTCTGCTCTAAACAGAAGACATTGGGGGTCTTCTACCCAGATAGGGCTTTCTTGCAGGAGGCTACTACTTAGCAGCCCTTCCTTCACAATCCAGAATATCCTTAATCTTGTTTAGATTTTCAAGGGTGAGCAATTTCTGGGGCCTATGGGCTCCTTTATGGAACACTCCCTCCCACCTCTGCCTGGCCAATTTCTACAGATGTTTCTTGTTTGTGGATGATTCCTCATCTCCATAGGAAGTGTTGCTTCTCCGTGTTCCTTCACAATGGTGTTCTTTTGTTGGCTTGGAAATACCACAGTAGCTCCACACTCAGTCATGGTGTTGTGATGGACAGAGATCACACCCAGTGTCTGGCACAGGACTTCACAATCTGCACCAACCACTCAGGAACACTGTGCAGGAAGTAAAACACTGATGAGAGGATGAACAAATGTCCAGATCACTCAGAAGACCATAAGCTCATAGGAGAAGGAATTTGCCAGAATCTTTGTCCTCTTTTTAGCGTCTGAAAGTCTTCCATGTGTATGGTGAGCCCTCTCTGGTGATGACTCAGCAAAAGGAAGCGGCTGGTGGATGTTGGGAAGGATAAAGCAAAGGTTTGTGAAAGGATAGTAGGGAGGAGTGTGGAAACAAATCACACAAATATCTTAGAGTAAGTACAGTATTTGGAAAAGCTAAAATAAAGCAGACAAACAGAAAAAATTCCCTGGCACACATTCACTGAAGGCAGCTGGTAAAAGAAAAAAAAAAATGGCAATGTCTTCACAGAAAAGTGAAAAACAAAAATTGGGGGAAGGGAAAAGTCCTACATCAGAAATTTCTGGATTAGAAAATACCAAATCTGATCATCAAATCATCTTGGAAAGTAAATAGAAGTATTTCCAACAGAAACACCCTGATCCAGCAAGAAAATAGTCACATTGCATTGCATGTGTACAATAAAACAGCCAGAACACCCGAATATTCAGACATTGGCTTCGGCTGTGGCTGCCATCTGGTATGTCGCAGTGTGGGAAAAACGAGTTGTGACACAGGGGAATAAATCATAGGCCTGGGAACTGGAAAGCCACAGTTCTGTTCTTGATTCTAGCATGCTGAGTGCTTTAGTTTCCTCATCTATGAATTGGGGCTAATAAAATCTTCAGCAAGACAAGGCAGGATGGATGAGCGTCTGTGAATGCTCTAAGCCCTGTGGACATACTGAAGCAACCTCAACAGACACTACTTCCCCCATTCTCCCTCTTCCCCTGCATTCAAGTGTGGCTAAGCGCCCTGTTACTTTGCAGTTTTATAAAGTCTGTGTAGTATAGAACATTACATTTCTCAAGCTGCTGAGTATGCTCATTCTTCTTGTCTTCAAGCAGAAATTCTACAGATAACAGAAATAAATGGAATTGAGCAGCTGCTAGCCTTCCCATAAAAAAAAAAAACACAATTATGAATGGCTTCATTTTGTGTATTATTTGCTGCTCTTACATTCTTTTCTCCCAGAGCCTAGAACTAAAGACTTTCTGTTATAAGCCTATAGAGATTAAGAATTTAATTAAGAAGCAACAAAACTTGTAGTTGGCACAATCCCCAGCCAAGATGGTAGAAAAAACAAAAGGAAACAGAGAAATCAACAGCAACCAGCAATCATCCCTCAAAGTGCAATACCATGGGGACAGGAAATATGGAGAGAGGAAGCTGGTGTCCAGAAAAGACTGCCCAGTTCCTGGGAGAACTCAGCCGAAGCAAATGGAGTCAATTAGTCTGGGAAGATAAGCATACTCTTTGCTTCAAACCTGTGGACTTTACAGGTGTACTCAGAGGGTGAACTGAAGGCTAGCAACTGTTTCCTACATAGAACTTTGCAGAAATGGTTCTACCTGTGTAGATCCACGTCACGTAAACAACTACTGCTACTTTCCATTTCTTTTTCTCCATTAATTCAGCTCTTTGATGGAGCTATCTCCTACCCTTCCCAGGTGGAAAAATCCTTCCTGTCCTTAAAGCTTCAATGGAATCAAAGCCTCACTCATGTCCTTTTATTTTATGTCTTCACTCTTACATCAGTTTTTAAAGGAACGTGTATTACATTTTCCTTCACATCTGTTAATTCTCTGCCCATGGATGCTGGAACAAAGAAGATGCACTGTAAATGTAGAATGGCCTTATGGCTGGCGTTGTGGCACAGCACATTAAACGGCCATCTCTGAGAATGGCATTGTGTATCAGAGAACACAGGTAAGTCCTGGTAAGTCCTGGTTGCTCTGCTTCTGACCTAGTTCTTTGGTAATATGCCTGAAATAAAAGTGGAAGATGACTGTTGTGATTATTTGGAGAGTAAAATGGTGGATGGAAGCTCTCTCTCTCTGTGTTTATTTCACTCCATCTTTTAAATAAATCTTTTAAAAATGCTGGATGTCTTCTCGGCCTTTAAATGGGAGGGCCATTTAAAACTATATATATATATATATATTATATATATATATAATATATATATATGAAATATATATATATAAGTATATTTTTTATTGGGAAGATGAAGTCACAGAGAGAAAGAAAAACAGAAAACTCTTCCTTCCTCTGGTTCACCCCCCAAATGGCTAAAATGACCAGAGCTGAGACAATCTGAAGCCAGTAGCCAGAAGCTACTTCTGATCTCCCACTTTGGTGCAGTATCCCAAGGCTTAGGGCCATGCTCTGCTAAGGCCACAGCCAGACTTGCATAGGAAGTGGAACAGCTGGGACATGAACCGGTGCCCATTGGGAACCTAGCACTTGTAAGGGGAGGATTTAGCCAACTGAGCCATTGTGTCTGGCCCAGGGAAGGACATTTTAAAAAGTAAAATATGTGGCTCATACCCTCCACAGTTGTTGCCTATCATATAACAACACCCATCTCTTCTCCATTGGGAATCTCTCTCTCTCTTTTTTTAAGATTTAAATTTTTATTTTTATTACAAAATCATATACACAGAGAGAAGAGACAGAGAGGAAGATCTTCCGTACAATGATTCACTCCCCAAGTGACCGCCACGGCCGATGTGCGCCGATCCGAAGCTGGGAACCAGGAACCTCTTCCGGGTCTCCCACACGCGGGTGCAGGGTCCCAAAGGTTTGGGCCGTCCTCAGCTGCTTTCCCAGGCCACAAGCAGGGAGCTGGATGGGAAGTGGAGCTGCCGGGATTAGGACCGGCGCCCATATGGGATCTCGGCACGTTCAAGGCGAGGACTTTAGCCGACAGGCCAAGCCGCCGGGCCCGTCCATTGGGAATCTCTTATGTGTTCATGGAAGCTTGCACATTATCTCCTTCAGAATTCACACTTAGCTGTTCTCTCATATTACTGCACAATCAGAACAATAAAAGCATCCTACACCACAGACCTGGCGTCAGATGAGTTCAGTGAGCCTGTTATCCATATAAAGATCAATCAGAACAACCAGAGAGCAATTACTAATTAAATGGACAGAAAATGTTTTCCTGGATCAAGGCCAAGATGAAAATGTTCCAGCATCCCCCTCCAGCAACATGTCCTAATTTTCAGGAAACTAAGGATGTTGCATTTTTAGAATAATCTGGAGTACCCCAAAGAGATGAATTTAGGACAGGCAGATGACCAGTATTGGACAGTAAACTGTTTTGTTTTTATGCTGTAGACCCTCAGCAAGTAGGTGTGAGATAGAGACTATAAATGGTCATAGAAAATCTTTTTAGGTTATGTTAAAATAATATGAGCAATATCAAATTGAAGCCACCAGATATATTCTTCAGCCAAGTCATTAACAATGCCAAGTACTGAATTCTAGAAATAATGATGCTTATTCTGAATTGCTACCCATTTAAATAACACCCAGGTTTTCAGAATGGCTAAATAAACAGTAACACTGACACCTTTATCCAAATTGCATCCTGTCGCATTTCATTGATATTAAGAGACACTTTATAGAAGCAAAGTAAATTTTATAGAAAAAAATTTACATTTTTGAAACCTCATTTCATCCACAACAAGCTTTCTATCCTCTCTCCTAGGCTACCTAAATCTCAATTGCTTTCCACTAAGGGAGAGTAACAGTTGAAACAGATTTCCTTTAATGTCTAAACTGGCTTTTATTGTCTGTCCCAGCTGACTTCTCAAGAACTTGTGAAGTTTCTCCTGGTAGAACTGATTCAGCCCCAAACATCCACTGAAGCCAGGAGCCTGGAACTCTGCCTGAGTTGTCCACATGGATAATAAGAAAGCAAGTTCAAGGACTTGCCCCTTAGCAGGAAGCTGGATGGGAAGTGCAAGTGAGACTTGCTCCTGCCGGAAGATACCACAGGTGGTGACTTAACGGAGCCAGAAGAATCAGCCCACTCTCCACAACATCTGTGTACTTTGCTATGAAGGAATAGAATGTGTAAGAACAACTTGGTTTTATGGCTGAGGAGGTCCCTGAGGAGTATACTAGTAAAATGGACCATGTACACATTATACTAATTTGATTATAGCATCAAGGCTAAGGATGAGGGCAATCACCTGCGATTTTTCTTTACTGACTCACATTATGAAATATTTGGATGTGCTCTCAAATGTTTTTTACAAATAAGCATAATAAAATGTCTGAGTATGATAAATACATATATATAACACTAATTACTAACATAGTATATATAGTATATATAGTATATTTATATATA
Source organism: Ochotona princeps (assembly GCF_030435755.1). NCBI lineage: Eukaryota > Metazoa > Chordata > Mammalia > Lagomorpha > Ochotonidae > Ochotona > Ochotona princeps. Next base: position 28,930,496 of record NC_080838.1, on the reverse strand, counting down.
AATATATATAGTAAATATAGTATATTTATATATAAATGTAGTAATTACTAATTACTATAGATTCCTATGTATCTAGATACCTATCTATAGGTATATAAATGTATCTATATTTTACTATACATACATTAAATATAAACACTTCCATTATTTATACTAAAGATAAATACCTGTCTGAATCTATCTATAGATAGAGAGGTATCTATATTTAGTAAATAATGATAGTGAACAGTAAGAAGCAGAACTTGGAGACAGAAAGCATAAAACTGAACACACATGCATTGTCTAAACTTTGGCAAAAGCAAGTATTTCACAGCAAAACTAATGAAATTCAGTAGCAACATAATGGGTAGATATCGCCTTAATTTTGTTTCAAGTGAATTATGGTTATTCTCCTCTAAACATATACTGGAGTGGCATTCTGAATAACAGCTACATTGCTTCCAATCCCCTTAGGTGTTGTTGTACCCGAGAGAGCAGCAGATGACAGCCCAGGGACTTGGGCCCCTCCCATCGCTATGGGACTCTTAGATGGAGCTGTGGGCTCATACCTCAGCTGGCCTAAACTTGGCTGTCATGATCATTAGAAGATCTTTCTCTTTTCTCTCTTTCTTTCTCCCCCTATCTATGTTGCTCTGCCTTTCAAACAAATAAATATATATATTTTAAAAGGTTTAGATAGTTATTTGAGACTCAGAGTTACAGAGCAAGAGAATCAAGGACAGAGATCTTTCATCTACCGATTCACTACCAATACAGCCACAAGGCTGGGTCAATCAGGAGCCAGGAGCTTCATCCAGGTCTCCTACATGGATGTGGGGGCTTAGACACCTGGCAACTTTTCCAGGCAATGGAAAAGCTTGGACTTGAGCAGTATCCACATGAGATGGACAGCTTAAAACCCACTGCACCACAATGTCAGACCCAATAAATCTTTTTTTTTTAAATAAAACACTGCATGAATATTTTAGTTGTTTAAGTTAAGATAGAAAGGAAGGAAGGAAGGAAGGAAGGAAGGAAGGAAGGAAGGAAGGAAGGAAGGAAGGAAGGAAGGAAGTCTAGTAGGAAGGAAGCAAGAAGGAAGGAATGGGGGATTTGTTAAGGAGAGGAAGGAGATAAACTGATTTTCCTCTTTAAAAAAGTGGAGGAGAAATTCCTCAAGACACTAAGCTTTCAAACATCTTCCCTGGTTTGTAGTTTTAGCCCAGATTAGGTTTGAGTGTAGCCAAGCTAAAAGAATATGCTGCCTAAATCCTTATCTCACAGTCTTAAAACCCTCGTGAATTTTGATGTAACTTTCTTTATCTCTCTTATGACTGAATTCTCCAAATCTGGGAAAACTAGGCTGGGGGCAGGGAGGACAAAGTGGGTAGAAGCAGAAAGAAAAAAGCCTTGCTCAGCCCTATTTTTCATCAGTTCTTTCCCTGTCACCCCAGTTGCCACTTTGCTAATCTTTTCCAGCGCAGTAAGAGCTTGATGAAAATGCAAGCGGACACGAAACAGAAAACACTGCAGCATCCGCCTTCCTTCTCCGTACATGGCTGAACAGGATGCAGCGGCAAACTAATTTCAGTTAACCCATGTGATTACCACTTGTGAGAAACTGTAGCCTGGAAACAAATCATTTCCCTTCACTGTAACGTGAGAGGATTCCACTAAGAGACAAAACGCAACTATTAGAATGGCAAGAAGCACAAGGGTGTCTGGGGTGAAACCTGTCTAGAATCCTTAATGGGTCTGGAAAACCCCAGCATTGTTCAGCAGTCAGAGCTGCTGCAACCTGGAGGAAGGCTTCAAACCTGCAGGGGAAATATTACCTTCTGGGTGTGACACTGCTTCAAACATTTCCCTGGGATGATATGTTTTTGAGAAGAGCTGGCGAACAATGAGAAGCAGTTGATACATCAGAGCCACAGGCAGAGCACTATGTAGCGTCAGCCTATTGTGATAAGAATTTCCACTGCAGAAACCCAGTTCATCGAAATTCAAATGGATGAATGCAAGCATTAACATGAGCATTTGCAGACCAAGTTCTTCTGATTTTTTTCAATTAGTGCTTTCATTCAGAATGAGCTCTATTGTGAGAATGACTATTATAACCCTGAAACTCCGTTCGTGATAGAATGCAGGAATCTTCCAGCCCGAAGAGGTGGTAACTCTTCTGCATTTCACTCAAGAGCAAACATTCTTGTTTATATCATCTCAGCTATAACTTACTGAAGGAAACTAGCAAAAATAATTTTATTCACATCTCCCTACTCAAAAAATAGGAAAATCATAATTAGCAGTGAAGGAGAACAGGGGATGGGCATTTGTCCTAGCACACCCACTCCTGAATCTCAGTTCCAGTTTTTTGTTCATTTCCTGCCAGTGGGTATGTTGGGAGGAAATGATAGTTGTTCAAGTAATTGGATTCCTGCCACTGATGTGGGACACTTAGGTTGAGTTTCTGGTTCTTGATTCCAGCCATACCCTAGCACTAGCCCTTACAGGCATCTGCAGAACTAAGAGCAGATCCCCCTGCCCCTGTGTGTGTGTATCCCTCTTCCCCCTTCCTCCCCTCTTTGCCTCCTTAATAAATTATAAAATTTTAAAGCAATTATAGTCGCAATTGTGTTATTGCCTACATGCCAGAACATGGTCATAGACTGTTTGTAGGTTTTATTCTGCTTTATTAAAGGCAGAAGAAAAGCAATCAGTCATCGGCCACTGAAAATTGCAGCAGAGGAGTCAGAGAAGTCTTCAGGCCCATCTCATTTTGCGCTCTGCTCACCCTGCGCAGGGAATGAAGAAGGCTGTTGTTAATAGACCTGAGTGATGGCCAAAAGAGTGGCCAAAGAATGCCAGCTTGCATATGGAGAGCAGGAATTAGAGATAGACACAGCACTCCACATGTCATTTGCTTGTCTTGGAGCAGAGATAAGGATGTTCTGTGTTGATGAACAAGGTCTTTGAAGCAAAAAGCTCCCATCTCAGATCACGCGTAAGCACAAATTGAGATGAACGATTCCACTCTTATTCCAATAACATCATTCATTGACATTTAGATTGTTATTTAGCATAAGGGTAGAATCAGCAACATCAGAGGCGGATCAGTACACGCTGCCCATCATACATGGTTTATCGTAGATAACATCTAACCATTCTATTAAAGAGTTTGTATTTAATCATCCCATTTCATTGTTTAAAAATTTTTTTAAGAATCTTTTTATAGGTTGTTGAACATACCCCTCCATAATTTGTATCCTACTCACCTAATAAAGGCAACATTAGGAATCCCAAAATGGACAACAGAAGGCAGCAAGTATTATTGGAGTTGTTTTCTGGTGTTCCCCTTTCCTTCTCAGGCAGCATGCATGGTGATCCCCTCACTCACTCTAACTCAATGGACACAGACATCCTTGCTTGCCTGTTCTTTCTGCTCCTTCCAATGTCCACACTTTGGAAAACTTTGTGTTAATTCAGCCCAACACTTACACTCCATTGTCACATATTAAATGACTGCAGGCAATCACACATTTCTTTTTCTTCTATTTTAGTTTTAATTTTATGATATAATTCCATTGTCTCTGGAATTTCCCTTATCCCCTCCCCAAATTCCTGCACTCCAAGTGATTTAACTCATATTGTTATAATAGTATAGTACTTCATAAGCACTCCTAAGTTCATCATTCTACTATTTAAGTGTGTCCTGACATCACTGGTACTGATAATAACAGACAGTCCAGTATCATATTGTCAAGATATATCCAACAGTTTCATTGGGAATGTATCTTTGGTTTGGAAGCAGAGATGCATATTGCATTGTGCATTTACATCTGGATGTGACAATCTCTATTACACAGTTATTATACATTCCCTTAAATGAAAAGACATAAAACAAAATCAGCAACAGAAATAAAGTAAAAAAAAAAATATCACATCATGGAGCTAAATAGCCTGCTACTGAATAACCAATGTGTTGATGAAGAAATGAAAAATATAAGAAAACCTTCTTGGAGAAAATGTTACTGTATGATCTATGAGTCAGTAAAGAATTTAATAAGGGAAAAAAACTATTTTGAAGAAATTAAGATAAAAACAAATATATCAAAACCCGTAAGTTGCCACAAAAACAGTACCGAAAAAGATATTGGTCTTATAATTTGAATGAAAGTTGTCTTATATCAGAGAGAATGTATGATATTTGTACTTTTGGTATTTATTTATTTTACTGAGCAGAATAGTCTCTCATTGGAACCATGTAGTCACAAATCGTAGAATTTCATTCTTTTTAATGGCTGAGTAGTTTTCCATGGAGTAGATGAACCACAGTTTCTTTAACCACTCTTCTTTGGACGCACATCTGGATTGTTTCCATGTCTTTGCTATTTTAGAATGTGCTGCTGCAAATATAGGATTAGGGATCCCCTTCTCATATGCAGGTTTCATTTCATTTGGATATATTCATAAGAGCAGGATCACTGGGTCATACAGCAGATTTATTTGGAGTTCTTTAAGCACTCTGCATACTGATTTCCAAAGTGGTTTTACTAGCCTACACTCCCACCAGTAGTGAAAAGGGGTAACTTTATCCCCACATCCATGCCAGCAGGTGTTGTTAGTAGAGATTTGAATGTAGGCCAACTTCACTGGAGTTAGGTGGAACCTCAGTGTGGTTTTCATTTGTATCTCTCTGATGGCTAGGGAGTCTGACCATCTTTCTTATGTCTATTAGCGATTTGAATTTGCTCTTTTGAAAAATGTCTGTTCATTTTCTTCACCCATTTCTTCACAAGGTTTTTTTGGGTTTTTGTTTGTTTGTTTTATTATTATTATTTTTACTGTCCCTGGGTTTCTGAAGCACTTTGCCAATTTAGGATATTAGTCCCCGATCATTTGTGTAGTGTGCAAAAATTTTCTCCCATTCTGTTGGTTGATTTTTCACTTTATTGATAATTTTCTTTGCTCTTCAGAAACTTTTTAGCTGAATGTAGTCCCATTTGTTTGTTTTAGTTTTGACCACCTGTGTTTTTGGTGTCTTTTTCAAGAAGTCTTTCTCCATTCTTATATTTTGGAGAGTGCGTTCTATGTGTTCCTCTACTAGTTTGATGATTTCTGTATGCAGATTTAGTTTCTTGATCCATTTAGAGCTGATTTTTGTATAACAGATAGGGATCTTGCTTCATACTTCTGCGGGCTGCTATCCAATTGTCCCACAGCATTTGTTGAAGAGAACAGGCTTTTCCCCTGGAACATTTTTGGTTTTCTTATCAAAGATTAGTTGTATACACATGTGTGGGGTCTCTTCTGGTGTTTCTATTCTGTTCCATTGATCTTCTTCTTCTCTGTGTACCAGTACCAGAGTGCTTTGATGGCCACAATCACACATTTCAATTTATTTCCTTCAAGTGTATGATCAAAATCTCAAAGCAGCACTTAAAACTATTGATAGCAATTATTTACTTACAAACTTTTACTTTTGAAAATAATCATTTTTTTCTTTACTTCTGCACCCCAATTCATCTAAAATCCCTTGTGCCTTCACAACTAAATGATAATCTTACCATAAACTAATGCATACAGAAGGCTGATAAGTGCTTGAGATTTTTACAACCCATCACAGCCCAAGTTTATGGCCATATGATGGACCTTTTCTTCTATTACAAGCAGGAAACAGCCCCTCCTCATGTAGTAATCAATATTTCAGCTTGTGTTCAACATCATTTCTTCTTTAACATTTTCAAGAGCTTCAATTCTCAATCTCCATATCTGCAGCATACATTTTTCTCTTTTATGCTGTTCCTATCATAACAAGAAACTTCTTTATTGTGATTTCATCCTTCCTACAGCTGTTAGCTGAAATTTCCCACAACAAACTTCACAAAGCCATTACTTTCTACTGAATGCACAATGACCCTGATTCCAGAGTTTCATAAGTCTTTAGTATATATCTTCATTACTGTAGTTTTTACTGTCTACTTACAGAGAGTCTTCTTTGGATGTGAGCTCTTGAAGGACCAAGTGGTGTGTTCTGAAACCTAGTTCAATGCTTGACAGTTGTAGGGCTGTTGATTTATGTAGTAGGAAAGGAGGGAAAGAGGAAAAAAAGAAAGTAAGAGAAAAAAAGAAGGAAAGGAGAATGAAGGAAGATATGAAGGAAGGAAGGAAGGTATGAAAGAAGTCAAGATAGTTGCAATGTATTGTAAATCTTATGCTTCATGAACAACAGATGGACAAGAAAACAAGCTGCTCATCTCAAAGTCTGCCCAGATGAGGATTGTTTATGAGCTATAAACATTAGTATTTCTGTGGGTCCTAGAATGATGAATCAGGGAGAATAGGTGACTAATGGATGATTAGGGCACGTCTGAGCATGATAGAAAGTCTATTACCATACAGCTCGAGACCAGAATTATAATCATTTCAGTAAAATAATGGTGAGTATGACTGATTCCAAGAGCAAAGTCCCGTAGATGGACATAAGGACTAGATAATTAGAGCTTGCACTATTTCCATCATACAGGAATGCCACAGAACCAGACAGACTCAGGAGTGGAAAGAGGTAGGGATTAAGACTGAAAGTCAGTAAGAACAAACCAAGATCTGGAAAATAATTAAGACAAAATGAAGTCTGGAAGCTGTGGTCAGCACAACTGACACAAAACAGTACAGTCTTGACATTTATGGCAAAACAAAAGGTCATTGAAAAATATTTGCCTTTGCTCTTAAGAAAATGTCAGTGTATCTAAAATGACTGGGCATTCTTTTTTTTGTCATGATTCTTACCAAAGGTAGAAGAAACACTTCTCATGAGATATAACTTATTTTCAGGTATCTTAATTAGATTTTTTAAAAATACACTAAAGATTAGCTCTCTCTCAGTAGTTTACTTTACTATTCATTGTATTTGACCTCTGATACTTCCTGTGTGGCAAACAATTGTCTATTGCATGATTTTAACTACATACAGTTATTTTGTTTTCCTTGCTGTCTACAAACTAATTAGTTCATTTCTCTATGTGTATTTCAAGTAACACGATAGTTTGTAGCCCCTTAAAGGCTCCCATGATTCTCTTCTATATAGTGGTAAATGTTCCTAGCAAATTTATACAAGCCAGAACTAAAATGGTCATAAATTGATCTAATCAAATAGTGCAGGAAACATTGAGATTCTTACACTCATATATGTGGATAAAATATTTATAAACAAAAACTGTATTATACCAGGGATCAGCTCAATGTTTCTGTAACTGATATTAAACCATATAGATTTTGTATTCTATATGATTTTGTTGCAATATTCAATTATGTTGTTACAGCTTTAGCTAAGATGTAAATGAATTTGCTTTCAATAAAATTTTATTTACTGAAGAGACAGAGGGCTTTCATTTGGCAACTATAGTATTTGGTCATTCATATGCTCTTAGTAAACTTAAATTGATGTATTCTTCAGATCATGTTTCCAAACTTTAGATCTCCAATATTATTTGAGTTTATGTCCACCTATTTGAAAACTTTATATGATCAGATTTAGCTTGTATTTAATGCTTTATTCTTTTGATTTGTTGTTTATAGTGTATAGAAGCTCCTCTTCTCTGTATCATGTAATCTGTCATTCTTTGCTCATTCTAAGTCAGAATATTGACTGAGAAAAATGTTGAATGGAAGAGAACCACATAAAGAACCTTTGGGAATGAAATATCAGATTGACAGAAATACAATAATAAGCATTCTTTGCAGGCATTCCTTTACTCAGAAATTAATTTAGAAATTAATTTTCTCACCTAGCTTAGATGTTCACATTGTTATCGTTAATGATGAGAAGCGTTCCAGTATCTAACTGAACTATAAAACCAATATCTCTATAATTTTTATAACGTTACACTTTTATGAGACTGACACGCTACCTACTGTGCTAACGAGGCTTCCTTACATTACAGTTTTATTCAACAAAAGCACCTAATTTGAAGTCTATTGATGCAATTGTGTATGAAGTTTCTCAGTAGTCTGACCCTGTTTTGACTTTTCACCATCTGTTCACACATTGTGACTTTTACAAAGAAAATAGGTCTAACAGGGACAGTATTTGCAATTGGGAATATATTCCATCTTAAGAGTTTGCTGTCATAAAATGTATTTGAAAGACACATATGAAAAGATGCTCAGGCTCCCTAGCCATTAGAGAGATACAAATGAAAACCACGTTGAGATAATACCTAACTTCAGTGAGACTGGCCTACATTCAGAAATCAACGAACAACACCTGCTGGCATGGATGTGGGGAGAAAGGCATACTCCTTCCACTGTGTAAATCAGTATGCAGAGTACTTGGAGAATTACAAATAAATCTGCTGTATGACCCAGTGATCCTGCTCTTATGAATATATCCAAATGAAATGAATCCTGCATATGAGAAGGGGATCCCTAATCCTATATTTGCAGCAGCACATTCTAAAATAGCAAAGACATGGAAACAATCCAGTTGTGCATCCAAAGAAGAGTGGTTAAAGAAACTGGTACATCTACTCCATGGAATATTATTCAGCTATTAAGAAGAATGAAACTAAACTATTTACAGTTAGTTGGTCCCAACTAGAGACCATTATGCTCAGTGAAATGAGTCAATCACAGAAGTACAAATACAATATATTCTCTCTTATATAAGGAAACCATCATGGAAAGTATAACTTCAATAATCCGATCCATACTGTTTTTCATTTGTTTGTTTGTTTGGCTGTATCCCATATGTTTTGATGGTTTTTTGTTTCAGCTTTATTTATTCCAATTAATTTCTTTTCTCTTGTCAAATTAATTGCTGGCTCATTGATTACATGATGGCATCATTTTTCCCAAGAGACTTTTGTGTTTCCTTTTTGTCACTCATGTGTTGGTTACTCAGTGGTGTGTTTTTTCATGCATGGTGCTATAATTTGTTGTTGATGTTGCTGCTGCTGTTGTTGTTGTTATTATTGTTGTGGCTCTTCTAACTCATACCAGTGGTTGACCTTGTTTTATGGCTTCTCAATTATGGAAATGTATAGTGATGTAGTACTGGGGTCTATCATGTACAAATGTGTGGGAGTAATGGAACATGCATCCCTGCTTCCAGACGAAAGATGGATTCCCAACGAAACTGTTGGGCACGTGCAGACAGTGGGAGCTGGACTATCTGACATTGTTTGTACCAACAATTTTGCGGTACACTTAAATAAGAGAGTGATAGAATTATGATTCCTTATGAAGGGCTACACCATTGTAGTAAAATGAAGAAAATCTGTTGGGGGTGGGAGTTTTGGGGGGAAATCCCAGACTGTATGAAATTGTACCACCTAATTCAAAACTAAAAATAAAAACATATTTAAAAAGAAAGAAACAAAAGTTTGCTGTCATAAAATGTATTTGAAAGATGAATGATAGAGTACAAGAGTGAGTTAAAGTAATTTTTTTAAAGATTTATTCATTTTATTACAGCCAGATATACACAGAGGAGGAGAGACAGAGAGGAAGATCTTCCGTCCGATGATTCACTCCCCAAGTGAGCCGCAACGGGCCGGTGCGCGCCGATCCGAATCCGGGAACCAGGAACCTCTTCCGGGTCTCCACGCGGGTGCAGGGTCACAATGCATTGGGCTGTCCTCAACTGCTTTCCCAGGCCACAAGCAGGGAGCTGGATGGGAAGTGGAGCTGCCGGGATTAGAACCGGCGCCCATATGGGATCCCGGGGCTTTCAAGGAGAGGACTCTAGCTGCTAAGCCACGCCGCCGGGCCCAAGTTAAAGTAATTTTTGTATCAAAAAAATAGTGAAACAGATGACAAGATCATCTCTATCTCCAACAGTTTATGAATCTCAGAGTTTGTTTCACCAAATAATTACTCAGGACATAGCGAGAAAACAGGTCCAGTTTCTCTGCTGATAACTTCTAGCTGGAAGGGAGGTCTAATACACAGCACAAAAATGCAGACTATACCTCACTTTTACTATCAATTTCCTGTTATCTGCACTCCCAAGGTTATTCTGACAATGGCTCCAGAAGACTGGAGGAATAATGAGGTTGAAATTCTAACAGTCTGCAAGCCATGAAATACTCCTGTCTACACAAGAAAGGAGAAATTGGGATGATTCTTCTAACTTCTCTAACTAGAAATCCAGTACTTTAACGTGGGCCCATAAACTGAAATGCAATCAAACCACAAGAGAGAACAGATAGCCCCCTCTTCGTTTTGATCAGAATATTTCCCCAGTTATATTTTGTATCAAGAATATTGCACGATTGTCTGAACTAAGGGAATCATCTTAGCTACGAGGGTGGACTGAGGTAAAGTCGTCATTAAAACCTAAAAAACTGGCTTATGATTATGCATAAGACTCTAACTTAGATAATTACTCCTCAAAGCCATTTTCATCACATTCCATTCATTGACTGAAAATAGCTCTCCCTTAAAGCAAAAGAAATAAAAAAATATACACAAAGCACTGAAATCATGATAGCCTTCAAGAGCATCATAGTACTTGATTAAAATGCCATTATGAAAAGAGTGAACACAGTTTTATCAAACCATCTAAGCAAAATTTTCTGCTTGATTGCCTGGCAGCATATTTTTATCATTATTTCTAATATTCTTGAGTAGTCATGATATAATGTATTTCCTGCTGGTAAAATACTACCCATTTTTTTCTTTAATATTTCTCTCTTCTCATCACCGAAGATCTTCAGTGATTCTACAGATAAAAGACATAGTTCATAATGTTCTTATACAGAGTGGTATTGTGATGACTACTGTCATAGAAGGCATGAAGTGTGAAGCAAAGAACAAATTGAAGCAGGAGAAATATACTTTGTAGTTTCTTTGCTGATTTTGCATTGTTGTGCATCATGAGACCATCATAATTCCCTCCGGAGACTGATAAGCCTCATTCTGTAAGAATGCACTCATTTGTCTTTTTAGAGCAGAATCGGTGTATTTTGGAAAACCTGTCTTTGAAATACACCTGTGGTTTGGATAGGGGATTTGAGACACAACTCCTTTCTTACTGTCAACTAACCACCCAGCAGGTACAACATGATTTTCTTAGTAATTGTATCTGATATAAAAAGGGTCTGAGAATCAAAACTATAACTAAGATTTCTGAATTAAAATTTGGTTTGTCAAAAACATTTCTAAGTTTAGAACTAAGGATCCATGAACTATACCAAGTAGGGAAGGATATCAATTAGGATTACCTTGGTTACAATTCAGAAGTAAAATTAACTTAAATTTTCATATATAAGGGCTTCCAGTAAGAGGCGACATCAATGGGAAGGACCACGTTAGAGCCTCCAAACATTGCCTGTAAAAGCAGAAAGAGCTTTTTCCAAAATGTTCAAAATCAATACTCAAAACCTTGAGCTTTGCAGTCAGCATTTTCCCTTGCCCCACTGCCAACCTTCTCTCATTACCTCCATAATAGCCTTGAAAATCAACTGCCTGCAATCCTGGCGGAACATAGCAGTTGACCGGGCAGGGAACAGGAAGTATGAGGTCAGTGTGCCTTCAAAATTCTATTCCCAAATAGCTGTCATTATTTCATCTAAAAGTTCCTTGGAAAATCCCACTCCAAAATTCACATTTTGTTGACTTGAATCAGAGCTCATTTGGCTCTGATCCTTTTCGTCGAGGTATTGGTTAAAAATAATTTGCGGCAGTTGTTCAACTTTGCAGTTGCATGACATGCCAATAACAAACAACTGGGGCAAATAGTAAGGTAATCAACAAGAAAATAGAGAGACGCAGTCTGAAACTGAGATGGGGTTCAACTATGCATTCTTTTACATGGTCTAGTTAGCGGTGCTAACAAAGCCCCCCTTTCTTCCCACTTAAAGTCATTGGATTAAGGTTCTGTCATTTTCTAGCAAAAATCTGGAATAATACCTGTCTTTAAAGAAAAATAGTTTTCTAAAGGGTTTGGGCAATTAGAACACTAAAAATAGAAGCATATTGTATGGTGATGAGTGAAAGTGAAGAAACAAGAGTATTGTATTTCAATGCATTGACTGCAAAGTTGTCCATGGATAATTAAAGCTCAAATCCTTAATACAAAGATTCTGAAACTTGAGAAAAAATCTTGATAGCAACAAAACTCAAGATGTTCAGGAAGAATATGATCGTGGATTAACAAGCTTGAATTTTATGAACAACCTGTGCTTGGTTAATCTGCAGTCTAACAAGGTGGGCAGTTCATTGTAGCAGGATTACTCAGTTGTTTTATAGACCACATAATAAAGTAGACCAAGCTTTCTGTCCCTCCATATAAATAGGAATTTTGTTTAGATTCCTGAACAATGAATAGGTATTGTCCACTAACAAATGCTTTTGTTAGCAAATGACTTAATTTTCAAAATTCTTCAGGTAATATTGATATTCATAAAAGCAGTTGTGTGTAGTGAAATAACATTGTGAATATGCATTGCACCTCTTTGAATAATATTTCCAATATCCCATGACTCTAAAATTTATAATTCACCTTTAATATGATATTATATTAAAATGTGCTTGGGGAATGAAATGCTTAGTTATTCACTTAATACATAATCCATTTTATTCTACAATGTATAATTAATATTAAGGAATAAAAGATTTGAATTGAATTTCATACTCCTGCTCTCTAAGGAATCCGCAGTATCTTAAGTTGGCTTGATTAATTTTCTAGTAATAATTGGCATAAAACAACTTCCTACCCCGAAACAAATACATGACAAATTCAAAAGAAGACTGAATCACCTCAGTTGTGAAATAAAAACATACAACTATTGGTGGACTCTAAATTATGCTAGAATAAGTAATCACTAATAAATTAGCAAATGCATAGATGCACACAATTATCTATAAACTGAGGTCGAGCTGTGGTTTATAAAACATCAATGAGCTATAGAAGTTATACAGATTTGAAATCTTTAGTATTTAGATGCTTTTTCTAATTCAAAAAAAAAATCTGTAACCTTAACATCAACACCAGGAGTCAATGGACACGACTGAGAAAAAAAATATATGATCAACATTGTCTCAATTATGCCCCTGCGATCTAGCAAGCATAAAAAACAACACAAAAATCTAGCACCCCCAGATTGCCAGCTACATTATATAAAAGTGATGGCAATGACTAATTACATTGACTTTGTACATCATGCTACATCAATGGCTGGAATAAGATGCAAGACCAGCTCTGGTGGATTTTGACTTTCAGGATCATTCCTAGGTCAATCACAAAGCTAAAAACCAGGGTTGAGGACGGCCCAAAGCCTTGAGACCCTGCACCCACGTGGGAGACCAGGAAGAGTTCCTGGCTCTTGCCTTTGGATTGGCTCAGCTCCAGCCATTGCGGTCACCTGGGGAGTGAACCATCGGATGGATGATCATCCTCTGTCTCTCCTCCTCTCTGTATATCCTTTTTCAATAGAAATAAATAAATCTGCATCTATGTGGCCTCGTAAACCAACAGGATGCAGGCTTGGTGGCTCCACCCTAAAGACCTAACCCAATGACCTTGCATCTACTCAGAGATAAAATGCTACTCAAACTGTAGCAGTTATTTTTAACAAAAGCTAGGGAAATGGTGAGGTGGGAGCACCTGAGAATGAACAGATTGCAAACTGTGAAGAATAAAGAGCTATGGAAATTTAAGTATAACAAAGGAGGGGAAACCGCTTACAAATAAAACAGGGTAGACAGACAGATGCCAGAGCATGAAGTAGCCATAAGTATCACGGATAGCTACAGTTTATCAATTTAAATTTCACATTTGTCTCTGTCCCAAGTTTAACGCTACTTATACTTTGAATGTCTCTAAGTAACAAATCTACTCTGGGCGATGAACATATGTAAGAGCTTTGCATGTCCAGCTTCAAAACAAAGTTCAAGAATGCAAAGGCTCTATGAACTCCCGATATGTTGCACTGAAATACAGTATTTGCTTTCTATTTGGAAATATTACATTAACCAGCAAAATTCTATTTTATTAAGTAGGCATTTATTATTTATTGGAAAGGCATATTTACAGAGAAAAAAGCTAAATATCTTACAACCACTGGTTCACTCCCAAAGTGGCATGCAATGCCAAAGCTGAGCCCATCTGAAGCCAGGTCTTCTTTAGTTTCTTCCAGGTATTCCTCGTGGGTTCAGGGTCCCAAGGCCTTGGGCTGTTTTCGAGTGCTTTCCCAGACTACAAGCAGGGAACTGGATGGGAAGCAAGGTGGCCAGGACATCAACCAGCACTCACATGGAATACCGGCAGTTAGAAGGGAAGGATTCAGCTACTAGGCTACCGTCCCAGGCATGACTGTTATTTCTTAGGTGCATAGTTGACACTTTAAAATTTCCAAAAGTAAATGATTATGAAATATAGTTAATCTTTCATATTAGCAACAGGAAGAGGAAAGGCTTTCAGCTGATGAAAGTCTTTGGCAAACTACAACACAGTAACAGTTTCTTAGGACTAAACCACGGAGAGAAGTTTAAATATATTTAAACATAAGTGTAATACAAGCACATTTTTGGGAAACATGACTGTTTGGGCTCTGCTTTCAAGCAGTCTACTCCTTATGACTGATCCCTAATATATGTTCTTAAAGGGAAAAGAAAAAACGGAGACTTGAGGATAAGCCTATATAGGGGCAAATAGGCTTTTTTTGCCCTTGGAGAACATTTCAACCAAAGGAGACTCAAATTGCGTTGACATGGCCAAGAAGCATTTAATGCCACTTGTGACCATTTCAAATATCTCATAGAAAAAAAATAGTTCTCAAGTTTCTTATTTAATAACATGGGTGGCTGCCAGTGAGGAGAAAATGTCAAACGTATTCCAATTTTGAGGTCTCAAATCTAATTTACTCAAAATCAAATCTTATCACAGCCCCTAAAAATAGTTGCCACTGAAGTTTTATTGAAGTATATCATTTATACAACTGTTTATACATGCCTAAATAATGCCAAAAAGTTACTCTAACCTCAATACTGCTTTACTTATGCATTGAAACCTTGTTTAAATGGGTTTTGCTTCCATAACAAAAATATAATATATACAAAAAAGAAAAATTTTCCAAAATGGAATCCTAGTAGATTCAGATTTTGAATTAGAAGGCACAAAATCAATTCATCTCATTCAACAAAGATTGTAACAGAGCTCAGATGACTAGCTCCTAAACAGTTGTCTTTCTAACACAGCAAATGAATGTATTTTATATCCTCACCTAATACTTTAAGCACTTGACTAAAATGTCATCTGACGCCACACAAATATTTCTGTCACAGTTTTTCCTATATTCACAAAATAAAGTTAAGCAGATTATTACATGGATTTTATATATTTTTTCTCATGATGAAAGGGTTGTGATAATGGTTAGATAATCCTCCAACTTCTCCAAATCATGAAGAAATCCCACTTAAGTTCCCTAGTAACTTCTGTCATCCAAACCCTTCCCAACATTCAAATCACTCCACTCTTAACTTTTTTTTCTTATCTTTCTTGCTTTTTGTTTCCAACCTTTCCATTGCATTCCGTTGGTTTATTTGCTTAATTACCATTTCTTCTCCCCTGTGTGTTATAATTTCCTGGTGACCTTGGATTAATATAATTTAATGCATCCTGATAAAGGTGAAATGGTCGAAAAGACAAATTCTGTCTCTGGCAAATTTTGTTTTCACAAGTTTATACTCTTGGGTGGTACCCTTAATCTTCTGGTCTCGTTGTCTCTGCCTTTTCTCCTGAGTGCCCACGAAATAAGCTCACTAAAGTGGAGTTAGGTTTCTTGTGGACTACATTTCAAAAAGAGCTGCAGAACTAACATATATCAACAAAGAAACCAGGCTACCCAGAGTAAATGCTGATGAGATCACCTTCTTCTTATATTTCCTCTTCAGAATGCACATAAGCCTTCACCACTTCTTGTACAAAGCTTGACTCAACCTTTCTCTAGTCCTATTCTAAAATGGGTATGCAGTGTTTCGATTTGACATTGTTATATTTGCAAACTCAGGTGTAGGTCTCATTTTGTGTGAAATTACACACACACACAATATTTCATCTCTTACAGCAATTCCCAGCAACAAAGATGAACCTGAGCGACAATCTCAAGTTCTGCGAAGTGTCTGGGAGGCTGAAATCTGGGTCAGCTCAATGCTAAGTATTGACACATAACTTGTCCTCATTTGCCTGACAGTTTCTTCTATCAGCTTTTAGAACAGCCAGAAAACTGTTTGATAATGCTGGGTGCTATAAGGAAATTACTGGAACATTTTCTTAACATTCTAGTGCTTTAACTATTGCCTTGGGGGCTAGAGATTCCAGTGTCAATTTTAAAACCAAAAGAAAGAATAGTATTTTAAGAGTTGCTGAATATGTACAGAATTCACTTTCTGCACACACATATTTACATCACATCTATTTGTAGCTTCTGTTTTGTGTCCTGAGACATAACTTGAATCATTTTGTCTCTACAACTGACTAAACCAATGTATTTAAATTGCTTTGCTTATCAGAAGTCATTTTCCAATTGTAGCATCTGTTCCATAAATGCTTTTCTTCCATGCTGAACTTTGCCTCCAAACTGTTTACTAAGAAGTAACTTTATTTCTAACCTTCCAGAATGCCTATTCTTGTTGCCACAAATCCCTTCAAACACTCCTTGAGTTTGGACGATTGGAATGTCACATGTGAAGAAAATATTTGCGAGTGAAAAAATGATAGGACTCTAAACAAGCTGACTGGTACTGGCAAAGTGCTCTGAGGAAGACGGGAGGACTGGACCCATAACCAGAAGTTCTGTTGAGCCTTTTCTCATCTGGAGCTGCCAATAGGTTCCAAAACATGCACTTGGCTATTGATGCTTATAGACTTAAGTCAAGGCATCCATCCACCACAGACACACACGCAGAAACACACATAGCTAAAGGGTGAAATTTGATAACCCCCAAAACTATTCTGATTCAATGATCATTTTTCAGTTTAGGAAGAGGGGACAAAGAAAATGCTGAAAACTAAATGGAAATCATTGTCTCAACTGGGGAAGGGGTATATACAGAGCCATGTGGATTCTAATCTTTTCCCAGCCTTATGACCTTGTCCAAGCTAAACTTTCTGAATTTCAATGTGTTATACTATTATGGAAATGACATTTGCAGCACCACCATAGAGCTGTTGTGAATACAGAAAGAGTTATGTGTATAAATCACTTAGTGTAGATTCTGATACAATAAATGTAAGCTAGCATTATAAAATTAAGTACTAGAGGTAAATAACATTTAAATGACAGTGTGTCTGAATGTGTGACTCAAGTCCTGGAAAAGTAGGCAAGGAGACAGAACTTTAAGCAAGGGCAGGAACTTTAAGCAAGGGCAGACCTGTGGAGGGATGTTGAGCAAGACACCAGGTACTATATTGCAGGTGATTTCTTGTCATTTTATCCCAGAATATCGCTGCCTTTCTTTCCCTCATTACAAAAAATAATACAACTTTTTGTGGCCTATTATATAAATAATCCGTACTGCAAAGACTTTAAAAACCACGCTCCATGGAAGTACTAGCATCCCTAGGCGTAAACCATACATAGGAAACTACCAGCCTTTCTTATTTTGAAAAAAGTAACTCTTCAAAGTCCTTCCCTTATGTGGATGCTCCTATAATAATTATATTATTTCAACATTTTGAGTTACTGTTCATGAAAATCTGAGTCGAAATTTCTGGTTTCTCCAAATACTAAGGGTACTTCTAAAAATTCATGGCTAGTATGTTTCATGTGTCAAAATATTATTTTTTAGAAAATCAAACAGTTAAAATCCAGGCAAATGGAGCATACGAGTGGACCTTTTAATAAACTCTACCCAAGCACATATCATGACATTAAAACCATGCATGAATTTTACAAGTATTTTTGCAAAGAAGTAGTTACTTTTTTAATTTCACTTATCCAGAAATTTGAAACACCTTGCTAGTGACTGATTTCTCAATGTATTTCCTTTAAACACACATATATACGCGCACACACACACACACACACACACACACACACGAGTATGGTCAGAATGAAAATGTTGATTCAATCATTGTTAACATCTGAGCTATTTCATTGGAAATGAGGTGAGACAGTATGCTGAAACTAAACTAACCAACTACACCTCACTCATTGTTCCTCACAGATATCTCAGAGGGAAAAAAAAAAATAGTGGCAAGGGACCAGGTCAACAGAAACAGAGAAATCATACACAGAGGAAGTGCTCGATTTCCTTTGTTCTTTACGTGTTCTATAAATATTTCATGTATTTGTGAAAGCTGTGTTATTGCTGGAAGCCAGCCTTCTCCCTTGTTTAATTCTTCCTCCATCATCGAAGGTTAGAAATGTTTGAAATAGAGAAACAGTCTGCATTCCTTGCATATGTTTTGTTAATAAACAACACGTGGAAATCAGGGTTGAAGCCTTCTTAAAGGAAAGAGAAAGAGGAAATAACAAGGATGACTGGCAAGAATAATGTCTCACAACACCCCAGAGGCGACCTTGGAGCAATGGCATTTATCAAAATCTCTGAATTGAAAATATGAGCACTTCAAGTAGAAAGAGGAGACAGCTTTTCCCTCTCACAGCTAAATTTGTCTTATGGCAGGGGCTTCGTGAGAAAGCTGCTTGCAGGTGGTTCATCACCGGTTGTATTTATCTCAGTGAATAAAGGGCATATTTCCTGTTTAAATAGTGTGCATCTTGTAGGACAAGGGACCGCTATTGGAAACATCAACATAACCATTCCACTCACTAACACTTTAAACCCCAGGGCTAGGATAATGAAGGGAATCAATAAGTCAGAAATAAACATGAAACTTTCGTCCTGTGGGACACTGGTGATTCCATCGTTTCAGTGTTATCTGGGTTGTGAAACAAACAGGAAAAAGTGCAAACAATCCATTTGGGCTTTGGTAGACAACATCTTCAGCTTTTCTTTTTTACTCATTAGCATCAAATCGGTGCTAACACTATCCTGTTTCCTCTCTACACTATATCATGTGTGTTCTTAAACAGAGATACCAAGGCCAATTTTACAAATAATAAAGTTTTCCAGATCTACCCTGAATCCCATTTTATGATAGGTCCTCTACAGAAAATATCTACATGAGAATTATTGAATATGTGGTGAACAGCGCAGTAGGCACCGGACACTCATTTACCTTCAAACAGCATTTTACTGAGGAGGAAACTGTTGTTTGGGTGAGGTTGAATCCTTGATAAAGTTCATTGACTTGGTCCACATAGAAGTCTGGATTGAATTTCTGGCTTGACATCTAAACATTTAGCCATCACACATGCTCCAGCTGGAGGCTGACGACTGGATTTGCGTAGGAACAAAGCTGGTTTAGTTTTTGGTTACAAAATTCAACTGAAGTGTGTACTTGTACTGATAGACGTGTGACCTTAACATCACTGAATACAAAGGCTTGAGGTATTTAATGCTAGGGTTGCCCAGGGTTGCTTTTGTGAATGAAAGCATTTGTTAAGAATACTTTCCTAGAAAAAGAAACACTACTGATCGAGATAAGCTGGGATGTTTTTCCTTCTACTTAAAATCTTTGCCAATCAACTAATGATTTGTGAATTTCCTAGCATCATGCTAATATTAAGAAATACAATTTAATGCTTGTTACTAAGATCCAGATTTATTTATATACATTATCTCTATCATCTGCTTTAAATCCTCAGGTAGGCATTGCCTTTCTTTTTACAGATGAGAGAACAGAAATTTAGATCAAATAGATGAATTATAAAATGGCATTTAATAATTAACACAAAATTGGGGTTTAACACTGGGATTCAGGATTTTGAACATTACTCCTTTGTTGCTTTTATTTTGTTTTTTATTTCCTATTACCCTAGGAAAGGCTTATCAACAAATTTCTGTACAATTACTTCAGTCATACAAAACTCATTACCTCACAAGAAATAAATCTAGCAGATAACCCACTAAAAATATTAAGTCGCAATGGCAGAAGAAACAAACGCCACCATCTTTCTTCCCATTTTAAATTCTTACACATGACAAAGTGTAGATTTTTTTAGTAAAAATGTCACCAGTCAACTAAATGTTGACAGGCAGTATGAGAAAAAATATCAAGTAGATAGAATCAAATGGTCTAAAGATCCACAGCACACAATATTCTGGGGCAAGGGAGACTGCAGAGTGGGGAGTGATTCTACAAGCACACACAGGACACAAGGCAGGAGGCCACAAGTCAACTGCTGTCAGCACACGTAAATGGAACTCTGATTCAGAAAAAAAAGATAGGCTGGACTTCACTTGAATGTCCACAGCAATACTTTCCCTTTCAAGTGAAAGCCCTGAGGGTGTGACCCATTTGTTGGGAGCATGGGCAGTGGAAACGCTAGTAGATAGTTGAGGTAGAGGGGTTTTTAATCATTGGAGTTTCTTGGTGCAGCTTTTTACCAGACACTGCCTGCAGCCCTGTGAGGGCCCTTCACAGCACTTAGATCCCTTGTTATTCAGCATCTGAATGTTAACATTAAAGGTAGGTTCTCCAGGAGGTTGCGGACTCCTCCTTTTGTGAAAACGCATTGTGGTGTGCACCTCTACTCCCAAATAAAAGAAGGCCCACCAATAAAACCGCTATATATACCTTGACAATCGGCTGAGACACTTTCTTCCATTACCTACACCCACAAAGTCATGGTACATGGAAATAGCAGAATGTTGGAATTGTGGCTGCAGCTGAAGGACTATACTATCTGCGATAATACAGGGGCAAATGGCAGAGGTTGGAGGAGAGAAAGGGGAGGATAGAGGAGGAAACCCTATACCTACAAAACTGTAATGGAAAATAAAAGTAACAGTAAAGAAAGCCTTATTTTGTGCTCTGGCCATTTTGACTGCTAAGTACCTGCACCATACAAAGTAAAGCAGACAATATCATTGAATGTTTGACTACTCCATTCTTATTGTACGTATCCCTTTATTGTGCTCACAAAGTTGTCCATACATGTTAACATTTATGACATTTCTAGCCTAATAGTAAAATGGTTATCTGACTTGTGTTTAGGCAATGAAATATGTGAAAAATTTTGGGAGTCATGCAGCACCAGTTACAGGTCATTTTGCTCCACTCTGATCCAGCTTCCAGCTAATGCACCTGCAAAAGCTGCACAAGATGGTTTGAGTGCTTGGGCCCCTCGACTCTCCTGGGAGACCCAGATGGAGTTCCAGGTTGTTGGTTGCTGCTTAGCCCAGCCCTGGCTAATGTGGCCATTTGGATTGTGAAACATAAGATGAAAGATCTCTCTGTGTCTGTACGCTTCCCTTTCTAACTCTGCATTTCAAATAAATCATAAACAATAAGATCAACTAAAGAACTAACACAAAGTTAATAGGAATAAGCAGATTTTTAAATAATGTAATTAGAAATTGGAGAATACTTCATCCATGAAAATGCATCAGCTATGGACATTGTATTCAAAATTTACATGAATTTGCATCTGATTTCCATAATAAAAGCTTACTAGTGAACAAGAGAGCAGATTGAATATATCTGGGAAGAGAGTATGATAGGAATCTTCCAGGAGCTCTCACACTGTACAATGCAAATGTTAACAAGTAAATAACAAGAAGCGATGAAACATATAAGGAAATCTGAATTATCTTCATGGAAAGATTTGAAAATTCTAACATCTGTCTTAGAAATATTTGCAAGATTTGATAACAGGATATGAAGAAAAGAAATAATTCTTAAGGCTTCAATATTACTTAATTATTTGATATGAAATGCAATTGCAAGAGCTTCACAGCCACAGATAAATGAAGACAAACTCCCTTGTACACTCTCAAGAAAACAATAATTATACAAGAATCTTTTTTCTTTTTAAAATCTTCTAACTTAATAAGCATACAAAAGTTTTATGTATTATCAGAATAATCTGATGTTTTATTACACATGTATTTTGTGTGATGTCCAGAGTAAATATAGCTATCTCCTCAAGCATCTAACCTTTTTTTATAATAAAATCATTCTAACTACTTTTGAGGAATCTAAAATATACAGGTTTAACAAACAAGAATAAACCTGTCATTAAAAACCCTGGAATCTAAAAGACAATGAGATGTTACTTTGAAATTTTGAACTTTTTTTTAATTCTAGAAATGCATTCTTCACAGTGTTTGCTAGAGATTCCGTGCGCTCCTCTGAACTGTGACTCTAATTGCTTCAATAAAGTCTGCATTTTACAAGATGTGTTGGTGTGAGCCAGCCCAGACATGGGTAGCTGTTCAGGCTGTTCGTCTCCCAAGGTGCTTCTCTGCAAGGACCACCATCTTCATGCATGAATGTTCGTCTTCCTAGGCATCTAAGGACCACACAATGACTGACAT
The DNA here is from genome assembly GCF_030435755.1 of Ochotona princeps. NCBI lineage: Eukaryota > Metazoa > Chordata > Mammalia > Lagomorpha > Ochotonidae > Ochotona > Ochotona princeps. The sequence goes on along the minus strand of NC_080838.1, from coordinate 28,908,128 downwards.
TCTTGTTTCACATTCCTGGGCAGAAAAAGCAAAGAACAAAGAGAAAGCAGCTGTGTCTGTACGGGGAACTCTACTCTATAATATGCCAATATTAAGACAAATTTTGCAGACATGCATAGAAGATTTTTCTCTATAATTCTCCATGGTTAGATTCATATATTAAATGCCCCTAATTCAATAGTCTGAAGAATCCAACTTTTAGGAAAATATACTTCTTCCTAAAAACGTCTAGAAAGACATATTTCTTCCTAAGAGCTTCCTAAAAATCACTACAGTTATTTTAATAATATAGAAGGTTGCATAGCATAGATATTGGAAAGGCAGACAGCAGGGTTGGCCTGTGACTTCCCTTAGCGTGCATCTCAGCTCTGACCCTCCTATTCTACAATGCACACTCTGTTGACCACCTGCTGAAAGGATCAGCCACAGGCACATTTGGAAAAAAAGATAAAATTACATTGCAAAATGTGCATAAGTAATTCCATTTTAAATCATGGAACTAAACAGAAATTCGTGAAAGTATTATAATTCTTAATTTTTTTTGGAAAGCTTTATTTATTTTTATTAGGAAATCAGATACAGAGAGAGAAGGAGAAACAGAGAAGAAGATCTTCTATCTGATGATTCACTTCCCAAAGGGCCAGAACAGCCAAAGCTGAGAAAAAATCCAAAGCCAGGAGCCAGGAGCTTCTTCTGGGTCTCCCATGTAGGTACAGGGTCCTCAGGTTTGGGACTGTCCTTGACTGCTTTCCCAGATCACAAACAGGGAGCTAGACAGGAAGTGGGGCCACTGAGATTAAAACTGGCACACATATGGGATCGTGGCGCATACAAGGCAAGGACTTTAGCCACCAGGCTACCATGGAGGGTCTATGGAAGTATTATAATTTTAACATTGAAGACTTTGCTACAAAATGGCAGACTAAAATCATTTAAATCAGGTCAACATTGTTGACATGGCAGCACAAAATTTATCTACAAAATACTTTGAGAAAAGACAAGTACATTATAATGTTGAAGAAGTACTCTCATATTCCCTCTGAGTACCTCTGCTGCATTTTGAGTGCATCATCTAAAGCAATGAATTCTTGTATTACAAACAGGCAATGTTTTATTTTCTTAGGTACAAACTAATGTCATTCTGTTTATCTTACCTATATTTATTGCATAGGAATGTGATGCTCACATGGCCATCCTTCAACTATTAGATGAACCACAATTATTTTGTTGTTCCTGACTTTGCCTTTGTCCAAACCAAACTTCCGTTCTCTCTTCAGCAATGCAAGTAGTATCAAATTTCTCCCCTGCTTCTGCTTTCTTCTCTAAATATACAACCTCTCAAACCATGATATAAATAAAAATACTGTGTGTGAATACAGTAGAGTGTGTGTTTTGGTCAGAGGTTAAAATAAATCAGGAGCATCTACTCTTGTAGGTAGAAGTTTAACAATTAGAACTAACCCTTTTACTAATCATGCATTCACTTTTTGAAGCAAACCAAGCAAAACTTACTAGTGTTGACTTAAAATGTATGATCACTAGTGTAAATGGTTGACCCAGCTCACTGAAAAAGTCCCCAAACTATTGGCAATGCAGCCTCACCAGCTCTGCCCAGAATGGCAATCACCCTACCTGGGAAAGCCTGTGGGATTATGGGAAACACTCATTCCAATTAAAAAAGGCCCATTACTTTGCTGGTATTGCTGTCTCTACGACAAAGATGACATTGGATAACTGTATAAACATTCAAGTTACAGCTTTCAAAATCTCTCACCTATATTGGACCCATTCAATAATCAAGTAGGATTCTTAGTGTACAGTGGTGTCACATTATTACATCATCTCCCCAAATCATTGTTTAAGATCGTGACCTTACATAGAACCTTGGTCAATGGGTTGGAGTTTTAATTCCTTGCTAGTCTTTAATTCCTCTCGAGGAATGTATTTTCTGGCTCATAGGTAACCCACACTAACCAGGTTCTTCCCACATGTGCTAGAAGGAGCCTGATGGCTGTGTTCTCCAGGATGGGACTCACTGTAAAGGGAACAGAGTGCCTTTCTGCAGTGCATGGAGCCAACCCTAACATCTGTGCCAGTTAGAGAGGATCTCATGGTTAACAGATTAAGTTCTAGCACTCAGACTTGTGTCATCTGCTCCGTGTTGCTATGTAACTCATTACCACTGCACCCAAACAGGCTAAGCTGTGAATACATGTTATGTACTTGTGATCACTGGGAGTTGTATTTTGCTTCTAAATGCAAGACAATGTATCCCTGTTTAATTCTTTTTATAAAGAATGGCAAAGTAACACCTTATCACTCGCAGCATTGTGTAATTCTATACTCTAGGAATATTCCGTGGGTCCTCAAATTGTTTATGCAAAATACACATCAGGGAAAACTTGCTAAGCTTCCACTTGCAAAGTTCAAATGCCATGTCAGGCGGCCTGATAGTCCCAGTTACCTCACTTCTGAGCCAGCTACCTAACATTGTAACCTGCAGTAGACAATGGCTGTAGCCCTTGGGACATTGCCAACCTGCATGACTGAATTCCTGGCTTTGACCTGGTCCAAATCCAGCTATTGCAAGCATTTGGGGAGTGAGTGAGACAGCAGAATGGAAATTCTCTCACATAAATGCACACTCTTTTCCACTACCTCTCAAATAAATAAGTGTAAGTTTTTGAAAAAAAAAAAAAGGATGCTCGAATTTTAAGTTTTTGCACCAAAGCAAGCTTTTCTTTCAATGTCATTTTCTACAAACTTTCTAAAGTACGCTCATGTGGCCCGTTTAGTTACTGATGTAAGCACTGAATGCGTTGTTGTCAAGCACAGCCCAAGGCACAAAAAACAGGTTTTCTCCAGGAGAAAAACATATTGTTTCAAGCATATTTACTTATGTTTTTATCCTTTTAAAAATTTTATTTCTTCTTATTATTATCATTTTATGATACATTTCCATAGGACCTGGGATTACCCTTATCCCCTCCCCAAATTCCTCCCCCTTCACTGAGTTTCCCTATATCCTTACTGTAGTATAGTTCTTCATACACAGCCGTATGTCCATCATTGTGGGCATGGACAATGGCACAGAGTCCAGCATCCTATTGTCAAGATATAGTGAACAGTTTCATTGTAAGTCCATCTTTGTCTGGAAGTAGAGATGCATACTGAATTGTATCCTCACATCTGGATATGATAGTCTCCATTACAAAATTACTACACATTCCCTTAAATGAAAAACCAATAAATAAATAAACAAACAAACAAGAAAAAAAAGAAATTAACAACACCATGAAGCTAAATAACATGTCACTGAATAACTAATGTATCGCTAAAGAAATGAAAAAGAAAATCAAGAACCTTCTTGAAGAAAATGATGTTACTGTATGATCTATGGGTCACTAAAGAATTTAATCAGAAGAAACTGTTTTGAAGAGATGAAACTAACTAAAAAATCAAAGTCCATGAGATATAGTTTCTGCTAATCTTTGTTGGAGAAATGTGTCTCCTGTAGGCAACAAATAAATGGGTTTTGATTATCAATTCAATCTACTAATCTATGACATTTGATTGATGAGTTTTAACCATTTACATTCAGGTTATATGAATGAGTGGTAATTTGGTCCTGTCATTTTAGAAATGGATTGTTTGGGCCTGGCGCGATAGCGTAGCGGTTAAGGTCCTCGCCTTGAACGCGCCAGGATCCCAATTGGGCACCAGTTCTAATCCCAGGAGCTCCTATTCCCATCCAGCTCCCTGCTTGTGACCTGGGAAAGCAGTAGAGGACGGCCCAAGTCCTTGGGACCCTGCACCCCCGTGGGAGACCCGGAAAGAAGTTCCTGGCTCCTGGCTTCAGCTCGGCGCAGCACCAGCCATTGCAGCCACTTGGGGAGTGAATCATCGGACGGCAGATCTTCCTCTCTCTCTCTCCTCCTCTTTGTATATCTGCCTTTCCAATAAAATAAATAAATCTTTTTTTTTTTTTAAAAAAGACATGGGTTGTGCATTGATTTAGTCTTCTGTTGTTATTTCACTGAGATATTCTTCGCATTTGCCTTTGATTTTGGTGGGTGCTATTCCTCTTCTCTGTCAAGAAAACATCTTGAAGTATCATTTGTACGGTAGTTTTGAAAGAGGCATAATCTTTGAACTTTTCTTTACTGTGGAAGAATATTATTTTATTTTCAAAGACAAAGGAAAGCTTTTCCTGAATACATTATCCTAGGCCAATAATGTTTTGCGTTTAGAATTTGGAATATGTCACTCCAATCTCTTCTTGTGTATAGTTTCCTGTGAGAGATCTCCTGTGAGTTTAATTGGCATTATTTTATATGTCAGTTGATTTTTTTTCACGTGCACATGTAAGTATCTTTTCCTTATGTTTGGCTGAAGAGAGCTTGATTATCATGTGTCTTGGTGAAGATTGCTTTTAGTCAAGTCTGTTGGGAGTTCTGTGCTCCCCATGGGTGTTGTTTCCCAATTCTTTATTTAGATTAGGGAAATTTACCCTTATTACTTCATTAAAATCATTTTTAAACTTAGCTTCTCTTTCTGCACCTTCTGGGACTCCCATAACTCTTATATTTGGCCTCTTAATAGTGTCTTTCAGTTCTTGGATACTTTTTTTGGCCTGATGCAGCTCTGCTATCAACTTTTTGTTTGTTTCCCCCTTTAGACAGAAAATATATTCTGATTCTGAGATTTTTTTCTTCTGCCTCCTTCATTCTATTTTGGAGACTCTCCATTGTACTTTTAATTTTCTCCACTGTATTCTTCATTTCTGAAATATCAGCTTTCATTTGATTCATTTCCAGCATGACATATTCCTTAAATTCATTGAATGCCTGCTTTACATGTTTCTTGTTGTTGATACGAAGTTGTATAATAAATTTTTTAAAATTCTGTATCCCACATTTTCTCAATGTCTTCCGCAACTAACTTAGAGGTTGGCAAAGGGTTATGCTCTTTTGCAGGGGAGTTTTCAGTAATATTCATTGTGCCTTTGTCTCTTCTTTTGCTCTTGGTCATCGTACTTTTTGTTAGCAGAACCTTGGGCAGGTCTCTAAGCTCTGTCACCCACAGGTTTACAATTCCATTCTTCTCATCATGGTTGGTACATGGCTCTTTGTTTGCAGTCAGTTGTGCCACTCCCTCTGGCGAGTTCCAGGTCTGGGTCCTTATGTTGTATTTCCACTATGGTCTCTGTAACCACTGCTCCTGGCTCACCACTCTCCACCTCCTGTGATACTGTTTTGAGACTGCACTGTTGTCTGTACAACCTTTCTTCCACTACTAGTTCAAGAAGGTCATAGGATTAGGGGGACAGCAGGTATCCTATATAGCTAGGTAGTTGGAGGTGCTGATCTTGTGGGAATCTGTTGGCCGTTAGGTCTGAGGGCCGCATGGCCCTATTTTGACCCATACGATGCCAAAGTCAGTATTATTTTCCTATGGGACCAGTGCAATGCAATGAGCTCAGTGAGTTCTTGCTGAGCTCAGCGCATATGCAGCTCACTATTGTCCCTGCCGTGTTACATTCTTTGCCACACTGTACAAAATGGGGCCTGATGTGCCACTGGTAGAGTTCTTGATCTGCTGACCGTCATGTCTGAGGGCTACCCAGACCTATCTTGGGTGGAACCTGTAGGATGCCACATTGTTGTAATTTGCTGAATCAGAAACAAGTTTACTCAGAGCTCAGTGCATGCCCAGTGCTATCCATAGCCCTTTCCTCCTTAAACAAAATGATGCCTGATACGGCTGTAGAAAGTCAAACAGACCAACAGGGTGGACAGTTCTTTGTCTGCATTCACCTCCTGAGCTCCCCCGTGAAAGTCCCTTCTTACCTGGTTGCTGTTGGATTTCTGGCTGCTGGTGGAGTTCAGATCGCCATTAGCTGAATGCCACTGGAGTATCAGTCACAGCAACACCACACCATTGTGTCTGTTGCTTTCCTGTGTCTGTTAGTCTCCAGGTACCCCTCTGCTGTTGTTCTGTCCTTTCCTGTTTCCTGGAATGTGCCTTCTTTGCTTCACACTGACTAATATTTCTCAGTCTGTTTAAATGTGTCCTTGCCCTATTCCACCGTCTTGATTCTCCTATACCATAAGGATATAATAGATTTATAAAATTTGTGCTTCCTTTACAATTTAAAGGAGAGCAAGTCAGAAAGTTCAAACCTCTGTTTTGACTTCTGTTTAGTTCCAAGACACCTCATTTTCACTAGCAATGGGAAATGTTTGGAAAAACTGCTTATGTCTAGACTGAAATATATATTCAAGACCTAAATATACCTATGCTACAGTAATAGTTTATTTCTTTAAACTCTAAGCCTACAATATGGTGTTGCTGATTGTAGATACAACTTATAAATCATTTAATTTTCATTTATTCATCTTACTTAACTGAAATTTATAGCCCTTGGTTGTCAACTTCTGTTTCTCCCTCCCCCTGATGATTACTGTTCACTCTTGGAGTCTAGCAATGAGACCACTATAAACGCCTTATGTAACCGGAGTCAACCGGCACTGTCATTCTGTGACTAGCTAATGCCAATTAACGAAACGTCCACAACACATATCCATGCTGTTGAATTTAGCAAAATTTCTTCTCTTTCAGGCTGAATAATGTTCCACATTTCTATTATTAAATTTTTATTGGTATTTTCACCTGATTATTTTAATAGCAAATAAAGCTAGATTTTTATACATGTATGCATTTGACTGCTTTACAATTAGTCGGTTATATGATTTTTTTTTTTTTAGCCTTACAAGAACTTCCAGGAATTAAATAGTTCAATGAGGTGCATTTATCTAAGGTAGCACTGCTATTCAGGGAAAACATGGGGTTTGTGCTTCACTAGGCTAACCCCAGAACAGTACTGACCAGTCACTACATGTTAGCACTTGATACACACAATTTCTGTTCATTTTCAGAATAGATAAAGCAGGCTTTTGGTATTTGTTTTGCTTTTCCAACGTGAGGGAAGGTCTTTGTTGGAAGAATTCTTTACCCTCTGTGCCCTGGGGCATTAGAGCACCATTCTTGATTTGGAGTAGCTGACCAAGCAGCCTTCCCACCCACATCCAGTGCTCCAGAGCCCAGCTCAGCAAGGGGAGTCTGCCCTTCTTTCTGTGGGGAGGGAGCAATTCTAGTAGCTGATGTTGGCCACCGAGGAAAAGGGTACCCCAATTCAGATGTTTGCAATTGCGATGGTGCACACAAATGTTCCATGACAACCTCAGCCATGAGTCGTGCTCCTAGCTGCTGAATTTTGAGTCATGTTTGGCACTCAGTGTGTCTGCAAGCCAGCCAATATCATTAAGTTAGCATGTTTGTGAGGAGTGCAGGCCCTGGGATAGATTACTGAAGCTCTCCATCTCCTAATTGTACGATCTGGAATAAATCATTAATTCTTATATGCCAGTTTCTTCATCTGGGAAAAGGAAGAATAACAATGCGAGGAAACAATGAGTATGTAGTATCTAAGATATTTTCTGACATATTTTTATACAAATCATTCAGAGTTTAATTCTTACATCTATGACTCATAGTTGCTAAGACTTCCATTTTATTGATGAGGAAACTCAAGCTCAGAGGAATCATTTAACAGTTTAACTTTGAGAAAATGTGGATATGAGGCATAAGAGAAAAATTTAGATTCATTTTAACCCCAGATTCAATTTAGCCCTTATTTTCCTAATTGATAATTTAGCCCTTTTTATTTTCCTAATTGATAGAGAATGGATGAAAATATCCTTATACCAAACAATTAGAAGTAGCCTCATTCAAATGCATTTGAGTGTGGTTTAAAAAAGAAAAAATCAGTAGGAAATGTTCTTTAGCTCTATCATTATTACATTTAGGAGAACTTTTAATAGCCTGGAATTCCAATCCCCAATTAAACCATGAGAAAAATGTGCCTGTGTATATAAGATATAGCATGAACCCAATAACTTAATAGCACTGTTTATTAAAACCATCTTGAAGTTAATCCTTCTATAACTAGCTGGTGCCCTGGACAGACAAGATTAGTAAAACAGAATATGTGTAGTTTTTCTTTAAATTTTCTCTCTCTCCCAGCTCATTTTCTTGCTTCGAAATTCAGTCAGCTGCAAAGCTCTGCTTTCTGATCCTGAATGTGGCAAGGTTAGCAGAAACTCTAAAGTATAAAGGCTTATCTTTCTCCCTTCTACTCAGCAGGCGGAATTCCATCTCTCACTGCAGCTCAAAGTAAAATTGCATGTTCTACATGAAACAGGTGTTTTTTTTTTCTTCACATTTGAGCTAAGCTTTTGTTGCTATGTGCAAGTGTATTTTATATTCTCATCAAGGAAATCATGAGAAAAAATATCATGTTCCACCTAATATTAAATCACTCTTCAAATGAATATATTTATATTATGAAAGCATTGTTATATTTTTTTCATGACTCGGAAGTTAATGCAGATGACTTGACGAGAAGAGCAGGAAATAATCTTTTACAGTACACTTCAGAATGACAGCATTTACTTACTTTCACACAGAGCTAATCATTGAGCACCATTCTGCATTTTTCATGTTTATTTATTATTGTATTAATTTGAAAGGGAAAAAGAGAGATGAAGAGAAAGGGAGAGAGGGAGGGAGGAACTGAGAGGAGAAAACTCCTGCATTCCCTGACTCTCCCCCACACTCCCATAACAGGTGGATCTGGACCAGGCTGAAGGCCACCAGTTTCTCCCATGTAACGGCAGGGATCCAAATATTTGAGCCATCAACTGCTCTGTCCCGGGATTCATCAGCAGGAACATTTATTAGACGCAGAATAAACGGAACTCAAATTGTCCCTCTAATATGGACTGAGGATAGCCCAACCAGCAGCTTAACTTGCTCTGCCACATGCCAATGCCACTAAAATTGTTTCTATTGTTTTCTTACAAAAATTGAACATGTTTTATTCTTTTGCAAGTTCACTTTTATAGTTTACCTTAGAATACCCTAAACAAATACTATTTATTCTCTTTTCTAATTTTGTCTAACACTGAAAAGTTAAAATCAGAATATATAATACTGGCATTTGCAATTTTTTCATGTAATGCTGTGTTATTTTTCATTTTTTTCTTATGATCAGCAGTAAAGCAAATATCAGAAAAACAACATTGATAAATTCTCGGTTGATTAGGTGAAGCTAATAAAAATTATTTGAAATGTCATATTATTTGGTATACAGTTATAAATACTATCATCACTGCGTTACATCCTTTACGTGATAATGTATGTTTCTTTTCTCACTTTTTCATCTTTGTCACTAATTCCACATTATATATTAACAACCTTATTTTTAAGAAAAATATATATGCATGCATATAATAAATGATAAAAACACTAATTCTAAAAGTAATAACTGCATATAATCTTATTACTCTTTTAAAAATTACAAAATGTGCAATTACACTTGATTAAATATTACTTGTGTAACCTCTTTTGTGCTTGAACAGTAAGTCTGTAGAGTGCTTAAAATATATAGATATAATGGGGCCCAGTGTGGTAGCCTAGTGGTTAAAGTCCTTGCCTTGCATACACTGGGATCCCATACAGGCTCTGGTTGGTGTCTCTCTGTCTCTTCTTCTCTCTGTAAATCTGAATTTTCAATAAAAAATAGAGTAAATCTAAAATATATATAATGAAAAATACATAAAATATTTTGGGATTGATTTTCACATTTAATTCTGACAACAGTAACCACTGAATATAGCAGGTTTTATTGTTGCATTTTCTGCTCAGAAGACATTGTTTAAGGAGATGTTTTATTCCACTGTCGGCTAAAGGTGAGTGTATATTGCAGTAAATGGCTGAGCAGGGAATTGAATGTATTGTCCTAAATTCTGCACCCTTTGTCCTTCCAACCATAGCAATTTCTATCATTCTCTGGCTGTGTTCATGTGAGAATTTGAAAGTGAAATTAGCTGATTCATGTCAGAGAATCAGTCTTCAGCAGAATATTCAAGGATGAATTTCCAGCCCATCTGGGGACAAACTCCTATCCCTATTTCTTATTTTCAAGAAATATTTCTTTCTTTCTTTACTTTCAAGTACTTCAAAGACAGTGAGAGACAGGCAAATAAATCTGTTTCCCTCCCAAATACCATGACAGCTGTAGCTGGACCAGACCATAGCCAGGCGGCAGGAACTCCATCCAGCTGTCCCAGTGGGTAGCAGGAACCAAGCTACTTGAGCTGTCGTCTGCCTCTTCCCAGGAAGCATTCGCAGGGAACCACATCAACAGTTGGGGAGGCAGGACTCTGATACGAGATGGGTCAGCTCTGGGGTTAGCTTACCCACTGGATGCTAATTGGATCTTCCGTTTTCTAGCATTTCTGTCTGTAGGCGATGCTAAACCTGAGAGGATAGGGTGCAGAATGATGTTGGCATCAAGGAGATAACCAATACCCGTTTATTCAAAGAGCAAGTGATGTCTGGATGTAGCTGTAGCTGTGATCTCATGAAAAGATCACCCATCTTAGATGTAAGATGTCTGATGCTGTAACCACAGGCTCCAGGGGCCCCTCTGAGCTGCATATAGCCAAGACATTTTCATTTCTGCACCCACAGTTTCTCCTACAATGATGAGCAAGCTTGACAGAGATGTTCAAATCTTTTCTCATGATAGTGAATGTCGTAAGGCAATTAAGGTACCTTAGTCACTGTCTCTCCAAGAGGCCACCCACTCTGTTGCCCTTTAATTCTCGGGTATTATTTGCAGTGTTTCTTATACTGTCTTTTCTATGATGCTTCAGCAATGTGGAACTCAAAAGGCCAAGTTTCTATGTGTGAAGTCTAACAGAAATATATCCACGCCCATCTGATTTGATCAGCTATAACACTTCTATCAAAGAAACACTGCACGTATGTTTCTATTTACTTTTTTGATCATCAAAATATTTAACTTGTTATTCACAGCAAAAGCCTGGACTTACTTAAACAAAGGCACACTTTCATAAGTTTTTGAAAATGATGCATATAATAAAAATTATTTGCATCATGTTCATAACCACACAACTGAACATGAAATTTAAATTCAGCCAATAATTCCAAAGCAACAATTTTATCAACCAAACCTTCATTCTTAGTTCACCCAGCTTATTTAATGGAATAATTTAGACCACTCTTCGAAGCAGATCCAAGCAACACTGGATAAAGGAAAGGGGAACCTGCTGGCACATTTTAACTCTTGAATTACAAACACTTTCTGTCTCAGATAACTGATACTTTATTCAAAGATGTTGTTTTAAAGGAAATCTTACTGATCCAGGCCTTGCTAGTAACTTACAAAAAAAAAAGAGCAGAGAATAAGCACAGGATGACTTCTTCCATCTTGAGTTATGAATGAGTGATGTCATTTTTGGCTATAGTTCAAGAAAATTTCCATTATCACCCACAGTATAAAAATGTAAAAGAGTTTGCTCTCCAATTAGGCCTTTGAAGTATGAAATTGCTTCTGTTTTGAATCACTTCAGTATGCAGATGGAGCACAACACAAAGGGAGCCGAGTGGGACTTCACACCCGACTGTACAAGGAAACCAGCACTCTCTGACACAGAGGATGAGCTGAAACCACAACAGACTTCTCAGCTTTAAGATCAAGGACTTCTTCTCTGACCCTAAAAACCACCCATGATTGTGTTTCTTAGGCCTATTTTTTCTTCCTGATACAAATGTAAAATATATGAAACATCATGTTTTAAGTTATACTTATGTTATCCTTTTACAAAATCTTCAGAAAAAGACAAGCTTTTTGCAAAGAAAAACATTAAATCATATCTGAATTTCTTCTTCTGAAAGAAATTAACTTAATGGCTAGATTTAGTAATGCCAAGCATTAAAAAAAAAATCTATGGAACTGCAAAGGACACTTAGAACTCATATGGCCCATTTGCAACGTACACAATTAGACCATTCAGGCTTGCCATAGAACTTGTTTTCAACTCTTATGAAGTCATGAACTGATAGCTAGATGTTTAATATGAAAATAGGTGAATTTCTAATATATTAATTTTGGTTGACACAAAGGGTTTCTAGGCTCTGGCTTTCTCAACTGAAACGTAAAACCTGAAGGTGGATAACATTTGGTGGTTTTTAATCCCAAACTGCAGTTACTTATCTCTCCTCCAAAAAAAATGATACAACTTCTTTGTAAATATGTATGTTTGTCTGGATTCTGGGAAATCCCTAAACCTACAAACTGTAAAATGGAAAAACAATAATAATAATTAAAAATACAATGTGACTTATTTACGGGTTTGAAAAACAGAGAGAGGAAGATCACATTTCTACCTGCTGGTACACCCCCTAAGTGTCATCAGACAGGGTTGGTCTAGGGGCAGCCTTGAAGCCACAATCTGAACCCTAGTCTTTCACATAGACGGTAGGGGCCAAATCACTTATGTTGTCACCTGTCACCTCAGAGTGTACAATACAGGATCCTGGGTTTGGGAGTGGAGCTAAGCCCCATTCCCATGTTCTCTAATATATGCTATAGGTGCCCCAAGCGCCTTCCAAATGGCAACAGTAAATCTTGCTCCTTCTCTGGTTTCTGAAATAATTCCGCAAGAAAGTTTTATGCACTCTTGAAAACATCATGAAGCTCATCATAGAATGGTGAACAGATGTTGATCACATACTATTCACATAACAGATAGTGCATATAATAAAATATTCAAGGAAGGAGTAAGAAATTGTTGCTACCTCTAAGGAGGATGCAATCTAGTTTGTGAGACCATGAATACAGGACAAATCAAATAGTACTACATAATCCTTAGGCAATGATGTCAGAAGGCAATCAACCAGCAAAGTCTGATGTAACTATGTGTTCTATAGGAGTTGAGTTGGTAAGTGGATGAGCTCTGTGGGCTGAATAGAAACATGAATATTCACAAAGGCACCAGGGAAACACATGGCAACCATAGCCAGTAGCCTTGGCACTGCGTGATGACAGTAGTTGCTCTCACAGCAATTTGATCAAATACAATGACATGTTTCCTTATTTATTGCATAATTAAGCAAAGCAGAACTGTCAGAACTGAAAGTCACATTCTGACTTTTGCTCTTACCTTTGCTTTATTTAACCAGCAGAATAATGGGCTTGATTTCTTAATTTTATTATTACTTTGATTTTTGTTTTGGAATAAATTGGAAAATTAATTCATTTTTAATGGCAAGTATTATTCCACACTGTCTTTTAGATCTAGGTAACTGAGGTATTATCACACTTACAAAACAGCAGAAGCTAAAGTAGAGGAAATTCCAGCTGAGGATCCATGTGAGGAATGTGGAAAACTGCAAGGCACTCGACTATGAATTTTTTCTAAATTCATGGAAGCGAACATATGCAAGATGTTGATTACACAACTTCTCTTTCCCGTATGGCCAGCTGATCACCCCTTAACCCCGAAGAGTTCATAAAGCTTTATAAATCCTTAACATTCATGCAAGAACTAATATGCCTAATTCAGAGTTCTAATTAGTTACAATTTAGAAATCAGTAATTAGCTGTTAAATGCCAGGTGTCAAGCCCATTACCCCCATATCATCAAGAATAATCAAGAATGGAATATCCGTAAGAGCTACTTATGCAAACATGTTATCATTACTTGGAAATTTCAGGCATAAAAGAAAGAGCAAGGGGCCATGATACAGGAGGGAAGAGATCTTTAAATCAGACAGTTATCTCTTTCATCATCCAGGCACTGTGAAGGTCAGAATGCTAGCGGAGTGTCTGCCTTCTTCCTGGAAAACAATGTGTGGGCCCTGGCAGAGGATGTGTGAGCAGTTATTGTATACATTTACAGAGAGCTGCAGGGAAGGAATTTAATGAAATCAATACTGAACTCCTTGAAAACCCTAATCAGGGACTAATGAAAGTCCCCAGCCTTTTCTCAATCAAACAAGGGAAGTGTCACTTTGACATCAAAGAACAGTGTCTGCAGCCTTGAATAGTTTTCATAATAAAAACACAAAGCAGGAAATAGAAGGCAGGCTGGGGAGAAGGTAACACAATTCATTGTGCAGCATGTGATCTATGGGAGCCCAGATTGCAAAAATTTCCATAGCGTGTTTTTGTCATTTCACTTTGAAGCATTGCTTTATACTATAAATTAATTTAAATCAATAATATCTCTCATTTTTCTTCCTCTACGTAGGTCTGCATATTGATGAGTCCTTTCTTCACATATAAAGTCTCTCAAATGGTAGAAAGGAATTGTGATGATGCAAAAAATGTAAAAATAAAGCATTACATTAAAATCATTAAAAATCATTAATTTGGTTTGTTCTTTGCATGAATATTTTAGCACACATGCTTTTGTAGATTCATACATTAACTCTGTGAAAAATTCACTGGGCTATATAGATTTTTGCATGTCGATACAATATTCAATAATTTAAACTATATTTTAAAAGTATTGTAATCCCTAATTTCACCAGAAAAGTCTTTCTATGTTGAAAGCTGTGAAGTACCAAGATTTCCAAAGTTCTAATTTTTACCTGAAAGCTGTCCTCTGTTTTCTTTGAAGTGACAGAATGGTTTCAGTCATCTTTTAGACAATGTCAACCAGAGACAAGTACACAACCAACAACAATCATAGATGTCTGCTTGTCGTTGATTCAAAATGGTGTTACGCTCACACACACACACACACACACACACACACACAAATATCTAATTTAGCCAAAAATTCAACCTTCACTTGCACCATCATGTCTTTTTGTGCATTCCTTACAGAGCTGCTCTGGGTATAACTAGTTTTATCGCAGAAATGTTAAGCAAGTGCACTTTCTCAAAGAAGATTTTAAGAAATCAATATCGTTTTCTGTTTTATTAGGGACATCCCTTATCAACACACACAATGATTTTTAACCTGGGATTGCTACAATGACAGGAGCCAATGTTGCTGCCACTGCCTTTGCTTTTCTCTGTCACTGCAAATGTCAACACAACAGAACAGACAGTAGCACCATTAAATTATTGCACAAAGAATTTTAAACTCAGAGAATTCTCAAAGCAATTCAGCAGCTCCCAGGAGTTCACACAGTGTGCTTTGAGACTGCTGATATGCAAGCTGAAAGGATTACAATCTTATCATTCAATGTTTGTTAAAGGAAACATGTGGATTATAGTTGAGTTATTTTCTATTTGTAAATGTGTGCAGATTAGTGCTAACCACATTAGTAACTGCTCGCAAAATTGCATAGAAATTGAAAATTTTTGAACCTAAATATAACTAGAGATTGTGTTAGATTTTGCGTATGAATTTTTTTATGTTTTTATCTTTTGGGAAATATTCTAAAAATCTATGGACAATACTTGAAGCTCTAGAAGTGGTGGCTCAAGTAGTTATCCTCCTGTCTCCCACGTGGGAAATTTGCATTGAATTCCCAGGTCCCAGTTCATGCTTAGATTACTGCAGGCACATTAGGACTGAAGAAGCATATGTGTGTGTTTCTTCTCTCCATCCCAAATAAATAGCTAAATGCATAAGTTAATGAGTTAAATAAAATACTATTACCACTAGTATGATGGAAGTTAAAGGAACATCTGAGTTAGGCTGCTTCGTGTTAACATTATGTTATCTTTCAGTTATCAATGAGAACTAATTTCATAATTAATGATCATGAGAACTGAATCCCTTTAATGTTTTTAAGGCCTGAGTTGGTGACTGGACACAGTTTGTGTTCAAAGACAAAGCACAACCTCTGCCCTTCAAAGGCTGAAGTTTAAATGTGCTGTGAGACTGCAGGTGCTGTAACAAAATGCAAGTGACTAAGAAAGCACAAACCGAGAGGGTGTAACCTAAGCATGCCTGGTGAAGCAGACAGCTACAAGAAGAGAAGAAAGTTGGAATTGATTCTCCAAAGACCAACAATTAAAGTAAGATTAACTAAAACTCTACTTAAGCACCAAACCCCGTTTCAAGTAGTTTGCACTTATTTACTCAATAATACCCTGTGAGAGGTAGGTTTCACTTATTTCCCCAATTTGCAAATATTGTGTCTGAGAAACAGTGGTTAAAATCACAGCTAACAAAAGTTTGAACCAAGCAGCTTAACTTCAAATATTGTTTTGTAATCCAAAACTACACACAATCTAATGTGTGATTCTGTCTGTTCCATATTTGCATCTATTTTACTCACAGTAAACAAAGCAAGACACCAAAGAACAAACAAAACAAAGCAGGATCTTGTTGGCAACAAACATTGGCGAGCCTGGAGAGAACGCTCCAGGTTTACTTTGAGGTCAGAAGCAGGCAGGTACTCAAAAATCCAGAATAGTCAGTGTTGGATGCTTGAAGGAAATAACTGCTTCTTGCTGGAACTCAAGTTTAAAATCTCCAATATTTAGTGCCCCGGGTTCTTAGAATATATTTTATCTGAAAAGATCACACAAATCAAGATACAGAAAAATATTTAAGTTGGTTCAGGCTTATTAATGCAACCAGGATTAGGGATAATTTTAAAGGAGAGGCTAAAGTCAAACTGGACTTTCAGGCTCAGCTGAGAAAAATTTTAACAGAGAAAATTCTGAGCTCTATTCTTTTACTTCCAGAAAAGAAAAATAAATAAAAAGGTGTCCATAGCTGACATCTGAGTGCTTGGATTCAAGGGCTGGCTTTTGTGATAATGAGTCATTTATTTACACTCCAAGACTCTCTATGTGTGCAATGAGGGTTACAACTCATCTTTTTTTTTTTTTTTTTTTTTTTTTTTTTTTTTTTTTTTTTTTACCTGAGAGCCTTTCTGTAAGGGTTAGCTGGGTTAAACCATGAACCGTGCACATCAGTGGCTGGTACAGGGTAAAGACTTGACAAGTATTGTTTCTTGCTATTAATATTGATGTCATTATTATCACAGACTCAGAAATACAAGGAGTTGATGAAGAAGAATCCAATATACCATAGTATTTTTGATGTTTTAAGACATAATTTCAAAGTTTGACTATTTCAAAAGAATCTTAAGTGCATGGCTCTAGAGAAGAACTAAAACAAAGAATCACTAAGATTCAGGATCTTACGATTTCAAATTGTGGAAGAAGATAGTTCATTGTAATTTCTCTGGATGGGTGAGTGTAAGTGAATCCCAATGTTGCTCAATGTATGTGATTGCATCCACAAATTAAAATATCACCTTTCAATGCTATAATTATTCAAAGTATATAAAATGTTCCTTCTGAAATACAGATGATCTCAAAGGAGCACAATTTGGGGTGGGCCTTGAACCTAGTACTTACACTACTGCTTGGGACAGTTGGAATCCCTTATCAGAGGTCCTGGGTCCAGTTCTCGACTCCAGGTTCCTGCTGCAGGCTCTGTGGGGCGGTGGTGGGGGGCTTAGATAGCTGCATCCCTCCCATCAACCTGGGAAACTTCACCCCATCCCTAAGGCCCCTGTCATAGACATATGGGGAATGAATCAGTCTGTGGGATCTCCTCTCTCTCTCTCTCTGTATGTGTCTGCGTTTCTATTCTTCCCTCCCAAATAAATGAATACACATTTAAAATAAGGCATTTATATATACATGTGTATATAAACACTCAGTGGACAGGGAGCATCTATAATGTAATAGTCGAATTAAGTTAATCCAAGCTCTCAAGAGTTTCTGTTTTGTGATCACCAAAATATCCCATATCCTCACAACTTAAGAACTTAAGACTGAATAACATTCTCTTACACTGAATTTAACCAATACTTGATTCTATAGAGATTTATCACAAATCAATGAGAGCTGGGAAGCTGCCCAAAGAGATATTTTATAGGCAAATACAAAACCACATGACTTTATCAATCTTATCAACTTCTGCAGAATTCTGCTTCATATACCCTGAATGGGCTGGGCTCTGCATTATCCTGACCTAACTTGTCTTTTCCATTTAGTCTTTGTTAAGAGCTGTCTCCACCCTCAATTAGAGGCAAAACCTGCACTCCTAGTAGGCACTGAGACCCCAACTTAATCGCTCCCCCCATTTTGAATCCCTGACAGGCCATATTTTTAAACATCTCTCTTTCAAACTTTTCACTCCTTTTGGATAAATCCCCTGCAGAAGCAACTTTTAATCTTGACCAACATGGCCATGATCATAAACCAGAAGCCTCTGTCACCACAAACTACGTGCTTTAGTAGAGTTAAATCTGAACTCCAGGTTCCCATTTAAATACGCCACCCAAGGAAAATGGAGCTGGCAGTCAACCTGGCGAAGATGAATGTCTTCATATCTGTGGTTATGTGTACACAGTGTTCATAGCCAGCAAGTTTCCTCTTCCTGCTTTTTTAATTAAACACAATACTTCAGTCATTAAATTTCCTTAATTTGGTGAGGTAAGTCTGCTTAGGCGTCACCAAACTTTGGACTTTCAACAAAGAAGTTGAAATAAATCATTTTTCAAACATGTATATTCTTATTATGGCAAACATGATCATTTATGGAGCTATAATTGCTGAGGGACCCCTATTTCCACTTCTTGAAGTTTACTCTCAAGATAAATTGCTAAGTAGATACTGAAAACAGTAAAGTTAATGGAAAATCCAGATCACAACATTTGTTAATAGAGGAATGCATGTAAAGAAACCTAGAATTAAACTTTAAATACCTTTTTGCTTTAATGAAAAGCTATACGTTCAATTCTGACCTTCACCAAAGCCTTCATTTGTGAAGTTTGGTGGAATAAGCTACTGAATATCAGCTCAATAAACAATCGAAACAATTTGAAGCTGGATGACATGAATGTGAATGTTGGAAAAACTGTAATAAGGTGAGAATTCAATTTATAATTTTGCTTTATTGTTATGTATAATAGGGAAAATGCAGAAATATTTAATATTTGAGACACATGGTTACCCTTCAAGCAAAATGAATTCAAGCAACGGGCTACAGGTATCAATTGAATAGTCACTAGAACACTGGAAACTTTATTTGGGAGCAAACAGAATTTTTATAAACGACAGAAGAAATTTCACATACATGTAAAACTTGCAGGAAGCTTCTGTTATTAACACAGCTGCAAAGTAGCCCCAAGACCTATCACTGCCTAAGAAGAGCAGTCTGTGTTTTTATTCTCCTTTCCTGAGTCGAGTGCCTTCTGAGTTACCTGATCAGTAAGAGAAAGGACGCCGTCATTGCAGCCAAGAATTCTGGGTACTCGTCCTACAATCTACTCTGTATCTCCTTTTCTTTGCTCTTATATTCTCTGCAAAAGCAAGAATTTGGGTCAAATCATCTTCAGAACTCAAAAACACCCATGTAATTGTGAACAGGCTGTGAACTATAATTCTTTTAAAAGTAGTACTCTGCATTTTTTGTCTGACATTTCATCAACCGAGGGTGGTTTTCACAGTGACAGGAAACTAGATTGATGTTTAAAAGATTTGTACTTGGGAAAAAATGAGGAAACCAAGTTTAAGCAAATCAAGGTATTTTATTGGGTAAATCAGAGATTTCCATACAAATATCTGTAGTACAGTTGTTTATTCTAAGTAAGGGAAAATTAAACTTATAATGATTTGCTTAAGCTTCATCATTTATCTTTGTATTTCCACAACTGAAATTTGGGATGCAAATATAGCAGCACTTAACTCATGCAGGCAGCACTGAAATTACACAATTCATACTCAGTAGCTCATACAAACATACAACTTGTTTTCACCAAGGGAGTAGAAATGCTGCACGGAACTTACTGAATTCTTAAGCATTGCTTCTTAAAACACACCCACTCTATAAACTTAACCTATACTCCCAACGTACGGCTTCCTGATGAATGAGGAAGGATTAGAAAGCAAGGGAACTAGCAGTGACTGAACTGTTACCTTTATGTGTCATTGTTTTCACTGTAACGTTGGTTAATAGAAAGACTGTGCTAAATGCTTTGATTTTGTTATCACACAATATTAAGTAATTACCACAGTATAAATAGGGACCATCATGTATCAACTACAAATAACATTTATAAAAAGAAAAGATGTGCTAGGTGTTTTGGTTAGTTGTATGCCTTAGAATGTTTGTCTGCATTCTGGGAGTTGAACTAATGCTGGTCCTTTTATCACTTCTATTCAGCTTTACATTGGATTCAGTTTTTTACCTCCTTAAATGTACGGAATTTTGTCAGAACTATTTTAATGCTCATGTCTAGTCTTTGCTATTGTGTCATTTCTGAGTGATTTTTCTTGGTCATCATCGTCTTATCTCCCTGGTCCTCTGCGTGCTGAGTGATTGCTTAATGGATACTAGTTATGAATTTCACTTTCTTGGATACAAGATAATGTTTTATTTCTTTCATTTTTTTTTACTAATATTTCTTTTTTTTTTAAAGATTTATTCATTTTATTACAAAGTCAGATATACAGAGAGGAAGAGAGAAAGAGAGAAAGATCTTCCATCCCATGTTTCACTCCCGAAGTGAGCCGCAACGGGCCAATGCTCGCCGATCCGAAGCCGGGAACCTGGAACCTCTTCCGGGTCTCCCACGTGGGAGCAGGGTCCCAATGCATTGGCCCGTCCTTGGCTGCTTTCCCAGGCCACAAGCAGGGAGCTGGATGGGAAGTGGAGCTGCTGGGTTTAGAACCGGCGCCCATATGGGATCCCGGGGCGTTCAAGGCGAGGACTTTAGCCGCTAGGCCACGCCGCCGGGCCTTTACTAATATTTCTTGAGTTTCATGCTGGAACACAGTTATTTCGAAAGCGTAATCCTTTTTAGCCTTGCTTTTAAGTCCTGTTATAAAGGACCAAAGCTGCTTTTGTTTCTTCTAAGGTCAAGTTTTTCCCTGTAGTGAAGCAAGATCCTTCTTAGCGCTCTAACTGCTATCTGAATTTTGAAAGATTTTGCTCTACCTGTCAGGGGAAAAGCACGTTTCCTATGCCTGTGTCTGCTACAGTCACCTTTCCTGAAACCCTTAGATGGCTGTTTCCCTAGGATCGGCAAGTTCTGTCATGCACACGTGCATTCCTTGTACTCAGAGGGCTACCCAAGGGACTCCACTTGTACATCCCTGAGGTTTTTTTCTTGTGCACCCGCATCCTGTCCTACACTTTGACCTCCAAGTGCATGGAAATCTCTACTTGTACCTGTTTAGTTTTTCCTCCCTGTATCATGGCTCAGAAATCTTCCCTAAGAGTGAGCTAGGGCAGTTCTAGAACTCATACTGTTCTAGAACTCATCTCTAAAATCCCTGTCTCTTTTGTTCAATAACTGATGTCTTACGTGCTATCATCTCACGTCTTCTGCCTATTTTTTTTAATGCAGTGGGTGAATATAGCCTCTACTTTGTCACATTGGTTGGAAGAAGTTTATTAGGCAATCTTGACTTTATGATTTGTAGACCAATATTTGTTGCTTCTTAATATTCTTATAAACATGTTAGCTTAAAATAAAAGTGTATTTAGAGTTCCTTTGTGTTACCTAAATTCACTAATAATAAGTTGAAAGCATTGATATTATCAACAGGGAATTCATTAGACTCTCAGAGGATGAGGCAGATCTTTGGTCCTACCTAGGTTTAGTGCAATATCTTAGTTTGAGTGGTTAAAATGAAATAACAGGGTCAGTCAGCACAATGGCTCAACTAGTTAATCCTCTACCTGCAAGCGTTAGCATTCGATATGGCTGCTTTGCCCTGGCTCTTCCTCTTCCAATCCAGCTTTCTTCTTGTGACCTGGAAGAGTAATAGAGGATGGACCAGAGCCTTGTGTCTCTGTGGAAGACCTGAAAGAAGTTCCAGGCTTTGGATGGGCTCAGCTCCAACCATTGCAGCCATTTGGCGACTGAGCCAGCAGATAGAAGATCTTTCTCTGTATATAAATCTAGAAAAAAATAAAATGAAGTATCATGATTCTGTAAGCTGGGGAGTGCTTTCTCAAGACAAGCCCAACGTGTGGTGATGGCTATTCCCAGCTACCTAGTTGGTGTCCAGCTGCTGCCTTCTTTCAAGGGCAGGATTGCAGAGTCCTCACATGGCAGATGGGACTGAAATGGTCAGCTTCCATTCTTGAGTGTGCAAGCCTGTGATTCAATCCCTCCAAATGGTCGCAGCTCTTAATACTGTTGCAGTTCAACCTCAGCATGAGTTTTGAAGGGAACAAAAATGTTCAAACAATCATACCTACTAAGTCAAAGCCTTTGTTTGAGCAAACATTCGTAAGTAAAACATATGAATTCCCAGAAATACTGTATTTTATTATACTTAAGAAGGCAACCTAGATTTGAATGTTAGTGTTCTGTGTTAGAGTTTGTAGCCAAGCTTAAGAATCTAACTTTGGACCTTACTTCACTCATGGTGGGAGTGTAGGCTAGCACAGCCACTGTGGAAATCAGTATGCAGAGTGCTTGGAGAATTGTAAATAAATCTGCCATATGACCCAGCTATCCAGCTCCTACAAATACACCCAATAGAAATGAAATCTGCATATGAGAAGGGGATTTGTAATCCTATATTTGCAGCAGCACAATCTAAAAAAGCAAAGACATGGAAACAATCCAGATGTGCGTCCAAAGAAGAGTGGTTAAAGAAACTGTGGTACATCTACTCCATGGAATATTATTCAGCTATTAAGAAAAATGAAATTATATCATTTACAACTAGGTGGTCCCAAGTAGAGCCCATTATGCTCAGTGAAATGAGTCAATCACAAAAGAACAAATACCATATGTTCTCTTTTACATAAGAAAACCATCATGGAAAGTGTAACTTCAATAACCCAATCCATACTGGTTTTTTTGGCTGCAGCCCATGTGTTTTGATATTTTTTATTTCAGTTTCATTTATTCCAAACACTTTCTATTCTCTTATTGAATTTATTGCTGGCTCATGGATTACATGGTGGCATCATTTTTCCCAAGAGACTTTTGTGTTTCCTCTGTGTTACTCATGTGTTGGTTACTCAGTGGTGCATTTTTTCATGGTGCTGTAATTTGGTGTTGCTGTTGTTCTGGCTGTTGTTCTAATTCATACCAGTTGTTGACCTTGTTTCATGACTTCTCATTTATGACAATGTATAGTAATGGATTACTTGGGACTACTATATCCAGATGTGGGGGCACAATGTAACATGCATCCTTGCTTCCAAACAAAAGATTGACTCCAAATGAAACTGTTGGAAATGTGTAGACAATGGGATGCTGGACTTTCTTGCTAAGTCTGTACCAACAATGTTGGACACACTTAAATATGAGACTGATGGAATTATGACTCCTTATGAAGGACTATACTATTATAGTAACATAGGGAAAATTGGTCAGGGGGTGGAAATTTTGGGGGATTTCCAGCTTATACAAAATTGTACCACAAAATTAAGAAATTCAAAATAAAACACATAACAAAAAACATCTAACTTTGTACATCATGGTTTCCCACTTGGAAACATAGCCATTATATATTTTAATTGTAGTGCTGAAATTTCTAGATATGTAAATTTGTGTAAGATAATCTTATGTCTCAGTTTCTTTATCTACACAGCACAATACAACATATCTCTTTTACAGGAATGTTTTAAAACTAAAATTAGATATTATACCTGGTACCTGTAATATAATAGTTCTTAAAGAAATGGAAATTATAATTACTGTTAGATTATAAGCTTTTGGAAGGGAAAGGTTATATTAAACTTCTCTGTACTCCCCCATAATGTTTCAAAGTGCAGTTAATAAAAATTGACTAAATGATTAAAAGAATATTTGAATATTTCTTAAGCTAATTAAGAAATGAAGTTGAAGTTAATGAAATCACCTCTAATGGGTACATTATATGAATTGTTGTACAGTTGTAATCATTGAAGGAGAAAATAGACATTCTCTACTTCATTCACAGTTAAGGAATCAATATGTTCAACCCATTGATTTTCATTGTTCATGAAGATAGCATCACATGAAATTAGTTTCACCTATTGTCTCATTTTAACCAACAAAGTCAGTCTGCCTTGTGCCATAGTTCTATTAAACATTTTTTCCAAGATCTACTTAAATGTGCAATGATCCCTACAGTCATGCCACAATTCATCTTAATTATATTGTCCTCGATGAGTTTTTTAGAGAAATGATTGCTCAAATAAGGAAGAAGGTAGATTTCAGTCTAATGTATTTTGGTTTAGTATGTTGCTCTAAATGCAGAGGTATGACTGCCCTGTCATTTCAAGGTCACCAATTTTATCATTTTGCTCCTAGATTTCTGCTCCCCCAGAGATTCCTGATGAGATAATAGTACAAATCCATTACCTTTCTGTCAGGTCTTACTCTTTCATTCTATACAGGACGCATTTTTGAGAGATGACAAACAAGGCATGTAATTTGCTCCATGCTAATGAATTTGGGAACGCAGTGGAAGTTGACCCACGTGCTTTGGCCCTTGCTTCCCATATAGG
The DNA here is from genome assembly GCF_030435755.1 of Ochotona princeps. NCBI lineage: Eukaryota > Metazoa > Chordata > Mammalia > Lagomorpha > Ochotonidae > Ochotona > Ochotona princeps. Next base: position 28,883,748 of record NC_080838.1, on the reverse strand, counting down.
AGATCTGAATGGAACTCCTGGCTCCCGGCTTTCATCTGTCCCATTCACAGTTATCACAGCCATTTGAGGTATAAAGCAGTGGAATCTCTCTTTTTCATTCTGGTTTTCTTTTCAAAAAAATGAAATACTGAAATCCATGTGAATGAGTAAGTTAATTGGGTATAGGGCAAATAGTTTTTAAAGGGACAGAAATTCAGATTTAGGCAAGTACTTATTCATTCGTTCAGAAAATATGGTAATTCACAGGGAACATTTATTTGTACTTAGAACTATGAAAGCCATTTACAGAAAATACTCCCTGACTTAAAATATCAAATTTAATTTCTGATTAAGCAGAATTCAATGAACATAGAAAGATTGTAGTGAGTTTCATACTTTGGGGAAGATTTTTCAGGAAAAAAATGCAGATTGACATCACCATGTGTTAGATCCACATAACTTACAACCTTTTTGTAAACTTTAACAGTGAACTCATTCTAAAAGGATTCTAGAGCAAGATACATCATTTTCATAGAGGTTAATGAGTCTGGAATCTAAACCAAAAGGTTTTCCTGTCAATTATGCTAAAAATAGGAAATAGCATAAATAATGTAGAAAATACCCAACCAATTTTTTTTTCAGATGTATTTATTTGTATGTGAAAGGCAGAGTTACACAGAGAAAGAGAGACAGAGAAGTTGAAAGATTTTCTACCTGCCAATGGAATCAGAGCCTGGAATGGACTTTGCTCAAATCACGCAGTTATTGTATGAAACCATAGCTGCTATTAAACCCTACCCCAATGTTCCTTCTTCATCCTAAGGTATTAACTTCTGCTTTTTGTCCTTCGTCAATTCCAGTTATAACAATTTGCCACCCAAAAGAAACCTTAGCACATATTTTGATTTCCCACATTTTATTCCTCATTCCTGTTTTCAAATTGTACTTCCAAGCTTCACACCACCCACAATCAGTACCACAGCCTTCTTGTTCCCCTGAGCATTACAAGTAACGCTGTACCTGCAATCTCAGCTGCAGTCTTCACCTCGCCACAGTGTATTTTTTGACAAAGAAGTAGGAGTATTCCTTTAACATGGAGGTCAGTTCATCACTAGGTTGAGTAAATAAATCTTCACTATTGCTTGACTTCATCTGCTATAGTCTCTTTCTCAACTCTGTCCCAGGCACCTGAGTTTTCCCCCAGACACTTCAGACCTGCCCTGCCTACCTGCATCGAGGACAAATGTCCGAATACCTCAGTCCCTCGACTCTTTAAATATTTATGCCAGTGTCACATTCTCAGGTAGGCGAAAGATTGCATGTGTGTCACACACAGACACACACACACACACACACACACACACACACACACACACACACAGGTTCTGCACTTGCCTCAAACCAGATTGTCAGTGCAGGGACTTAGCATTTGTTCTGTTCATCACTTCCTTCTAAGCGCTCCAGCCAGAGTCTGGCGTGCCATCATTGTTCAACAAATATTTGCCTAATAAATTCATTAATAGAAACATATGAGTCACACCCAGCCATCAGTGCTGAACATATGGAATTTAAAATGCAAAGAAATGTTGTGTGTTTCCTTCAGTGCTTAAAGAAACAGCAGAATTTGATACAATGAGTGTGTGTATGTGTGTGTGTGTGTGAAAGAAAGAGTGTGTGCGTCTGATATGTATAGTATATTTAGATAAAGAAGTGTTCATTGTAAATTATTTGGTCCTTAAAGATCCTATGAATAGTGACAAAGATAGAAAGGCAAATTCATTTGGAGTTCCTTTGGAGTTCTAATTGTTGGGCAAGGGTGATGTCATCTTTAGGGAGCCTGTTTGTTACCTGAGAAGTCAAGAACTTTGCTCCTTAACCCTTGAAGAGAAATTTTTGCAGATTTAATGATCTGCAGATCCTTCCTTAGGGCAGGGTTCGAGGGGTGTAGGAATCTTGATGTTAAAACTGAAGACTTGCATGCGATCTCCAAGAACCTCAATAATCAGAATTCAATGTGGCCTTGGGATGAAAGGGAAGGCAGAGGTCTGCCTCCTCTCAGGGGAATCCTATACACTTGATATTTTGCCACACTTTCATTTAAAAGCATCTTCTGGCAAGCCAGATTCTTCTACAAACTTGATTCACATTAATTATATTATATATGAGACATAATTATAACTTATGGCTAATTTGTTTTTAAAAAGAAGAGAATGCACCCACAACAAGAAGCATGTTAAAAATAACCCTGAGAATATAATTTAGGTGTTAGACTTAAGCCAGTTAGTGCCAAAATACTGCCCTGTATTTCTAAATAGCTTTCAATGTACATCATTACAACATAATTTGATCCCCCTGAACAAAGACTAAATTTCCATAGAATAAACCCTTTTAAAATGTGTTTTATTCTGCATGTTAAGTCAAATAAAAATAAACTTCATTTGAAAGTTTTCTACAGATAGTTAATGCATTTATGAAAAAGATTCATTATGCTCATTAAATAAAATAATCAACAATTTACCAGAAATTAAAGATATATATATTTTTAAAGATTTATTTTATTTTTATTACAAAGTCAGATATACACAGAGGAGGAGAGACAGAGAGGAAGATCTTCCGTCCGATGATTCACTTCCCAAGTGACCCCGATGGCCGGTGCTGCACCGATACAAAGCCAGGAGCCAGGAACTTCTTCCTGGTCTCCCACGTGGGTGCAGGGTCCCAAGGCTTTGGGCCATCCTCCACTGCTTTCCCAGGCCACAAGCAGGGAGCTGGATGGGAAGTGGAGCTGCTGGGATTAGAACCGGCGCCCATATGGGATCCTGGTGCGTTCAAGGCGAGGACTTTAGCCGCTAGCCCACTGCGCCGGGCCCCAGAAATGAAAGATATTAAAGGTATGAAATCAGGCTATTTGGCTCTGATTGAAGAGCACAAACAGACAAGCCGTAGAGTGGTTTTATAGTTGTTTGAGGTTTTTACGGGTTTTTTTTTTTTTAAGATTTATTTATATTTCTTGGAAAGTCAGGTTCACAGGGAGAAGGAGAGACAGAGAGAGAAAGATCCTCCATCCACTGGCTCACTTCCCAAGTGACCACAACTGCTGGAGCTGAGCCGATCCAAAGCCAGGAGCCAGGAACTTCTTCTGGGTCTCCCATAGAGGTGCAGAGTCCCAGGGTTTTGGGCTAAACATCTTTCACTGCTTTCCCAGGTCACAAGCAGGGATATGGGAGGAAAGTAGAACAGCAGAAATTAGAACCAGAGTCTATATGGGATCCAAGTGCATGCTAGGCAAGGACTTAAGCCACTAGGCCATCACATGGTGACCAAAATTTTGAAGTTGTTTTAAAAATTTGATGCATACAACATAAAACCAATTTTTAACTTTTAACTCACTGGTTAAAAATGTTTGAAAACTGGTTCAATTCTCATTATACTATGTTGTAGAGATTAGAATGCTGAATGTTTCAATTTATTAAAGTTTTATATTTTTTCACAATTAGCAATTAAATAACACTGGATGTAATCGGATCTACTACACTATGGTTTTAACTTTGCCTATCTTGAGAACAAGGAGTCATACAGTAAGTGTGGTGAACATTAAAATATTATGTTGTATAGGCCCACAGTGTTGATGCCTGACATGAAATTTTCTGTACTTACTACATCTGCTGATTGAGGCCATCTTCTGTTATCTGGAAACTTTTTAGTACTTATCTGTAATTAAAGTCCATCCTTTCATTCTAGAAATTAAATTCTAAAAACTTTATTCTCTTTCGGTACAGTGGCATCTCAAACTATGAGATCTACATGTTCCTGCTTAGCAAATGAAGTCCCTGAAAAATCTGGTTAATGAAAATTTATGCCTATTAGCAAAACAAGTAACGAGTCTTTAATTGTGTCATAATTGTAAAGCTGTAAGTCGTGTTTCTATGCAGACACATGTACACATGCTAGACACTGGAGAGGAAAGGCTCAGACTGTGGCGTATTGTGAGATGACTTCATCCATCTACAGCCGTATGTCACATACTCAGTTGCTGAGGTGGTGTTTGAAAACTTAATTTCAGCACAAGAAATGAACCTGAAGGCCAGAAGTTGGTGGCCTGCTTGCTCTACTTCTGACCCAGATCCTGACTGGTGTGTGAGACAGGGCAACAAAGGATGGTTCAATGCCTTGGGCCCCTCCACCCACATGGGCAACCTGGAGAAACAACTTCTGGTTCCTGGTTCCTGGCTCCTGACTCCTGGGTCCTGGCTCCTGGCTTCAGACTGATCCAGCCCTGGTCATTACAACCATATGGAGAGTGAACCATGATTGGAGATGGTTCTCTATATCACTTTCTGTCTTTCCCTCTCATTCTGTAACTCTGCTTTTGAAATAATTAAATATTTAAAAAGTAAAAATAATGAACTTGATTGATGGAAAAATCAATGTATCTTCGCCATTACTGCCACTGATTCATTCAATTATGAAAAAGCATGTGTTCCAACTGCTTCCAGGGAGACACGAGAAAAAGTTTCCAACAGAATTATGCAAATGTTTTTCCATGTGTTCCGTGTAGCATGGAAAGGATGCATTTCTTTAGTGGTGAAGAAGAATGAGGCATGGACACTAGGAGCACTGAGAGCAATAACCATAAGTAGACTCAGCCTCAGGAGAAAGTTAACACTACAGAGAAGCAGACGAAAATCCAGAAAGAGACTATACTACATTATTTGGAGTATATTTATTTTAAAAAGTAAAAAATGTCATAACCAGACCGAATTTTGAAGATCAACCAGTTATATGAAGTAAGAATTGTCAGTGTACACCTTTGGCATGATGGTTTCATTGCCACTTAGGATGGCTACATCCCATTTCTCAGTGCCAGATTCTGGGTTCTGTTTTCTCTGCTTCCCATCCAGCTTTCTGCTAAACACGTCCTAGGTAGGAAGCAGATATTGGCTCAAGTGGTCAAGTCCTGGCCAACTCCAGGGAAGGTTTAGATTGAAATCTGGGTTCCTGGCTTCAGCCTGCCTCAACCTGTCTTTTGCAAAGCAGTTGGAGACCTCTGTCTGTATTTCTGACTTTAAAATAAAAGATGGAAGAATAATAAGATTTTTAGGAAGTTAAGTTTGTTCCGTTGATCAGTCTATTTCTTGAAGCTTTAGTAATGTGATTTATCCATATCTCGGTAGATAGTTGGCTTGGGGACAGAACTAAGCCTGTTGTATCTGTAAGACATAAAAGAAAGTGATAGTAACTCTTTAAAAGTATCTGTAAAATAAAGAATGTAAAGCTATATTACATTCTCCTCTGGGGAAAGTTCCAAGAAAGCAACTTAATGCAATGCACAGGTAGCCATTCAACCCATAAGTCATCACACAGCTCCCTGACAGCCTCTTCCCTGGGATTCAGTTTGCAGATTCAACTCCTACTCTGGATATGGGGAAGATTCCATGCTTTCAATTTTGAATTCAGCTTGGAAACCTCTTTGAAGATCAGCCAAGAAGATTATGGTAGTGCAGATAACTGCAGAAGCCAGCGGCTGTCCTGCCATTCACGCTCAGCAAGCAACCCTTTTCCCAATGTGATCAAAATCAGATTATACTGAATATCAACTCTCTTCTGAAATAAGCTAATCCTATGCTTATTCTTTTTCTGATTCCCCCAGCAGGGTAATGTTAGGTGTATGTTTTTCTCTTAAGCATACATGAGTATTACTAAGGATGAAATATTCCTTTTTAGTTAGATTTGGTAGCAAGTCAAACACTTGCTATTACATAATCAAGATTTGCTACTTTGTTTTGCTTGATATGTAGATGATTGTCTCTATTACCTGTGTTCTGCTTTCTACTAAGTGTTAGCTTCATAATGAGTCAAAAACTTTGCTTATACTTTTGTGAAAAATAATTTTCAGTGAATAAAAATCAATTTATAGAAAGACTATAAATTAGTATTTTAATAGAAATTTCCTTTAAATTCACTCCAGTTCTAAAGCCAAAGTTATGACAGGAAATATTGGATAGTTCCAGTGGAACATACTTAACAGGTGTAAATCTAAAATAACTTAAACATAATTAAAACAGAATGGTTCATATTTAAATGAAGTAGGTCAAGCTAAGCTTCCACACACTTTCAGTTATAACAAGAAATGTCTTTTGCATTCCATTTGGAGAGGCAAATTGGCTTGTTTCATTTCTGTTATAAAGCAATGATTTGGTCTAACAGTGAAGACACTATTTATGATGTCAATATCCTACACAGAAGTACATGGGTTTGGGAGCCCAGCATGGTGGCTTAGCAAGCTAATCTTCTGTCTTTGGCACTGGCATCTTATATGGTTGCTGAACAACCCCATAAACTGGAGGCACTGTTGTGCAACCTCAAAACCTGGCCTGCTCACCCAATACACAGAAAACCAACCACTCACATCAGGGTGGTAGAATAAAGTAGGTATATTGCAAGGTGCCAAATAAGGAGCCAGGCAGCTACTGTTTAATTCCAAGGTTCTCTGAGGAATTAGGAGTATAGACTTTTATAGGTGGAAATCAGGGTTGAGAGGTGTGTGATCAGCAAGTGTCCAAGTTCATGGTTGGTTACTCTCATGCACAACCTTCCTTTGATTAATTAGCGATGCCGTGCTCTTTAGGGAATCTATGATAGCCAGTGGTCTCCAGTTGGTCTGGGGTTTATATGGAAGTGTCAGGTGCATTCTGCCCAGACCTGGAATTCCCTACCCAAGTCACTCTAGGGCAACACTGACCATTGAGAAGCAAATGACTCTGAGTCCTGAGTCCAGTGATCAGTACCTTGGAAGATGGAGTGATTCATTCCCCCAAGTCAGTGAACTCCTTTTGATAAGGAGCAGGCAAGGACACCTTGGGCTAAGGAACACAGATAGGATCCTGCTTTTACATTATGGGGGTTCCATTTCAATATGGCCCCCAGTTCGAATTTTAGCTCCACTTCAACTCCCTGGGCTCTAGTCCCCAGGTCCCAGCTTCAAAGCATTCCAAATCTGGCTGTTGCAGTTATTTGGAGAGCAATCAGCAGATGGAAGATCTCTCTCTGTCTCTTCCTCTCTGTACCTTTGATTTTCAAGTAAAATAAGTGAATCTTAAAAACATAAATAAATAAAAGAACTACATGGATTTGGAGTTAGCATCAGTAACCAAGATTAGTGCTGAAATGCTGGAACATAGCTCAGGAAACAATTTCTTTAAAAAAATTCTTTCCAAAGCAGAATTGCATACCTCACAATAATATCTTACCAAGTGGCTGAACACATATGAGTATGGGATGGTGGGCTCCTGAGAATATACTTAGAACTGAAAAACTCCTATTCCTTCCTAATATTGTAGCCATTGTAAGATCACAGCCCAGCATGTTGTTCACACAGATACTTTAGAACAAGTTCCCGGTACTACCAGTCCCATAAGATTATACTGCAAGCAGAGATTTCCCAAAAGTTTGTGAGAAAAAGTAAAGGAAAAATTAACTTATTTTAATTAAAACTATTTTGGAAAGATCCAAAGAGCCCTAAGATTATGTGTTTGTATATTTACAATGTAAATTAAAAATGTTACCTCAGAAATAATCCATATGAACTTTAAGACTCAATAATTCATATTAATACATATTATTTTGTTATTAATATAAAGAGAACAGATACATGTTTTTTAGATACAATTCTAATAATGTATCTACAATTTTAGATACAATTCCTTCCTTCCTTCTCCTCTTTTCCACTGCCCTCACTTCTTCCTCTGTTCTTTCAATTTTTGTGATAACATACTCTCAATTATTTCTATAGTCACAGGCTTATGGTCAACTACACCTAGTATTTAGCAAGCAAAAAGCAGAAAAACCACTGTTCTACAATAAGATAGGCAAGAGCAGTAAACCGTGATCAAATCATAGAATCTCAATTTCACTCTTATACATTCAGAGTTTCTCTTGTGTGTGTGCTCTGTATAATCGCTCACAGAAGTTAAAGCTGTTTGTTTTTGAGTCTGAGTTATTCACTAAGCACAGTAGTCTCCAGTTGCATGCATACAAATTCTCATCTATTTTCTGTCCAGGCATTCTTCAGCTCAATGTCAGTACCAGTTACATGGTTAATATCACCTCCAAAGAACAAGTGGATGTTCCTGTAATCTTTGTCTTGAAACTCCATGAAACAATACAAAAGCAAACAGGTTCTAGTTACTATTAAATACAGAACAGAATTCTTAGTTTATTCGAGTTACTATGTTGTTCACAATAAAAAACACCCTGGTACTAAAACACTTATAAGCAGCATGAAATCATGCAATGTGAGTTAAATAAATATTGAATGGATGTGCAAGATAATGTGTGGAGACACTGGAAAAGCAAAATGTCAGTTACATCTTTCAACAGAGAGACAGTGGAACTGGTACTTGTTTTCCATCAAGATTATTTGAAGTGATCGTTAGTATTTCTGTGTTGAAACAATAAAATATGCATTTGGTTTGAACAATCTTAAATCTTCTGGAACAAATATTTCCTGAGTGGGAATTGTGTGCGTTGCAGTGGAAACCCAGAAGCACATAACTAAATCATAGGAGTTCAAGCAGGGCTTCCTGGAGAAATCTGACATTGGGACAGCTGGAGGAGACACCGCACTGGCAAAATTAGAAGAACCAAGGGCGGATGCATCAGGTCAAACTGCCATTCCTACATGGACATCCCATAGGGTGCCAATTCATGTGCTGGTTGCTTCACCTCTGATCCGGCTCCCTGCTAACGTTCCTGGGAAATCAGCACCATGCCCCAAGTGTTCTTCAACCCCTCCTCCACTCACTTGGGAGACCTGGGGACCTTGACTCCAAAACAACCTCAGAATGGCCTCATTTTGGCCATCTGGGGAGTGAACTGGCATATTTAAGCATTTTCTCTCTCTCCCTCATCTCTCTCTCTCTTTCTTGCTCTCTCAAATACTTTTTTTTAAATGAGCAATAAAGTACTCCAGATATATAACTAACAACAAGTATGGTAGAGAAGGAGTGAGCAAAAAGGGACACAGCTCGGAAGAGTAGGTTAGCACTGAATGTTGAAGACAAAATAGAACCATTTAGTTGTTTAGGCTTGCTCTGGTTTGTATATGGTTTCTCTGCCAATGGCCATGTCCTGGCAGCTTGGACTCCAATGTGATGCAACTGAAACGTTGGACTTATTGAAGAAGATAGATCATAATTCTTCTCATCAAAAGGATCAGTCTCCTGCCCTCCCAAGAGTTGATCAGTTCCTTTGAGGGTCAGGTCGCTAAAAAGAACTGAGCTGCACCCTGCTTACTTTCTGTTTCTTGTCAACCACATGAGTGCTCCCATGTGTGTATCCCCACATGCGAGGCCCTCACCGGGAGTCAATGCTAGCACCATATTCTTGTACCTCAAGAACTGTGTGCTCAATAAACCAAAGTTCTAAGTGTCGAGTATTCTGTTGTAACAACCCAAAATGAACAGAGAGAAGGTTGAAGCGTTATCAAGAGCACATCCAAGAGGAAATTGCGATCCATTCAGGATCTGTCACTCCTTTCTTAAAGAGGACTCTCAAAGCATTTTAGGTAAGAGAGTGATGTATGTGCTACCAAAAGAGTAAGATGAGTGTTCGATCTGAAGCCAGGGGTCAGGAACTTCTTCTGGGTTTCCCATGCAGGTGCAAAGTCTGGGCCGTCTACTGTTTTCCCAGGCCACAAACAGGGAGCTGGATGGGAAGTAGAGCACCTGGGACATGAACCAGAGCTCATATGGGATCTTGGTGAATTGAAGGTGAGGATTTAGCCACCAGGCTATCAAACTAGGCCCAACATTGCCCAAGTTTTATGAGATGATCACACCAGAAGTATTGTGCCAAGAAATCAAGCATGCCTTTCTTTCCTTTTGCTGCAGCACTAAGTTATTCCTGCCACCACACAGTGAGGAGGGACCTGCAGGATACAAAGGCAACAAGAGAAATCTGAATTGCACTTACAGGCACTCATTTAAAACTCTGCCACAGGAAAGCAGGATGTATTTCCAGTTACGAGTATCTGGCATGTGGTAGGTGTTTAATGAGTAGTTGCTCGCTGAAGGGTACACTGGTACAGCCTGTAGAAAGGAGAAATTATATAGCAGCAAACCAAAGCCATGTCACAGAGTGCCAAAACGCAGGGGTGGGTGCGGGGTAAGGAAGAGTTTTCAAAGAATGAAAAAGAATAAATACAAAGAAAAGAGAACTAAGAAAAAACTAGAGGGGAAGGAAATGTGCCATCATGGTCTAGAATTAGAGCGGCAGAATCCTAGCAGAGGGAGACAACACTGAGTCAGTCGTGGAGGAAAGCGAGCACTCAGGGGTCCTCAGGAGCAGCACTGGCTTACGAATCCATGCACACGCAGAAGCAAACCTGAATAATGCAATCATGTTTGAGGCAATGTGTGAGAAGTCAGCTTTGCGATTTGACGTGAAGAGATTAAGTCGACATCAATAACTAGCACAGTTTAGACTCACATTCAGCTTTCCCGTCACTGGAAATATTTTAGTCTGTTTCACTATTATAGGCAAACTGACCTCATATTTTGCAATCCAGTATACTAGCTCTGCTCCCCCAGGAGTCTGCAGAGACAGTGGCAGCAGTCATTCTGATCCTCAACGAAGAAGCTCTGCCATCCCCAACTTGTGGGGTACAATGGCTATGCTTAGTCAATCGCACCTGGGAGGGATGGAAGAACAGTATTTGTAATGTATGGGCAACATTTGAGAACCATAAAAACAAAATCCCATTTTACGTTGTGGAAACCGATTTAGTATGTGGAATAAACTGACAAAAATCTACATGACTTTTCTAATGTACACTTCTTTCCCATATGTTTTGCTGTGTTTTTTAAGGGAAATTTAAACAATAATATTATGCATGTTCTAGTATGATCCTTAGTTAATATCTTTATTTAATCAATTATCTCATTTAATCCTTGTAATCTTTTTACAAAGTAATTTTAATATTATGTTCATTTAAGATGATAAAATGTTCATAACTACTTCTGTTTATCTTCACCTACCACACTGTTAAATTATACTATCTTCTTTTTTTCCTATGTTAACTTGGGTTTTAAAGACACTGAAGTTTCTCTATTGCTAGAAAATGTACTTTGACGGCATTGCTATAATCACTGAAGACAAAGATAGGATTGGAAGAGTAGTTCAAAAATAAAGGTTGATTGAATATCAAATGCTGCAGGTATTACTTGGATTCTGTCCATAGAGTAAGTAGTTATTTTGAAATTCAGAACAGTTCAAGGAAATGAATGGAGTTTAATATACTTTGCCAATAAGAAATCCAATTCGTGTTTGTCTCTTGCTTAAGATTCTCTAATTACTACAAAACAGAACTGAACTTTGATGGAATTTATACTTTCAAATTCCATCTTTTGATTTACTGTCTAAGTCAAAGCCAAGAGCCAGGAACTCAATCTGAGTTCCCCATGTGGGTGGCAAGGGCCCAACCACTTGGGCTGTCTACCTCTGCTTTCCCAGGTACATTAGCAGGGAGTTGAACCAGAAGCAGAGCGGTCAGCATTGAAGCTGGTACTAACATCAGAGGCTGTAGCCAAATCTCCCGCTTCACAGTGCTCCCTCCCAATTTATTGTTATCCATTATATGTTTCTACTGAGTCATAAGGATGCACCTCTTAGTATCCTAATCCCATATCTGTGAGTTCAATTTGTCGTTTTAAAAATGCTGCTCTACAACTCAGTATAGTTCTCTCTATTCCCTCAGACCATATCCTTCCTCATAGCTGCAAGTCGTATTTAGCTTATACTTCATTTTACATCACAAATAGCTAATATTTACATTAAATTATATCTCATTTTACATCACAAATGGCTAATACTTATACGAAATCATTTCTGGCGCCAGCACCACTATGGCTAAGATCCTGTTTCTCAGGATCCTCTTCCCTGTCAGTGTGAAGAACGTGGATGGGAGTTCAAGGTGGAAGTGAAGATGGGAGACCAAGACATCCTGGGGTGGAGAAAGAAGGCTGCATCGGAGAAGGCAGCTTCACCTACCTCTCCTTGTCCTCCCATATCACTCCAGAGGGGGCTGGAGCAAACGCCACCCCACCTATGTACAGCCATGGCGGGCGTCTCACGCTTACCTGTGACCCCCAGTTTCTCTATTTCCATCTTCTACACCAGAATTCACACTGATAAATCCATTGTTAATCTCTGAACTCTGGCAGTAGTTCATTTCTCTAGTCCCAGAACTCTGCAGTCTAAGTCAGAGTTTCTGTATCCCTGCATTACTGATATTTTGAATCAGATAAATTTTTGTTGGGGATCATAGAGGGGTTCCTGTGCATTATGCAATGTTTTAGTTGCATTGCAGATTTATAACTCATATTTCTCATTTCTGTGATTTGATCTTGTCTTGCCTACAAAACAGCCACTGGCTGTTCCCAAATCCTGGCTCACCTAAAAGTATCTGGAGACTTTAAATGATTCCCACAGTCATGGAAAGCCTGAACTTTTCAGGGGTTCTATTTTGAATGCAAATAACCAGCCCTAAGCCTGTGAGCCCTCTTTCATTGGGTACTAATGGTGCCCTAGCACAATTAAGAGAGCCTGTGGCTTCCTGTGAGTGGCCCTTAGAGGCAGGTTGGGTCTTCTGCCAGTTAGGTTATGACTATGGCCATTCCCATTTCTCTTTCTTGATCTGTTCTAACCTCACTAAGCCTTCCCCAGAGTAACATACTTAAAACATCTGCTCTACCCAATGGAAGCCAGAAGCAACCATCCCCATCCAAGTATTAGGAGCTAAAATTCTCTTGACATTGCCAAGGCTCCCATAAGAAGCAAAATCATCCTGGCTGAGAAGCATCAGTCTAGAAGACTCATTTTCAGACCAACTTTCAACAGCTGCTTCCAGACATCCCTTACAGCAGCTCTTCCAACAAGATTGCAAGGACTCAATTCTAAATTATAACATTGTTTCTGATTTACAGGGAATAGATTTTCTTTTCCTCAAAACTGGCTGAAGGAGGTGCCTTCACTGAAAAGTGTTTTTTTTTGCATGTAAGTAATCAAAATAGCACTTAACTTAGTCATATAAATATTTAGAATTTAATCAATTTATAACATAATATTTCTTTTCTACAGATAATCTTTCAATTGAAGAATATCCTTTCTGTTAAAGCAATATAAATTAACACATGAAAGAATAGCCCTATTCTCAATCTAGTGCATTTTAAAGGAAAATGTGACCTATTTGGCAAGGTTTTTTCTTGAGGGATAGATGCAGGACTCTATTTTTAGAATATGCTTGTGTAAGAGTTAGATTATAAGTTAGCAAAATGTTGAGTATAAAAAATAAACTAAAAATAAAAATACTTCATGTGGTTGTGGTTTGGATTATTTTGCCCTGGGTATGCATATGTAGGACACATGAGAGAGAAAGCAATATTTTCCTTTAATTGTCTATGGCCTAACTGGACTAGAGCCAAATAAACAGAAGGAACTAGGACTTTGATGCTCTCAAAACTGGATTAATTCCATTTGACATGAGATCTTATTGACAAAACAAACAAGCAAAACAAGGGACCTCCTTTGAATTTGTTTGTTACAATTTCACCTTCAATAGAATTTGATTAAGCTTAGCACAGATGATGGTTTTAATGCAGCTGTGAGACGTTACACTTGGGCTTTGAAATTTTCCAATGTAGGGTATTAGGGAGGCGCCAGGTAACTAGAGATACAATATAAATCTCTGCTCAGTGTTTCAAAGTATAGAATTTCCTGCCTTTCTTCTCCCAGCTGTGCTCTAATCCTGCCTTTGAGAAACAAAGCATCAGGGAGCACTTCACGTGCAGAAAATATAAATAAAACTGAAAAAAAAAGTATCTTCTTCAGTAAGGCAGCACCCACTGAAGTCCTACCAGCCAGAACTCTACCAGTTGCTGAAGTTTTGGAAGTGAGGATGAAATTTCAGGACATTATTGCCCATGGTAGATTAAGAGATGTGTTGCTTGTCTATGTTCTGTGACAGGACAACACCCTGACCTAAATGGATTCACTGCCTAAAATGTCGCATGTTTCCCAGTCTCCAAGAACTCTTATCCATGTGTATCAGCCTGAGGCTCACCTCTTGGAATGGACAATTCATGGACCTCCAAGCATCAGCTATACTCCTGGGTGTGGTGCTGGCCAACCCTGGGCATACACAGGGTATTTTACGCGCAGGTAAGCTTGGAAAGGAGAAATCACTTCAGCATGTTAAAATTCACTTCTTTGTTCTGTTCCTTGAACGTGCTCATGTCAATTGCTTAGTGACTGCTGCAGGTCTTACACACTGCACCTGTATACATGAAATTAAAACAGCATAAAATGAGCCTTCTTAAAATGGTATTGCAGGTTGATTTTTTGACTTGTAATAAATTCAGTTGTGAAAACATCAATTGCCTTTTGTCTGAAGATTATCTTCTCTTTGACTCTCCTGCAAATACGCTTTCTGATATGCCCCTTATAAATCATTCCTAACAAATAAGATTTTTTTCTGTGTTTTTATTTACTCAGTAAAATTAACTGCAATTTCCTGTGTAAGTGCATCTGCTTCCTGGATTTCTTGGGAAAAAAAGGAAAGAAGGAAGGAAAGAAGGGAGGGAGGGAGGGAAGGAGGGAGGAAAGGAAGGAACAATGGAGGGGAGAAAGAAGGAAGGAAGGAAGGAAGGAAGGAAGGAAGGAAGGAAGGAAGGAAGGAAGGAAGGAAAGAGAGAGAGAGAGAGAGAGAAAGAAAGAAAGAAAGAAAGAAAGAAAGAAAGAAAGAAAGAAAGAAAGGGAGGGAAAGGAAGAAAGGGAGGGAAAGGAAAGGAAAGGAAAGGAAAGGAAAGGAAAGGAAAGGAAAGGAAAGGAAAGGAAAGGAAAGGAAAGGAAAAGAAAGAAAGAAAAACAAAGAAAACAGAAACATCGCATCCCCACCATAATGAATTGGAATTCAAGTACAAGGTATAAAAAGCTAGCAGGATAATATTTTGGTGTATCGATAGTGATTGTTCCCTTTGTGGCCTGCCTCACAGTCTAGTGATCAGACACTGCCTTAAGGAAGTGATGCTGTAGCAGGAATAGAAAAAAATGATTTTACTGTCAAATATCTAGTGCTTCACATGTGTTAGGACATAAAAGTATTCTTTCTCTTGCCTCAAAATAAGTGGAAAACTTATCCTCCTGTTAGATACAGCGTCATGTGGGGAAGCTACAAGTACATGATGTAAATCCCTGGAAGAGAAGGGTCCCACCAATGCCCACCCTAACGCCAAGCCCTCCCTTGGTGATGAGGAGGAGGCACTCAGACTCGATTGTGGATAAGGTGAGGAAAAGAGTCTGATTGTGTTGTTTAAATAGAGCCCCACGAGCAGTAAGAGCTGAGTGATCTTCATCCACGAAGGTAGTGTACAATGGGAACAGTAGAATATGATACCATGCACCACACAGTCCCCCAAGTTTCGCTCATTCCCACAAGTTGCTGCAAGACCCACTGGAAAGTATTCTTTAGGAGCAGGAGTTTAGGGATGCCCACAGACCACATCAGAGTAACTTGTTCTATCATGGCTACTCTTAGCAAGAGGGAACAGTAATGTTCATACCTTACTTTTTAAGAAGCTAAATCACAAGTATTATTTCTATTATGAAAAATGATGAGTTAACCAATCAAATGTAAACATCCTCAATAGGCACACACAACAATAGTGCTTCACAAAATATAAAGAAAGAACTAAAAGAATTAAAAGAGTGGGCCCAGCGGCGTGGCCTAGTGGCTAAAATCCTCGCCTTGAAAGCCCCGGGATCCCATATGGGCGCCGGTTCTAATCCCGGCAGCTCCACTTCCCATCCAGCTCCCTGCTTGTGGCCTGGGAAAGCAGTTGAGGATGGCCCAATGCATTGGGACCCTGCACCTGCGTGGGAGACCCGGAAAAGGTTCCAGGTTCCCGGCTTCGGATTGGCGCACACTGGCCCGTTGCAGCTCACTTGGGGAGTGAATCATCGGACGGAAGATCTTCCTCTCTGTCTCTTCTCCTCTATGTATATCTGGCTGTAATAAAATGAATAAATCTTTTAAAAAAGAGAATTAAAAGAGTAATGGACAATTTCAGAGTTTACATTGAAGATTTTTGAAGCAATTATAGCTTACAAAAAGTATCTTGAAAAAAATTGAATTAGACCAAAAATAAGATTTTTGGAGAATCCCCACATATTTGAAAATTAAATAACATATTTGTGTATAAATGAGCCAAATAAAAATCAACATAAAAATCATAAAATATCCATAGCTTAATAAAAATGAAAGCATAAAATATCAAAGTTTGTGGGAAATTTGTAACACCAATTTCTAATGTTTTAAAAAGGAGAAAAAGTTAAACTTTTGACATTAAGACATCATAAAGAATAAATTCAGCCAGAATTAATCAGAAAAAAGCCATAAACATGCAAATAAATGAGATAAAAGCAATACAGAAAATCATGTATACCATGGTAATCTGCTTTTTTGAAGTCAGTAAAGTGAAAAAAATCTCTAGCCTGACAAATGAACAAAAGGGAGATGACACAAATTATAAACACCAGAAAGGAAAGGCAATGTCATCACTACATCTTCCATTGGCATTACAAACAAAGAATATGTTATGGGTTTTCTAGGACTGTTAGCGCAAATCATCCCACATGGAGTGATCTAAACAATACAAATGTATTGTCTCTGCTCCAGAGGCTAGCAGTCCAAAATTAAGGTGCCAAAAGTTCTAGTATCCCTTTGAATGAAAGCGCCATGCTATGTCCCTCTCAGAGTTTACAGTGGCATACCTTCATCAGGTTGTGGGACATTAACTTTTGTCTTCACCTGGCATTTTTCCTGCATGTATGTCTGGGTTCAAATTTTCTTTCTCTTTGGACACCATTCATGCAAGATGAGGGACCGGCCCTATTACATTTTATCTTAGCTAATTACACCTACAAAGACTTATTTGCATAAGAGATAGCAATAAAAGTCACATTCTTAAGGACCTATTAGTTACAGCTTCAGCTTATACATCTGGGGGCATAAGTAGAGTGGCATGTTGCAACCATACTGTCTCAATAAATTAAACTACTCAGGTGAGTTGGAAAAGTTCCTCCAAAGACACAAGTGCCAGGGGCTCTGTCAAGAAGAGATGGCAATCTGCATGGTATTGTTTTGATCAAATCAGTTGAATTTTCAGTTTAAGAACTTGGAACAAAGAATAGCTCAGGTTCAAGCCAAACAATCAATGAAGAAGAAACACCAGTCTACACGTTGTCAGAATAAACACAGCAAAGACGCATTTCACTGCTCATGTTATGAACATGTCAAAGCATTGCTCTGATGCTAAGTCCGAAGACATTGTAATTAAAGAAAGCTACAAGCAGTTGCCATTATGAACATAAATGAAGTTTTTTTCAAAATCTGCTATTAAATCAGTGCAGTACAGAGGTTGTCCAATGTTTTAAAATCAATTGATATGATTCGCTGACCAGAAGCTAATTAAGAAAAACAATATTCAATTCTCCGTTAGAGATATTATTTCCCAAAATTCAGCATCCATGCATGATAAGTACTTTCAGAAAGGATGCATGTATGTAACCATGTTGTTTGGCATCTTCCAAATTTCATCAGGAGAAACAGATACATATTTTCAAAAGGCAATCTGTGAGGATGGAACCTGTTGTCAAGGACTGTGGGCAGGTGGGGTTGGAGGGTGTTATGAAGAAGCACAGTGGGAAAACGAGATAAAAATGATTTGACTTCAGTAAACAGTAGGAGAAATTGGCAGGGAGATGATTTGGTTTTTTAAAAGTCATTTTGATGATGGTAGTGGTGGTTACACATATGAATATATTTACCGAACTTGCAGGCATTTACACTTAAAAAAAGTTAACCTTACCATATATAAAGTCCACTTTAATTTTTTAGATTAAAGATAAGCGGTTAAAACATAGAGAGTGGCTATCCGAATTAATCTTTTCGCCCCAAAGAACTATCCCAGTTACTATTCTCGTTTGACTTTTCACTGAACGTTAAGCTTCTTGGGAATTTTGCTTCAGTTATCCCTATCTTCAGGCATCTTTCAAAAATAAAGTTCCGCACAAGTGTCTGTCATATTTTAGAACAAGGGAAGCAATTACAGTTTCAAAAATTCAGCCAACAGGTCTGAATGATGGATTCTTTATAAACAATATCTGAAAAAAAAAAAAAAAACAGTTGTGGTTCCAAAGCAAGAAGACACCTAATGTGTGGTTCATAGAAGAGCTAAAATAAGAGTCCCAAATAATCCCTAGAGAGAGGTTTGTTACCTGCGTCAAACATCTCATAAGCTGCAGATGCTGTCACACACGCAGGGTAATTAACAGCAGGGAAATGCAAATGATTACAGTTCAAGTCATGGCCTGGGGGAAATGAAATTGTATATGTTAACAAAATTATAATCAGCCTGGGCCCTAACAGAATCTATTTCACAGCTAAAAAGGACAGAATCACTCATACACAAAAAGGAGAAGCTGCCCTCCCGCGAGGCTGGTATGGAAGATCCTGAGAAGGTTCAAGCAGACATGAAGTGTAATGAAAGCATTGTCAAAGGATTCAGTTTCGAACCAGCTTAAATGCAATGCAGTCCTGGGAGGGTCTCTCAGCACCAGCTGTCTGCTTTCTCCACGAGTGTTTGATGTACAGGACTGTGCCTGGAGCTCAGAGCCTTACAGCGCCCACTCAGCAACACATGCAGTTTTCTGGTCTGTTTTGCTGACACAAATAAGAGCAGTGTCAGTCAATTCAGTCAATATAAAGCACTTTAGCATGTTATCTATAGAACCATAGGTGGGGGAGGGACAGGAAAAAGACACTCTGGTAGATATTCAATACACGACTTGATGACTGAATAAATGCATGGATGTACAAATAACAAGCGAATCAATAAGCAAGGCTTGATTAGTGCTACTTGGTGCTGAAAAAAATGAGAAGCTAGGAGATTAGTAGCAATGATGATTAATTTGTATGGAAGAGTCTTTCTGAATTGAAACCTCCTCTTCTACGAGTTCCCTTTGTTTAAAGATGGACTTGCTGATGGCAAGGTGCATTCACTTCCCCTGGTTTTATTTCCCAAAATTCTACAGAGCATTGTCCCTTAGGCACTCATTTCTCTGTACAGCCGCACTTTCAGTCTTGCAACTTTAAAATTAAAATTGCATGCAAAATATCCTTTTGGTACTAATCTGGAAAACGGTGCTCCAATATCATCAATCAAGAAGGGCACAATGGATTTCTTTTTTTTTTTTTTATTTGTTTTGAAAGTCAGAGATACAGACAGAGAAACAGAGAAACTTCCCATTCACAGATTTACTCCCTGAAATTGTGGCAGTAACTAGGGTAGGGTCAGCTTGAACCTGGGAGTCAGGAGATTCGCCTGGGGTCTCCTCTGTGAGTGCAGCCCAGTACTTTGGCCATCTGTTGCTGCTATTCCAGTCACATTGGCAGGAATTTGGATCAGAAGTGCAGCAACCAGGAGTCAAACAGCAAAAGGGATGCTGTCATTGTAGACAGCAACTTAGCCCGTTGTGCCAGTCCCAATAATGGATTTCAATAGAATAAGTGTGTTTGGAGTTACTGAATTTCATTTACATCCTTATCAGAGTTCTGCTCAAGCTATTTTGGCATTAAGACACAAATCATGAACTGAACAAAAGCCAATGCCTTCTTGAAACAAGCAATAAAAATTCAGGCCAAGATGAAGGAACTCACTTTGATACTATCTGAAACTGCATGAAGTTAGAACTTCCAAAATAGTGTTTGCATTATTCATTGTGGAAAATGAGACAGTGGGGATATGATAACTGAGGAAGTACATTGGAAAGAGTTTAGACCTATTTTGATCTTATGATTTACTAACTGCATTGATTTTCATAATGTGGTAGAGCCAGCATCAGGCAATACGATTTATGAAGTTAGGTAAGATCACATTTCATTCAGTTAGTGATTCATCACAGAACACTTGAAACTCACCTTTTCAATCACCTTCCAGGTCAAAGCAGATCATAACGTTTGCAGAGCTGCCAATAAAAATGAGACACCGTGATCTTATTAAGATATCCCATGGGAAAAAAGGAAATATTATGCACTCCGCTTAGCATATTTTTACGTCCAAACATTTGAAGGTCTAATTGGCTCTTAGTTAATTTAATCAATTGGTGCTTTTAGCCATGAGTTGTATTATACAGATACTTCCAAAAATTTAAAGAAAGTGAAAGTAAAAGATAAATCTATTTTTATGCAAAAATGCTTAAATTGATACTTGCCTTTTCCACAATATACAATTCCTATGAATATTTGGGAGTACCATGATATGTAAAGATACTGATATTTGCAACTTAAAGATTTTTGAAGGGTTATCTTCATGACTGATTTGAAAAATAGAGTGATGAGGAGAGACAGAAATACACAGACTCTTCAATCTTCTCTTTCACACTCCAAATACATGTAACTACCAGGACTAAGCAAGGCAAAAGCCAGGAGTCAGGGCCTCCATTTGGATCTCCCACGGGTCACAGAAATCAAGGTACATGGTACAAGTGCATTCTAAGGAGGCTGAACTGACAGCATGGCATATCTAACACTCCAAGCAACACTCCAATATGGGATGTGGGAGTCGCAAGAATCAGCTCGGCTTCATGCACCACAAATGCGTGCGCCAAAGTTTTAGATGATTTTTTTTTTAAGTTGAGAATCGGTACTGAGAAATGGGTGACTCCAATCACCCAACTTGCGTGTGGTAATGGTGGGACTGAACTGAGGCAATACACTTCTAGTTAAAAAAAATCATCTACAAATCTGCAAAAGCTGTTCCTTCATAATGTTGTGAAAATTAGGGATATTATAATTCTCAAAGAGAAGAAGTATTTTTCTTTTTGAAATTAATGAGTAAATAGTAAGTGTTGTGTTTGACAAAATATGATATTGATACTTCCTATTAACTATAAGCTTAAAATGGAAGAAATATAGTTTTGAATAGTTTTCTGTGCACATTGGACAAAAGCTAATATCTTAGATTGATAAATATGGACATCATGATGGATAAAAGATGCAGGAAGAATTTTTTTAAAGATTTATTTACTATTTTTTATTACAAAGTCAGATATACAGAGAGGAAGAGAGACAGAGAGGAAGATCTTCCATAGGATGATTCATTCCCCAAGTGAGAACAACGGCTGATGCTGTGCCGATCCGAAGCCAGGAGCCAGGAACTTCCTCCAGATCTCCCACATGGGTGCAGGATCCCAAAGCTTTGGGCCATCCTCGACTGCTTTTCCAGGCCACAAGCAGGGAGCTGGATGGGAAGGGGAGCTGCCGGGATTAGAACCAACGACCATATGGGATCCTGGTGTGTTCCAAGCGAGGACTTTAGCCGCTAGGCCATGGCACCGGGCACACAAGGAGAATATTAGAACAACATTATCAGAGTCTTGCAATGAAATATCTTCACCGTGTCTACCATGCTTTATGTCTGTGTTTTATTGCTAACTAATCCACATATTTAAGTGCTCTTATTAGAAAATCATCACTTCTTGCTTCTAATTTTGTAAAGACTTAAAGATTTTTTTTCACACTTTTTTTTGTCAGAGTTACACTTCCAAGAAAAATCAGGCACGTATGTATATATGTATTATTATTATTAGAAAGAATTTTACAGTAAAAAAAACCCACAAAAAAACAAAAAACATGGTTTTCCGAAAGTACTCTCTAATTAGGGGCATGTTAAAGAACCATAAGAGGCAACTGAAAGAAGTCTCATCTGTCAATCACATCTGGACCAGATGAAGCAACAAACTAAATAATCATTATTTGAGAATGCAAGACAAAAGATAAATATCTATCAGTTCATCCTTTATAAATAAGTGCTTAAATGAGTTATAAGTTTGCAAGAAGAGATAAACCTTTTAGCCAGGAAATTTTAAAATAAATTATATAAAGGTATTTCAAAAAGCTTGTGAAAATGTGTACATGGAAAGGTTATCCATGGATTTTGAAGAGATTACATTGAAATAATCTTTTAGACTTAATTTTATATCTATCTCTATCTCTATATCTATATCTATATAGATATATGAAAGGCAGGTTTACAGATAGAGGAGAAGCAGAGAGAGTTCTTCCATCTGTTGATTCACTTTCCAAATGACCTCTGGGATTTTGGATTAAACTTGGCCAAGCTCCACTTAATGTGGTCATTTGGGTAGTAAACGAGTGGAAGAAAGATCTTTCTTCCTCCGTCTCTCTCTCTCAGAAACAGTTCATTTCAAACAAAAAAAAAATCTGTAAAATCAAGTTTTACCATACTACTGCCAGTAACAGTGGATTAACAATTGAAACTGAACATACAATCCCAATTAATGCACATACACAACGCAAGTCACAACTGTGAATAAAACAGTTTTTTTTTTAATTGAATACCTTATAAGGAGATACTGAAATTTTCACTGGTAAAGAGGTTTGACACTGTGATTACTAAAAGAATGAGTTCTGCAATACAGTTCTCAGTTAGGTCTCCCTGCTGTTTAATCTCAGGACATGTAATGCTGTCCTTACATTTTCCAACCTGCTGCATTTTTGTTTAAAGTCAAGGCCCATCCTCTTCTCTGAAAGCATCCTAGGGAGTGCAGTGGGACCATATGTTTTCTCCTTCTTCTGTTCCTTGGAATCTTTCAAAGTGCCTGCTCAGAAACGAATCATCTCAATGGTAGGATTCCTTCCCTTGCAATCTTACCAATAGTTTTTATGTAATAGGAACTTTTAATTCTTTTTATACATATATTAGGAAGCTTTCTCTTTTTAAAGATTTATTTATTTTTATTGGAAAGGCAGATTAAAAAGAGAGCAGGAAGAGACAGAGAGGAAAGATCTTCCATCCGCTGATTCACTCCCCAAGTAGCTGCAATGGCCAGAGCTGAGCTGATCCAAAGCCAGGGACCAGGAGCTTCTTCCAGATCTCCCACATGAGTGCATAGTCCCAAGGCTTTGGGTCATCTGCGACTGCTTTCCCAGGCCACCAGCAGGGAGCTGGATGGGAAGAGGGGCTGCAGGAATTAGAACCAGTGCCCATTTGAGATCCTCAGTCCTTCCATCCTCAGGGAATGGAAGGCAAGGACTTCATCCAATAGAAAAATAGAGAACACGCAGATTTCTTTTTTATTTTATTTATTTTATAATTCCACAATAAAGTTCCATAGACTCGGGGGTTTCTCTTCCCCCTGCCCCACATCCCCACCCTCCACAGATCTCCCCATATCACTGCAGTAGTATGGTCTTTCACAAGCAATCCTAAGTCCATCATTTTTCTATTTAACTCTACCATGACGTTGTAAGCATGGACAATGGCAGACAGTTCAGCATCCTATAGCCAAGATGCACTCAACAGTTTTCATTGAAATTCCATCTTTGATTTGTAAGTAGGGATGGACACTGCACTCTAGCTTCACATCTGTAGGAAATAGTTTCTACTACACAGTTACTTTCCATCTGCTTAAATGTAAAGCCATAAAGCAAAATCAACAAAAAGAGCAAAATAGAAAATTTACAACATTCTTATACACACACACATAAAAACATTGGATACGCATGGAATTTGGAATGGGGTTTATACGCTCAGAGCAACCAGGGTACTGTTGCAACAATGATTGATACATCTCTCTGTGTGCGTGCCTTTCATGGCTGTGTAACAAAACAATCCAAGCTTTAATGGCTAAAAATCATAAGCTTTTATTGTAGTTAGTGAGTTCTGGGTTGGCTCAATGGCTTTCCCAGCAGACTTTGGATTCGTTTTGCGTCCCACGTGGAAGACCTGGAGGAGGCTCCTGGCTTCGGATTGGCTCTGCTCCAACCTTTGCGGCTGCTTGGGCAGTAAATCATTGGGCAGAATATCTTCCTCTCTGTCTCTCCTCTGTGTATATCTGCCTTTCCAATAAAAATAAATAAATCTTTTAAAAAATTTTTGAAGATCTAAGTTTCTCTGTGTTCAGTCTAGATCTTCTAATGATTAATTTCTAGCATCTTTTCTTAATGATTAAGCTTGACTGACTGACAGACAAAGACAGAGCAACACACAGCACTAGAGTCATGTACTCTGGATGCCTTGGGATATGTGTATGTTCTCAAGGACATTGCTTTTATGACTATCATTAAAAGTACAACGATTCTGAACAAGTGGAGTAAGCTCCAAGTGCATTCTAATTTGAAAGATAAGGAAAATCAAAAAAAGTAGGTACCCCAGAATTAAGGAACTGCAAAGTGATCATAGAGAATCTTGGCATGAAAAGGAGCATCAGAGATCACACAACCTCATCCGTGCTTATTCTTATATCGGCTTTAGAGAAGACTCCGTGAGATCGCCTTGTCCATCCCTCACAGTTCAGTGTCTAGAAATGCATTAAGTCTCAAAAATTTGTTTTTTTCCTGATTGATTCCAGCTGCAAAAAGGCATTACACCAGCAGGGATATGTTTTAATTTCAGACATTTTCAGTAGTCCTACCCTCCTCTTCTCCATCTAAACTGCTTTTACTATTCTTCTCTTATAGACTTAGTTCATTGCTTCACTCACATGTTTACAAACACATTAACTTTTGTCTTTCTCCCTTGGCTTGCTTCCACTTTTCTTGCGCTTACCTTCTGTTTCAATCAATACTAATGTCATTAAGTCTTTGGAAATTGAGTGATAAATTATGTAAGTTAGTATGAAGCCACAGTGTTTTCCAAAGAGCAAATAAAGAACTTGAGCTTTGCAGATATGGACCCAAGCTCTTAACTGAACTACTGAAATTTCTTATGAGGCTTTTCTGTTTCATTATATCACAAGACACATTATTTCTCTGACTCTCCCCAGATATATGCAACTTAAATTTCTATTAATTTTTTAAACATGAGCAGTGATTATAATCTCTTTGGTTAACATGGCAGCT
This sequence comes from Ochotona princeps, assembly GCF_030435755.1. Classification (NCBI taxonomy): domain Eukaryota; kingdom Metazoa; phylum Chordata; class Mammalia; order Lagomorpha; family Ochotonidae; genus Ochotona; species Ochotona princeps. The sequence goes on along the minus strand of NC_080838.1, from coordinate 28,858,790 downwards.
TATAAATGAATTTTCACAGTCAATAAATTACATGCTCTTCAACCTGATAGGTTGCTTCTGAGCAAGTGACTTGAGCCAGAAAAGGACATTGTGCTTTTTCTTTAAGAAAAAAAGTATATAAATTTATTTATTTATTTTCACTTTGTTTGAAAGGCTGAGAGACAAAAACACAGAGAGATATTTCTAGTTCACCCATCCAATCCCCTGACTCATTTCCCCTAAAGTCCCAGTATCCAGAGCTTCTGTATCCCAGGGTGTTCATTAGCCTGAAGCCGGAATTGGGAAGACAAGCAGGATTTGAATCAAACACTCCAATACTGGTGTGCAGGCAGCAATCTCAAGCAGTATAGTAAACACTTCACCAAAAGTCTGTGCCAAAATTAATTCTTAAAATGTGGAAAAGGGGCTGAAACAAATGTCTCAATTCCAAAATCTCTATTTGTTCCTGTCTTTTCTGCCACATACCCCAATATGTTTAATTTTTCCACCTAGAGTGCCATATGATGTGAAGAACAAAGCCACTGCATGACTTTCAGTGTCAGCTGAGTTTCTCAGCACTGTTCCAATAGCTTTCTAAGGATCCTGAGCAACATTTCTGCTCTCTATTAAGGTTTATTTTCAAAACTGACATTTGCGCTTAGGTTCCCTGTCAAATGTTTCACTATTATTCATAGAAAATAAGGTTTTTTCCCTTTATTGAGAAAAAGTAATACAAACCAGAAAGTTTCTGTCCTTACCTAAAAACAATGATTTTTATGTGCAATTCTCAGCTCAGTTCTCCTAAGCTCAGTAAAAAAGGAATTGCCATCATTGATAGCTATTAGAATCCTCAGTTTCTATCCCAGCAAGCAAACAAGGGCTTCTTATTTCCCACTGGACCTTAGCATCTTCCTGTAACAGGACTTCCTCTTTCTACATGCATAAATGCAATCACACAGCTCCAGTCTTAAAAAACATTTACACTTCCCTCTGATTTACTCAGTGCACCTCAGGCTTCTGTCCCTGCTGTGCCCCGAGATCACGCTCATCAAAGTCACAAGCAGAATCTCAAGGGTTAAAGTAAAACCACTGCTTTTCATACTTGCTCTCTAAGTAACATTTGGCACTTTTTTTAAGTTGATTCCTCTCTATGATTGGTATTTTAATTCTTTCACCATACATTTATGAAACATTTATTTTTCAGCAAGGCTCTATTCTTAGCACTTGGCGCAGATCAACAAAACACAGCTGTCCACATGGAGTTCATATTCTATTCAGGGAATACAGAAATCACTATGTCTATAACGGATAACTAACTTTACAGTCTTAGAAATTGATAACTGGAAAAATAGGGGAAATTAACTAAGTCAGGAGTCTGAAAGTTGTGCTAAGTTGCAGCATTAAATTTAGTGGATCACTTAGGCCTACTGAAATGGTGGAATGGGAAAAAAAATGGAAAGGTGAGAAAAAGAAACCAAGAAGAAATAAAGAAAGGAGAATAATTCAAACAAAAGTAGAAAATTGGTCTTTTGAAAATCGGTCTTGGTATGCCTGTGTGTTAGCAATAATGATGATACAGTGCTGGTGGACTGGTGCTAAGTACCAGGAATTGTAGCAGACAAAAATCATTAAATGACTTGGAATCAGTTGATGCAGAGCTTTGTAGCCCACCAAAAGGGCCTGGGTAGAGGGAACCAGTGAGGTGGAAGGGCAGAGAGAGGAGTGCAGTCACAGATGCCCACAAGAAAGTATGAAAAAGAGGAGTAGAGAGCCCTGGATTTGAACTGATAGAAACACCAACCCTGTATTTCAAAGCTGCTTGATTGGATAGAGTGGTATGACTCTTAATCTGCCATTGTGTCTTTTGCTGTTCTTAGGATCAGCTAAGGAAAGCATATTTTATTCACATTTGTTTTCCTTTTGAACAACTTTCTGGCTTACCTTCCTTCCTTCAAGTCCACATTGTTTTTTAAAGATTTATTTATTTTTACTGAAAGTTAGAGTCACAGAGAAAAGGAGAAACAGAAAGAAAAAATGTCCATCTACTGATTCATTCGTTGTTCATTCTGTGATATTTGTTACATTAATTGAATGTCATGGCTATTAATAATGAGGCACTGAAACATGGGTATAGAAAGTCCTGATGATGGATGGGTTATATGAGAAACAGGGCCAAGGGCAGGTCCAGAAGGACAGGTGGTAACACCCACCGACACGAGTATGAGCTGGATAGGGGGGTCGGTCAGGCTGAGCTAGGCTGTAACACCTGTTGATGTGAGAGTCAAAGGAACTGTAGGACAGTTTGGACCAGTCTGCTACACATATTGGCGTACTCAGGAACCAGATCTGGGCACAGACCTTCTAGGGATTATTGAGGGTTGCTCTGACTAGGTTGTACTTCCCACTGCTGTGCATAAGGCTGGGTGTGTATGGTGGGCAGGTTGGGCTGGGCTGCAGCATCCATTGGTATGCATAAGAAGAGATAGGGATGGAGAAAGAACTGACCCAGCAACTGCAACCACCAGTGTGTGTCGTACACTGATGTGACAGATTGAGTTGGACCCCATCCTGGCCAACACAGACAGGCATCAGGTATGAGATCATTTCAGATGAGTTTTCTTTGGGGACCCTCCTTCTCACAACTGAACCACTGGAAACAGAACTGCAACCACGAGAATACTAGGATCTGTGGTCTGACCAAGGAGTGTGCATGTGTCAGAACTAGGCCTCCTCAGTTGCTGAAGATGATGCAGTGGATGGCATGCCCAGATGCACATGGGAGATACAGCAGTCCTTTGGAACCTGCAGAGTATATCTAGTCCCATAGCAGAGGATGGAGGGCAGCGCAAACTGGCCAACTCTCCTGGTGAGGTTTTGACAGTGAGTATGTAGGCGAGTGAAGACTCTGAGGTAGACTATGTCAGCCAAAGGACGTTGGAAGGATTTTTTTTTCAATCTTGGAGCAATAAAATTTAACAGCATCTCAGAATGATTGAAACCATTTAAGCAGTACCCTTGGGATGCATCAGGGACCCTAGGATGATATTTGAGTGGCAATCCCATATCCCTGTGTACTGATGCCGTTAGGCTAATGGGAACAACTCTATCTTCTCTCTCCCACAGACAGGAAGAAGAAAAAGAAAATTAGAAGCTATTGTCTCATCCATTCTCCCTCATTCCTTGAGCACTCCATCTTAATCAGTGGTCCACATGGGCATGCATCTTTCTAAACTATGAAAGACAATAAAAAATAAAATTAGCTATTATAAAGTAAAAAGTAAAAAAAAATCCTTAAAGTATCCTCAAATGGAAAGCTTTCTATGCTCTATTTTCTAGAGAATAAAATATTTCCAAGAATACACACTTTTCAAAATCATTATCTTAAAATTCAAGTGTATAAGGTGGTAATGCTTTCATTTTTGTCAACAATATTTTTCAAATTGCTAGTAAATCAAATTAAATTTTAAAAATGCTCAAGAATTATGTCTTCGAAAATAACACCAATAGGTAATATATATTAATCCTTAGACACCATGATCAGTGATTAAGAATTATATTATCTTGGGCTTGTTATGATAGTTCAGTGGCTAAATCTTCACCTTGCATGCACTGGGAGCCCATATTGGTACTGGTTCCTGTCCTGGCTACTTCACAACCCATCCTTGTGGCCTGGGAAAGCAGTGGAGAATGGCCCAAAGCCTTGGGATCCTGAATCCACGTGAGAGACCCAGAAAAAGCTCCTGGCTCCTGGCTTTCAATCAGCTCATCTCCAGCCATTGCAGCCACTTGTGGAGTGAACCAATGAAAGGAGGATCTCTCTCTCTCTCTCTGTATCTCCTCTCTGTAGATTCTGCTTTTCCAGTAAGAAATAAATCAATCTTTAAAATAATCATATTATCTCACATAATCTTGAACATAATATTATGATGTAAATGTGATTACTCCAGTTTTATAGATGAGGAAGAAGATTCTTAGAGATGTTGAGCTACATTCCCAGGATTATACAGTGAATAAATATGAAAAGCTTAAATTGAATAAGATCTTCCTGACAACATGGCTATGCTTTTAGACACCATGTGATACAAGTCTTTGAAGTGATTCAAATACCTTATGAATCCTCTGTCACTCTTTTCCGGCTGGAGTCATGGAGGGTACAGAATAGAAGGGTCCTGCTGTGCTGAAGAGGACACAGAGAAATTTCAAGTGCCTGCGCAAGAAGCTTGCCCAGAAATGTCTGAAAAGATGAGAAGAAAGCTGATTTATGAGAAAGCCAAGCACTGTCACAAGGAATGCAGGCAGATGTACAGAACTGAAATTCAGATGGCAAGAATGGCAAGCAAAGCTGGCAGCTTCTATGTCCCTGAAGAACCCAAATCGCATTTGTCATCAGGCTCAGAGGCATCAGGGGTGTGAGCCCCAAAGTCTGCTAAGTATTGCAACTTCTTTGTCTTCACCAGATCTTCAGCAACACCTTTGTGATACTGAACAAGGCTGCCATCAACATTCTGAGAGTTGTGGAGCCATATGTTGCTCAGTGATTGAGCTGATCTACAAGCTTGGCTATGGCAAAATCAATAAGAAGTGAATTGCCTTGAGAGATAACATGCTGATTGTCCATTTTCTTGGTAAATACAATATCATTTGCAAGGAAGATCTGATTCACAAGATCTATACTGTTGAAAACACTTCAAAGAAGCAAATAACTCCTTGTGGCCCTTCAAGTTGTCTTCTCTCTGAGGTGGAATGAAGAAAAAGACCACCTCAGGTGTAGAGGGTGGAGTTGCTGGCAGCAGAAAACACCAGATCAACAGACTTCTTGGAAAGATGTACTAAGGGGTCTGCTGTGGATTCTTATAACCTGGTCAGATAATAAAGGGTGACTCCACTGGAATGAAAATAAAATGCTTGGCACCTGTTACACGAGAAACTAACATGAACCCCTATGTTCATAGCAGCACAATTAATAATTGCAAAAACTTGGAAGCAACCAAAATGCCCATCAACAGAAGACTGGATAAGAAAGCTATGGTTCATTTAATCCATGGAATACTACTCAGCTATTAAAAAAAAACCTGAAATGCAATTTTTTGTGGCCAAATGGGCCCTACTGGAAACCATTATGCTCAGGGAAATGAGCCAATCCCAAAAGGTTAGATACCACATGTTTGCCTTAATTTAAGATGAAATGATGTCAATCCGAAAAACAGTACCTGTAAACTGTAATGCTATTCCAACTCCAAACAGCCTGTATCTCATTCGATAAGATATTGTGATGTAACCAATGAATGAACAATCAGTGTGAGTCAGACATCAAAGAATTGTAAAACCTAACACACTTGTAAGGCCCTATGCGACTCAGAAATGGGGAGGGAGAGCAGAGAAATCTTACATCACCCTAGAAGGTGTGAGGAAGACGGGAAGTATAACCTATCAGGATCATAACTGATAATTCATAGACAACAGACTCAAATCAGCATTAGACAATAGTAAAACTACAAAGGCATATGGGGCAAATCAGGAGTGACCCTAACAACCTCTTAACAGGAGGTCATATGCACAGAGCAGGGGGGAACCCCAAAGTGGAGCAGGTGAACAGGAGGAGGCTGGTATCCCAACCCTGAAGACTCCCAGATCCTCACCAAGGACTATCAGTACGAGCACCAAGGACTACATCCCAACTGCCAAGGAGACCATGGGGAATTGGAGTGCCTTCAGAGGCCGAGAACTCTCAGGTCACCTACCTCTATTTGGATCTACCACAATGGATGCAAGAAGCCCAAATCCTTCTTCGCAGGATCCAAGGTCATCAGAAGAACAGCCAGGAGCCGTGAGTGGTCCGCAGAAACAGAACAACAGTAAATTTCTTTTGGGACTAGGGAGAAGAGCTTTCTCTGATCCTTACTTAGTTCCAACTTTGGATCCCCACCCTCTCTTGCTATGACCATCAGGGTCACTCCGGAGTACCCCCCCCCCAAAAAAAAAGCAAACAAAAAAATTGGAATAGATAGACAGAGAACAACAAGGAAAGCTTAGAATCAGACAGGAAATGGTCAGCGTGGATTCACATATACCTTACTAGGTAGAATGCAAAGATTAGTTACTCCTCACTAGGGTATTAAAGATTTCTCTGCACACCCCTCCTAAAACTGTTCTGCACCTCAACTGTTGACATATGCCTTGTTAGAGTTATAAGCCAGTTTAGACTATCCTAAAATCTGCCAGGTTCAACAAAATTATGCTTCAACACTATAAACTGCTAAATACTAAAATGAAAATAAATGAGACAACTGAATAGTACCCTATAGCCATTTTAAGGTGTATAGCAGCCAGTTCTGTATGTAAACTAAAATCGAAATGTCAATGAGGTAGTCACAGGATGTGGTTAAGAACTTGCATTTTTTAACATTGGTTACTCAATACCATGTCAATGAATTCCATAATGTTGTAAATTGTTAATGTTCTGCTAGGGTTTTTAATTGATTGAGATGATATTCTGCTAGCTCTACCTTCAGACCAGAGATGGTCTCCCCAAGAAACCGTTGAACTTATCTGGACAACAAGATGCTGGACTCTATGCTTGGCATATGTTTGCAAAGGAAGAATCTTGATTGAATTTGAACTGTAATACTGCAACAAGGTGGAGGAATCCACTATGGGGGGAGGGTAGGGGGAGGGGTTGGGGGAATTCCAGTACCTATGAAACTGTCGCATAATGCAACGTAATTAATAAAAAAGATAAGATGTTTGGAAGCTCTAAAGTTTGTTTTCTACTATCAAATATCCATTTGATCACAAATGATAGTATTTAACATTACATTTGTAATTATTCATTCACTCTGATAGACCTAAAGTGAAAGCTTTTTTTGTTTTACCTCTTTGTAATACTTTGAATATTTTTTCCAGCGGAATACCAATTTTAAAATCTAGCATTTATCTATTTGTATTAGGTTTATTTTACCCATACACACATGCATATGTACATGTAGGGAAAGATATTTGATTTTCCTGACTTCCCTTATAGTCTTGTAATACTTATTCCTTTGTTGTAACAACCTATGCCTATTGCCCATCTTAATTTTTCAGCGATTTTAATTTCACTTAAACTGAAATTTAAATTTAACTCCAACTGAAATTAAAATAATTTTAACAAACATTCAGTCTTGTTGTGCCACAGTGGAATTATTTTGGTTTCCTATTGCTATAATATATGCCACATTTTTTAATGGTCCATTTGTTTAAGCCAATTGCTTACGACTATGGGATGCACAACAGGCAGAATCCTAATATTTGCACAAAATTCTTAGCTAATTCATTCTTCTTCAATTGATTCAAAAGAAACTGTATCGTAACCCCAACTGTAATCTAAAAGCAGAAATTGCATGATATTTATTTTTATTACTTGGCATTTGTCTTGTAATTATTGTTAGCAGTTATAATACTTAGAGTGCTTTAAAGCAATATACCTTTTATGCCGTCTGGCTCAAATATTCTATATCAGTTAATGAAAAAAATGTAGACTAAAGTGTATATAGAGAAACTTGTTGTTTTCATTAAGGTTTTTAAACACACGGTTGTAAGTGTCATTAGAAGAATAACATCAGTTACTAAGAATAAATGTGTAAGGCTTATTGTTATCCATATATATCACACCCCTCATTTGGAAAAACCAATGGAAATCTTAAGAACAAGTTCAGCAATTAACCCTTCCTGATTTATTTAGAAATAATCCCAGAATGGTCACCAGAAGTTTTATTTTCTTCTCTAGCCCTTAAATTCTTTTCAATTATTGGAACCTTAATTTACAGTGTTCTTAAATTGGTATCTTTCTATGTTGAGAGAGCTCTAATGAATGCAGTAAATGAAATCTAAAAGTTGAAATGATCTTTATTCTTCAGAGATAATTGAAAAGAGACAATTAGTCTGAGTTTCCTTAAGGACAAGAAAAATATGTATAAACTTTGCTTGTGTGTTTGTCATGGATTTAAGAAAGCATATTTATTCTGAAAGCTTATTAATTTAAGAATATAACTGAACCACATCGAGCCCAAAACCTTTTAATCACTAGGAAGTATATATTGAAAACTACTAACCATGACCAGTTATGAACTTTTCCAGGATTATGACCAAATGAATCAACATCTAATTCCATAAAATAGGTATTATATCTTATTTCAACTTGAACTAAAACTTCTACAATCTATCTACAAAGAGATAGAATGCTTATTTTATGAAATATACTAATAATCATTTAGAAACTCAAGGTTTCATGGAGTAGCTCAAACTCAATTTAATGTGTCATTAAGAACATTTTAGGTCATACCTGGCAAGTTTTCTTTTTTACTGTTTGTCATGCATTTTTATTTATTTGAAAGGCAGACACACACAGAGAAAGAGAGAGAAAGAGAGAGACAGAGAGAGAGATTCTATTTAGTGGCTCCTTCTCCAGATGCTTGAAATAGTCAGGTCTGGGCCAGGACCAAGGCAGGAGCCAAGAACTTCATAGGAGTCTTCCACATAGATGACTAGTGCTTGCGCTATCAAGCCACTACTGATTCCCAGATTCCCAGGAGTGTTAAGAAGTTGGATTGCACGTAAAAGCAGAGACAAGACTTAAACCAGACACTTCAAGATGAAGACAGTCAGCCCAAGTAGCAGCTTAACACTCTATTTTTTCCTTTTTACTTAAAATTTATCTATTTTTATTGCAAAATCATATACACAGAGATGTGGAGAGACAGAGAGGAAGATCTTCCGTCCAATGGTTCATTCCTCAAATGGACGCAATGGCCAGAGCTGCACCTATTCGAAGCCAGGAGCCTGGAGCTTCTTCTGATTCTCCCACACAGGTGCAGGCACCCAAGACTTTAGGCCATCCTTGACTTCTTTCCCAGGCCACAGGCAGGGAGCTGGATAGGAAATGGGCTCCTGGGGTTAGAATTGGCACCATATGGGATCCAAACGAGTTCAAGGCGAAGACTTTAGCCACGAAGCTATCACACTGGGCCTGTTAACGCACTATTTCATAATGCTTGTCTGTTGGCAGGTTTTCTTTCCAAAAAGTGGCCTGTTTATTTAGACCAGCGTCAGGTAGGATTATATTAATCCTAAAAGACCAGAAAACTCTCAATACCATTAGCTTAAATTAGACTGGTAATCATTTCTGGATATGAGCTTTCCTTTTTGCTTCCTATTCTCAACACTTGGCTTCCATTTCAGAGTCCAAAACAGCTGCTCCAACCTCAGCAATAAGCACATCCCATTTCTGAGGAAAAGAAGAGACAAAGAATAGTATCATCCTTCCATTTCAAAGCAACTCTAAGAGGCTTCATGTAAATTCTGCTTGCATTCCATTGTCAAAAAGCAAATGAAGTACATGTTACTATTTATCTATAAGGAAAGGTGTAAAATGTGTTCTTCATTACAGGCAACTATGTACTTTGCCAAAAGTCAGAGTCCTGCTGTGCAAGCGGAGAACAAACCTCTGATGACAGTTACCACTATAGGCTACATTACTTTGTTAACTATATGTCTCTTGTATATTACAGTGAAGCATGTTTCCTCCATTTTGAAGGTAATTTATTCATTCAGAAGCTAAATGTTACTCATTTGATATTTATATCTTCTAAAGCCAGCTCAAATGATGAGATAGGATTGATTTTTTCCCCTTGAAAGAGCAATGATGTTGAGTTTATCTCAGTAACATCATTCCACCTGATTTTAATGTTAGAAAGAGTGAAGGCGTATCCTTGGGAGACACAGGCAAATCCTTGGGAGACAGTGGTTTTTCCGGGTGAGTGAGTGAGCATGAGTTTCCACCATGTCCTCCTTATGCTCTGCTTACAACTACTTATGCGTCTGCTTAGATGAGCATGATCTTATACTTTATTTTGCCTTCTATCAAATTGCATACTCTTCAATTAAAATTCAGGAACAAGATTTTTGCATTTCCTAAAGAAGTGCTTATATGACTGCCCAACACCTGGGGAATTCACTCTCTTGGAATACATTGGCACATGCCTCTGTATCCTATCCAGAACAAACATATCCCAATTGTCCCCCTCTCAAAATCTACTGTTTACCGCTACCCTTTCACTCCTGGGTGACTGCCAAAGTTAAAGGAGCTCAAATGTGTCAGTCTGTTTTTCAGCATAGGAACAAGAGTGATTCTTTCTAAACAGTACACTGATCACATCCTTATTACTCAAAATCAGGACATTAACCTACCTCGAAGACACACTTGGTCTGCTGCTACCATATCCATTTGTATTGCCCCACAGACTAACTCTCTCCTGCTTTTTCCCATTATTGTCTGTGCTACAAACATGCAAGAGCTCAGCTGGCATCAAGCACTTGTGCCTTCCCCTGCCTTCCTGCCCCACACGTGCATGTTTCTGTCTGGGATCGGTGCATCAAAGCTTTACTTGTCCCAATTCTCTACTCCGCTGTCACGTAAGATGAAATTCCTTCCCATCCCAGGGAAGAATGCAACCTCTTCCCAGCACATCCTAGCTCCCTTGCCCTTCCTCACCTTGCCCTGTAGCATGACAGGCTGTAGTCTGACTGGTGGATATACTTCCTTAACACTGTGTCTCTGGTGGAATGCAAGCTCCATGAGAGCTGGATTTGACTTGTTCAGTCTTCCTTCCCATTTCTTAGAGACTCCTGTTTAAAAATGATCTTTAATGAAGATTACCACCAACACTTAGAATCCCTTCAAGGTATCTGCTTGGAAGCCACCATCTAATCTTTTTTTTCACACTTTCTTTGGAGAAAATATGGAAAACAGCCCCCATGTCTGTCACCATTTGTTCTGGAAACACAAGATGCTTCAAAAGTTAATTTTAAGGAACAAAAATATTCCAAAAGGTTTTGCTCAATGAACACCTGGGTGAAGGAAAAGATTATTTTTTTTTTCTGTTTCTATGCTAAGCACTCCATTTTCTTAGAGTCTACCATCAAGACTGTCTACCTAATTCCCCAGAAAAGGTCACTGCGGTATACTGGTTATGAAAAAAATTAACAGAAACCTCTTACTTTCATATTGTATTCAACTGGCATTGATAAATGAGGTTATTTTTGAGTTACTGTATCCAGTTTCTAGCTTTTATTTTATCTTTTCTCTTCATCATTGCATATATATTCCTTTGATCTTGGATATATTTAATTCTGCCCTTTTCAAAATTGACATTTAAAAATGTGTATATCTTACTTTTAACTGTTTGCCTTTGAATTTCACCTTTAATAGTTGCATCTTTGACATGATTTCTTTCTCTAAAAAATGCATGCCAGTAGCTGAATTGCTGAACTTCAGGCTGTCTGGGTTTTTTTCTAAATGCCACTTACCAAAATCAAATACAGAATTTGCGTTATACTGAAGTGCCATATTGAATGTTATTCCTAAATTTACACCTGTGGAATCTAACCCTTTACACCTTGTTTTTAAGAGAAACAGCATTTCCATTTATGCTGAGATATTAAACAATAGCACACCACTTAGTCGTTTGGGGTGTAGGGATCTTCATGATGAAATAGCATCAACTCTGCTATCATGATGTTTACAGGTCAGGTACATTAATTGAGGGCAATGCTACAGACAGAAAAATATAAACATCAAGTAGTTATTCTTCCTTATTATTTAACTTATAATTGCCTTTCTGAATAGACTGATGAGCACAAAGTATTTCCTTCAAAATTTGCTGTTGTAAAGAATATATAAAATTTCCATTGAAAGTGATGATAGATTTACTACATATTATATATTTATACAAAAAATGTGAAGAGAAAAATGCTAAAATAATCATACTGAAATAAAAATATAAGTAGGGCATCCGTTGAAATGTTTTGCATAGCTTTGATATGCTTTGTAATTTAGAACATTAGTTATTAGAATAGTAACAAGTTCCGGACTTTTAAAAAATATTTCACATCATTTATTTAAAAGAGTTACAGAGTAATGGAAGGGGAGAGTTAGAGAGAGGGAGTCCTTCATCCACTAATTTACTCCCCAAGTGACTGCAATAGCCAGGGCTGGGCAAGGCCAAAGCTTGGAGCCAATAATAGCATCTGGTTCTCTCACATGGATACATTGGATCAAGCAGTTGAGCCAGGAAAGGAATCAACACTCATATAGGGTGCTGGCATTTCAAGCAGTCACCTAACCTACTATACCACAGCATTTGCTCCATTTGTAATTTTTCAAAAATCTTAAATTATAAATAAATATAATAGCTAATACTATTATAAAAATTAAGTATGTATTAGACTATAAAACTTAGGCAACAATCACATTAAACAACTCCAGGCAAAAAAAAGTATTTCTGTAGTAAGAAATAATTTCTGTTGAAAACATGTTGATAGCCCTGACTTTGTCTTACTCAACAGATTTTAGGTGAATTAACAGTTTAAAGACTGAACCCAGTTAGAGGTGTATATAATAATGGCTGGCATTTTTACTGGTACTGTATTTTAGTTGTCCTCTACCATCAGCCTCTAAGTAAGGAAAGGAGTTATTATTTTGTATTAGATGTGAGAACACTGCAACTCAGCTGGGATAACTGGATTCCTCCAGATTATATAAACAGGAAGTTCCAAAGCCGTTTGATTAGACCACAAGACCACGATCTTAATCCACATTTCAGGGAGATTTATATGAAGGAAGAGCTCTCCCTGTGAACAAGACTATAAAGGAAGCAGAACTAAACTGCAAAGCATACTCTGCAGTCTGCAAAGAATACTGAATTAGGAAATCTGAGTTGAAACTCAAATCCAACAGTAACAACACTTGATCTCGAGTCACTTAGGTGACCAATAAAGTGAGATGATATATTTAACTAATTTCAGTTAAACGTTCTCTAATACTCCCAGGCTCAATCATCCTGCGTGCATTACTATTTCTTGAAATTTATGTGGAGGCATTGACCTAGTGGTTAAGATGTTACTTGAGACAATCATACCCCATATTGAAATGTGTGTCCCAGCTCCACTCCCAATTCCAGCTTCCTGCTAATGTGCCCAGAGAGGCAGCACTGATGTCTTGAGGACTTGGGTCTCTGGCTAAGCAGCGTGGCCTGGACTGGATTCTGGGCTCCGGAGTTTTGTCTACTGTGGGTATTTGGAGAGGAAACAGCAATAGGAAAATCTCTGTCATGGTCTTTCTGTCTCTTTGTCTTCAACTAAATAAAAATAGGACCGCCCAAACATTTTTTTTTAATGAGCAAATAAAAAAATTCTTCAAAATAGAGAGTTATACTTGATATGTGTTCAGTGACTTTCATTGGTAAAAGAAATTCACTAATGAATCAATTATGTTATCTGACTGCTCAAGTGACCAGGTCCTACCCACCATGTAGCAGGTCCACATTGGGTTTCCAGCCTCTGGCCCTGGCCTCAGCCCAAGTCTAGCTGTTGTAGGTATTTGGAGAATGAAGCAGTGAATAAAAACTCTCTCTCTCTCTCTCTCTCACCATATAAAACCTCATATATACTTTTCTGTATGTTCCTCTCTCTGGGTTTCCCCGCCTCTTAAATAAATTTCATGCTTTGTTTCTGACCATTTCTTCTTTTTCCTTTCTCATCTCAGAAACACGCACCCATTTTACCTAATTTTGTCATTTTAGCCAGAGAGCACATCAAGTACACAGAATGATTAATATCTTCACCATTCCTTTCTGTTACCAAGATTTTGTTCACTCCATTATAAAATTACACTTCATTACCAAGAGAACATTGAAGGAAAGCTTGGAGACACAGCTTATCAGAAAAAAATGAGCCTCCTATTGTATAAAGAACAACTGCTGCTTTCTTGTGAACCTGGATTCTCTACATTAGACAGTATGACAAAGACGACAAACAAAGCTTCCATGGCCCATCGCTGAAATCCCTGATTAGCACTTTCTCCACTTCATCAGACCATCTCAGTCGCTATTAAGGGGTTGCAGGCAACAGTCACCCAGCACTTAATGAGACTATTACCGCACAAAGCATTCAAAACAAGCATATTTGTCCAAACTTTTGAAAAAAAATTACCCTAAAGAGAATTTCTAAGTCCTGGGTTCTTTCAAATGATGATCTTCTGCAACAGTTGGTAAGAACATTTTCCAACTTTCTTTTCCCAGTGGTGAATCAGTGTCTAAAACAAGTTAAGAAAAGGCCCTCATGTTCCTACGGATAGTGAGTTCAGGAACAGAGAACCAACCCAGCTCATCTTGCACCATCCTGGTTGCTCCATGATAATCACAGCTGCTCCAATGGAGACGAATCTGGATCTTGAGGACACAGCTGAGGCGAAGATTAGATTGCATTGCTTAAATAAGCGTACAGTGAAGTGATCAGCTAAGAGTTTTATATAGGTAGGTTGACAAAACACAAATTCAGAAACATAAGTACAGCTAATATAAGTATTTCAAAAAGTTAGTGGGAAAATGGAATTACAAGGCAAGATTGCAGGTGGGTGTTGGGCAAGGTGAATCAAGTCATCACCTGGATGTCGCATCCCAAGTGCCTGCTTCAGATTCTATTTACTTCACTTCCGATCTAGCTTCCTGCTAGAGTTCCAGGCAGCAGGTGACAGCTCAAGTACTTGGGCCTCTGACAGCCACATGAGAGACCCAGGAGGAGTTTCAGGCCCCTGATTGCTACCTGAACCAGTCCTGGAAGTTGCAGTCTTTTGGGTATGAGTCAGCAGATTGAAGCTCTCTCTCTCCTTTTGGTTCTCTCTCTCTCTCTCTACCTTGCAAATAAAATAAATCAATCAAAGGATTGTAATAAATATTTATCTTGGTGCAATTTTAGAACAAATCCATGCATAGGTTTTTCATACATTTTTGCTGTTCCTTTATAGAAAATACAAAATGAAATGGACCCCAAAAATCCAAACTTGGGAAATAAATTAAAACAGTGTTTCATGTTAGTCTAAAAGATATTATCACTTGTCTCCCCTCAGCGAATAAGGAAAAGAAGTGAAAGCAAAAATGTGGGTTACCTATTGAGGGCTGCTCATTTCTGTTAAACAGTCAGTTCAGTTTTGAACCTTCACTGACTCTCCCTACTGCAGCGGGACCTGGAAGCCTGGGTTGATGAGTTTGCCTTTCTCTTTCTTTTTGCAGACATGGCAGAATCCAGAACCTTTCCCAAATAGCACTAGTGTTCTGCCCTGTCCTCCCCTGAACTCAGTCCAAACACTCTTCAAAGAAAATGGCCAACAGAAGACAAAAACTTCAGAGCAAGCCTGGAGTGAAATTTGAGAGAATGAGTGAAGAATTATTTGGTGCCTCTTCAAGAGAATCATTTTAGACATCTAAAAGCAGTAAAACTGTAGAACACTCATTCCTTCCCTCATCCACCTGGAAAATGCTGGCTCCAAAACTGGATGGCCCATTTAGTAGGTAAGCAGCTGCAGTTCAGCTGGCCCTCCTGCATCTGGAAGCAGGTTGTGGATCATCACTGGGAGGAGAGAGAGTAGGGTACTGACCCTGGGGAGAAGAGACTAGGATGACCTCCCGGTCAGGATGCTTCCCAAGAACAGTGATGGCTAAATAGGACATCCCAAACCCCCTTCTATTTCCAGCAACAATTCGTTTTCTAACAATAACCCATCTACCTTTGTTGAGTGACCCTGGGTGAGCTCCCACACTGGTCCGTGCCCATATCTCTTCTGGATATTTAAATGCATGTATATGTCTTTTGAAGGGTGAGCCTGATAGAGAGCCATGCCAAGCAAACCTTTCCTCTGCATCATAAGAACAGATAGGATAAGGCAGTCTTGAAGTCTTCTTTCATTTCTTCACTTTCCAAGCAAGGTGTGTGTGACCCCACCTTGGATCTTGCCATTGTTTCTAATGGCTAGAATCCCCAATCTCTCACTCAAACAATGCACTCCCACTCCATCACTTCTCATATTTTTTCTTCAACCATTCCCATCACAAATAAGCTCTGGATGTGACTTGAGTCCTCCAGCTGGTTGATCTGACAGTCAAACCTTTCATGTTTTGAATCCTACAGAACCTATGAGGCTCATCCCTCATTTGCTGAACCCCAGACATACCCTGTGTGTCTTACGATGTCTTAAATAAGACATGGCATACTGGCCTTTCTTTCTAAATTGATACATGACCTTCACTGTTGTCATGTGTTGAATGCTACCTCACCTTTCAACTCTCTCTTTAAAACAATACTTTAATTAAAAAAAAAAAAAAACAGGTCTAGCTAAGTAGCTAAGCCTCAGCCTGCAGCATCACCATCATCAGGGTTGAATGTTGGTTCATGTCTCAGCTGCTGCATTTCTGATCTAGCTCCCTGTTTGTGGCATGAGAAAGCTGAGCAGAATGGCTCAAGTCCTTGGGCCCCTGAACCCATGTGGGAGACCTGGAAGAAACTCCTTACTCCTGCTTTCAGATTGGCTCAGCTCCAGCATCACCATTTGGAGAGTGAACCAACAGAAAGAAGATATCTCTCTCTGTCTCTCCTTCTTTCGTAACTCTGCATTTCAAATAAAAAATTAAATAAATCATTTTTTAAACGAGAATAGAAAGTTGTAGCTAATTAGCATTTTGCTAACTCCAACTCCAGTGGCACATATCATATATTTCTCTGTTACTACATTCTACCCTAAATATGAGGATACTGTTTTGTTGAAGCAGCCTGTGAACTACCAGATGGGAGATTTATCTCTCTTACAATTCCTTTCTCTATTACTTTAAATTTCAAATAAATGAATAAATCTTTAAAAAATCACTATAAGTTTCATTAGAAGTAGAAAGGAAATGATTATATTATTATGCACTAAGTTAGAAGCTCACAGTCTAAATCACATTTAAAATTCTCTCAGTCCCCTACCCTGTCTCAGTTAATATGACTGTGGGTATGTTGGCTGGCAGCAGAAGCCACAGAAAAATGAGACAAGTTAATGCCTAGTAAGTTTTATTAAATGATTCAATAAGACATGAAAACATCTGATCAGAAGAGGCACCGAATCACAGTGATAATTATTACAACACCCTTAAATCACAGCCTCCTGTTATAACCAGTATTTTCGGAAACAGGGTGCTCCCATCGGCAGACATCCTGCTGAGTAACACACTGATTTCTCAGAGGGTTCCTTCATTTTCTAACACGTTCATTGCTACCTTCCGTTTTCATGTGTGTTTTGTTACTCTTGATCCCATCTTAATGTGTGGATTCATTAGGGAAATACATGGATCGCTTCAATTTCTCTCCAGAGTCTTCAAAGTCAGGCTGCAGCTCCCGTGCTGCAGTCTGAGGGAATTATCTTTTAGTGTTCTTGTTTTTTGATTGCAATGCATTGACTCTGTATCTTACTTTTGGTAATATGGACATATTGATGATGTTGATCCTGCTGATCCAGGGACATGGTGGGTTTCTCCCTCTTTTAATGTCCTGTTGTATTTCTTTTTTTTTTTTTAATGTTTTATAATTTTCATCACAGAGGTTTTCCACATCTTTAGTTAGGCTAATTCCAAGGTATTTAAGATTCCTCTCTGCTCTTTTAAAGAGGACTGGACTTATAATTTCTTTCTCAGCTGTGGAGTTACTTATGCCATTGATCTATGTTCATTAATTTTGTATCATTCTACCCTACCAAGTTCTCTTATGAGTTTCATCCAAGTCCCAACAGCATTCTTCTTAGATATAGAAAAGATGATAGAGAAGTTCATCTGGAAACACAGGAGACCACAAATAGTCAAAGCTATCCTGAAGACTAAAAATCAAACTGGAGGAATCATAATTCCAGACCTCAAGATATATTACAGGGCAGTGGTCATCAAAACAGTCTGATACTGGTACAAAAACAAAGAATAAAATAAGTAAATAAAATAAAAAATAAAATTTAAAAAGCAAGGAAATCCTAGAATGGAGCCCACACATGAACAGCCAACTAATCTTTGATAAGAGAATTAAAAATAATCCAGGGAAAAAACCTGGTCTCTTAGCAGCCTGCAGAGGTAAGAAAACAACATCTCTACCTGTCACATTATACAAAAATCAGCTCTAAATGGATCAACGACCTAAATCTGTATCCAGAAATTATCAAACTATTAGAGGAACACAGAGGAAGCACTCTCCAAGATACAAGACTTTGGAAAGACCTGTTGGCGTTCTTGTTTTTACTAATCAATGGATTATCAGTAATTTTCTTAGCTATTGTAGTTTAAATCCAACAAGCTAGTATTGTGCAGCACATAAAACCTCCACATGCAATAATGCTAACGTCCTATATGGGCACTGGTTGGAGTCTCAGCTGCTTCCTGTCCAATAAAGCTCACTGCTAAAACAGCAGATGTCCCATGTGTGCGGGCACCAGCACCTACGTGGGAATTTAGATGAAGCTTCCAGCTGCTGGTTTCAGCGGGGCCCCAACTGGTACTTGTGGCCATCCACCGAGTGAACCAGCCAGATGGAAACTCTCGCTCTGTTTTTTGGATGTCACTCTACCTTACAAATATACTTTTTAAAAGTCTTCTAAAACAGATGAAAATCAAAAGTTTAGTAGATATATCACTCTAGTTTATTACGATGTTCTGATTAACTGAAAATAAGAGCACTTTTGACATTGTGTGTATAAATACATATATACATATTTATGTACACATATATAGGAAGTAGAATGCACTGAATATAACAATTATTAGTGAATATTTTGCATAACACAAAATCAACACTTAAAGTATACATAATCATCATATAATAAAGATAATAGTTGTATTAAAATTGTTTTGTTTTTCTCAACAAAGGCTTAAGTGAATTTTTATAAAGTGAATTTTTAATAATTCCCTGTTTTTTTTCTTGTTTCAAGTTTTTAAGGAAAAAGTAAAGTAAGGATTTCATTCATATGGATTAAACCTAATGAGGATTGACTATACTAGATTCAAGCTTCTTAAAATGGCAAACATCAACTCAGTTAACTTTTTCCTTTTGAGGCTACACAGTACATTAGAGTCGGTGGTTAAATAATCAATCCATGGGAAAAAAAAAATGACAGTTTTAGTTTGCCAACATTATTTTAATTGCAGGTTCCAATTTCTTTAGCATTTTATTGATATGTAACCAACTTACACAGCACCTTGGTTTGCCATTTCAAGAAATGTATTGGTTCCCCATAATTAAATTCTGGTAAATCATTTTTTCCCAACACACAGATCATCATTTGTAAATTTAAAAGAAAATTTCAATGGGTTTTTTTCTAAATTCTCAAATTTTTCAGTAAAATTTTGTGTTAGCATCTCCATTTCTTTGAAGTCTAATTTATCAGATGGTATTTAGTAGGAACTCAAATATTCATAAATGTTTATGTCTTTCCCTTTGTACTCCATGATGTAATTTTAGCATTGGGGACAGGAATTTTAATTCTAGCATTATTTTACATCTAAATTACATTTTTTTCTTTTCCTTTGCTTCTCTTTGCTGAATGTCGACACCGTCTCTGTTTAAACAAACAATGCTTATCGCCTGGTCCCATTGTGTACTTCTGTGATGAAAATATGCTTTACTAAAAAATTGGTTTTTTTCTCTCTCATTTTAAGCAAGAAACATCATTTATCAAACTAGGACAATAAAATGTAGTTCACATTTTTATTTAGCATATTTCATACAGTTTTGTAACCTAAGGCCAATGACACACAACAGTGGCTTCCTGAAAGACACCTAGTTTCTCTTTACTGCTGGTTCAATTGGATTACTGCCTGCTACCATTCAAATACAGGAAACATCGCAAGCCTTGTGTGCAGGACAATCAGTCATCTTACCTGATGGTGATGAGTACAAATCCATGAACTTCACCACTAGAGTTATTGGTTAGAAAATGTGGAGAATGATGCAGTTAATGTCTTTTGCATATTTTAATTGCTATCCCTACCACCACTTGCACCAGTTCCCACAGGTACACCAGTCACCTAGAATTCTCTTAGCAATGACAGATGGGACCATTCTCAGAGAAAAACTGAACTAGAGATCATGCTTGCCTGGAGAAATCTTGTCATCTATCAAATATGGTCAGCTACTAACATTTCCTCAAGCTATTATTTCCCTGTTTATTATAATAAAGTATAAATTTAGGTTTCCCAGAGGTTAAGGAATTTGATGCTGTGGTAAAATAATATTCCAAAATATGAGTCCAAGTGATGTTCCTAACTCTGTGACTGGATGGCTTAGGTCAGGTTGATCATGTTATGCTTAATGAAATAGATTCATACAAACAAAGAAGGGGGAAGTTCCATCATACTGCTGTAACATATGAGGGCCCGGCACGATAGCCTGTGGCTAAAGTCCCCGCCTTGAATGTGCCGGAATCCCATATCAATGCCAGTTCATGTGCTCCGCAATCCTACTGGGTGCCAATTCATATTCTGGCTGCTCCACTTCCCATCCAGCTCCCTGATTGTGTCCTGGGAATGCAGTCGAGAATGGCGCAAAGCCTTGGGACCCTGCATCTGCACAAGAGACCCAGATGCAGCTCCTGGTTCCTGGCTTCGGGTCAGCTCCAGCTGTGGTGGCCAATTTGGGAGTGAATCAGGGAACAAAGGATGTTTCTCTCTGACTCTCCTTCTTTCTGTGAATCTGACTTTCAAATAAAATTAAGTAATCTTAAAAACCTGTACATATGAAGTACATGAAAATTTACTGAAGTTTACTTTTTTTTTTTAAATAAAGGAAACAGAAAAATCCTTTGGGGAGCAAAGATGCTCGAAGCACAGATATTTGATGGCTCAAGGGAAACTTTACTATTTCTGTCCTTCCTTAAGGTCTTCTTCCCTCACCCCCAGATGAAAAATCACCCCAAAGACAGAAAGAAGAAAACCCATGGAAGGCTGCCTGGTGAAGAGTCTACGTCATAGAGTCTGCTGTGGGGCCATGGTTCTCTACTGGGACATCATGGTTGAGAATGACAGAGATTCCAAGTCTGCCATGGGAAACAGCTGTAGAGTGGTCATTTACATCACCTTTTTGGTGGAAATGAAGAAAGGGATTGTTCCTCACGGTAGCAAAAGTTTCAAAAGACATTGTCCCTGGGTGTCCCTGAGGCACTGGGTCCAGAAATCCTCACATCATTGTAATTTTTCATTTAAAAACGTAGCTGTTTTTATAAAAACATAGTTAAACAAAGAACTCCCTGTGTTGCTTTGGAAATACTGTTTCTGTGCCATAGAACATTGCCTCAGTGTTCACGTTAGAAAGATCCTAAATGAACTCACCGAAAAACCCCAACATAATTTCCTTTCCTTCTAAGGGGACACACAGGAGTTTATTAATTTGTTGCTGTTAATCATTCTTAGAAAAGAGTAAGGAAAAGGTGGTGGCTCTGTCTAAAGGAATTAGCACTCAGAAAGCTTAGGGACAACCCCAGTCTGTTGCATCAACATAGAAATCCCAGACAAGCACCAGCTCCTGGAAAAGCTCCTTGTTCTGGGTCACATCCAACATGGATCCCCCTATCTGTGAAAAACATCACTGGGTGCCTGTAAGAAAACTAATTTCATGTGGCATGATGTTAGGTTTCTCAACAGGATACCTCAACTGATCCACCTTTAAAATGACACCTGCCTAGTGGGTTGCACCCTATACCTTGGTCCAGAGGACATACAGGACAACTTGACCAACAGAATCTCACTGTTCCAGATTCCATGTGTTTGTCAAGATTTGTGGGAAGAGCTTTGTTGCCCAATTGCAATAGAAACACATGAAATTGTTTTAACTCATAATTTCAAGCAGATAATATCTTTCTCACATAAAATCACTTTCTACTTGTCTTCATAGGTACATAATTGTGTATAATTGTCCTTGCATGCACTTAGATATTTTTATCAGGTGTTGCCTAGCAGCAAATAAACTCTTGCGTAGCTAAAGTACAACACAGGAATAACCACTGGAATAGCAAAATTGAATTTTCAACTTAATTAGCTCTCTAATTGCAAGGCACAGCTTAACTGATGTATCTGCAAACATAATTAATTATGATTTATTGAAACACAATTAAAAATGTATATCCTGCATTTCTAAAAGCCAAATTATAGAGAATTCAATTTTGAAATAAATAGCATTTAAAAATATCTTACTTTTTAAAAACCTAATGCAGCAATTAGCAAGTTAGCTGTAAATGCCTAAATGTAATTTTTAAAAAGAAAACATCATACAACACAGAGGAGTATAAATTATAAGTGAAAAGTCTGTGTTCTATCAAATCAACTCACAAGAGAAACCTTTCTACTTAGATTAATTACCAAAACATTTTTAGAACAACACATTCTTATGATTTATAGGCAAAGAATCCTGAAAAGCTACAAACTCGTTTCTTGAAAACAATCTTAAAGTTATTTTTAGAGTGGTAAAAACATAAAAGAAAAAAATTACTATCATAGCAGTATCTAAATATACAGCTCAGTACCATTGAAAAATATATTCACGTTGTTGTGCAAATGATCTGCAGAACATTTTGATTCCACAAAACTAAAACACTTAGATTCATTAAGCAAAAAGCCTCATTCGAAATTCTCTAAACATGTGGCGTCCACCATCCTACTCTCTGTTCCTCTGAATTTGCCTGCTACAAATACCTTCCACAGGTGTATGTGACTGGCTTACTTCACTTAGCGTGAAGTCCTCAGGTTCCCCCCATCTTGCAGCCTGTGTGAGACTGTTCCTTTCTTTTCAGTCTAAGTCATCTATGGCGTATCTGAAAGAGCGGGAAGCGTGGTGCCGGCCCTCAGAGCGTGCGCCTCCCTGGCTCGCTTCACCATTGCTTCGGATGTTTCTGCTCAGGCCTGCATGAAGACAAGCTTGCAGCGTGAGGTTTCTGCAATTAGGCTGTCCTTGGGAGATAGCGAGGTATGCACAGGCATTATGTCATAAGGATTTAAAGCCAACAGTTTGACCAGGCCCACCTCTGCGAAGTCCACTAACGAAGGACAGGGAGTTTCCCAACCTTCCTTGGCCCCTGCTGGTGCCTCAATGTCTGCAGTGACTCATTGCCTGTTGCCCTCAGCCCTCCCATTCTCCTGCCACTTGTTCTTACAGGGCCTGCTCCAAGGTCCGGGGAACATAACTCTTTAGGATGTTGGTCTTAAATCTTCTTGGTTTGTGAACAATACAAATAAACTTGTTTTGTTTGCTTCAGTTCACAGTCAGTCAAGTTAGTGACTTTCTGCGTCGCAAACAGATGAGTTTGGCACTCAACAACAAGTACACACCACGTTTTATTATCCATTCTCTGATGAACCCTTGGTTACAACTACTTTCATCCATTGTGAACAATGTTGATGTAAATTGGAATATGCAAATATCTCTTAAACATCCTCTTTTCAGTTCTTTTGGACATATACTCAGATATAAAATTTCTATACAAGGAAATTCTGTTTATTTTCACTTTCAGAAAAACCATGTTTTGCCTAGCACCATTTTACATGCTCTTCAATAACGCCCAAGGGGTTCAATTGTTGGTGATTATTATTTCCTCTTATTTTGACAGTCACCAGCCTACTGGTGTGAGGTGGATAATTTTCTCACCATGATTTTGATTTTGATTTTGATTTTCCTAAGGTTAAGGGCATTGAGCTCCTTTCATTGGCTTATTCAGCACTCACACATAACATTTGGAGAAACATGTATTTATGTTCTTTGCCTAGAGTTAATTGTTTGAACCAGGCTGTTATATTTCCACCAAATATTCTGAAGAAGAGACAGAAGAAATTCCTTAAAAACATCAGAGTGAACAGAACTTATTAATAGATTAGAATGAAATTGCAAACCAGTTTTCAGCAAACTATCTTTCACTGTGTCTTGTGGATGCTTGGTTTAAAAAGAGAAAAGAAAAAGAATCATGTGTCAGTAAATCAAATCAATTCTGAAAATAAACTCTAAACCCGATTCAAGTAAATGAGATAATTCTTGGTGTCTTAGCCTAGACTAAGATGAAGACATGAAAATGCAGTCAATTGTCCTGCCAAAAACACTCTGGGGATACCATAATCTTACTTCCCCTGAAGGTGTGGGTTTTTTGAAGATGGTAGGAATTGCAGTGAAATCTTAATGGTTAGTTTTGCAAGATCTGAATGGCTCACTGCCTTAACTCTCTTGCGAAGGAGCAATCTCCTTGTTTCTGTTACGATCACATGCTTGATCATTTACTACAGTTCTATCACAGTCACTTTAACAGGATACTGCATGGTCATTCAACAGAAAAAGTAGTCCCAATCTTCTGATTGCATCTTCACCTCTGTACTGTATTCCACTGCCCTCAAACCCTCCTCCCCACCCCCTTGCCAATTTGTCAATCATTTCTCATTCCAAGGAGCTTTCTCTCCTTTCAGTTTTGGTTGTTGCACAGCATTAGTTCTTCTTTCTGGGAACTGTATCTTTTTTTTTTTTTTAACTTTCTGATGCTTTTTCCCACCTTACCATTGAAGTGAAAGTGGGAGTTGACAATGATAGTAGCCTACCTTCCTTGCATAAATACTAAGGGTGGGCCACGAATTCTTTCCTGTGAAGACAGGAAGGAAAAGAAACTCCTCTTTACCCTAACTGATGAAAGACTCTGGCTTAGAATGAAATCATTACCTTACATCAAGAAAGAAGACACCAGTCAGGATGGTGTATAATTCTTGGATTCAGATGCCCCTTGGGCTAAGCTGCACCCTATATTCTATAGTTGCACAATCCAAACTCTCAGTTCCCTCTCTGCTGGAAACGATTTGAATGTACTTCTATCAGTTGCATTCCAGAAGGCTCATGATTAATGTATTCGTCACCTGTAGTCACTGAATCACGCTGTTTTTATGAGATCCTAAGTTTGGCCTGCTCAGGCCTGAGCTTCTCTTTAGCTGGCTGCCATGAGCTGTGGATGAGGCTTTCCTGAAATCATTTGAAAGTAAATAGGAGGGTATTCCGAAAAGCCTGTGAGACATAAAAAATTAAACTATAAATTCAAATGCAAATTCAAATGAAAACTTCTGTTTCAAAAATTTTTGAAACACATTCTTAGACATTCCACAAAATACATTTTCCATGAATTTTTGAATATGCTTTGCATATCCCTATGATCCAGTGTGATTGATTCCTAGGAATTAAGTTTTCACAGTTATGCTAACTTCAGAATTTTTCTTTTCTGAAAGCAGTTGTGACTAAACGTTTATCATCAAGTGTAGTTGGTTCCGAACCTGATCTGTGCATATCTTTCTGATGAAGAGTCTACATTGCCCTTGCCCCTTCCGTCAGAGTAAGTCCATTTTAAATGATCTGGTTTCGCATCTTCTTCCCCGCCCTACACAGTTGATTGATTTGGACTCTACCCTCTCCCCAGCCTCCACTGCTTCAAAACTAAAAGAAAAATAACCCAAACCAAAAAGCCTTCAGAGCTGAGGCTGTGGAAGAGCTGTTTAAATTGCTGTTTGAAACACCAGCCTCGCATGTCTAGTACCAGATCAAGTCTGGGCTTTTCTGCTTCCCACTCAGCTTCCTGCCAATGTGCCTGAGGAGCAGTGGGTAATGAGAAGACAGAGTTCCTGCCTCGTGGCTTCCATCTGGCCCCAACTCAGATATGGCCATTTGGAGAATAAACAAGCACACCAACGATCTCTGTCTCTCCTCAACTCTCTCTGGCTCTCTCTTTTGTGTCATTTTGATTTTTTTTAAATAAGTAAATAAATGAATATGTTTTGGAACTTACATTCAGATTATCCCAGATCATTGAGAATAACTCCAAGAGAGCTGTGTCCATCGCTTCTCAGCCTTTTGGCTAAGATCAAGTGAAGAGAACTGTGTCCATGTGATAATTCAGCAGTGCTGTTAGCATTGCACAGTTTGGAAATACCAGTGGCTTTCTGGTTTTATTGTTAATTTCACAGGGAATGCTAAGTATGGATAGTAAGGCTATGTATAGCAAACTTCTGTAGGCAATTTATATTTAAAGTAAATTCAACAGCAGGTGTTTGGCACAGTGGTAAGCTATCACATAGAACTCCCACCTCCATCAGCATGCTTGGCTTCAGTCGTTCACCGTACTAATACTCTCTTCTAAGGCTTACCTGGGAAGCAGTGGATGAGGGTCCGAGTGATTAGGTCCTGGCCACTCACGAGCAAAATGTGTGTGGAGTCAGTGGACATTTTTGTTGTGAACATGAAGGAAACTAATCTATCTTTGCTTTTAGAATAAATGAAATAACTTTTCAAAAGCTAAAATCAAATTTGGAGCTTTGAGTAAATCTAGTCGCAAGTACTTTGAGGAGCTCCTTGGTCCTCACCTCACTGCCCACCTGGAACTCCCACCTCACCGCCCACCTGGCTTCTGCACCTATGATGTAACCATTCTGTGAGAAACATGACTCTGTGTGTGTTCAGAAAATCCTTTGTGTTCTTCGCTCCCATTGAGGGCAATCCAAAGCAGACCATAAACCAAGAATAATTTCAGTCCTGCATGTGTCACAGCTTCACACCTCAGGATGATTCTGCCTGCTTCAAGCACTTCTCCCTGAGAATTCTCAGTGTTCTGATTGCCCAATAACTGCATAAATGCAGAGGCTCCTGGGAGCAGCCATGGCAGCCTCCCCTCCCCCCAAACACCACAAAAGAGAATTCCCCAAACCTACTCATTTGCCAGCAGCTGCAATCTTCTCATCTCCAAAGTTACATTTACTTGGAGCCCAGCCTTTGTGTTCAAATCAATTAAAGTGCCCTGAGCAAAATACATGTCTCTCCCTTTAATGTTCTTTTTTACCCCTCTGCTTTGCCTCCGATATGTTTACTTTAAAGAGAAACCTATGGCTATGAAATAACTTATTTTTGAGACTAAAAATAAGGCTATGTGGTTCTGCAGAAATCCCAACTTCTTATTCCTTTCTTTTTGAATGAGAAATATCACTGGAACCGTTTTGGAGAATATATGTTCCTGTATTATTACTCAAAACATACTATTCAAAAGTAAGCAGAATGCATGCATATTCTAGCAAAACAAAAAAAAAGAATTTGTTAAGAGTATGTTTAAAGATCATGACTGTTTTGATTTCTGCTCTTTCTTCAAGGCATGTAGGCCTTTGCTAGGCTCATGGAAACCAGCAAGCACACAGCAATGTGAAGGGTGAGTGTAGCACTCACGCCTTAGCAGCAACAATATGTTCTGGGCTAAAGCTAGGAGCCAGACACTTGACCTAGGTCGCCCGTGGGTGGCAAGGACCCTCAGGGTCATCTTCTGTGGTCTCCTCAAGAATGTGAGCATGAAAACTCAAACTGGGTCTCTGATGCCAGATGCCAGAGAGGCCACTGTCACTGGTGGGGGTTTAAGCCACTGTGCCACAATGCTGGCCTCTTTGTAAATGTTTGAGAATCCATGTCATGTGGTAAATGGCAGGAAGCTGGAATTTATGACTACACGTATTTAGTTCTGAGCATTTTTATAAACCTTTATAAATCATTTTAATTGAGTCTCTGACATTACCAATCACAGTGTTTAAAATCTATCCATGATTTTGCTCATTGCACACTTCAGAAAGCACTTTCATATAACTACATGAAAAATTAGGAAAGTAGGCATGATAATTTCTTCTTTACAGATACCAGAATGATAATTTCTACTTCATAGAAGAGAGAGTGGTTGCTCAGGACTTTGTTTCCTAGAAGCTTAGTGCTCTTTGCGATATATCACCTACTATTTTTTGGAATTTGAGGAGGTACTGGCTCCTGTTCTGGCTGGTCCACTTTCAATCCAGCTTCCTGCTAATGGCCCAGGAAAGCAATAGAACCTGCTACCTATTTGGGAAATTTGGATGAAGCTCCTGGCCTCTGGCTTCAACTTGGTTCAATTCTGGCTGTTGGAGCCAGCTTAGGGGTGGGAGGCGGTGAACCAGTAAATGGAAGACATTCCTTTTTGTCTTTATATCTTTAACTCTGACTTCCCAGTAAATAAATAAATAACTTTTTCCCAAGATTCAACCATCAAAGGAATGGCCTCTTCAAAAATCCACAGAGGGACCCCATCTGATGACTCAGTGACTAAATCCTTACCTTGCATGTGCCAGGATACCTTGTGGGCACTGGTTTGAGTCCTAGCTACTCCACTTCCCATCTATCTTCCTGATTGTGGTCTTGAAAAGCAGTAGAGGATAGTCCAAAATTTTGGAACCCCACACCCACTTGGGAGAACTGGGAGAAAGTTCCTGGCTCCTGGCTTTGGATCAGCTTAGCTCTGGCTATTGTGGCATGTAAACCAGCAGATGGAAGCTATTTCTCTGTATCTGTCCTTCTCTCTATAAACCTGTCTTTCCAATAAAAAATAAAATAAATCTTTTTTTAAACAAATACATGGAGCTAAGTTTTTGAAAATGTTCTGCACACTCTGACATTGTTTGCCAGCAATAAACCGTACCTGGAGGTGTGAGGATTTTCCAGCTTACCAACTGAATTCTTAGTGGGTGGAACTAGTTTTTCATAACTACAGAACTCACAGGCCCATTAATCCTCAAGTTTCCAAAAGTGTCTTACATGTCCCTGTTCATTGACAGAGCCCTCTAGTTCCAAGTTGTGGATTGGGTTAATAGCTGGTGTTTTGTTTTCTTTTGGTAAGGGTATTGAGTTTATATCCAGGCATTGTTCCAAATATCATATTTTCATCTTATTCCTTTCCCTATATTCAAAGATCTCCAGTTGCTTATGGCAGCTCCGCCTCTCCCTAGGCTGTCAGTACATGTTGACAACAGGCCAGATCCTTGGGGTCCTCCTGGAGTTTGCCCCAACTGTTAAAGTTCTCTGCCTGTAAAGCTCAGAAAACAAGAAGGGAATCACGGGATTGCGATCCTCTGGCACTTCTTCCACATTTATTCATGTAGCTCTAGGTTTGGTCATTTTTCCCTCTCTCATGATTAAGAGACAATAATTGAACAATTATTTCATTCTAAATATCCTCTCCCAGCCAAGATTTTTTTCCACTAAACCTGCTTCAATTTTTAAAAATTTTTTTCCTAGGGAATGTTGCTCATAAATTCTTCCTTTCACAAAAGCATTCTCTATTTCTAAATTCTTTTTAAGCTGTGCCCGTTGTTCTTGTTTTATATGGAAGGTATAGAACAACTCTTAAACAGCTTCTTTAGTGATTTTATGAACACAGAGACAATATTGAATTACCTTTCATCATTTGTTTCCCATGTGTTGCAATCTCAGTTTCCTTGCCCTTTGTCTATTTGCTTTGCTGCCCATCTTTTTCTTTGGGTTCTTCTTGGACTTAGCATTTAGTAATGATGAATGTAGAACTTTGTCTCATCATTTATTTAGTTCCCAATGAACAAACTACTTCCCAACTTAAAATCTATTTTCTCAGTTCATAACATATGGCTAATAAAATGAATTTCCCCTGTAGCTCTAAGTCTTGAATACAAAATGATGGTGTGTAATGCACTTACCACAGTACCTGTAATCGCTCTGGGTGTGCTGTTTTCTCTCCATAGCCCAAACTTTTGACCAAAACCCATGGGTTTAGTTGCACTCCAGTCAGTTCACAAGGATTGCCTCTCCTTTAACTGTGCACCACTTTAACTGTGCACTACTTTAACTGTGTTCCACCAACCGGGACTAACACTGGCTGTGTTGCTGGTTTTGCCTATTGGCCTCATCCTAAATAGGCTATTTCTTTGCAAACACATCCCCAGATTGCTTTATACCCCTGTATGCTGCCTGCTGTTCTCATTTCCCCCACTCCTGAGTTGATGTTCCTAGTCTTCAAATTAAGGGCACACCCTGAGGATAGAAACCTGCAGGGCAGCAGAATGGATGCAAGCCCATTGTTAGTTTCTATTCTAAACTGCTCAGCAAGCAAAGAGCAACTCTTCACAGAATCTGCTGCTCCTGAGAATGAAAGGGTAATGAACTGTAAAACCAGATGGCTCAATGCCCTGAAGCCATTACAGGGTTAACTTCCCACAGGCCTGGGTGCAGCCAGGGTGCCACCCCCTGCTGGTTGTTAGGGAACTAACTCTGGTCCCTCTTCTTTATTGAAGGGAGAATTGTCAGAATTTGCTAGGAAGATCAAGAAAACGAAAGTCCTCAGTTCCTTGTTGCAGTTAGCAGAGCGGCTGCTGTTTAATTTCCCTCTCAGTAATTCCAGAGTTGAGACATCAAGCTGTAAGGAGCAAAGATCTTTCTGCATGGAACTTTATTTTTTACAATTTAAAAGAATTCATCATCAGTGCTAGCAGATCTGTCTCCTGTGATGCCTAGTAGGAACTGCATATTGCTTCAATGGAAGACATTTCTCATTAAAACAAACAGTTTTACTAAAAAAATATGGACAACATGAAAATAGCAGCACTAATCCCTTTTTTTTTTCATGTGCTGGGTGTTTTTTTTTCTTTTGAAAACTTTTTTTTAATTATTTTATTTTTATTGCAAAGTCAGATATACTGAGAGAAGGAGAGACAGAGAGGAAGATCTTCCATCTGATGAGTCACTCCCCAGTGACAACAACGGCCAGAGGTGCACCAAGCCGAAGCTAGGAACCTGGAACTTCCTCCAGGTCTCCCACAGGGGTTTAGGGTCCCAAGTCCTAGGGCTGTCCTTGACTGCTTTCCCAGGCCACAGGCAGGGAGCTGGATGAGAAGTGGAGCTGCCGGGATTAGAACCAGTACCCATATGGGATCCTGTCACATTCAAGACGAGGACTTTAGCCACTAAACCACGGTGCTGGGCCTTTTTTTGAAACCTTTTAATGGAAATGTTAGTACTTGGTGAAAAGTTCCTTCTTCCAATAAACAGATGATGAAGAAACACTGTTTCTTCATTTAGCCCATAATGCAACTTTTATCATCTATTGGCTGTTTTTCATATTGTTGTGATGAAGAAACGCAACAATAAATCTTGCAATGTTATTGTCCTTACAAATTGTACTCAAAGACAACTATTTTTCTTATGACATGAAACAATATGCTACATTTTCTGAAATTTTTCTGCAGGGCCAAACACCATTACTTTGAATAAGTTTGTATCTTGGTGTCAATTTTGAACTTGAACTGCCAGCTGGAAGATTCTGATGAAGATTTCCATTGGGAAAGTTTCTTAAGGTTCCTTGCTTCCCTCTTTTCAATGAGCTCCCCATCCTCGATTTCCCTGTCCATCTTTACAGAATCCACTTAGAGCAAGAATCCTCCCCCTCACCTACTCCTCCCTGTCCACCCTCGATATCCGATTGCTACTGGTACCTAATCAACTTGCTCATCTCATGAACTTTGTTTCTGATCCCCCAGGCCTGCCTCAGGCTAGAACCCTGTTAGATTGAGTTTAGCAAAACTTCTGCCTGATCTCTTAGCAACTTTTCTCCCATTATTAGCCTGATCTCCTAACATGTTCCTTAAGCTATTAGTCCCCCTTATGTCCTTGTGTTCAAGGTGGAGCCTGATTTCCCTCCCCTGCTTTTGCAGTATTGGAGACATACTTTGGTAGTCCTGAATAAACTCTTGACACTAGTTAACACTAGTCTCAAAACAATTTCCTTTTTACTTGTACAGTTCATCACTACTTTCTCCAGGTCTCAGTCATCTATTTGTGTAAATTCCCAGATCAATCACATGGACCCACTAAAAAAGCTAACCTATAGCTAACCTTGTTTTCTGGAGCAGAGCATTTCAGAATATTTCCTGGTCTTCATTACTAAAGCCAGCTTCACATGTCATCTGTTGTCCTTTCTTCGCCATTCTTCAGGTTCAAAATTTAGACTTACCTTTGGTTTCTAAATTGCAGCTTATAGTTTTCGCACTAAAATCAATTTTTTTATTTATTATTTTTAATTCATTAATTACATTGTATTATGTGACAGTTTCATAGGTACTTGGGTTCTCCCCAACCCTCCCCAAACCCTCCCACCATGGCGGATTCCTCCACCTTGTTGCATAACCACAGCTCAAGTTCAGTTGAGATTCCCCCATTGCAAGCATATACCAAACATAGAGTCCAGCATCTTATTGTCCAGTCAAGTTCAACGGCTTCTTAGGTATACCCTTTCTGGTCTGAAGACAGAGCCAGCAGAGTATCATAAAATCAATTTTAAATAGTCAGAGCAAAAAGTTTCGCACTCAAAAGTTTCTTTGGTTTCCCATTTATTTGTATGTATTTGAAAGTCAGGGAAGAGAAAGAGAAACAGGTTCAATCTGTTATATTGGCAACACCCTGGCCAGGCTTAAGTCAGAGCCCAGAACTCTGTCTTGATTTCCCAAATGGGTGGCAAGGATGCAGGTTCTCAGCCATCACCTGTGCGCTCCAGGAGTTTACACTAGCAGGAACTGGACTAGAAGATACACGGGGATTTGAACCCTAGCAACCTATAAAGGAAGAGTACCACTGAGCCTGCTAGAAAGTGTCCTAACCAGCAGGCCAAATGCCTGTTCCTACTTTTCCCAAAAAAATCATAAATCAGAAACTAGCATTTTATGAAGGAATACATGATTAATATGCACTACAAAGAGTGGACATAGTCCATTATAATCTTAGTCACCTTATAAGAGAAAGGAAAACCAACCTGTTTACAAGCTACTTTGCTAATACCATGATCAGTGATTGGAAATGTTCCCAGTGAATGAATTAGGGGCACACTTGTTTCAAGTCAATTTTTCAAAAGTAGTATTCCCAAACTTTGCAAGCTTCCTTAAACTTTCTTTGTAGGAAACAAAGAGAGAAAGGAAAAGATAGCTATCATTTCTGTAGTGCATCAATAAGTATTTAAAAATATTTAATCCTTGTCACTGTGTGCTGAAAGAATTGTCTTAATTTTGCAAAAGGAAGCTGGCGCTCAAGGAGGTTAGATAATTTGCCTGAGGTCATGGTGCTAGGAAATGATACATACCAGATGTAAAATCAAATATGAGTTTAAAAAGTTCATACATATCCCAAGGCCTGTGACTTGGGCAAAAAGCAGTTTCCCATCCATGAATTCACGGTAAGCCGGGGTGACACCGTCATGAGTCATCAAGGCTCAGCTCTCCCCCATGTATAGACTGGCAGATGGAACCTCCTCCCATTCAAAAAAAAGATGAAATCGTGCTACAATATTAAGTGAGAAGACACATTTCAAATCTCAAATATGTGAGTTGTATTGGGTTGAATTTAAAATGAGAATAAATGAACTTGGTAAATCAATGTAAGGCATCCTCTTAAGGAACCTTCTCACCATCTTGCCTTCTGGGCTCAGCTTCCACTCCACCAACTCCTCCATAAATCCTGTGGTCAGCTTCCTACTGCCACTCCCGATCTTTTTCGCATATTTTATTTCTGCTCCTCTTATGCAGAAAATACTCATTGTTCTGCACTAAATTGTTTTCTCCCACAACAACCAAAAAACCGTGGCGATCTCATAGTATTAGCACAGGGTTTGTTCATTCCTTTTAACAGTTGTACAGTGTTCCCTTATTTAGATAATTATTCAATTAGCTAATTATGGATGTGATTTTCAAATGTCTTGCCATTATATCTTCACTTCTGTGCTACCTTTTCCTCATTGTGTATCAGTTCTCTCTTTTGATTATTTGGACATTTTCTTGTAAATTTTCACCTGTACCATTTTAAACATGTATGGACATATCAGTTTTACTATGCGAGAAAGCAGTTTCACGCAGAGCAATTTGTGTTTTATGCTGTCTTTTATGCAAGAAAGGCAACAAGAGATTTGTGAACTAGCAGAGGCAGAATTGCTGCATCAAAGAGTAAATGGCTTTGCAGTTTTCCTCTGCAATAACAAAACTGCTCATGTATCTGAAAATAATCTCAGATCTTGATACAATATTTTTACTTATATCTATATTTATTTAAAAGTATAAAAAGAGAGAGAGAGAGAGAGAGAGAGAGAAAGCTCCTTCCTGATCACTTCCCTGGTGCTGTGGGATGAGTCTCCCATGTGGATAGCAACAATGCAACTCCTTGACCTGGCACTTGTTGCCTCCTGGGGTGCACATGAGCAGGAATCTGGAAGCTGTCTCGACAAAGCCTGAAACGCAGGCACTCTGATCCGGGATGTGGATGTCTCAAGCACCATCTTAATGCTTTTCCCAAAACCTGTTTCAAACTGTGTACTCTGCTTTATTTTTCTTCAAGAAATACTTGTATGAAAATAAATGGTTCACATTCAAGGGGGAAAAAAAGCCAAATTCACTTCTGTTCCCGCTCCCTGCTGATGCACCTGGGAAAGCAGCAAAGAGGGGTGGGCCTCTGCCAGCCACTTGGGAGACCCAGAGGAAATCCCAGGCTCCTGGCTTCTGCCTGGCCCAGTCCCAGCCATTGCAAGCATTTGAAGAGTAAGTCAGTGGATTGAAGATTTCTCTGTCACTCTGTCTTCCAAGCAAACAAACAGATCTTTTAGAAGATTCCTTTCTGGGATTAGTAAAACTAAATAATATTTTTCCTGAAAATTATTCATAATACGAATATATTATGAATATAATTAAATAAATATAATTATTTAATTAATTTTAAATATAATTTAATTAATATAATTAATTTTAAATATAATTATTTAAAATAAAATATATCTTTATTTAAAATAAATATATCTGATTAGCAGCAAGTAGCTCCTGAATTCCACATCCGTTACAGGTTTGTGTCTTCCGGTTTTGGTACATGGTTTCATTGTCTGTGCTGGACCTTACCCAAGCCTCTGGGATCACTTCCGTTGAAGCAGCATTTGCTACTAGCCATCCCAGGAGAGTTCAGTGGTGCTCCAGCCGGCTTGCACCAACGCTTTCCTTTCCCTTCATTTGTCTCTATGACTCACATGTGCCCTCTAATTTCTCTGAAAACAGAGCACAAGGGTTTCATTATTGTTCTTTTTTTGTGCTTTTGTGTAATACTCAAAAGGAGAAAAGGGAAATTGCTGCCTTGCCTTGCATGTTTCTAGTTGCAGCGTTCACTGGATGGGGCACACACACAGAGTAGAATAAGCATTTCCATTTAGTGTGTATATTTAACCTTATAAACTTGAGTTTTGGCATGAAATGTTTTGTTTATTCTTATATCCCAAAAGCTTTTCAGGGTCCTGGCTGGTGGAGAATGTGTGATGTCAAAGTTCTTGACGGAGGAGGCTTTCAGGGAAGATAAAATAGTTCTTCTCGACTGTAACAATAGTTATCCAGCTCCATTTATGTGACAATGTTTCACTGAGCTATATGAAAACAACATACTCTTAAGATACTAATCGTGTCCATAACTCTGCTATAGTATTGCTCCAACGTCAATCTCTCAATTTTAGTAAATGTCTCACAGTAACATAATATGTTATTATGAGGAGAATCTGAATAAGGAATGCACAGAAACAGTGAGCCTGTTTTTGCAGTTAAAATAAAATATTTGCCTGCAATTGAACAGATTCTTGTTCTAAATTTTTTCAATTGATTTAGAGGCTTGCACATTTTAGATATTTTGATACACTTATACATAGTAGGAAACTCAATAATATTGTTTAGTCTATGCACCTTCGGTGTTCATAATGGGCCTCATACATGCCACGATTGTATTTCATATCATGTAGTCATTTTTCTCTACTTGAAAAGCTGTACAAAAAATTACTGAGAACTAGGATGTATGCTGCCGTTTCCTGTGCAGATCCCTAATGGGAAAACATAAGCGCCTCTGTTCTCTGTGTGACAGGTTGAAGACATAAATATGATCCACTCTTCTTTGAAATAATGAAACCTCACTGTGATCCCCTTATGAGGAAGGAAGAGTGACACAATAAAATGAATGCGAAAAGTAGAAACATAAAATCTGAAGAGCTGAGATGAGAATGGAAAACCACTCAGCTTGGATGAAGATTTAGCATCTGATTGAGACTAAGTTGTCTTCGTTATTCTGTTGGAGAAAGACATTGAACTAGATGATCCGAGGCAGTACTTCATCCTGGTGAGCTGCTAATGTGATTCCAAGGGCCAGGCAGCTTTGAAAGTCCACTGATCCAACAGATATTTTACTTCTAATATTACTCCTAACATCCACTATGGGGATGAATGTACTTACAGTTTAGTAGTCAGTTGATTGAAAAAGTAAAATAAAACTTTTTAAAATTTATTTACTTCTCTTGGAAAAGCATATAAAAGTAGACAAATTGAGGCAAATCTTCTATCTGGTGGTTCATTCCCCAAATGACCACAATGGCTGGAGCTAAGCTGATCTAAAACCAGGAGTCAGTAGCTTCTTCCGGGTCTCCCACATAGGTACAGGGTCCCAAGGCTTTGGGTCATCTTCTACTGCTTTCCCGGGCCACAAGCAGGGAGCTGGACGGGAAGCAGAGCAGCTAGGACACAAACTGGCAGCTGCCACATGGGATCCCTGTGCTTGAAAGGGAGCATTAGTCAATTGAGCCATTGTGCCTGCCCCAAGAAAGACTTCTTAAATTAACCAATATATGCATTTTCAGGCCTTAGAAAATAGTTACTGTCATTTTAAAGCTAATTATTATCTAAAATTCTTAATTATCTTCAACATTTCTTTCTTACTGAAATACATCCTAAATAACAGATTCAAATCCAGTGAAGGGAAATGTATTCTTTCAAATACTGTGATCTGTTATTGAATATTTGCATAAGGTCACTACCAAAAAAGTACTCAAGATAAGGATTGTGTATGACTTTGTAAGCAGTAATGCATTTGTTACTTGACTGTTTTGTCATCCGACGACCTCTTTGTTGCTTGAATTTCACATATGATTTAGCCATTTTTGTTTCCCTTAAAAAGTGATTTGTTTAGGTAGATGCATCTACCTTCATGAGGCTTTGACTTCAACCTCTGGTACCTGGTGATTTAATATTGATGTTGACCCTTAAGCAATCAGTGCATTTAAAAAACAGATACATAGAGAGATTTCTTAAAATTCCTGGGCTGCACTTGACGGGAGGAATGGACGCAGGCAGAATAGCTGTGGACTTTGCCTATACCTGCCCATCCTTGTCTCCCATTGGATTTTAACATGTCACTCAGTTCAAGTCCTAACAGTGTTGCCCTCCCTATCGCCATGTGGGAAGAACAGGGATTCACAGTGGCAGATTTTGGCTCTTTTACTGGGAAGTAGCTGCAAGCTCAGAGAAAGCATGGGTATCATGCACTTGAACTTCAACGCCTGATGGCCAGCCACCCTCTCTCCAAACTCTTCTGCAAATCCAAGCTTCTGTGCTGAGAATTCATACTGCAGGACGGATGAAGGTATTTGCGTTTACTGAGCGCTGTCAGAGGTTGGCACTATCTCACCCAGACAAAGGAATGCTGACTTCCCGCACGAATTCTGCCCGGTCTCCACATGCTCCTGAACCTGATTCTGAAAATTCCAGTTCTATGAAAAGTGGAGGCACAACATGTCCGCTCTGCTCCCTGTATGCCAGCAAACAATGAAAACTGGTACGCCTGCTGATCTGAATCTTCAAAAGCCACATCTCTCAGCTGTGTGACTCTAACTGATCTTCATTTTCTAGGCCCTGTGAATTCTAGTGCTCTGAGCATTGGGCATCTTCTGCCTTGGATGAAAAGCAAACTTCATCTATCAGATTCTCTTTATTTAACTCGCCCCTTGTTAAAAGACAGTTCTTCACGGACCTTAGCATTTTCCACTCAACTGTGATATATTTGCCCTTGATCATTCTTTCCTTGGTATCTGTACTAAATAATCTCAGATCAAAGAATCAACTTCCTGTGCACAGGGTGAGCCCAGGATATTGCTGTTCTCTGTGGGACATCTTGGGCTAATTTGCTTAAAATCCCCTTTCATATATATACATGTATATATTGGAAAGTCAGGTATACAGAGAGGAGAGACAGAGGGGAAGATCTTCCATCCAATGATTCAATCCCCAAGCGGCTGCAATGAATGCAGCTGAGCCAACTTGAAGCCAGGAGTCAGGAACCTCCTACAAGTCTCCCACGCGCGTTCAGGATCCCAAGGCGTTGGGCCATTCTCAACTGCTTTTCCAGGCCACAAGAAGGGAGCTGGATTGGAAGCGGGGATGCCAGGATTAGAACCAGCTTCCATATGGGATCCCGGGGCGCTTTCAAGGTGAGGACTTTAGACACTAGGCTATTGCACCAGGCCCCTTTCTTATATAATTTAAAATTTGTTTTATTTTTATTTGAAAGACAGAATTACCAAGATAACCAGAGACA
This sequence comes from Ochotona princeps, assembly GCF_030435755.1. Classification (NCBI taxonomy): domain Eukaryota; kingdom Metazoa; phylum Chordata; class Mammalia; order Lagomorpha; family Ochotonidae; genus Ochotona; species Ochotona princeps. Next base: position 28,820,699 of record NC_080838.1, on the reverse strand, counting down.
GATTGAGAGACAAATCTTCAGTCTGCTGGTTCACTCCCCAAAGAAATGACTGGAGCTGAGAACCAGGATCCAGGAGCTTCATACTGGTCTCTGACAAAAGTGCAAGGGCCCAAGGACTTGAGCCATCCTCTGCTGCTTGTCAAGGCCATTCGCAAGGAATTGGATCAGAAGTAGAGTAGCCAGAACACGGACTGGCTCCCATATGGGACAGCAGTGCTGCAGGTGGAGGATTAGCCTACTATGCCATGGTGTCAGCTCCAGTAAGCCCTTGACAAAAAACGTTTTTCTTTCTTCCTCTGTTTGTTTCTCACTCTTTCTTTTCTCTTTATCTTCCTTCCTTTATTCCTTCTTTCTCTATTTTTTCCTTTTCTTTCATTCCTTCCTTCTTCTCTATTTTTTTTCTTTTTCTTTCTGTCTTCTTTTCCTCTCTTTCACTTGCAGTTCTCTCCAGTTTTTTTTTTTTTATTTTTACGATTTCTTATAGATGGATAAATATGTTTTAACTCTACTGGTTCACTCCTCTAAAGGCCACAGTGGATAGGACTGGGCCAAGGGAAAGCCAGAGCCAGAAACTCCATCAGGGTCTCCTACACAGGTGGCAGGGACCCAAGCACTCTTGCCATCCTCCCTCTTTTCAGGGCACATTAGCAAGGAGCTGGATTGGAAGTGGAGCAGCCAAGATTTGAACTGGCTCCCACACGGGAGGTTGGAACTACAGGTGGGGAATCATCTGTAACACAAAGCTGACCCCTAAGACAGGATTTCCCAGGCTTTGGATTCCTCCACTGTGATGCAGCATTCTCTTGGGCCTGCATCCAGTGAAGGCTTTGGGGGACGGGTGGAGGAAGACAAAAACTCTGCCAAACCAGCTCCTGTTGCCTACTGTGCTATGAGTCAGAGCCTTCATCCATGCCTTGATGCTCTGTGCTTGTGGTGTTTATGAGGCTGTGGTAAACTGACTTGTGAGTTTCAGAGAGAGTAAAATCCCCAATTGCTGCTCAGCTCTTGGCAAGACAAACAGAGCAGCAGTTTTCCATTTTGGCTCAATCTAACTCTTGTTTCCTTTTGCTGATGTCACCCTGACTCTACCTTCAGGGTTACTTTTCACCATGGCCTGCTATCTTCAGGAATGTAATGAGATATTCTGTCCTCTCCCGGGTAAGGAATGGAGACATGACCCCCAGGTTAACCTCACTGAAACTTAAACAGAGTGACAAAGACAATGAAAACAATTGACATTCACTCATCTCAGCAGTGACTACCCTGAACAAATATTTCCTGGTATTTCTGTACATCCTTTTGCTAAAACCTATAGATAACTTGAACTATGCCCCTTATGCTCAGGCCAGATTCCTTACATTTCCCATTCATTGTGTGATCTTCTAATAGCTTCACAATACATGTCTTCTGGCTCTGACATAATCAACTAGCGTGCCAGAAATCTCAGTACAGCTCCCCACGGTCACGACATGTTTGCTGGTGCTGTGAGATATCCTGGCATATAGCATTGGTTATCTCACTTGAAAATTAGGGAATCTGAGCAAAATACTACTAAACTGATGAGTCAGAATAATGAAACACTGTACATTCTTATATTTATGAAAACCTGTTTCAACATACTCATTAACTCATTTTATTAATATTTAGAGAGCACTTGTTCAAATGCCAAGAACGATTGGAAACATTCCAATAAACAAATGAGAGAATGTTTCTGCTCTCATGGAACATATATTCTAATCTTCTCCTGATGAATCTTCCGATATTTTTAAAAACAAAAACAAAAATAATGATATGAATATAAATCCAGAAATTGTGATTTTCTTATTCATCACTTTCTAACATAATACTAGGAGATGGTGCATTTTTAATAAGCGCCTGTTGACTGCCCAAAAAAATCTCACTTCCAAGGGAAAATGGCTGGCCACACATTGAATTATTCAAGATCAAGGTTAAACATTAAAATCACTTGGAGCTCTCATTTTAGTGTGGTAGATTAAGGTCTTGCTTTGGATCCCAGCATGCAATATTGACCTGTTGTGTCCTAACCATCCCCGTCTGAGCTAGGTCCTTGCTCTCACAAATGGAAAACCAGCAATAGATGGCACAATTGCTGGGTCCCTACACCCACGTCGGAGGCTCAGATAGTGTCTGGCTGCGAGCTGTGCCCTGGCTCAGTCCTAGTCATTAAAGCCAATGGATGATGACCGAGTAGATGGAAGATCTCTCTCTCTCTTTCTCATTCGGAATTTCTGTCTTTTAAACAAAAAAAAAAATAAATGTTTTTAAAAAGGAAAAGTATACAAATACAAGAATATGAAAGAATAGATTTCCCTTTCTCTCAGGCTTTCAGTTAACAGGAAGCTGGGCTCAGGAGTAAGAACTGAGAGTTGAATAGACGTAAATATAAGTACTTCAGGTAGGAAGTGGGTATCCTGACTGCTTACATGCAGGGAGAGATGATTCCTGTTTTTTTTTTTTTCTTTTATTTCACTTACTACATTTAACTTTTTAAAAATTATGCATTTGAAAGGCAAAGAAAGAGACTAATTAGCCTTGGTTGACTCCACAACAAGCTGGAAAGGCCAAAGCTGGAAAGAGGGAATCTCAGCCAGACCGCCCCTGTGGGGGATAGGGACCTGACAACTTAAGTCACCACACGTTGCCTCTCAGGGTGTGTGAGGAAGTGTGTGAGGAAACTGGAATCCAGAGGAGAATGGGGACTTGAACCAATGCACCCTGATTCCGTGCCCCATCCACTCTTCTATTTCCTTCTTAATGAACTTTCCCCACTGATGCATTTCCATTTCAGCTTCCATGAAAATGGATAGCAAAGAAGTTTTTACTAGGTCTCAGTCCAAATATGCGTTACTATGACAATTGGTTGGGCTTACGGTGAATACTCAGAAAAGAGTTGGTGAGTCAGGGAAGAGGTTCATGTATAAAAAACAGAGGTGCTGTCAGCTCACACTTCGTCTTTTTGCGTATGTGGAAGATGCTTGTTTTTAATGTATGCTCAATAATTAAGTAATAAGTGGGTATATATTTAATTTACTGATAGCTACTGAATGCTCCTCAGAATAATCAGGTGAATTAAATTTGCTTTTTGTACAAAGAGGTCACAGTAAGGTATCAGCTAAAACCAAACATTCCGCCACAAATGTTCAAATGAATAAGTGATGTGGAACCAGTTTATTTTCTTGTTATATGCCACAGAAAGTGAGTGAAGAGACCAGATGGAAAAGCAGAGTAGGCAAATGTATGCTATTTTATACTGAGTTGGGTCTCTATTCGAACATGATTTAGTCAAGAGTATGTTTTAACGAGTGGCCTAAAATAGAATTTAAATGTTTTTGACTACCACACAGCTGTTTCTGAATGAAAAGAAAGTGCGATTCAAACAGTTATGGGCACTTCCTATGTGTACAAGGCAATCCAAAAGATGCAGGGGTAAGTGGGCCTCAACTGTCATCCACGAAGATTGCAGCGGGAGAATGGGAGAAATCTTTTCATCATGAAAGAGAAAAAGAACCTAAAAGAATAGATGAATTGCAAGTATAATTTAAAAGCTGTGTTCTTTGGCTGCAGGTGTGACATAGGTCAATGCGGATGGAGAAACGCAGCCAGCAAAGAGCAGCTTGCAGACTCTCCTGTATGAGCTGCAAGCGCATAGTTTGGTGCAGGTCCTGTGGGTGATGGAGAAAGTGGAGAGTAGGTGGGGAGAGAGCTGGAAAGTCTGTGAAGGGTTTGGTGTGCCACGTGCTAACTGTGAAACAAGAGATCTGGGAGGTATGGAGGCAGTGCTTGCTCTAATCCAAGCAATGTTCTGCACAGATAACCAGTGGGTCCATGAAAAAACAAAAGATCACAGAGGACTCAGAGAACAGGAGGAGCAGATGAAAGGCTAGAGCCCTGCTTCCGACAGTTTATGTGCCATGTGTTCGTAGAGCTAGAGAAGGTATAACATCGAGGAGAGGATGAGTGCAGGTTTCACTCGGGAGAGCAGTAGACACTCAGCAGGATGGTAGAAAGAATCAGAGAGCTAAGAGTAGGAGCATGAGAAATGTGACCCAGCTAGAGGCCATCCAGAAAGTATTTTTACTAGTGTTCAAAGAAGATAGATTTTAGGGTCTGGTATGGCAGCCTAGTGGCTAGCATCTTCACCTTGAATGAACCAGGATCCCATACGAGCACTAGATCATATCCTGGCAGCTCCACTTCCCATCCAGCTCCCTGCTTGTGGCCTGGGAAAGCAGTCAAGGATGGTCCAAAGCCTTGGGACCCTGCACCTGCATGAGAGACCAGCAAAAAGCTCCTGGCTTTGGATGGGCTCATCTCCAGTCACTGCGGTCACTTGGCAAGGGAACCAGCAGATGGAATATCTTTTTCTCTGTCTCTCCTTCTCTCTGTAAATCTGCCTTTCCAATAAAACTAAATACTTCTTTTAAAAAAAGTCAGATTTTAGTATGTGGTGGAAAATGGCACTCTATTGTCAAAATTTGAAAGAGGAAACACTAAAACATTTTACAAAGCTAAGTATTTTATTTTTAAAATTTTCCCTTGTATTATTATTATTATTATTATTATTATTATTATATAGCTCCAAAGGCTCTGGGGTTTCCCATATCCCCTTCCCAAATCCCTGTCTCCTCACTGATTTCCCCCATATCACAACAGTATAGTTTATCACAAACAGTCATTAAGTCAATCATTGCAGGCATGGACAATGGCAGAGAGTCCAGCATCCTATTGTTAAGCTATATTTTACGGTTTCATTGGGAGTCCGCATTTGATCTGGAAATAGATATGCATAGTGCATTGTATCCTCACACCTGAATATGATCGTCTCTATCACATAGTTTGAAAAGTCACAAAACAAAATCAACAGGAAGAAAAACAGAAGTTTACAATGCCATGATGTTAAAGAACATTCTATTAAATGATTAATGTGTCAGTGAAAAAAGAAAATCAAGAACTTTGAAGAAAATGACGCTGTCAGTGAAGAATTTAACAAATGTTTTGAAGAAATGAAACTATCTGAAGGGCCACTCAAAGACTTTAACATGAGAATTATACATTATGGTTATCCAAGAAAGATGAGTAACATGCAGTAATCACTACGTCCAGTGTAATTAAAAAATCAAGTCTATTATAGATCCATTAACACAATTGGAGAGCTCAATCAACATTACTTTGGGATTTCTCTCTAAGTGTCTAGGCGGTGGAATCACCCATAACATCTTCTTACTAATTAAATCAGAATAGTACTTCGTTTTGTAATGAAAATAGTTGCTTTATTGTTTCAGATTTTAGTCACTAAATAAAAATGTGCATTCTTTTGCTGATTTCCTGAGGACCAACACAAGCATCTTCCTCCAGGAAGTCTTCCCTGTTGAGCACTTCCCGTGCTCTTCATGTTGTGTAAATCTCAAAGAATCATCTGCAATATCCACTTTCTGATCCTTTCTAATGGAATCGAAAGCCTAGCTTATTCACAGAGGAGTCAAAAACATAATGGGTGCTTGGGTGGGCTGCTGAGGGTTTCAGGTTTGGATACACTGAATTTGGAGTGTGCTGCAAAGTACATGCAGTTTAGCTGGCATTTGGAAAGGCATGAATTGCCTTTCCCCGTGAGAATTAACGGCAATTATAACATTTAATTTAAATTTGTGCAGGCATGAATGTGCTTGTATTTGTTTTTTATTTGTCTCCCTGCTGAAATATGCTAATGAAATGATTAAATCACCACTGAATCTCATAAGATCACACGGTTTACTTTTCTGCAACCTCCAGATTTGGGGCAAACATTGCTTTTTTCAGACATAAGGTTTGCATTTAGACAAAACAAATTCACATAGATGCATTACTTTCTGTCTCCACTAAATACCAACAGACCCCACACTAGTGCCAGCATATTCCTTGTTGAAAACCACAAATGCATGTGTGACTATTAATATAATTATGTGTGATAAAATAAATGCTACAATTTTAATATGAGGATATGAGACTCATTCTGCAAGCCGAAACATTAAATTCTGCCATAATAAGATATTTCTGTAAGTTGGTGTGAAATTAATTTTTAAAAAGTTGCTGACTTAGAGGCAAAAATTCTTTGAAGTTGTATGTACAAAGGATGTTTGGGAACTTCATGGAAATGCATAGTGTAAGAAAATGCTATTCATGAGTTTTCAATCATTTTTGCACCAAATAAAAATTTTCCAGAAACGTTTTGAAGTTCTCACATATTTACAGAAAAGTTTATAACTCATTAAGTTACTGTCCTAGAAGTTTTTTTTAAGATTTATTTATTTTATTACAAAGTCGGATATACACAGAGGAGGAGAGACAGAGGAAGATCCCCTGTTCGATGATTCACTCCCCAAGTGAGCACAACGGCCGGTGCTGTGTCAATCCGAAGCCGGGAACCAGGAACCTCCTCCAGATCTTCCACATGGGTGCAGGGTCCCAAAGCCTTGGGCTGTCCTCGACTGCTTTCCCAGGCCACAAGCAGGGAGCTGGATGGGAAATGGAGCTGCCGGGATTAGAACCTGCGCCCATATGGGATCCCGGGGCGTTCAAGGCGAGGACTTTAGCTGCTAGGCCATACCGCCGGGCCCGGTCCTATAAGTTTTGACAAGGTGACATATCTGTTTACCAACTGGAGCAAAAAGTAGGCTAAACAGTTATTTCATTATTATAGATTAACATTAATTATCTAACTTTAGGTAAAACCAGACATTATGTCTTCTTTTGTGGTCATTTCATTGACATAATGCTTGAGAAGCCCATCCACACTCTGTGGCAGATATTTGCTCTTTTTCACTCCTCTATAGTATTGTCATCAGCAGATGGCATGTTGTTGTTTGTTTCGTTCATGTTAGTATAGTATTCTATCATGTATATGGTGCTTAAGGGATTTTAAGAAAGCTTCCAAGTTTAGTGTCTTTTATTATTTTATTTGTACAGATGGGTACAGAATTCAATGTGTGAATAACTAATCAGGTTTTGTTGTGAACTACTCAAAAACTTTCTCAAAAGATATACTGAATATTACACTTATATGCAAATGTATATAAAGCATAGTGAGCAAATTTGCATAATTAATGTGTAACTAGACTATTATTACCTCATGAATATAGCCTTTGAATTCCTGTCTTCCATTGGCTCTGAAAATCTTTAGTAGGATATATTTTAGTTGTATAAATTTTATTTTTGATAAATTTTACATATTTGATTAGGGTGCAGGGTCAAGGGCTAGAGGGAAGTGGGTGAGACCATTGTTTTCACATTCTATTTTTTGCTTCCTATCTCTGGGGGGAGGGGAGAGATAAGGGGAGAAGCCACACCCACCCTCCCAACCATACCAGAGCATGCTCCTAAAGTCCAGCTCAAGTGGTTTCAATAGCTCAACAGTACTATATTACTACTGATCTTGCCACTCCAATCACAATAAAATCTTTCCAGACTTGACTGGCTGACACAGATCACCTTAGAGTGTTCGTTTGCCCAGATACTCACTGCCAATTCTTGCCTGGGCAGTTGATTGATTTGTCCTCTGCCATGGTACCAGGTATCCTCTGCAGGCTCCAATGTACTGCCATATCCTCCATGTGCATCTGGATATGCTGTCCACTGCTTCGTCTAAGCCACTGAGGAGGCCCAGCTCTAACACATGCATTCCACAGTCAGACCATGGAACCTGCAAGTTACTCTATGGTTGGAATTCTGAGTCCAGCGGTTAAGTTGGGGGGATTCCCAAAGAAACTTAATCTGAGGTGATGCCAGACCTGATTCTAGTGTATGTATGCCAATAAAGGGTCTGGCACAATCTGTTGCTCAAATCGGCCTATGCAAACACTATTAGTTGCAATTGCTGGGTCAGTTGTCTCCAGCCCTGTCGTCTACACAAACTAATGGATGTTGCAGTCCTACCTGATCCTGCCCACAGCACACTCGGCCTCTCTGCAAACCAGTGGGAGTTGTAGACTAATTGGAGCGACCTGCAATAACCCCCACCAGGCCTGCCTCCTGCCTTTGTTCCTGTGCTTGCCAGTATGTACAACAGACTGGTACTGTCTGTCCCGTGTCCCATTCAGGTCTTACACATGTCAATGAGCATTTAAAACTAGTTTAACCCAAGCAGCCTGACTATCCAGCCCACACATGTGCTGGTAGGTGCCACTCTCTGTCTTGCCATGCCTATTCCAATCCTGGTTCTCCTGCCCACCGGTCAGAATGGCAACCTAAAAGGAAGGTGCCCACTGTTTCCCTACTGGATCTACTCCCACTCCCAGATCTTGCACACTTCAGGTTGTTCTGCAGTTTGATTCAAAAGATTTGCCCTCCATGCCAGCATCTGCTAGCTGATGCTTTGGGAAAACCCAACCAACCCTCACCTCCTCTGGCTTATGCATGTGCCAGTAGGTACAGTCTGCCCCGCTTGGCTTGTTCCTTATCCAACTTACATGCAGGTCAACAATCAGCTCTGCCCAGCCTGATCTGCCCCCAGTCTCAGCTCTCATACTCACACATGGGCATAGTGGCCCAGCAGAGAAGCTCCCTGCAGCCCTCCTACCAGGTCTCCCCATTCCCGGGTCTTGTAAGTGCTGGTTGGGTGCTATGGCCCACTCTGGTATGACCCGCCTCACCTCGGCATTTGCTAGTGGGTGCTATAGCCTGGCTGGTCCCAGCCCATCCCCAGTTCCAACTCACGCTGATGGGGACTACAGCCTAGCTAGCCCAGCAAGCCCAGTCCTGGCCCTAGTGTGGACTTGCTGGAATTGTGGCCTGACCTGGCATGACCCACACCCCATTCTAGCTCTCGGATTTGCCAACTGGTGATATGAACTGGCTCAGTCTGGCTTGCCCTAGACCTGAGCCAAAGGTAAGCCTGCGGGTACTGTAACCTGGCCTGGTCTGGGCTACTTCCTATCGTGGTTCTTGCACTCACCTGCAGGGACTGTGTCCCAACGGAGGAGCTGCCAAGCTCCTTCATCAGAACCTCTCCCAATAGCAGATCTTGCGCACATTGGTGGGTCCATGGGCCAGTCCTACTCAGTCGCCCTCCTGTCCCAGCAGTAACAGTGACTTTTCCTGACCAGCCCTCACTCATTTCGGTTCTTACTGTTGGGTGCTACAGCCCAGCCAAGCCCGGTCCATATCCAGACACAGCTCACACATGGCTCTGCATGGACAGAGACCTAGTCCATCCCATCCTACACCCATCCTGGTTCTGATGAGTTCCAATGGGTACTGAATATTTTAATCTCTATGTGTCACTGGGACTTACTCAGTAGATCTAACTGTATTTTTGTTCTCACAAGCCATTCTTTCTCTTGACCTCCATACATATTTGTTACATAGTTTGCATGTTCATATGCAAGCATTTCTTTCAAGCAATATAAAGTGAACTACCTGGATCTTAGAGTATGTGTGAGATCCGTTTTAACATCAAATCAGTTTTCCAAAGCAACTCTATCAATTTCTGTTCTCACCATCTACAAACATAGACTACCTTTATATTTTCATGCCAATATTTCTATTTCACTTTAACTTTATTTTTTCTCTTTTATTGACTGGTTGTATCCAATTTCACAATAAAGATTGTGCATTGCTTAGATACTAATGAGATTAGTCACTTTTACGTAGATTGTCTATCTGGATCTTCCATCTCTAGAGAGGTATGCACATTTGTGCCCTTGGGATTCTTGTTTTGCGTAAGTTCTTACTTACTTTGCACTTTTCATGATAGATGTCACGCATGCATCTTCTCATAATTTATGCTTTTACTTTTCATTCCCATAATGACTGATATCATGACTTGTTACTCTTACTTAATAAAACACAATCTTTTTAGAAATTGTAATTTTTGATACTTTGTCATTTAAATACATATTTATTGCCAGATCATGATGACATTTTCCCTCTATTTCTTTTAATAATATTGTTTTACCTTAATTTTAAATCAATCCAGCATTATGTATTGAAAGAACATGTATACATATTTTTTATTGCAAAGTTAGATATACAGAGAGAAGGAGAGACAGAGAGGAAGATCTTCCATCTGATGATTCACTCCTTAAGTGACTGCAATTGACTGAAGCTGAGCCTATTTGAAGTCAGGAGCCCGGAGCTTCTTTCAGGTGGCCCTTGCAGGTTCAGGGTCCCAAGACTTTGGGTCGTCCTTGACTGCTTTCCCAGGTTACAAGCAGGGAGCTTGATGGGAAGCAAGACTGCTGGGATTAGAACCAGTGTCCATATAAGATCCTGGTTTATTCAAGGTGAGGACTTCAGCCACTAGGCTATCACACTGGGTCCCTGAAAGGATATGTTTCACATTTTAGTGGCATATATTTTTAAAGACTTGGCATACATATTTATAGGTGGGCCTTTTTTGTCTACCTTTGGGACTCCATCATATCATAAAGTTACCATGTTTTTATAGTAAATTTTAGTATCTGATAATGCGACTCTTTCTGTTGTTTTCCATTTTCTCAGCAGTCTTCATTTTGGTAGATAAATAGCATAAGCTTCTGTGTTGTTATTATTTTCTTTGAAGTCTTGCTTGGGACTGTGTTGAGTATACAGTTCATCTGGGGTGTTTTCACTGTTTAGTTTTCTAATCAGTGAACTTGTTATAACCTTCATTTATTTAGGTCATCTTCACTTTGCACAATGTTTTCAGCTTTCCGAGTGCCTGTGCCCCTGTTTGCTGTATCCCTAGGTGTTGCTGATGGATTCTGCTGTTGAAAATGATAGTTCCTATGTTATTATGTATTTCTTGCTGATTTATAAAAAAATGCAGCTGACTTAATCATGTGGATCATGTATTTATAAGTTCTGCTAAATTCAAGTTAAATGTGTAATAACAGGTACAAATTAGAATTTACTCTTTTGAAGTATAATCTTGAGTTTTGAAAAGTACACACAATATGACCACCACCACAAAGGAGATTTGCCTTTGAAATCAATTTCGACCCCCTCACTAATTGGATTTCTTAATATCTCTGCCTTTTTAGTGACATCTTAAAGAAGAAATTGTATAACAAATTTCTGGTTGTACCTGGCTTATTTTGCTTAATATAAACATTTTGGACAGTAATCCACATAGTGGCATGTATGATGGCATGACTATTTAATGCTAAACAGTTTTTAGGGTTCTGCTGCAAGGCTGTACCACAGTTGTTAATCCATTTGCAAGTTGAGAACATTCAAGTTGTTGTTAGTTGTTGACCATTATGAATGATACTTCAATGCACATTATATTCATACAGATGCTTCAGTCAGCATGGAATTCTATTTGTCTTAGGTAAACAGCCAGAAACGGGATTGCTAGATTCCAAAAAAGAACTGCCTGATGGAATTTATAAGAGGCTGATAAATCAGCTTCTGATGTGGATAAATCATTTTGTGTTTTTAGCAGTAAGATTTCCACTTTCTTTACATGTTCACCAACACCTGATATTGTTTTTTTTTAGTTGAAAATTTGTCCTGATTCCAGATTACAATATGTAATTTGAAGGGGAAAAGCCCTTACTGCGAATTTATGACACTGTTAAAAGTATTGAAAGTCACACGGAAATAAACAAATTGTTGCAAGTCCTAAACTATTGAGCTAGGCTAGTCATGTAGGGTGATGATGGTCATTTGAAAAAAATCCAGAATCACCTGTTTATTTCAGCAAGTAAACATTTGGATATCGAGACAAGTGATGTGGACACCACCCACAGGTCCCCAGCATCCGCTTCCTTTGCAAGCAGCAGGGCAGGAGTGCTCTGCGGAGTACACAGAGCTCCATCCACACACCTGTCTTCTGTTGTGTCTCAGAAGTTGAATCCACACTTGAGATTCAACTTGTTTTTAAGGAATTTCTGGTTGTTCTGCCTACTTCCAAGCTGTCATTCCTATTGCTCCTGGTTATAGATCACCTTTGCTCATAACAATGAAAACTTTAGAGTTGTTAATAGTTATACCAAAGGCACAATCATGTGTCATGGGAAAGAATATTTATTATATGTTCGTTAAGTATGGATTGCTCAAGGCCAGTCCCTCAGTCAAGAGTCTGGGAAAAGTTTTATAGATGAAGCAGGAGGGAGCTGATATATATACATATACATACACATATATGTATATATATACATATATGTGTATATATATATACATATATACATATATATATACATACACACATAAATATGTGTGTATATATATACACAAATATTTGAAATAATTCTGTTGGGGTGAGCTTTTTTTGGAGGGGTTTGGGATCAGAACTGCACAATGACATCATGTTTTAAGGTAGCTCTAGTACAAAAAAAACCCAGAAATTTATTTGATTACATTCAAGCATAAGATATGGGGGGATGTACAGAGAATCAGGGGAGCCTAGTTTTAGGGAGCAGTCTGACCAGATAAAGGCATAATTTTGTGTCAGTATTACATAACTCTCTATCCCCTATAATTGTGATTTTAAAAATCAGTCCAACAAATCAACAGAGAATATAATTGAGAGAATTACAGTAGTACACAGTAATTATAAAACAATTGGACAGAAGAAAATATTGGTGGCCTTATCAAAACCTCTCGTTAGAGAAATGGGTTATCTTATAGCACAGTCTATATGCTTCTGTGTTGTTGTGGTCTAGTGGGGGAAACAGAAAGTTATGAAATGACTCAAGTTTCTTGAGTGAAGAAAACATACATTTATTTAGAAAACAAATCACTGCTTGCAACAAAACCCCAAAATATCTAACATAAGATACAGCCTTCTCATGATCTAGGAGCGCACATGTGCATACTGGGGTTCTTACAGGCAGGAAACCTGATATGGTGGCGTTCACTGTGTGTCCAGTCAATGCTAAAGGAAAGGCGAACATCAAGTTTTAAAATTTTAGGAAGATAAAAATGTTTTTTTCCTACCTTCCTTTGGACAGTGTGCTATCTCATTTTTAAAAATGTCTCCAAATTTCTTGATGCTATGTATAAAATATTAACTTAAAACAAGTTGTTTTCATTACATCATACATGTTTTACAGGCTTAAGGATAAAATTAAAAACAAGATATCCTCTGTAAAGCAAATATATTTATTATGCACTTTCATATACATAGGGATTTTTGTGTAATATAATACAGGAAATAAAACTTTTACAATGTGAAATTCAATGTACATTTTAGGCTGTTTATTTACATACCCCAAACCAAGGGAGAAATAAAAAGAAAGCCTTTGTCTGCAACTACATTTGCTGAGAAGTGTAACTGGACTACATTAAGAAAAACAAACATTTGCATAGCCAAAATAATACAGAGAAAAGTATGTACTCCCATTTTTAAAGTAGTGAATTATTTTTAGTGAGGATTCCGGTGGTGGTGGGAGTGATAAGGGACAAAGATATTAACTGTACATTACAGTATATACTGATTTCTACTCAATTTTCCTCCCATAACCTTTCCTAGGAATACTCAAAGGTTTAACTTTCATTGCTGTATTTCTATCACCTCCCATGTTAGCAACTCACACGTTTAGGTAACATGAATGGAATGTTATAAAAACATTTTAAGCATATAGCATCATAAATTGTGTAGTGGGCAACAGCTCATTTACAAAATCTAAACATTTAGTTTCAAAAATAGCTATTTAGGAGTCTTATATTTGGGGGCCTTTTTATTCTTTAATGGTGCTTAAAGTCATTTTCAGTAATGGTACCAGACTCCCCACACAAACAATGAGGTAAAGCAGGGCATCTCCCATCCCTGCCTTCCTGAACCCTATTGGAAGTCACTTACGTTCTATTCCAAAACATAATTTATATAAAAACACCCAGAGGAGCTTACTCCTGAAAATCGTATTTTTCCTGCAAGATCTCTTCTTACTGTTTCAAGTGTATACACTATGGATATGAAAACATTTAGCTCTTTGAAAAACATAAAATCCCTTATACAATGAATCATATCTTTGCCCTTTGGCCACAAGGTGCAACTTCGTAAAAACAATAAAATTAAATAAATACAATGTCAATAATTCAAGATTAATAGAAAAAACTGGCAGCTTTTAGAGTTCTCTTTCTAAAGAAAAATACACCTAATAAGAAATTACAGCTTCATCTTCTTCTACAGTCATGTAAATGTACTGTATTTCTGATATGAGTAAAGTTGGTTCTAAAAACAGTATGTGTTCATATTTATTAACAGAATCATTAACACTTTTAAGGCTACTTTGCAAGAGTCCTATTAAGTGTATTTAATAAATGTCCCATAGGGACAAGAATTCAATACTTGAAACATTCACATTCGAGTTATCAATATTGCTATGTCATCTTAATATTGATTGAACTTATCAACTTATCTCCTGGTTCCGATTATGATTTGTAGATGACACAGACAAAATGAGCTTTGCTGACTTAAAAAAAAAAAAAAACACCTTAAACAGATTCAAGTGTAATGTTTATCACAGCCAATGACACATTTCTATGTCCTTGAACAATGTGTCACCTTAGTGTCCTTCATATCTGCAGGTGACATTACTGACTTCTGTTACTAAGACATATTCTTAAGATTTTTTTTTCCAGTAGTAGCAATGGTTTTGTGCTCTATCTCCAAATTCTCATTCCTCATTCCTCTTCCTTATCAATAGTACACAGAGCTATGTTAAGATTAGCAGGTCTCATTCTAAGATCAAATCCACAAACTCGACTTTTAAACACTACGCCAAAACTTCCAGACAAAAGGAACAGCCTGTCTCAGAGGACTCTTCTGGGTCTAGACTATCTACATGTAGCAAGCAGTCCGAGGCTATGCTGTTTTGAATCAATTCTACTTTCCTTGGCAAAAGAATTTCCCTGGCACACAGCCATCCAGCACACAAAGGTCCAAAGAAGAAAATAGGAAGGAGCATATGGATAGAAAAGTGCAAATCCATCACTACCACCACCTAACAACAATAAAAAATACACATGTGCTATCACTGACGGGTTAGTGCTGTCACCACTGAAGGACAACACATACTACATTCATCAGAAATGCTCATCCAACTGAACCATCAGAATCAATCCAACTGATTTTGAAAGGGGCTATTTGGGGCATGTGCAGAGTTTCCAAATAGAAACAGGTGTGAGAGAATCAAGCATTAGTGTTTATGCTGACAAATGATACTTAATGGGGAAGAAGAGATAAGGGTAGTCAATGAGCTGTTTAGAAATAAAAAAAAAAAATCTATCCTCAGATAAACAGGTGTGTATCTCCCTCTGCACACACATGCAATGAGGCATGGCTTTGGCCCTGAGAATTGACATAGGAGTGGAACGTGAACAAAACTCTGTCCTGCCTAGTCTGGTTGGTTGCTGAGACACTTCTAACTCAGAGATGAGGAGGATTCCACTGGGAAAATCCAGATTTAATCTATTTATTCCAGCTCCCCAAAGTATCAGCAATTATTATTTTCTGAATCTGTCAAGAAAACATTTTTCTTACTTCAATGTGATATTTACATAAAAATTCATTTTTCTCCAATGCTGAGGGTGTGGTGAACATGAAACAGTTGCCAGATTTATTTTATTGAGCAATGTTTTTAAAGATACAGAAAGCAGGCCTTAGGCTAGAATGCAAATGTGACTGAAACAAAAGGCTTAAATTTCTTTTGCCACAAAATGAGAAACATAAATATAAGGAACATTGCCTTTTCATATATATTTGACCATGGCACATGCACATTTATCAAATCTTAACTTAAAATACTTTATTCAATTTTTTCAGGGAACTGTAGTATATACCTGCATTATTAAAAAGTGCTTATTCTTGTATAATGAATACAAAGCACACAAAATGAAATATGTTAAGCATAGAGGGTTACACTGAGAAGGCAGCCTTATTATTTAGGCACATTACAGTCATTAAAGTAACTGTACTGCAGATATCACATTTTTCAGCGAATCAACAGGCGTCTCATGTTTTCATCCAGCAGCTGAAGAACTAATCCAATCACAATGTCTTCTGTTTCACAGACTAGGAAACTAATGCAGAAGTAAAAATAAGTTAATTAATTAACTTCTTTGCATTGTACTTATCATATAACTACATACAATTTTAAGACCTTAGATAAAAACATACATATCTGCTCACCACGTAAAGCACAAAACACATTTGTCTATTACAGGATCACTACTTAAAATGCTTACCTCGAAGTGTTTTATTTTATGTACTTTGCCATTACAAAAGTTATCATGACATCTAAATAGATGTGTCTAGAACTAAATGTTTTTCTTTAATATTCTTCATTTAATATTGTTTATTTTTAAAGATTTATTTATTTGAAGATTAGGGTGAGAGAGTGGGAGAGGGAGAGAGAATATATTGCATCTACTGATTGACTCCCCGATGGTTGTAATGGTCAAGGTTGGGAGATGCAGAAACCAGGAGCTTCACCCTAGTTTCCAACATGGGCAGCAGGGCTGTTAATACCAGGGCACAATGGCAGCTAAATAGGAAGTGGAGTTGCTGGGACACAATCTAGTGCCCGTTTGGCTTGACCAACTATGTGACAATACAGGCCAGAACTAAAAAATTTGAAACGAACAACATTGCTGAATGCATTAAAAACTTTACTCAAGTTATTTCTGGAAGACACTGATGGGCTATCCATAGATTCATAAGAAACAATGATTATTATGAGAAGACAAGCAGAACTTGTTGATAATATTTCACTCATCATATCCCTATAACATATTCCCCCAAAGTCAAAAGAAATGATAGACTTTAGTTTACTATCAAAAAGAGCATAATTTGTTTAGGGGACAAAATGCTCAGGCAAAGTAAAAACATGGTTTTAAGATAAAGAAGTTAGCACAGATTCCTAACAAAATCTTCACATTTTACTGTTAGGGAAATGTGTTTGTGAAAAAATCACTCAGCATACAAGAACTACATGCCCATTTTCCCACTGACTTCCCTTATGTAGCTCATGAAGCATGTTTATTTTATGAATACAAGTTTTAATTGATCTAAATATGATGGGCCATAAATACCCATTTGCCAATACATTCATTTAATATCTTTCACCCCTGAATGTGAATCTATGGGTAGCCAGTCACATGCCATTCAGAAATAACTTGTATAAAGTAAGTCATTTGCCACTGTGGTTCATTTAAAAAATATTTAGGTCTGCTGGTAACAAGCTTCTAATTTGAAGTTTAAATATATATTCAACTTTCCATCTAAATATAATGGGCCTTAAATATTCATCCAATTGACAATTTTCACACCTATTTTTATGATGTGGAAGCACCACTTTGAGAATTTTTAAAAGATTTATCATAATGAAATTCACATTTTACTGATTAAATCTTTGATTTCTGGATAAAAAAAGAATTAATTTAATATTTACAGATAAATTTTTGTCAATTTTACTACTGATATCTTCTAAGCTCAATTATGGGGGGGGAGTGGCTGGACATACAAGAAATCTTAACTGGTTTCCATAATGGTATATTCATTCATTCAACAACTTTCTACTGTGAAACTGCCTTAAGTGTATGTGCTATCCTAAATGGACAATGCCACAGAACAACACAGATAAGCATTCCTATCTGTATAAAGCTTATATTCCAGTTGGGGGAGGGAAATAAGAAACAGAAATAAAACATGGTTTGTCCACTGCCAAGAGCTTTTGGATGACATAAAGCAAGAAAGGGGGAAAGGGAGTATAGATGGGAGAATTCAAATGTTTCACCTTTGATACACAAAGGTTCCACTGATGAGATCTAAATGGAGATTAGGAAGTGAGGGAATAATGAATCTTGGGGAAAAGGACATTCCAAACAGAGGCAACTATACTTCTTCTATCTTATTCTTTATAGTGACAAAACATTACCTTTTACAGTGGCGTTTCCTTTTTATAGTTGAAGCTGGGCTCAGAACCCTCAATCTGAAGCTTCAGGGCTTGTTTAAGGCTCAATTCTGTCTCTGAGGAAGGATAGCCTTCTAACACTTCCTGATGCCCTCTGTCTTGTATTGTTCGTGGAACTGAAACCCGACCAAGAAAAACCTGGTTGTTCTGAAGATGGTAATTCGGGTTGGTCATGATTCCATTTCTCTTCTTCTGCTCTCCACTTTGTTGGTGAATGAGAAACTGCTGCTGAGACCTACCAATTTCCTGCTGAGTGGAAGGTATCACAATTTTGCACTGAGGTTCTGCAGGTGTTTGTTTGGGTGTTGCGCTGGGCCCAGGCTTGGTGACAGGTCCTCTTTTATCAAACTGAGTCATTTCATATTCTAATACCTTTGGTTGTGAGGAATTATTTTGCTTTGCTTTTTTTCCAGCTGATCCAGATTTGTTGGAATTTTCTGATTTCCCTCCTTTATTTGTTTTTGTTGATTTCAAACTGGGCTTTACTTGACTCCATTCAAACTCACTACTTGGGGAATTATGACTCTGCCCCAGGGACTGCGTTGTGGAAGATGGAGAAACAATTGACTGTCGACTTCTACTGCGGGGCAATGAATGCTGCTGAATTTGTTCTGTAAATGACAAACTATGAAAGCTATCGATTGGCACTGTCTGAGCAGTTGCTGTGGAGGAAGTAGTTCTTAAAGATGAATTTTTTGAGCTCTTAAGGGAATTATTTGACAATGATGACTTCTGCCGATCAACTGTAGAATCTGGCGATTCTGAAGGAGAACTGAATGCATGAGCTGGCCCGTTGGGCAAACCACGTAATGAAGGCTGTGTGTCCCCTGCGCCAGTACTACCAGAACTATTTGATTTAATTGTTAATGATTGCATTTTTGAAGATACTGACTGTAGAGGTTTTTGCTCCATTGTGTGAACAGGGGATGGTGAACAACCATTCAAACTAGATGCACCATATTTTTCTAATAATTTAATGATCTGAGAATGTCCATTTTTGGCTGCCACACGCATAGCAGTGCGTCCAAATTGATCAGCATGGTTTGGATCGGCACCATGCTCTAATAAAACCTGCACCACATCAATGTGTCCTTCCTGTGCTGCAATACAGAGGGCAGTGGCACCCTGATTACAAGTGTGGTCAACCACAGCCCCGTGCTCAATCAGAAGCTGAACCACTTTGACATGGCCCTGCCAGGCGGCAGATTGGAGAGCAGAGCGCTTCTCGTTATCTGCAGCATTGACATCAGCATGGTAGGCCAGCAGAGCCCGCACCATTTCTATGTGGCCTTGCCAACAAGAAACGTGAAGTGCCGTCCTTCCTTCGGCATCACTCGCTTCTACGTTTGCACCATTTTCTAAAAAATATTCAGCCATCGTAAGTTGGTTTTCCAAGGCCATTATGTAAAGGGTGGGCCTGCCATCAGCATCTTTGTAATTGACATCAGCTCCGTGGCTAAAAAGCAATTCAACAATGTCCCTGTGTCCTTCTAATGCAGCAACCCGCAGTGCGTTTCTTCCGTCATAACCTCTCTGATCAATATTAGATTTGTTTTCCAACAGTATTTGTACACAATCATAGTGACCCTCTTGTGAAGCCAATATGAAAGGGATCCGCCCATCATTGTCAATCTCATTGGTTCTAGCACCTTGTTCGATAAGTGCTTCACATATTAACCTGTGGCCTTCAAAAGCTGCCATGTGCAAAGGCGTCCATCCAGCATCATCTCTGTGATTTTCATCTAACCCCCTATCCAGCAGTGTGCGTACCACCTCAACATTTCCCTGTGCGGAAGCTATGCTGAGGACTGTCCTACCTTCACTGTCAATGCTATCCACAGCTGCACCCCAAAACAAAAGTGTGTTTACTACTGACGCATGACCCATAGAAGCAGCTGCTAAGAGGGGTGTACGGCCATTGTTGTCTGTGTGATCAACATCGGCTCCCCCCTCTAAAAGCAAGTCAACCACATCCACGTGTCCTTCGTAGGCAGCCACCAGCAGTGGAGTCATGCCATCTTTGTCACAATGATCTACTTCAGCACCTCGGTCAATTAACAGACTCACAACTGATGCATGCCCTTTACTTGCAGGGACACACAGTGCAGCGACAGAGAGGGCAGTCCTGCCATCAACGTCCTCATGGTTTACTTCTGCTCCATGGTCCAGCAGATGTTCCACAATCTCTCTATGTCCCATGTATGCTGCCGCTATTAAAGCAGTTCTACCTTCATTGTCAGCTTTGTTAACTTCAGCACCATGTTGCAGCAGATTGAGGACAATGTCCTCGTGTCCTCCCCATGCCGCTGCTCTCAGAGCTGTTCGGCTGTCAGCATCTGCACAGTCCACTTTCACGCCAGCATAAAGCAGTGCAGAAACGACCTCAGTGTGACCACCCCAAGCAGCAGATCTTAGTGCTGTCCAGCCGTCTTGATCAGTATGATTAATATTTGCTCCACATCCTATCAGACAATTCACCACCTTGGTATGTCCTTGGCGTGCAGCCAGAGTGAGTGGAGTATGTCCGTGAGTATCTTCTATCTCCAAATCTGCTCCCCTGGAGACAAGTAAATTCACTACATCAAGATTACCACTGTATGCAGCATTAGCTAATAATGTTCTCCCATTGGAATCACACTGATTCACTGAAGCTCCGTTATCCAACAATGTTCTTATAGAATCTTCTCTTTCTAAGGCTTGTCGGACTATGCATGAGGTGCGATCATCTTCACTGTTGACATGAGCACCAGCTTTAACCAACAGCTGCAGTACTTCTTGTTCCTTGGGTATTAAAGTAGATAGGGAGTCTCTGACAGGTGTGCCATTCCATATCATCCACAGAGCCAATTCAGCTGTCTCCAACTGCAAATTCGAATTAATTAAGTGTAACGCAAACTCTTGTGCTTCCAATGGAGTTAAATTCTTGGCTTGACAGGTATAACTCATAGCCAACATTCTGTGTCCTTCTGCTGCATTACATAAATACTTTTGAGTACAGTGTTTCACATCAAGAAGCCACTCTGCAAAGCTGTAGTGAAACAGTATTTTAGTATTTCCTAGTCCATCAACAAGGAGTTTGGAGAGGACATCCAACTTGCGTTGAAAGTCCTCCAAGGTTAACGACATATTCTTGGTCCATACTGCGTGATACAATTCTGTGATGGTCAAAGGTCGGCAGGCTGCAAGGATCACATTCAGGATAGGCTGAACCTTTGCAAACTGTTTTCTTACAAAAAGTCTTTGGCACAGCCAGAGGTACAGGCCATTCAGTGTTCCTGGGATGTCACGAATCTCTCTCAACATTATAAAATTTTCCACTACTCCATCTAGAACTCGTTCTAGGTAAAGAAAGCACCCACTACTTTTTATGTGCAGCTGATTTAGCATCTCTGCAGTTTCTTTTGTGAGGTGCTGTCGCAAAGCTTCTTCTTGGTCTAAACGGTGAAGAATGTACTGCTGAACATCTTTGACGATATATGCCTTTCGAAGATCATCTAAACTTATTTTTCGAAAACCTAGAAGAGGCAAAAAAAGATTATTAGCTCAAGAGGATCGGGTCTTCCATAAGTGAATAAACAATGAATTAATGAAGTGATACTAGTAAATCAATTAATACCCTGTAATATGTAAATTCATCTTCTATACAACTCAGAGACAGAGAAATGATTTCATTTTCCATTTACAAATTGCCCTCATCAGATTCCTTATCTAGAGATTCAGACAACTGCAGATGAAAAAAATAAGCTTCACTTGAAGATATAAAGATGTTTTTCCTCATGATTATTCCCTGTACAATGTAGCATGATGATTTTTTAATAGCATTACACTGTATTAGATCATACAAGTAATCCGGAGATTATTCAGAATATATTGAAGGTTGTGCATAAGTTATATACACATACTATGCCATTCCAAGAGATTTGAGCATCTGAAATTGTATTTAGATCTGTATTCATGATGGTTGTGTATTCTAGAATTAATCTTCCAAAACAAAGGATGATTGTATTACTTATTCTTTTAGTTGGTTTGGTACCTCTCTTAACTCTACTAGAGTCATTCACTAAGCATTAAATATTAGATATCCGTTACAACTTTGAAGTTAACTTATTTATTTCAAAAGTCAGAATGAGAACGGGAGAGAAAGGGAAGTTCAAAGAGAGGGAGGAGAGGAAAGAGAGATCTCACATCCAGTGTTTTACTCCCCTGTTGCCTGCAAACAACCAGGCTGGGCTAGGCTGAATTCAGTAGCCAGTGACTCTGGGTCTCTCCTGGTTGCAGAGACCAACGCACATTAGCAGAAAGCTGTACTGGGAATGGAGCCAGAACTCCAACTCAGGAGGTATGTGAGCATTCCCAGTGGCATCTTAAACAGCTATGCCAAACAGCTGCCCCCACAAACTCTTTTAAGATTTTCTGAACTCCCAAATGATCATAAAACAAAAGTCAAACAAACAAACCATAAAGGATATATAACACATAAGACTTGTTTTTACATGATGATCTTTGTCATATAAATATTTGTGCCCATAGACTGAATATTCATCTCCAAAAAGAGTACAACCTATTGCTGCTTTTAAGTTGCATTATTTTACCCCTTAAAAAATGAAAATACTAAATGTCAGGCTGGTAGTAAGTAGGCTGACTCAATTAGGATGCAACTTAGCTAAACTACATTCATAAAAATTCACTGCAAAAAAAATTTAAAACATACCTAAACTACTATAGTTGCAGCTGACTAAAACTCACTTTAAGTCATTTTTTAAAAAAAGATTTAATTATTTTCATTACAAAATCAGATACAGAGAGGAGGAGAGACAGAGAGGAAGATCTTCCGTCCAATGATTCACTCCCCAGATGACTGCAATGGCCGGTGCTGTGCCGATCCGAAGCCAGGAGACAGGAGCTCTTCGGGTCTCCGACACGGGTGCAGGATCCCAAGGCTTTTGGTCATCCTCGACTGCTTTCCCAGACCACAAGCAAGGAGCTGGATGGATAGTGGAGCTGCCAGGATTAGAACTGGCACCCACATGGGATCCCAGTGTGTTCAAGGTGAGGACTTTAGCTGCTAGGCCACCGTGCCGGGCCCTTACTTTAAGTTGTTTAAAGAGAATCACAACTTCATTTTCTGCAAATGTAAAATTATTAGATTGTGGTGTATTCTTACAGAAGAACAAAGTGCTGAGTGGATGAGCTCACGAAGGCAGCGACAGCACAGACAGAAAATGGATATTGAAATTATCAGTGAGAGCTAGACAGTGTGAGGGTTGGTGAATGTGATGAAGTAGAGGTTAACATTAGCTTTGGTTTTGCTAACAGGATTGCAAAGGAGTCACTGAAGGACAAACAACAGTGTTGGAATTTTCCGAGATCAAGTTTAATATACTGGGAAAATTCACTAAAAACAAAAAAACAAAACCTACAGCTGGTCAAGAATGGGATAGGAGGAAATAGCAAATTCTTCTAGACCTAAGCTTATATAAAAATGGAATTTATAATTTTACATACATGCAAGCACAATTACAAAAGCCTCAACAAAAATACTTTAAAAATTAACTGCTATGGAAAAAAATGCTGATTACTTAAGGGTTTAAACCATGCCTAGAAATGTACAGCTATCCACAGCTACCGGTGACTTGAAATGACTTGCTTCCAAATCTTTTGTGTGTCTATTTGCTTTAGTTTCTAGAAATTCACAAAAATAATCGAACTTCCAAAAGGAAAGCACTTGGCATGTTGCTCATGAAAGAGTAATAAAAATAATACCATCTTATATTTCACTGTATTTAAATCTTTCCAAAATGATGTTGCACATTACTCAATGACTAACTTGAAAGATCATATAACCTATGATAATTATGGCTATGAACAAATACCTATAATTTAAACCTAATCTACTAAGAGCTTGTGGTTGAAATCGAAGATGATTAAGAGAGACCCATGGCTAAACCTCTACACTAAAAGGTTCGGTGCCTTGAAAATGGGGTAAAAGAGACCAAAAAATGATCAACTGCACTTATCACAAATAACTTTTTTTTTAGATGAAGCCTGTGAGATAAGTACCTATGTATCTGAAAAGATATTACAGCATATTAAGTGATAGACCAAAGACTCTGTTTTGTTTGACTTTATGTTTGTTGTTTTTGTGAAGATGGGATTGGGTACAGAATGCTGTGAAAGAAAGATGGTGAATGAAGGAAAACAAACAGGGACCTGAAATAATTAATTCTACAGGCAAGTAGAGAATTTTATAGAGTAGGTTCAAACTGGTTAAATCTAAGAGATGAAAATGCAAAGACATATTAATAATGATTTACATAGAAACAGTTATATGATCCTTAACAGCAAGGGTTAATCTATATCTTGAATTAAGGATACTGAAAATAATCACTTTCGAAAAGTGTAACTTTGAATAACATACTTGTAATCCCCATGTTATGAACATATTACAATTAGATACACTGCTGTCAAGGGAAATTCAATTATTTTCCAAACAACTGACTGTGTTGTCCCAAGGTTTGTTCTGGATGAAGGGATAGAGCTGTGGACAAGACGGAAGACTCCCAGTCTCAGAAAAGCTAAGACATATGAAGAAAATAAAAACAGATAGACTGTACAGGTAACTGGGAGAGCAAAAGTAACCCTGGAATAGCAAATATGGTCAGAAACCTGTGTGCCAATGATATTTGGGCAGAGACCAGTAAGAAGTAGGTGTGAAAGCAAAAAGATGCTGAGTGACGAGAACACAGAGGAAAGAGAACTCTCCTGTGTTGTCAACAAGAGTATAAATTAGTTCAAGTGTACTAACTAGTGACCTGGCAACACTGACTAAAGTTCAAACTGCCCATTACCTGTAACTGGACAATCCCAAGCCTAGAAACTTCTACCACAAGTGCATGGCCAGGGATGTCCAGGAAGGTCTTTATCTATCTATTATTTTAAACTTTTTTTCAGGTTTTGAAATACTTGAATTTATATTAAGAGGAATTTTAGGATTGGTACCCAAGTCTAAACACAAAACTCATTTAATGGTTCATATATATCTTAAACATATGGTACCAAGGTGGTTCTATATATTTTTAATAATTTTGCAAAGAAAACAAAGTTTCAAATGTATAATTTTCCACTTGTGGTATCATGTTTGCTATTCAGAAAGTTTCAGATGTTGTGGCATTTCAGATTTCAATTCAGATTAGAAATGCCTAACCACCAGTGAAAAAAAAATGAAAACAATCCAAATGTTTATGAATAGAACAAAGGAAAAATAAACCAGAGCTTTATTCATGGGAAAAGATAACTATAAAAAAAGTTAAAACCAATGAGCTAGATGTACAAGTTTGCTAAAATCCCATAATAAAACAGTAAGAATAATAGCTAAACACACACACACACGGTTTATTTATTTTTTTGTTGAAAGACAAGAGGGAGAGACAGAGAGTGAAAGAGAACTTTACATCTGCTAACTCACTCCCTGAATGTCTACAGTGGTCAGTCTGGCCAGGCTGAAGCCAGGAGCCTGGGTTTCCCACATGAATGTAGGGGCCATCCTCCTCCGCTTTCCCAGGCACATCGGTGGGGAGCTGGATCTGAGGTGCAGCTGCAACAACTTGAATGAGCACTCACATGGGATGCTAGAAGTACATGCAGTGGTTTAACCTGCACCACCACAACGCTGTCCTCACTTTCATTTTTAAAGATTTGTTTATTTGAAAGTCAGAATTAGAGAGAGACGGAGACACACAAACACAGATGCTTCCATCTACTGTAAGGCAACTGCCCGGGTTGCAATTTTATTTGAGATTGTCCCCTGACCTTAAAGAGCATTAGGTGTAACTTGTCATTTACCCTCATATTATATCTATGAAGAAAATAATAAAATCTTCAATTTAGCGGATGAGGAAATGGAAGCACAAAGAATGTAAGTTACAAGAGCTCACACAATCAGTGAATGAGTAAGTAAAGCTAAGATGGAAATATTGTATTTCATTTATATAAAAACAAGTTTGTACACACAGTACACAAATACGTACTGAAACTATACATAGAGTCGGCTAGAAATACTGGTTCCTTGAATAAGGACGAAGAAGGAGCAGATAACAGACTACAAGGGGCTTCAAGTTCATGAACTCTCACAAATCAAGTGTTACATAATATTAGCTGTTGTCACTTCTACGTCTACATTTTTTTCATTACATTTGCATCATTAGCAATGGAAAAGCATACTATACAAGGAAATGGAAGTGTTGCCACCAGAGCCAAGGCAATTACAGAGACCATCTGATGGAGGGAATTGAATTAGTTACAGAAAAAACATTCTAAGTAATTAATGGGGTTTCATCATAGTGCAAAATGTTCAAAACTTCTTACAGGGTGATATGGCCAGTTAATCACTGATTTAATTAATATCTCTCCAATTAAATACTAAATCCTATGAGAGGTTCTTGTTTTATACTCCTTTTATTTCCTTCAGGAGAAAGGAAAGTGCTTCACATGATGTGATTGGAGGAAGCACAGTAGAGAAAAAAAATTCAGTAAGAAAGCAGTAAAAAAAAAAAAAAAGCATTCACTATAAACTTTCATACATTATTTGAATGGTTCTCTCATTCACCAGATATGGGTTAAACAAAAAGGATAGATTCCAAGAGGTGTCATGGTTGTTATCGTTGCCTCCATCCAGAAACACACTGGGAGTGACTGCTGTGACTGCACTCACAGCCCCCCAGCCACCACCGTGCTCCGAAGGCCTACTCAGGATCCATTAGGATAGTGTTACAAGTACTACAGACTGGTCACAAGAAAACTGCATTAGTAAATGCAATCCTACAGATTAATAATGGGGCATACAACATAAAACACTCCAACCTTTTACTAATGCAGTAAGGAAAAGACTCTTAAAACAAATAAGCAATGTTTAAATGATCTCGAAACGTTCTATAGCTTATTTCTAACATAATTTTTATAAAGTGCAGCTGTGACTAGCTGATAGAAAAGTGATGCAACATTCACGTTTTTAAATGCTTACTTTCGCTTAAGAAAGAAATATATACATTGGTTCATCAACAAATCTTTGAGGACGGTAATAGAGTAATTATGCTTACCAGTAAACATTTTTGTAACAGCCTTACTCTGTTTTCGGGCAGAACACAGGAGCAACAGCCACGGTGGAAAGAACTCATGGTGACCAGCTAGAAGCTCTGCGACTGTCCCAGACAGGCTGGTAGACGTCTGTTCACCTTCCGTAACGTTACACCCTTCATCAACAGAATCAACGAGCAGGTACAGGCTCTGCTGTGGGGGCTTCATTCCCAAAAGTGGGAGCAGCACACACCTGCAAAACACATCCACAGGAGCATCCTGAACGTTACTGGCTAGGATGTTAGGGTTTACTATCCACACACCAGAGTTACCAATTGTAAGTATTTTAAGAATAGAATGGACTAAGGTTTTAGGAAAAAATGTTGTTTTAATTGTTTATATAGACACAGAGTTCAATCTGTTCACCTTACGTGAATAAATAGTTCACCGTTCAACAATAGCCATGTATGTTAATAATTCAGCATAGTTAAGAAGAAGGACAATAAGAACAGAAACTAGATTTCAATCATCCTTTCCTGATTTGTTAAACGAATGATAAAAAGCTTGTATTGTTTGTGACAATTGTGCATTGCAATGGAAAGCAAAACAAACTCTGGTGGTCACTGCCAGGAGAAAAATGCTAACAATTCCATAGAAGTTGGAAATGTCTTATCATTTTCCTTACAAAATTACTGCACTTAATAGCAGCCTGTCTTTAAAAAATTTCATTTTAAAATACTACAAAGATAAACTATATACTCTCCATGACAGTGGATTCATTTTTAAATTTCAAAAGAAGGAAGGAATGACTAAGGTTAGTCCATTGACTAATGTACTTTCTGCTCATGTAATTAGTATCACAACTAAATACAACTGTTTCATACATGATACCTGGATTATTCATTTTCTTGTGATGTGTCATGGGCTCCATAAGACACAGAGAACATATGACAATGAAGAAGACATCAATCCGATCAGTTTTTTGAGTGGGGGAGGGGATAAAAATGCTTTACTGAGAAATATTTTTGAAAGCATTAATGTGAAATTCATCAAATATAAATACACGAAGTACACTTTAACTACCTAGGTCAAGAATAGTATGTTGCCAACAAAAAAAAAATGTCCTATAAACTTCTAATTGATCATTATTTAATTCCTCCCCACTGGAGGAGCTTTTGCTACATCTCATGGGTAATGATGTTCTTGTTTTTACTGTCATTTCTTCAGTGCCACATGGGTCATGCAGTAGCATCAATTTCTGCAAAGTTTTTGATTTTCTTTTTCATCACTCTAGCATTGCATTGGTATTTTTGTAGCATATACTTTAACTTCATGTTGATGAAAATTTTCTTTCTCTGTTTTTGAATGTGTTTACTGGCTCTGTATTTAATAGGATGTATAACAGAAGTGTAGTGGACACTGACAAGTCCAGATGTGGAAACATAGTGCAGTCTGTCTCTGCAGCCAGACCAAAGATGGACTCCCAGTGAAACAGCTGAAAATATTCTGGCAGTAGGTTGCTGGACTTCCAAACACTGTCCACGCCTACAACATCAAGAAATACTTTAATAACAGCGTAATGGATGTATGATTGTTCATGAAGAACCACGCATCATAATACTAGAGGGGAAACCAATGGAGGGGGAGGGACCTTGGGGAGGACAGGAAAACCCAGAGCCTATGGAGCTGTATCATAAAAACAATAACAAAAAGTAATAAAATAATTTAAAAATAAATCAGTTATAAATAAATAAATACTAAGAAGGATGTAGAAAAAAACGATCTTTCACCCATTACTGATGAGAAGTAAAAATGATACTTCCACTCTGGCAAAGATTGGCCATTTCTTCAGAAAGTAAGCATGCAACTACTCCTCTAGTGGGGACGAATCCAATCAGTTTTGAACAGCAGAAATTTACAAGGAAAATAACTGCAACTCACTTCTTAATATTTCACTGTGATTTCCACAATTTCATCCCTGTGTAGCAATCAATACCTCTTTCTAAAATTCTCTCAACTCCATTTCAATTGGTCCCATCATAATTCTATCCAAACTCCACCACCTGTTCCCTCTGGCTTAAATGGCCTAATGACTTAAACGTCTCTACCATGGTCCTTCTGCAGCCGGCCTCACCAGCCTTGTTTTGGTGACACTTAGTAGACATCACCACACATGGGCCTTTTATTTTCAGTTTCTTCTGACTGGATGTACTTTTTAACGCTTATTTAACATCATTGAATTTTTTTCTTTCAGACTATAAGCATAGGAAAAACTGTCTTTTTACTTATGATTGTACCTCCAGAATCTAACATACAAGTGTAGAACAGATCCTAAATAAAGATTGGACATCATTGCAATCCAGAGTAGAAAATAATTTCAAGGTGGTGTGCTCTGTGCTACGATAGAATGTGGTAAAATTAACACAGTGACCGAAGATTATCACCTCAAGGGAAAGAAACAGGCAAGACAGAGAATGTCACAGAAATATTCAAATAATGGATATTCAATATTAACTGTATTATTTGCAGAAGACAAGGCAGGGCAATTCTGTAGAAGGAACAAGCTACATTTGGGAAAACCTGCATCTTTTGATTGCTCTGAGCACCAAGAAAGTCAATGAAGAATGAGCAATACAAATGGTTCCACAATATCCTATACTATACCAACAGGGCTCTGCCATCTCATCGTCAGAGATAACAGATGCTGTTGTATGAAGCAAGTCAATCTAATCTATTTTTGCTAGGGAAGGTGTGGGACAGAGGTCAGGGAAGTTGAGAATTGAGGTTGGGAAGGCAATAAGCCAGTAGAAAATCTATCAAAAGGAAGAGATAGAACAGGGGAGTACACCCTGAGTGGGGTGGGGGCTGCTAGGGCAACAGCTTAGAAGAAAGAAATATCAGCAAATAAGTAAGGGAGGAGATCTCAGAGAAAATTCATGAAGGAAAATCTTTGCGGAAATGAATAAATACTGAGTTTTGTAAACACTGTATATGAAATTTGGACTTGGCCCTCAGTGTACTAAAAACCACTTTAATATTTTAAGCCTAGAGTTATTGTGTCCATGTTTTTGTTTAGAAAGATAACTCTGGTGCATCTGAAAGGAAACCTGAGGCAGGATGGTAAATCTAAGAGGAAGCAGTGAGACAGAGGTCTCTTAGAACTTCAAAGGAGAAAAAAAATTATGCATCCTGAATCACTAGTGTTACCACTGCTGTCAAGTTAGTACTTCTTGGGCCTTAAGGGACTTTACAAGTCTTGTATCTAATCAGTCTCAGTTAGGCCCTTTTGAATGGGTCCTAGAGTCACGCTCATTTCCAAACGAGGCGACCAAAGCAGAACTCTAACTGTAACTTTGCTAAGGTTACTCCAAGTGATAAGGGACTGATGTTCAAATCGGGCTCCAGAAACTGCATGAGGGCAGCTATTCATCCCAGTTTTTGTGACTCTAACAGTTTTAAGCCTCATTAAACTGCAGAGACCACTAACTGTAACCAAAATAATAATGCAGTAGCAGTAGGGAACATGAAGGACAGTGATTTTTTTAATTAAATTTATTCATTAATTACATTGTGTTGTAATTACATAGAATCTGGGATTCTCCCCCCCGCCTTCCCCCCATGGTGGGTTCCTCCACCCCGCTGCACAACCATAGTTCAAGTGTAGTTGAAGTTCCCTCCCTGGAGAATTTGCCAAGCATAGAGTCCAACATCCCATAGGAAGGACAGTGATTTGTTGAGCAAAACTGACAAGATTTGGTGATAATCGCCTTCCTTTTGCTTGTCCCAGGTTATTCGTTCTTCACGTTTTTCTTCTCTTATAATTTGTTAATGCTATACATTTCTAGACTTTTTTCATTATCATTCACTTCCAAATAGTTTTCGTTTGACTATTTTATGCAAACAGGTTAGTCAGCAGTGATGTGTACACCTTCTAAATATTTGGAGATTTTATAGGTATCTTTAGATTACTAACACCAAAATAAAAACAAATTGTGATCAGAAGATACACGTGTGTAACTGAATTTGTCAAAAATTTTTGAGCTTTTGCTGTAGCACAGAATACATCTCTTAGCAAGCATGTATGCAGTGGAGAAGAAGGTATATCCTGCTGCTGTTGGAGGGACTGTTATATATGCAAATTAAGCCAATTTGCTGACACTGCTGTTAAACTGTTCTATGTATTGACTGATTTTCTAGCAATTATTGAAAGAAGAGTGTTAACATATTAATATACAAGTGCAGATTTCATTCCCTCTTCTTGCAGTAGTTTTATATCCTTAATGCTGAATCTCTGGCATGAGGGATACAGACATTTGTGATTATTGTATCTTTTGGGGGAACTAATCCTTTTATTATTATGATATTCTGATAACATTTGTTATGTCTTGTGATTTTGTAAAAAATCTATTTTTTTCTGATATTAATTAACAGATTTTTTTTAATTTGGGTAAGCATTACACATAGTTTTTCATTTTTTTATATTTAAGCTATTTGCCTCTTTATCTATAAAGTATATTTCTTAAAGACACTATAAGTTATATTTTGTATTCTCAGCTGCACAAACTCTTCCACTTAAATGAGATTTTTTTTGTCATCGATATTTAATGTGATTGCAGATATGGCTAAGTTCTTTTTAGTTCTTTGAAAAATTAGTTTAAACACAGATTGAATACAGTTCATACATAAAATTTTAAAACCACAATTGTTCTATTTCATCCTCCTTCCCTGCTTTTCTCCTTCCCTCTGCATTTCTTTTTTTTTAATTTGTGAAATAACTGATTTCAAATTTACATTATAGAAAAAGGATTTAACTTTAAATCTACCATATTCTTGTTCACATTATTTCACAGTGTACTGGATATATTATTAGAAGTAGGGTTTCCAGTTTAGGCATGATATATGTCCTCAGAGCACTGTCTTTAGAGCACATTTCTGATTCTATTTGCCTATGAAGCATCTTGTTACTTTAAAATTCCTTTGTATCCTATTTGAGAGGTTAGAAAAAAAAAAATTCTCATTCTTCTTCAATAATTTTAACCCAACAGGATTTTAAAGTGTGATTTTTTTTCCCTCCAGAGTCCCATAGCCCTATAGATAGCCCATATCTAAAGCATGTCATTTACTTATTAATTTAAATAGGAAACAATCAACAAAGTAAAAAAGCAACCCACAGAATGGGAGAAGATCTTCACCCACTACATAGGTGACAGAGGGCTAATTTCCAGAATATACAAAGAACTATAAAACAACCAAAATGCCCAAACAAACAAGCCACTCAAGAAATGGGCACGGGAAATGGGCAGACATTTCACAAAAGAACAATCCCAAATGGCAAATAAACATGAAAAAATGCTCAAGTTCCCTGGCAATAAGGAAAATCCAAATTAAAACATCAATGAGGTACCACTTAACGCCAGTAAGAGTGGCCCACATGAAAAAAAGCACCAACAACACTTCTTGGCGAGGATGCAGGGAAAAGGGAACCCTACTCCACTGCTGGTGGGGCTGCAGGTTAGTACAGCCTCTATGGAAATCAGTATGCAGAACATTCAAACAACTCAAAATCGACATACCGTATGATTCAGCGATAGCACTCCTACGAATATATGCAGACCACTTGCTTTATGAGAAACCAACATGCACCCCTATGTTCATAGCAGCACAATCAGTAATTGCAAAAACATGGAAGCAACCAAAATGCCCATCAGCAGAGGAATGGATAAGAAAGCTATGGTTCATCTACTCCATGGAATACTACTCAGCTATTGAAAAAAAACAAAATGCAGTTTTTTTTGTGGCCAAATGGGCCCAACTGGAAACCATAATGCTAAGGGAAATGAGCCAATCCCAAAAGGTTAGATACCACATGTCTGCCTTAATTTAAGATGATATGATGTTATGTAAAACATATTATTTTATGTATGTTATGTTATATGTTGTGTATAAACTAAAATTGAAATGTCAATGAGGTGACCACAGAATGTGGTTAAGAAATCACATTTGTTTTCAACATATTGGTTACTTAATACTATATCAATGAATTCCACAACGAAGTTGATTGTTGCTGATGGTATGTTGGAGCTTTTAATTGATCGGGATGATACTCTGCTGGTTCTGCCCTCGGACCAGACAGGGTCTCCCCAAGAAGCTGAGGAACTTGACTGGACTATAAGATGCTGGACTCTATGTATAGTATATGCTTGCAATGAGGAAATCTCAACTGAACTTGAACTGCAGTTATGCAACAAGGTGGAGTAATCCACCATGGGGGGAGGGTGTGGAGAGGGGTGGGGAGAATCACAGTACCTATGAAACTGTATCACATAATACAATGTAATCAATGAATAAAAAAAAATAGCTCCATAAATATATTTGTGGCACGTCCCTTCTCATTCTGCTATTTCACAATCTCTCTTTTGAGCATTTATATCACTGCTTCATGCAAATGCTTAACACAGGCAATTGCTAATTATGGTTTAATTTAAGACAAAATATTTGGCCACAAATTTCTTTTTGTTCCATGACAACACTCTCTCCTGTTTTGTGTCCCCTACTTCTTTTCAGATTTCTTTTCCTTCTGTTCTTGAAATTATTTTTATGTTTTGTGACCATCTTTTTGGAGGAAATTATGATGAAAACAATATGAAAGAGCTTTGAATGGAACTGGGAGGCTCTGAATGGGCCAGGACTTTTCACAAGATTCTGACTGTTCTGTAGGAATGTGCACTTTCCTGACTAGCAGTGCACTTTGGTCATCTCCATTTTGGACCACAGGTATGTGGAATGACCTGAAAGACCATACAATGCACATGACACACTGTGCCCAGAGGCTGCATATTCATATCAAAAGGTTATCTGTCCCCTGGTTGGTGGATGCTTCTATTGTGTTTATACATTTCTCTATCTTCCGGGATGTAATCTAATTGTTTCTTGGCATTTGGCAGCCCATATAAGCTCCAAATTTTCCTCTCTTCCTCAGAACTTCTTTCTGAGATATCTGAATCTGTGTACCCTGAACTGCAACACCTAAGTTCCCCAGATAAAGTCCTTTTTTCTTGCACATTTCCTGAGTTTGGATCAATCATTCTTTCCGGAGCAGTGACTACCAGTTAGTGTATGACATGTCCAGGCTAGCAAGAAACCTTATGACTCAATTATGGCATGAACACTTTATTGAGCTTTAACTTCTGCCTAACCAGTTAAGATCAGAAGATGTGGGGATGTATGAAAGATAGGGCTTTTCAGTACAACCACCAACCACACCAATCCTTAATACCTGAATTTTTGCACATAGTTCATTTGTGACTCATTCTGCCATGCCTTTTTTGCACCTCCTTTATGCTTATTTGAGTCCACAGTAACTTCTGGTTTAGAAGATATCTCAATGGTCCCACCTAAGAGCTTTAGTGTTCCTGATATCCATAGTATGAGTTTGTTTTTTTAAAACATTCATAAAGTTCTGAGCCAATTTGGTATTAACTTCCACATTACAACAAGGTTTGGATTTGTAAATAATTCATAACTTCAAAACCTATATAACTTTTTATATTCTATTTCTTGCTTTCAGCCTATTTTCCAGAATGATTTAAAATTTTCTTAGCCAGGGCCCGGTGGCGTGGCCTAGCAGCTAAAGTACTTGCCTTGAACGCCCTGGGATCCCATATGGGCGCCAGTTCTAATCCTGGCAGCTCCACTTCCCATCCTCCTCCCTGCTTGTGGCCTGGGAAAGCAGTCGAGGATGACCAAAAGCCTAGGGACCCTGCACCCATGTAGGATATCCAGAAGAAGCTCCTGGCTGTTGGCTTCAGATTGGCGCAGCTCGATTTGTTGTGACCATTTGGGGAGTGAATCATCAGAGGAAAGACCTTTCTCTCTGTCTCTCCTCCTCTCTGAATATCTGACTTTGTAAGAAAAATAAATAAATCTTTAAAAAAAATTTTTTTCTTAGCCATGTTAAAATCAGAATTTAATCCATGATAATGCTGAACTACTCTTTTCTATTCTGACCTCACATCTAAACTCAAAAATAATAAATTATCAAGCTATTAGCCACTTCATATGAATGTTTAAAGAAACATTCTCTCTAAATTTATTTCGTCCCCATTGTTTTCCCACATCACTAGATAGTACTCCATCACATCAGTTTCTCAAAACAAAATCCTAGAAATCATTCCTGAGTTTTTCATTCTGTTTCAGCACATAGTTCTTTCCTTTCTAATGTCAAGCTTTAATTTAGGACCCATACCCAATTGCTACTCTCTCTGCCCAGAAAGCTCCCTAAGACAGAATTTCTTAACCTTAGGGTTTCATCAGAAATTATAGCAGTGAAACAGGGCTCCCTCTCTTCTCAACAGCGTATCTAAAATAGTCTTTACCATCACCATTGTTACTTTGGCTCAGCAGGATTTTGTTGTTGTTATTAGAGTTCATAATACTTTAAAATGCATACTGATGCTGTATTCTTAGTTTCTACTGCTTTTGTTACAAGGTTGGGAATGAAGTTATCCAACCTTCACACCTCCTGTCTCTAAAGGTTTGTTCTACCAGATCCAGGACCTGTTTTATTTGCTATTAGAATCTCAACACTCAAAACAATTCTTAGCATATCACAAAGAAACACTTGAAACAATTGCATCATAAATGACTGATACTTAATGGAAAAGCTGTTATCTCAAAATGCTAGAAAACAGCATTTACTGAGCTTGGAATTACCATATTTGGTTTCCTTCAATTCTTTCAAAAGGCCTATTTGGAAATAAGTAAGCCATGTGCCATACCTATTCACATTTTTGATCAGGTGACAATTTGTTGTTCCGTCAAGTGAAAAATCTCACCAAAGTACACAAACACAAAGTATTAGAAACACAGATAGTCATCTAAAACCAATTTTTCTGGTGTATCCACATTAAATGCACAGTTAATGAAAAATTAATATTTTGATGCAAAAATGTATTGAAATCATATAATAGGAAAAAGGTTTATGACAAATGTTTACTCTGGAAAAAACTACCCACAATAGTGACAGAACAGGCTGGCACACACAAAAAATCAGGCTTGGGGCAGACCTGGTGA
This sequence comes from Ochotona princeps, assembly GCF_030435755.1. NCBI lineage: Eukaryota > Metazoa > Chordata > Mammalia > Lagomorpha > Ochotonidae > Ochotona > Ochotona princeps. The sequence continues at coordinate 28,784,661 of NC_080838.1, read as the reverse complement.
GGGTTCTTGGGGGTTGCCCTGATTAAGCAGGGACACTCAGTCACGTGTATGAAGACTGGCCTATGGTAGCTGGGCTAGACTGGGCCACAGTCCCCATCAGTTAGTGGGGAGGAACTGACCAGGCAGCTGCACCCACCAGTATGTGCATTTGCCTGTGCAGGTTGACGTACAGAACCGTAACCTGCACTAGCTGGCACACACAAGAGTCAAGTCTGAGGTCACCCCAGGTAAAGTATCTTGGGGAACCCCCCACTAGATGGCTAGATGGCTAGATTCCAGCAACAGGGAAAACCCCAGGATGTGTGGTCTGACCTTGGAGTCCATGTGTCAGGACTGGGCCTCCTCAGTTTCTGATGCCTGTGCAGTGGACGGCATACCAAGAGGCACATGGGGGACACCACATCCAGCATTCATCTAAGCCAGCAGAGGACACTGAGTGCCTCATCAGAGGATGGAAAGCAGAACAGGATGAATAACTCTCTTGGCCAAGCTCTGCAGCAAGTGTCTGGCTCTGTGGATGTGCACTGAGATGAACTTGGTCAGCCAAAAGACCTTGGAAAAATTTTTCTCAACTCCAGTGCAGCAAAGCTGATGATGTCTCGAAAATATCAAAACCATGCAGATAACACCCTCAGAACATCTTCCCCACAATGGGGTCTCTAAGACTTCATCAAACGATTGTTCCCCATTTCCAGGTGCTGATGAGCAGAGTATTCCCTTTTCCTCTGCCTTCTCCCACCCCCAGTCAACAAAGAGAAGAAAAAGAAAGGAACAGGAAAAACACAAAACAAAACATAACTTACATTTGATAGGCATTGTAGTTTGGTTCTGTACTAACAACTGACAACAGACTAAAGCCGATTTTTTAAATAAATACTAATGATTCATTTCGAGGTAAGCATTACGCAAATTGCACAAAGAACATTTCTTTCTTCCCAGAAAGATTATTGATTCTCTTTCATTCCCTCTTTGTCTTGCCCCCAGATCTTGTTACCACCAGTATAGTTTATGTTAGTAAACTAAAAGTTTAGCCTTTACCAGAATTGTATGTAAATGAATCTTACAGTCTGTAGTTTTCTGGGTCTGGCTTCTTTTACTTAGGATAATTCGTTGAGATTCATCCACTTTGTTCTTTTTTTATTCCTGAAAAATATTGTATTGCACAGATATACCCTAAGACAAATATCCTGCGACATCTGTTGTTTTCAGTTTTTTTTCCATTATGAGTAAAGCTGCTGTAAACATGTACATGACTCTGTGATTACCCTTTTCTTTTGTGTAAAACAGTGGAATTTTTGAGTCATACAACAAGTATGTTTTTTAACTTTAAGAAATCTGTTAAGCTTTTTCAAAGTTGTACCATTTTACATTTCTAACAGCAGTATTTGAGTGTTCTGGTTGCTCCCCATCCTGGCCAACACTTGATACTGTCAGGCTTTGATTTCTTTTTTTCAAAATAATTGGTAGATACAGATATTTCATTGTGTTTTAATTTTCATTTTGTCAATGATTTAAAACGTTAAATACCTTTTACGGGTTTATTGGTTGTCATCCATATAATCTTTAGTAAATATCTGTTCAAACTGCTTTGTTTATGATTTCAAAAGCAGGTGTGTTTCTGAGTTTTGAGATTTCTTCATGTGTTTTAGATACAGTTTATGTTCCTTCTGCAAATTTTGTTTCCTAGTTCATGGCTTTTTATTTTCCCCATTATGTTTTCAGACATTTTTAGTGTTGATAAACACCAGTTTATCAGTTTTATTTTTAATGGTTCATGTCTTTTTTGTCCTAAGCAATTTTTTAAAAATCTGTCATTCTAAAAATCTCCTATCATCTATTCTAAGTTCTGTATTTTCAGTTCTTACATTTAAATTTATGATCTTTAAGATAATTAAACCGTTTGGTGGTTATACATTAAAAATCTATCTATCTACCTATCTATACTACATACATATCAGATGAGCACCAGTCGGAGTCCAAGCTGCTCTACCTCTCACTCAGCTCTCTTGTCAATGTACTGCGAAGCAACTTACAATGCCAAAGAACATAAGCTCCTGTATGCAGATGGGTGACTGGGATAGAGATGCAGGCTCTGAGCTTTGGCATGGTCCAGCTGTGTCCACTGGTCACTTGGGGAGTGAGCGAAGACAGGTGGAGGGGAGAATCCCTATACCTACAAAACTGTATCACAAAAAATAACAATAAAACAATACATAAAGCTGGTATAAATAAATAAATAGTTTCTATTCGATGACACAAATGAAGAATGAACATGTACAATAGTTTCCTTAGAACTAAAATGTTTACAGTTGAACATCAGGTTTCAACTCTCTTTACCTCTTCAGATATACAGAACTACAGTGTTCCTCCTAATTTTCACAACAAAACAAGTTAGACAAGTTAGAAGTTTAACACTTCTCCAATTTCTCAGAGACCTCAGGTCACAGGGTTACTAAATGGCCACCAAACTAAGGAGAGCCAGACACTTACAGGCTACCTGCAGCAGATGCAGCTGTATGCTGGGGAGGGGGAAAAAAGAAACTCAAAAGTCAGCTAACAGAGTTAAGCGATGAGTGAACGAAAAGTGCAAGTACCCCAAGAACACTCTTGGAGAATTCACGGTTCCTTACAGACTTTTCTTTCAAACTTACAGGGTTTTCTTTGTAAAAATCAATCACAATTCTGGCTAAACAGCATGGAATGAAAGCCCCAAGTCAGGCTCTTCTCTCATATGCCCCACATACTGGAGCTGTAAGAGTGGGGTGATAGTTGGCCATAAAACATTACTACCAGGACAGCACTAGTGGCAACATAACAACACCAGCCAAAAAGGGGTTGGACAAGATTGCTGAGAGAGCTCACTCCAAGACAAGGGACACAATGTAGGCTTAATCAGGAAAACGGAAACAGTCCTCACTCTGCTCTCTTTCCCTCCCTCAACTAACTACAGGGAAGAAATTGAGAGTTGTAGGGAGTGATCTCATGAATGGAAGATCTTTTTCTTTCTGTCTTTCCTTCTTTCTCTTTAACTGTGTCTTTCAAATAAAAATGAAACACATGTTTTTAAAAAGAGAAAGAGAGAAGGTAAAGGCAAGTCTAGCAAAAAAAAAAAAAACTTGTTAAGCAAAGTTCTAACTAAAGATCAATATCCACCATACATTAAGAATTTTCAAAACTCAACAAAAAGACAATATTTTTTAAACAGTTCCAGAACACTGGAACATATACTTATTGCAAAAAAGACAGAGATTTAGGAGTTTATCAAATAAGCATACAAAAATAAGCTCAATATTAATAGGCATTAATGAAATTCAAACTAAAATCACAATGAGATACCACTAGGTATCTACTGGAATAGATGGCATAAAACACAGCCCTAGAAAGATATCAAATACAGCTATTATCACACAGCAATGATACAACTATCCCCAAATGACAGTACTTTAAGGAAAAAAAATTTGTAGTTTCTTAAATAGTTAAAAATATATCTACGACATGACCCAGGAATCCCACTCCTAGAAATTTACCAAAGTGAACAGAAACATGGCCACAGCAAAATCTGTACACATATGTTTATAACAGCTTTATTCACAATCCATCCAAATCATAAATTCCTCAACTGAAAAACAGATGAGCTGTGGTATATTAATGGGCTAGCATTGTTGCACAGTAGGTTAAGCCATGGTTTCTGATGCTGGTATCTTTTAATGGAGTGCCAGCTGGAATCCTGGCTATTCCAATTGTTTTCCAGCTTCCTGATAATGCACCTGGGAAGGCAGGAAGAGGTAGGTCAAGTATTTGAGCCACTAACTCCCATGTGGGAGACCTGGCTGAAGCTCCTGGCTCCTGGCTTCAGTCTGGTCCAGTGAACCAGTGAGTGAAGGTTAATCCCCTAGCTCTCTCTGTTTCCTTCTTTTACTGTAACTCTGCTTCTACAAAATAGAAAACAAGAAAATCTCAATTTGTGGTATATCCATAGAAGCTAATAATGTTCTACCATGAAAGGAAAAATTAGTAATACATAAAACATGGATGAATGTTAAACAGATTTTCTAAGTGTAAAATCTCGTATTAACAAAAGGCAACAGACATTACTCAATTTATGTGCCTCCTGGAATGTGCGAAACTAGAGGCAGAATTTACATTAGTGGTTGCCAAAGACTGGAGCTGTGAAAAAGGTCTGCTACAAAAGGACAGAAATGGAGGGGGGGCACTTAGGAACTGTGCAAGTACTGTATATTACGATATCTTAGATTCATTACTATGTCTCTCAAAAGTGTTGAACTGTACTCCACCAAGAATGCATTTTGCGTTCGCAAACTAAAAATAGTAACAAATTATTAGGCTCTGAAAAACAAAACGCATAGCTTGGCAGCTGGCATGGAGGAAGAATATTCAAAATTCCTGGAGAAAACTGTGTTCCTAATCTGTATTGCTGAGAAAGTCATTAAAAAGAGTTCTTGTTCATGAGACATCCTCTTTCCAGTTGATACTCGGAGGTTCCTCTTAATGACCAATGCCTTTTGCGTCAGCTTGCTGCATCGAAACCACAGGTTTCTGTTTTCTAGGCCCTGACTTATACTTGGCACTGTGCCCACTGCTACAACTTCATCAGCCCTTGACCTGGTTCTTTGAACACATCTTTTCATTCTGAGAATGTTGAGATTGTTCATCCATGCTGTACACTATCCTGCTGTAATTTTCTCCACTTCAGAGTTTTCATCGCCCCTTCGTAGATCAGCTCAAATATCAATCCTAACTATAACCCTCTCCCTACAACCCTAACTGGGTAGGGTTCACCCAGGTGCACAACTAGAACAGCATTGAAAGTGCTTACACTATTGTTATTAATCAAGTTAACTGAGGAATTAGTTGTATATAGTATCTATCTTCAAACTATAGGAGAGAAAAAATCACTTATATAGCATTCATGGTTGCATTTCTAGCAACTTGTGAACAGCCTTATAAAAAGTGGCTGATCTATAAATATTTTTCAGGAATGAATAGATGGGTTTATTTCATTGTTGCTCTACAGAACAGTGCTTATTCATTCCAATGTCACATCATTAAAATCAAATGCAAACAGGAGTTCATTGTTAGCTGACATTCCGCAAGGAGGGGGTTCATGATGGCTCATTTGACCCCAACCTGACTGGGCCAAGGAGCAACTACGTAATTGGCCAAGCACTCTGGTTCTATCTATGAGGGTCTTCCTGGAAGAGGGTAATGTTGGAGCTCATCTGGGATCTGGAGAGTAGGGCTCTGAGATCGGAACCCACACAATGGCCAATCCAGTTCCCAGGCCTTTGGATTCTGACTGGAATGACATCTGGCTTGTTGTCTGCAGATCATTAAAGTTTTCAGCCCCACACTGAGGAGCTTATAGTAAATCTCGCGATAACGGTTTTTTCCAAAGATCCCCAACAATACAGCCTACCCAAAACTTTTCTTTCACACATTACTTTTTGAAGTTTATCCTTATACAATTTAAGATTTACCTCGACGTACTCCGTATATCACACTTAAACCTACAAAATATTGTGTATTTTCCCAGTTGTCTTTGTATCATTATAACATTTTTAATCATTGTCTAAAGGACAAAACCAAACCCACTTACGTGCTTTTAGATTTGGAATGCAGAAAGAAACAACTAAACCTCTATTGGACAATCTCTTCGCTTCAAGGATTTCAATAACATGGCAAAATCTATTGCAGCCATTTAAGCATAGAAGTGAGGACTCAGTGTTAATCTTAGGATGAAAAATATTATAGAAAAGTATTCCTACACCAACTCAGAAATTTCAGTTTGAAGTAAAATACTCTTACTCTATTTCTTATGCCATTGATATTTGAATAAGTATTATTTTCTGTTAAAACTAAACTGCATATATAAATAATTTAATTATTAAATTATTATTTCATTTACTTATGTTTATAGTTAATATCAGAGATAGGAAGCATATTTTACAATAAAAACTTTAACATTAAGTTCAACTTCATGTCATCAAGAGAAACATTTTCAAAAACATATATTTCCAACTAATAAGCTAAAAATAAAGTTTGACAGTTGAAAATGGGACAATGTAGACACCTAATAAAAACAATTAAGTCACTTAATATCATTATTTTTCAGATATTTTTTAAAAGAAAAGTCAGTTTATTATGATTAAAAGTTTTATTATCTTTGCGCTCCTGGTAAACTATACATAATTCCTACTACCTTGATCAAATTATAATACTAGGTATACTCTATTTTAAATTTGGGATGGAACATTAACTTGCTTTAGGCCACTGACCTGTACAAGACAGAGTGACAGTAGGAAAGAAGGCACACACACAGCAAGAAGTGTGGAAAAAGAATCAACTGAGGCCCCGTTCTCTGAAATACCCTGATACACTCTCTTGAGTGTTCTTTAATAGTGACTCAATGAAGAAAAACTTCTGCATGATTTTTTTAAAGTGGATTTTATGGGAATATCAGCAAGAACTTCCAGGTAGAATTCAGTGAGAGAAGGAAGAAAGGCTTAGGATGAAAATACAGAGTGCTACAATTAAAGTTATAAACGCGCAGGCCATATGCTGCCTTCAGTCAGGAGTCAGGATATAATTATACCCATGTTTATTCTATTTTCCAGTAATTTTAAATTTAAGAATCCATAAACTTTTTTAACTCTTTAGAAACACAGTTAGAACTAAAGAGGTTATTTTGTTCGGATAAGATCAATATTGCCGCAATAATCAGTACAAAACTACCAGCGACAGATTACTCACTTTTAGCCTATTTTGCACAATTAAAGAAACTTATTTGTCTTGTTATGTCCTTCCTTAACCCAGAATGTCTTCTTGAGTCTTCTAAATGCAAGCATCTGACATGAATGAAAACATGTTTTCTGAAGAAAAGAAAAAAGCTGTATGTTTGGTGAAATAACTTGAAATGAAAGCCGACCATAAAATCTTCAGTGCAACAATCCAAAGTTAAGCAGTATATTGACTCAAGTTGTGCTGCTTCCTGAAGACAATAATGAGCCAATAATAACAAGATCAAAACACTCCAAGTTATATGCAAATTCACTATAGAAAGTTCATAGATACAACAATCATTCCTGATTAAAGCCAAACAACCTTAAGCAAACTGAACAGAAGATTCCTTTACACAACCAAGACAATATATATGTGTATATATATATTATATATAATCAAGGCAATATATATGACAAACTTACAGCCAGCAATGTATTGAATGTTGGAAGAATTTCCATTAAGATCTAGAATCAGCTGGCACACATAAGAATCTTAAAAAGTCTTGAGGTCACCCCAGGTAAGGTTTCTTGGGGAACTCCCCACTAGATGGCTAGATGGCTAGATTCCAGCAACAGGGAAAACCCCAGGATGTGTGGTCTGACCTTGGAGTCCATGTGTCAGGACTGGGCCTCCTCAGTTTCTGATGCCTGTGCAGTGGACAGCATACCAAGAGGCACATGGGGGACACCGCATCCAGCATTCATCTAAACCAGCAGAGGCATTGAGTGCCTCATCAGAGGATGGAAAGCAGAACAGGATGAACAACTCTCTTGACCAAGCTTTGCAGCAAGTGTCTGGCTCTGTGGATGTGCACTGAGATGAACTTGGTCAGCCAAAAGACCTTGGAAAATATTTTTTAACCTTAGTACAGCAAAGCTGATGATGTCTCGAAAATGTCAAAGCCACGCAGATAACACCCTCAATGGCGTCTTTAAGCTGTTATCAAATTACTGTCTCCCATCCCCACATGCTGATGGAGTGATGGAAATGGCCTTCACTCCTTCCTCCATTGTAAATACTGGAGGAAAAGAAAATTGAAACATATATCTGCCCACTTCCCTCCATACCTCGATCCTCCCTACCTTAATCAGAGACCCACATAGGCAATCATCTCTCTCAACCATATAAGCAATATTAACAATACTAAAAAATACAATTACATTAAAACTAAAAAAAAAATCAAACAAGATGCCCACTCACATTGTTATATGGTTCTGGAAGTTGCAGAACCAATAAATAAGAAAAAGAAATTAAAGGGATTCCAACTGGAAAGGAGGAAGTCAATTTATCCCTGTTTCCTGATAACATGATCCCATGTACATAGGGAAGCCAAACGATTCAACTGAAAGACTACTGGAATTCATAAAAGTTTGATGAAGTTACAGCATGTAAAAGTAATATACAAGGTCTGGGCCCGGCGGCGTGGCCCAGGGGCTAAAGTCCTCGCCTTGAAAGCCCTGGGATCCCATATGGGCGCTGGTTCTAATCCCGGCAGCTCCACTTCCCATCCAGCTCCCTGCTTGTGGCCTGGGAAAGCAGTTGAGGATGGCCCAGTGCATTGGGACACTGCACCCGCGTGGGAGACCTGGAGGAGGTTCCTGGTTCCCGGCTTCGGATCGGCGCGCACTGACCCGTTGCGGCTCACTTGGGGAGTGAATCATCGGACGGAAGATCTTCCTCTCTGTCTCTCCTCCTCTCTGTATATCTGACTTTGCAATAAAATAAATAAATCTTTAAAAAAAAAAAGTAATATACAAGGTCAATGGCCTCTCTATATATAAACCTTGTCATGGCTGAGAAAGAACTTGTAGGATCAGTCCCACTCAGAGTAGCTACAGATTTAATTCTCTCACCATGAACTCAACAATGGAGGTCAAAGATCTCTGCAGCGAAAATTACAAAATTACTAAAGACGAATTAGAAGACAGAAAAAAGGAAAAATCTTCCCTATCTGTGCATTCAAAAAATTAATATCATTAAAATGTACACACTACCCAAAGCAACTTACAGATCCAATGTGATGCCAAGCAAAATAAAAACCACATTCTTCTCAGATTTAGAAAAAAATACTAAAATTCATATGCAATACAAGGAAAATGAGTTGCTAAGCCAATGTTAAAACTACAAAAACAAAGCCATCACAATACCAAATTTCAAGACATACTACAGGAAAGTTCATAATCAGTATAGCCTGGTACTGGCACAAAAATAGACACGTGGACCAACGGATCAGAATAGGTACTCCAGAAATTAATCTACATATCTACATTCAACCAATCTTTTACAAAATAGCTAAAATCAATCTCTGCAGAAAGCAGAGTCTCTTCAACAAATGGTGATATAAAAATTGGATCTACATATGCAGATGTGTGAAATAAGCCCTTTACCTTAACATCTTGCACAACAATCAATTCTCAATGGCTGAAGGATGGAAATCTGTGACCTGATATCCTTGAATTACTAAAGGAAAACAGCAGGGAAACTCTGTAAGACATTGACCTAGACAAAGACTTCCTGAAAAAGATCCCAGAAGCACAGCCAATAAAGGCAAAAACAGACAAAAGGGATTACACCTAGCTAAGAGGCATCTGCATGGCGCAGAAAGCACTGAACAAAGCGAAGAGGCAACTGACAATGTACAAGCTATGCAATGGATAAAGGATTGATAGCCAGAATCTATAAATAGCTTAAGACCCTAAACAAGAATAAAAACAGGGGCTCGGTCTGGTAGCCTAGTGGTCAAAGTCCTTGCCTTGAACATGCTGGGATCTCATATGGGTGCCAGTTCATGCCCTGGCTGCCCTGGTTCCCATCCAGTTCCTTCTTATGGCCTGGGAAGGCAGTGGAGGATGGCCCAAGGCACCCCTGTGTGAGAGCCAGAAGAAGCTCCTGGCTCCTGGATTTTGGATCAGCTCAGCTCTAGCCATTGCAGACACATGGGGAGTAAATCAGCAGATGGAGGATTGTTTCTGTCTTTCCTCTTCTCTGTATATCTGACTTTACAATAGAAATAGATAAATTTTTTTAAAAATTCCGTAATATTCAGGGGAAAAATGGTAGATATCTAGCAATTAGATTTATATCCAAATGAAATACATAAAATTGTCAAAGAATTTAAAGGAAATGAAATGTATCATGTTCAGAGAAATAAGAAGGATTAAACCATTTAAAAATATTTAAGAAGCAATGGAATAAAATCAAGAAGAAATCCTTATAGAGACTTCTACATCAAGATCAATGTTGCCAGAAGAAGCACTCTCAAATTTTTATTGCACCAAAGAAAAAGTGAATAAATTATAAAATTCACATTCTTAAAAGACATAACAGGGCTGTTGAAGGCAGAACACAAAATGAATTTGAATCTAGAGCACAGAAGAACTACCACCACCAACACAATGACCTCCTGATTTTGGATACAATGCACTGATTCCGCAGTCAGGCAGGGTCCACTCTGAAGGCATCTACCAAGGGGCAGAAAAATCAAGGCTGTTAGTGGTCAGACGTGACAGGAACAAAAGGTTCATTTTCCCCAAGGTATATTTGTTAAATTCTGGGCTGTGATTAAAACTCTGGGAAAACAGGCCAAGTGTGTTTAAAAACCAACATGAAACCTTCTATAGCAAAAATGTTGGAAACTCAATTCTGTTTAAGGCAAAGCGTTTGCTTTGAATATAAAACTCATACGAGATTTGAAGCAGTAAGAGTCAGGCAGCTAGCCAATTAGACAAATTTTATTTGGGGAAAGAACTGAATCACTAGGAATCTTGAAAAGGCGAGAAGATAACTGCAGGCTCTTGATCAAAAGCATCTGGTGCATTGCTGGTGTCTGTTGTTTTTTGGTAAGAAAATGAATGAATGAATGAATGAATGAACGAACCAAGGCAGAACACAGAGCTCAGGAATACATACTTTATACAAACACACATATGAATGTATATATACAAGTACTGGGCATAAGAACAGAATTAGAACAGTCAAAATGAAAAACATGAATATACTTAGATACTATTGCACAGCAAATGTACAGCACAACAGTACAGTATCATTTAGAACCAACAGTGTTCACAGCGTAGCCTAGGCATGACAAGAATCATGTCAGATCATAGATCAGCTCATGGCCATTTAAAACTAAAGCACTATTTGTCTTTCTCACTCCCATTCTTCCCAAGGATTCTATGAAGTTTTCCAGAGACTATATGCAGAAACAGATGTGATAATTCAGCTATCTTTCAAGCAAAACACTATAAAGGTTAGCAAAAATTAATATGAAAAATACTTTTTTCTTGAACAATATAGCTATTTTACTTAAATGTTGTATATGTTAACATGATGGATTTAATATTATCAAATGTATTAATATATATTTTCTCATATTTACTTAAATTTTATATACTCATAGATATAACCTACATGACAAAAACTTGTTTGTGTCATCATTTTTAAGAGTATGAGTGGCAGGGACCAACTGTCTGAAGCATCTTGTCATAGAATCAAAAACGTACTAAACTGGAACTAAAGAATCATCTCCCCACATATCTGTTTATTTACATCTCCCCATGTGATCAAGCTGCACAGGCATAAAAAGATTCCTCATAAGAGGGACCCACCTATGATATGTGAGTGGATCATAATCAGGAACACCCACGAGCTATAGATATAAATTACTTTTATTCTAAAACAAAATAGAAGCTCAACATTTCAAGTGAATATGGCCAAAACATGGATAGGTGGATGTTTGATTTTTATTTACTTCAAAAGTGGGAACAGTCTATCACTTCCCTCATGAATTGCTTTTCAAAAATCATTTGTTCTCCTTTCACACTATTAATTTTTTCCTTTCAATTCCTGGCAAAAGCATTTTTTTCAACCTGTTTTGTTTTTAAGGAGTAAGTTATCACATATATTGACTGAGATTTAAGGTACAACTTTGAATTTGAAATGATAATCTCAGACAGAATTACAGGAACCTTACAAATGACACTATATAGTCATGGAAGACAGACAAAAAAGTGACTTCACACAGCTCTCACCATAGGTCTGCTGGTATTAAAATGACCTAGCACTGGAAAAAAAATGGTTCAACATGAACTACAAATGACATAAATAAAACAATCAAAAATACTGGTTTAAAACTGATTTATCTATAACTTACAGTCTATATTATAAATTATAATTATAAACTGCTCTACAAAAATATTTCAAAAAAGTATGATACAAATTATTAATGAGACCAAAAGTTATTTACTGATCCATGAAATACTCCCGAGTTCCCAAGACTAGGCAATAAAGAGGCAAAGACTGTGCTCATTTCAAGATGCAGGCAGAAGAGCAGAGTGAACAAATGAATGAGATAATTCAAGATCATGACAGATACTGAAATTAAGAAGTAAAGGAAATGGAGTGAGATGACGTGATTTAAGGAAATGACCGAATTAAACACTCAGCAGACAAGGGATACTGTTCTCCCTACCACTTGGAGGTAACTGATGGGGAATTAAGCCATACACAAATCTGTTAATTGGAACTTGACCAATTTCAGAATATAAGCGGAGGGGAGCTGCTGGCAGCACTGGCACAGTGAGTTAAGCAGTTGCTTGCAATCCTGGCATCCCACAATGGAGTGTTAGTTTGAGTCCTGACTGCTTCACATCCTATCAACTCCCTACTAATGCACTAGGAAGACAGTAAAACATGGCCCAAATACTTGGGACCCTGCCACCCATGTGGCAGACCCAAACTTGGTTTCTGGCTGGCCTACGCACTGGCTGCTGTGGCCATTTGAGGAGCAAATGAACTGGCCTTGTGGCATGCTGGCTAAAGCTACCATCTACCATACAGGCACCAGTTCCTGCATGGCTGTTTCAGTTCCAATCCAGCTCCAGGCTAATGGCCTGGAAAAGCAATGGAAGCCTGCCCAAGTGTCTGGACTGCTACCACCGAAGTGGGAGACCCAAATGAAGCTCCCGGCTCTTGGCTTCCACTTGGCCCAGGGCTGGACACTGTGGTCATCTGAGGAGTGAACCAGCAGATGGATTTTTCTCTTTCAAACTAAAGAAGCCTTTAAAAATTAATAAATAAAAGGATAATGTGAATAAGGTAGATGAAGAGCAGTGATGGAGAGTAAAAGACTAGACAAGGGATGGCAATGAACAGAGCTTACATTTTATTCTAAAGGTTGCAAGGAGCCATTTCCATAGGTTTTTAAGAAGGAAAGTAGTGGATGTGTTCAGTGTATGAATGAAACTGAGGAATAAATAATACATGAATTTTTAATGAAAATTATTTCCTACAAGAAACAGTGTTTGCTGTGTTTCAGAAATGTTAGTTGTTTTCACAAATGATCTAAAATTTAATAAAATTTAATTTAATTTTAATAACAAAAATTAATTTAATAATAGCATTAGCACTTTAAAAATAGATTTATTTATTTACTGAAAAGGCAGATATACAGAGAGGAGAGGCAGAGAGAAAGATCGTCCATCTACTGATTCACTCCCCAAATGGTCACAACAAATGGAGCTGCGCCAATCTGAAGCCAGGAGCCAGGAGCTTCTTCTGGATATCCTACATGGCTGCAGGGTCCCTAGGCTTTGAACCATCCTCTGCTGCTCTCCCAGGCCACAAGCAGGGAGCTGGATGGTAAGTGGAGTACTTGGGGCATAAACTGGCACCCATATGGGATCCCAGCACTTGCATGGGGAAGATTAGCCAACTGAGCCATAGTGCCAGGCCTTACCACTTTTTGCATGTGTCTGTATATTTATTTTTCTATTCTAGGCTTAAGTAAAACTCTAGGTTGGGTCCTGATTACACACATTCACTTCCACTGGACCTTGACCTACACCATGTCTTTCTCAGGGTAAGGGCAGAGCACAAAAGAATAAGTTCAACTTTTAGCATCTGGTATGGGTTATGCTGGCTAACATCTCACTGGCTAAAACAAATTTTATGTCTGGGCCAAAAATCAGAAGGTGAAACAGTAGACTTCTCTAGGAAAAGGACCTGCCTTGTGTCCTGTGAACTAGCAGACGGAAGACCAATCTCTCCCACTTTGACTTTCTCCCTTCCAAGTAGATTTTTTAAAAAACTAGGCATATAAAAATATGCAAAAATTCTGCACTGGGATCAGGCTTGGCCTTAGTGATTAAGATAAGTGTGACTGAAACAACACCTAGGTTTCAATTCCCAATTTTGGTTCACAGCTCCAGCTTCCTGCGAATGTCGCTCCTGGGAGGCATCAGGCAATTGCCCAAGTAGTTGAGTCACCCATATTGAAGATGGGAACTGCAGGTACACTGCCTGGCCCCAGCCCAGTCCCAGCTGCTGTGGGCATCTGGGTAAAGAGCCAGAAGATGAGAGTTCTTTTTTTGTCCACCTTTCCCTCTCTATCTCTAAAACAGAGAAATTAATTCTAAAAATTGCAATATGTAATAAATGCAAGGCTCACATCCTTAATATGTGCTTATTCATATTCCTTAGTAGCTCTGATCTGTTCCTATACTTAGAAAAGTATCTCGTGAAGAAATGAACTAATTTCATGTTTCTGATGAGTTTATGAAATCATGACCTATAACAGATTAGACAGAATCAAATGATCAAGAGGTTTTGAAGCTAGACACAGAAATTTAAATTTGCTATTTAGGTTATTGAAGACACAGAGGAATAACCTTAGAAGGCACTGTTTTGCTATTTTAATTGGGCAACCGAATAAAATAAATTAAAGTAGACCAACTGAAAATAGACAAAACAAGTTTCTAAATTAGGATAAAGGATTCATAGAACACTCCGGGAAAAAGATTACAGCGGTGTAACAGAAAACAGTCCAAAAAAGGGGGGGGGGGTGGAGGAGCAGAATCTAGTTCAACAAACCCAAAACTGTGCTTTTCTAACCACATCCCAGGTGATGCCAACATCACCGAGAACAAAGAGCCTGACATGAATAATGATTATGGAGCAACTTAAGATCAAGAGTCAGTTTTCTAGCGCAGCATTTGGCATGGTACTTTAGACACCATTTAGGACTGTATCTCATATTGGAGTGCCAGGGATTGGAAGCCCTCATCTCACTTCAAATTCTAGCCTCTTGTTATTGCACACAATGGGAAATCAACAGATGGCTCAAATACATTAGTCTTTGCCTCCCATGTGAGAGCTCAGGATTGATTTTTTTTTTTTTTTGTCTTCAGTCTGCTACAACCTCAAATATTACAGGTATTTGGCAAGAGAATCAGCAGGTGGAACATTTCTCACTGTCTCTGTCTCTATGTCTTTCAAATATATTTATTTTAGAAGTCAGGTTTTTTGCGATTCCAGATAATGATCAGGTTTTATGCCTGGTCATCCTGTATCCTTCCTTCTTATTACTTAGCGAAGCTGTTCCTCTACATTTACCTTTGTGGATATTTGTTTAATACATTTTCCTTCCCCCTTTTTAACTCAGTGGGATGGCTCACCAATTTAACTCTGATATTTATGTCATATATGGCACGTAATTGGCACTGAGTATTTATTTTGCAAGCGAATTGATTTACTATTACACACAAGTAACCAGAAGAGAAGCTAATTTGATCGTAAGGTCAGTGAAGGACATTCACGTGAAGATAACATGTTACTCAGAATGCAAAGAACGCTGGTGCAGATGTGAGAGCTATCATGCTAGATATGCGAACTGGTAGTCACACATAAAAGCAGCATAAACTGAAGAACATGTTCTTAAAGAATCAGCATCTAGACGTAAGCCATGCAGATCAGATAGGTACAGATAATACAGGAGGAGGGCCATCCGGGAATGAGCCAGCAGGGGATTCGAAAAGGAAGAAATACAAACAAGAAAAAGAAGTTCTAAAATGGATCATCTAAAGCTAAGGGCAGACTGAGCAACAAATTCAAAAGTGATTATTCCTAAGGACCTTTCTGGAAGTACATAGAAGCAAAAACCAGATTGAAGGCAATAAAGAAGATAGGGACAAGGCTACAAATTCAAGGATAAGTAAGATTTGAGGAATGATTAATAAATATAGTGTTAATTTTTGCCCAGAACTAAGAATTATGCTTGAAAATGCTTATACGAGCTAGGCAGACAAAAATAAATGTAGTGGTCCTGGTCTAGAATAACAGAGTAATGTGACTGAATCATATTAGATCATGAAGGCCTCAAAGCCAGTATCTAACTCAGCTCCACAGGCTACTGCTCCAAAGCAATCGAGCACTTCAAAAGGTCCAGGTATTTTTTCCAAAGAATAAAAATACATGGCTATGAAAAAAAAAATACATGGCTATGCATGCGGAATTTCCTGAATTAGGTAAAAAACATACTCAACTGCCAATGCATCACTTTGGTCAAAGAAAGAATCCGAGTTATCAATAAAGAAATAAAAAGGTTTCCTAATGGAACTAAGAAAGTGGCTGGCTTTATAAATAGTATAAACCTGCGAACAGAAACAATAGATGATGTCATTGTGGCCTGAGTGACTGGAAAGGGAGAACTGGCTCCCAAGGTGATAAAGCACTGCAGGAACCAAAGGCAGCAGTACTTTGATATAAAATACTGAAGAAAGGATTATAACAAAGGAAAGTGAAAAGCTATAAATGAATGAATTCCATCTTTAAAAAAACATGATGCAGTCTAAAGTTGGAAATGGCAGGCAATTTAGTGAAAAGTGATGATTAGGACTAAAATATAAATGTGGAATTTTGCTGATGAAAATTATAATTGGGGCTGTCATTGTGCAGCAGTGGGTTAATCTGCCACCTGTGATGCTGGCGTAACATATGGGTGCCAGTTTGTGTCCTGGCTACTCCACTTCTGTTCCAGCTCCCTGCTAATGTACTTGGGAAAGTAATGAAAACAGCCCAAGTACCTGGGTCCCTGCAACCATGTGGGAGACCTGGACAAAGTTCCTGATTCCTGGCTTTGGCTTGGCCCAGACCTGGCTGCTGTAGTCATTTGGGGAATGAACCAATAGACAGGAAAAAAATCATTCTCTCTCTTTCCCTTTCTCTGTATCTGCCTCGCTCTGTGTAATACTTTCCAAATGAATAAATGTTTTCTTAAAGAAAATTACATTTGTCCATTTAACTTAAAACTTCAGTAAAAATACTTCTAAAAGACTATTTTAATCTGACAATACCTAAGAATAGATAATGACAGTTATTCTAAGTAGTATTAGCCTTCTCATATGTAGTTATGAAAGCTAGTTGCAGAAGTGGAATGCTTTGTCATGAAAACTCAACACAGTGAGGGTAAGGCAGAGGCATGCATGCAAGTCCCCTTCGGTCCTCAGTCCTTGTTGAGTGTGCCAACAATCCTTGGAGCCAGTGGAGACAGGAGATAGATATCTGGCCACTTAAAGTTTATCTGGACTAATGCCATAGTTACCCGTGTTACAGAGCAGACAGTAGGCTAATAAATTAATAAACACTATACCAGTCTGGTCTGTGTTAAAACTGACCTAAATAATACAACAGCTCAACTTCCTTTCTTACTAAGACCTCCAGAGCTTCATTGTATAGCGTAATTTCAATTGGGTTCATACATATTCTAAATACACAAGTAACGTTATTCATTTAATCAAAAGATAATCACTTTGCAACTGTTTATAAATGGGTATACAAAACATTATGGTAAATGTATAAAATTCACTATCATTAATAATGGCAAGACGATGCACATGCCTAATAGGGAAGACAACAAAAAGAGTGTAAATATCTATAATATAAGCCAAAATCCTAAAAAAAAACAAACATTAATATATTGGAAGGAAATAAAAATAGAAAAATAGTCAAAGACTTTGTTACAAAAAAGTTGTGTCAGCATTTGAACATCTAGTTTTTTGTTAATTATTTATCACTATTTTACTCCACTTATTCTTAATTTATGCACTAAAAATAGGTTTAATTTTTGTTATCATTTCATGAACCAAATCATTTTTATTCAATACAGAAATACTGATAACGCACATAGGAAACACATACCTGGTTCTTCAGATCAACTAGAAATAAATGTTAAGGAATGGTACATGCCAGGAACAAAGACTCGCATCTCACGCTATCACATCCATGGAATTTGCCAACAAGGACCCCAGGTTCAGGGTCCATGAGAGTAAGGTTCAGATGAACTAAAGTTGTATGAAATAAACATTTTTAGTTCTGTTTCTAAACCAGTTATAAAATCTAAGCTGCTATTCTACAACTCCTTATTTCTTTACTTGGAATCTCATTTTTCTTTTTGGTAAGTAATATTTGGATATGGCTTTGGATATAGGGTTATTAGGAAACTAGAGCTCTAACATTAATTCTAAAACACACACACACACGCTGAATACACTGGAGAAAGCACAATTAAAGAAATTAACCTTTGGTTGTCAAAACATGTAAAAATAGGGCCCAGCGCAGTGGCCTAGTGGCTAAAATCCTCACCTTGAACGTGCTGGTATCCCATATGGGCGCCGGTTCTAATCCCGGCGTCCCCACTTCCCATCCAGCTCCCTGCTTGTGGCCTGGGAAAACAGTTGAGGACAACCCAAAGCCTTGGGACCCTGCACCCGCGTGGGAGACCTGGAGGAAGTTCCTGGCTCCTGACTTTGGATTGGCGCAGCACCGGCCATTGCAGTCACTTCGGGTGTGAATCATCAGACGGAAGATCTTCCTCTCTGTCTCTCCGCCTCTCTGTATATCTGCCTTTCCAATAAAAATAAATAAAATCTCTTTTAAAAAAGTCACTAAATCCAAATAACTTCCTAAGTTACTTAAAATCAAAGAAAAGGAGAAATCAGCTCTTCAACCAGTTACAATTACTTCTGAAAAACCAGTAATCGGAAAATGCCTGAATACATTATTATTCCCTACATATGGATTCTAAATCGAACTTCAACAAACCTAGCACTTCAACCGCATATCACAGACACTGACTAACAGATTTCCTCATTAACTTAAGACTAACATAACAGTTCTAATCATGATTTTGAAGTCAAAAGATGAGATTCGCTCTGCTTTTTACTGGACTGCATTTGAGCATTAACAAATCTCCAGGAGGGCCCAGCGCAATGGCCTAGTGGCTAAATCCTCGCCTCGTATCCACCAGAATTCCATATGGACACCAGTTCATGTCCCAGATGCTCCACTTCCCTTCCCGCTCCCTACCTGTGGCCTGGAAAAGCAGTAGAGTTCGGCCCAAGGCCTAGGGACCCTACACCTGTGTGAGAGACCTGGAAGAAGCTCCTGGCTTCAGGTAGGCTCAGCTCCGGCTACTGTGGCTACTTGGGGAGTGAACCAACAGATGGAAGATCTTTGTCTGTCTCTCCTTTGCTCTGTAAATCTGACTTTCCAATAAAATAAATACATCCTTAAAAAAAGAAAGAAAAAAAAGAAAGAAAGCCTTTAGGAGCATCTCACCTGCCACACACAGCTCTCCCTAACCAACTTTAACAACTAACCCCATTTCAGGCTCCAATTCTACACCATCAATCAATATTACTCTTCCTGTCACGTGGGTAATCTGAAATCTGTGCTCCAACCGCACTGTGATACACCGCTCATGTCCCAACTCCACCAAATTCTTGTAAACTTTAGCTCTTCTCATCAATTCCTCTTAAGTATGTCACCCCTAACAAGTACAAATGTGAATCTGTTTCAAGCCTCAGCTCTGCCACTTGCTGTCCTGTAACTTCAGTGGCTTTGTTCATACTTTGGTGCAGTACTTGTCTCATTTACAAATCGGGGATAACAACTGTACCTACCTTAAAGGACTCTGTAAGGACAAGATCTTAAAATGGCACACATTGTTTGCTCTAATGATTATGACATATTTTCAATACTTTCCCCAAATTTATACTTTCTCTATCATTACATTTGAGGACATCATAATAGCACACATCACTCTCTTCATAGCAGTTCAAATTGTGTTCAAATCCATCCCTAGAGATACAGTTCTCGCAAACTTCTCAAACACTCCTCCTTCCACCTCAGAAAAACCTCCAGGGCACATCACACCACATCTTTTGGGGACAGTCTTTTGTCAGCCAAGCATTAGTTACTCTGGAGAAGAAACAGGTGTATAGCAAAACAAGTAACTCAAGAAGTGAGACAATAGAAAAGCACAAAATAATAATTTGTTTGCTATGTTTACAGTGGGTGGTAAAACTTATGTTTTCTTTAACATATTTTGAATCTGACAACACTTTCAAAAACTATTTGCTCACCTCTCACACCAATCCATTTATCATGGAAAAGTGCTTAACTGAACTTAGGAAAGGAACGGACTTTAAATCACTCACTCAAAGTACTTAAATGGCTCCAAATTTTCACCAGTGCCTAAATTTCACAACATCACTCAACTTTTGAAACACTTAGTAGGAGAATAAATTCCAAATCACACTGGCATATTTTCTTCAGATTTTCAATGGCTAATCATGTCTTTTAACTATAATTTTTAAAGAAAGAGCACTACAGTAAACAAAAATATGCTAGATTCTTAGAGTTTCTCTAAGTTCAGCTCCATACAGTTAGTTATCCTCTCTGTAGAAGCAGCCTCGTTTCCAGGCTACCAGATGTTCTTCCCTACCATACAAAACAAATCTTTACCATTTGCAGGTATTGGGAAACATGTTGTTTGTTGTTAAAGAAGAGAACTTAGAAAGTGAGCTTTCAATCATATGCACTGCTCAGTCTGACTTAAATTTTTCTTCTTTCAATCTCCAAAGTAAACATGTGTACGCTCAAGCAACGATTAAGCCCACATGTACAGTACCAGCAAAGACATTGCACAGTTAAAAGCAAAATGAAGCATCACTTTAATTTTTGCTGAGAAACCTGAACACCAGGGCATTCTCCTCCTCACTGTTACCTTTTAAATGCTTCGGCTGGGTTCCTCTCACATTCCCCGGGCTGTAAGAGACTCTGGACTGCCGGATCTCTCAGCTTGTCTTCATAGCCTTGGAGTAGTCCACTGCGGCAGATCTGGGCAACCAGACCTCTAACAAACCCTCCAACGCACAAGGTATCGGAGTCCTGAGCTTTGCAGAAATGGAAGGCCAGCGCCTGACGGTGTAAGCCTCTCTGCAAACCTGAAGGTGAACTTGGCCATAACAGCTCAGTACACAGCGCAGTCTTGCCACTGCCAGGCCCGCCCACCAACAGCACCCCCCAGGAAGCTCCCTTCCCGGAGACGGCACCAGCATTATTCCCAGGATTCACGGCAAGGGCTGGGGTGTTGACAGCGCTGTTGCAGCAGTTGGTTTTCTCCTGGAGGCAATGCTGAAGCTTGTGGAAAACCCACTCCCTACAGTAGAACTGCTTCCCTTGCAGTAAACTGGTTTGAGCCATTTTGCAGACTTTTTCTTCCCAAGGGTTAGTCATAATAATAGGTTTTTGCTTGTCTGTTTATCTTCAATTGTTTGCTAGAGCCTGGATACATCAACATAAGTCTTTATATCCATTAGGACACGACTTGCATATCAAGCTGACTTTGACAGAGTGACCAGTTTCAATAAAATTCATCAGTGACAGAGTCCATATGTCAACTGAATGTGCATGTCTTTGTTTGGCTTCTTATTCTTGACAAATTGTTGAACTGGTGGGAAAAGAACGCTAATTCCAAAGCTCAGCAAAAGCGTTCCAACACTGCGACGGGTCACACAACTCCATAGTTAGAAGCTGGAGTTTACGTGACTGTGGATGTTTCGAGCAGACAGATGAGATAACACATCTGGAGAACTAAAGAGAAAGCCCAAAGCTTTCCATTTGTACAAAGCGCCTCTCCAGATTCCAGGTGTTAATTCTGTATCTGAAAATTAGAGGCAGAAAAGTTGTCTATTATTAAACGACATCAAAGAATGCCCACTTACACATCAGGAAGGTAGCTCTGTCTTTCCATCTAAAGGAAGATGGTTCCGAACACTAGCTCTTGCCAGTCAAGGGCATCTGGGTGACTGCCAGGCAACTGTTTCAGATTATAGCTTCCTCTGTGGCAGAAACGATACTGTTAACACCTTCCTAATTCAAAGCATTCATAAAATGCATTTTTCAAGATAACAGACACTTCATATACCTGTTCCCAGATCTCTTGTTTTTAAGAATGCCTAGGTCAGCAAGAAGTGTCCACAAGTAACCAAACCAAACCAAACAAAAAGCTCTTAGTCCTATACCTTAAAAGCTGATTTGTGAGGCAATCCAACAGTTAAAAAAAGTAATCTCCAAAATCCACATAGTTCACCTTGGGTACTTTCCAAATACTGGACAATTACTCCCCCTCACTGGACCAGCACATTTTCCTTCTAGTATTTTTCATTTTCCACAGCTTATGCTTCCCAAGCAGCTACATTTTAATCAAACTACCCTCGATTTTTAGAAGTTCAGTGAAGAAAAAAAGGGAGAAATAGATACTTTCTGCATATACAGTACATCCTTAACTCTGGCCCCAAAGGCTCTTTCCGCCGGGCTGGGGAGAGCCAGCTAAGGAAACTCCATTAACTTGCACAGTCCAGTCAGTCAAGGGCTCCGTCTGCTCCACCAGTTACACTTCTTTGTTGATAGTCTGCGCGATCCAGGGGGAAGCTGGGGGTTGCGGCTCATAGGAAACATTTTGTTTTCTCTAAATAATAATAGTAGCAGCAGTAGTAGCAGTAAGCTAAGCAGACTGCTTGTTCAAGTACAATGTGCGTCTCGGCTTCCTGGAGCCCAGGGTGGAGGTTTATGGCCAGGCTCGGGGGCAGAACGGACCTAGCTACTCCGGCCGCAAGAAGAGCAGCTGTGAGAATTCCTTTCCGAGGCAGGAAAAGGGGTGAAAGGAGGGCTCCGGCGCCAGCGGGTGGGTGGCTGCCCACAGTTCCGGCCTCCAGTTTCAGCTGATAGACAAAAGGAACTCCGGGATTCCCAGCGGACGGGAACCCCCTCGGGTCCGAGCGGTCCCCAAGGAGCCACGGGGGGGGGGGGGTCTGCGTGGAAAGGGACAGGAGCCAAGGTGCGATCTCAAGCCCCAGGTCTACCCCTCGCCAGGGCTGGGAGCGCCTCGGCACCCCGCCCCGCCCCGAGACTGGGGTGTGTCTTCTGGAGGGGGAGGGGTGCCCGAGGTCCTTGCCGATCCCCGGCGAGGGGGGGTCGCCTCCCGGGTGGGCGTCCAGCGGAGGCGCCCCCTCATCCCTGGGCCCGAGCGCGCGCGCGCGTGCCGCCCTCACCACCCGCACCCACCCGGCGGCCCACGGCGGTGCCAGGACAGGGGGCTGGCGAGGGTGAGTGGGTGGGTCAGCTTCTGGCCCCAGCCGCCCGCTTCCGACCTGAGGGAGCGGCCTCCGCCACCACGGTCGCCTCCGCCGCCTCCCCCGGGGTTACCTCGGCTCCGTCCCCTCCGCCGCCGGCGCCGCCGCTGAGGACTCTGCCTCAGCCACTTGCTTTCGGCTGAGAAGCCAGCCGCCTCCAGCAGCGCTGCCGGGACGGCCACGGCAGCCGCCTGCTCCGGCCGGCCCGAGGCACGCTGCTCCCAGCTGCACAGCCTGCACTTGGTCCCCGGCGTCCGCCAGCTCCAGCTGCTCCGGCAGCCTCGGTCGCTGCTCCTCCCAGCCCCCACAGCCCAGCCGCCACCACAGCCGCCGCCGCCGCCGTCAGGGCTGTGACTGTCTCGGGGAGCCCCGGGCCGAGCGGCTCCGCCCCGCCCAGGCCCCGCCCCGCGCCAGGCCCCGCCCGCCAGGCCCCGCCCCCACGCCCGCCGCCCGGCCTTTCTTCGCCGCCAGTTCCGCCTTCCCTCACGGCTTCGGCCCGTGGCCGCCGGTGTCCGGGCGTGTGCGGCCGCCTGGGGCCGGGCTACCTGCCCCCGGCGAGGGGGATGCTCGCTCTCTCGGGGCGTCCGGGGGAAGCGGAGAGCGGGGTGGGCGCTGCGTTCTCACGTCCCGGAGCTCGCGCGAGTCGCTGCCCCCACCCACCCGGTCCGCGCTGGGCCCTGAGCCTTCCTTTGTCTTCCAGGCCCGAGAGACTCGCCCGCGGCTGCGGCCGCTCTGGCTCCGAGTGGGGGCGGTGGGCGCAGGGAGAGTTCTCCCCTGGCCTCTCCCTTCACTGCCTCGCCTCTGGGGGCCACTCCGGGACCCTTCCTGCCTCTCAGGTCTCCCTCCAACCCAAGTAGGTCTCTAGGACGTCTTTTACTTCCTCAGGATGGGACTAAGGAAGACACCTGGCAGGGATGCTGTACAAGTAGAACTAGGGCAGCTTTCTTGTAAAGGATGGACGGACGGAAGCAGATGCAGATTGACAGCTGGCCTGACTGGGTCTCAGGCCCCTGGCCTTCTGCACCAATGCATGAACGCAGACCCCGTAAGGGGTGTTGGGAGGCAGGAGTTGGAGTGCAGTCAGATGAGCCACTGCAGAGGGCCTCCCCACTGGCAGCCCCTTTTGAACTAGAGACCAGTTGTCTGCACTCTTGAACACCTGGCCTACTTGGAGTCCAAATTGCTGCTGGGAAAATAAATGCACTAGCAACAGATGGAGTCCGAGTTGAGTTATCTTCACTGCTTCTGATGTTTATGCTAAAACCCAAGGGTTCTCCCATCATCTCCCATCTTTGTGACATTGATGGAGTTTGTTTTCAAAAAGTAGTAAGCCAGATTCTCACCTGGCTTTACGAATTGCAGAATAGAGCTATCACACGTTGATAAAAAATACAGATAACCGAATACATCATGTTTGTGCTTACTTTTCATAAATGGCCATCTAGGGATATTGATCTTCATATTGGAACTTAAGACCTTGAATTTGGAGTTTTTGTTGGTTTTCAAAGTGCAGGCTAGAAATAAAAGACAGAAGAGTATAAATTTTTAAGAGTTAGTTGAAAATGAATTTTTTCAACAGCTACAATTTTTACTTATTTGCCACCTAGCTTGTTTGCCATACAGGCTTACAGTCATTAACTAAGTTTCCTGTTTTAAGAACAGTTGTTATAAAAACTATGTATTTAGAAAAACTTTAAGTTTGGAAATATGTACACTAAATTTTCATTTCCATTGCTATTGTTAATGTGATAATTAAAATAATTTCTGATAGAGAAGTTGCAGAAACTTGCGGTTCTAACTTTTGTTGTAACTAATTGTTACCATGCAATGCACTTTTGAAAAGCTCCAACTATCTAAGTAGTAGTTGATCATCAAATTCAATTATAATTTTGTATTTTTTGCCTTAAAGCTCATTTTGCATCTTGTTGTTCTAGCTTCCTGCTTTCCTTGATAGAAAAACGTGAACTACATAGATGTGCGCACCAGATTTTACAAAACACCTTTTTATTGATTATCTAAATGCTAAAAATGTAATAAGTTGAGTAGCTGATCTCAGAACGTAATTACAATGCTTGGAGCAGTTTCTTGGCCATGATTTTTGCCCATACTGGCATTTTCCCAAAATATAATATGTTTATTTTTCTATTTGTTTTTTTCTGTTTTTAGTTTGTTCACAAAGCTTCCTGAGACCTTCACAGCTGCATGCATTTGAAATTATTGACCATATCAACACCTGCCATCTATGTGGACTGATCTGTTTAAAGCTGGAAACAGGTAATGAAACAACCTGTTAAGCTCAATGCAAAGATTGCAAACTAAAATATATCTAAGTGCTAATTTTTATATTGAAATGTGTAATTTTTTTCAGCACAGTGTTTTCTTTTTTTTTTTTTTAATTAATTATTTTGCATTATGTGACAGTTTCATGGCTCTGGGAATCCCTCCACCCCTTCCCACGCCCCTCCCCCCTGGTGGATTCCTCCACCTTGATGCAGTATTACAGTTCAAATTCAATCAAGATTCTTTCCTTGCATATACCAAGCATAGAGTCCAGCTACTTATTGTCCAGATGGGTTGAACAGTTTCTTGGGGAGACCATTTCTGGTCCAAAGTTAGAGCTGGTAGAATATCATCCCAGTCAATTAAGAGTCCCAATATAACATCAACAGCAATTTGCAATATTATGGAATTGACATGGTTTTGAGTAACCAGTATGTTAAAAAAAAAAAAAAAAAAAGCAAGTCCTAACCACAACCTATGATTAGCTCATTGACATTTCAATTTTAGTTTATATTCAGGACCGGCTACTATATACCTTAAAATGGCTATAAGGTACCATTCGGCTGTCTCGTGTCTATTTGATTTTAGTATTTAGCCATTTGTTGTGTTGAAGTATAATTTTGCTGATCTTGGCAGATTTTAGGATAATCTAGACTGGCTTGTAACTCTAACAAGACATTTGTCGACATTTAAGGTGCAGAACACATGTTTTTTCTTGGGGGGGGGGGTGTTTGTGCAGGGAAATCCTCAACACCATGGTGAGGAGTAACTAATCTTTGTGTCCCACCCAGCGAGGCATGAGCAAATCCACGCCAGCTCTTTCCTGTCAGATTTCAAGCTCTACTTTCTGTTGTTTGTCTATTTATTTTAGGTCTTTTTTAGTTTGTATGATTGTTTGTTTGCTGTGAGGGGTTTTCAGAGCGATCCCGATGGTCATTGCGAGGGAGAGTGGGGGTCCAGAGGTGGAACCAGGCTCGGACCAGAGAAAGCTCTCCTCCCTGGTCCCGAAGGACGTTTATTGTTCTTCTGTTTCTGCGGACCGCTCAGGGCTTCTGGTTGTCTTTCCGATGACGTTGTTTTCTGCGCGGTAGTGTTTGGACTTCTTCCATCCCCTGCGGAAGCTCCGGTTTGGGGTGGGTGACCTCAGAGTACTCGGCCTCCGAGGGCATCCAATTCCCAGCACAGTGTTTTCTTATGTGCCATCTTATTAGCCTCACTCAACGAATATCGTTGCAAGATAAATCTCATCACATTTTTTTATACTTATTTTGATACTTTCCATCATATTTATATAGTGCAAACTTTTACATCTTCCCAATCTGAAAGCACTTGGAAATTATATATATAATATAATAATAATACATAATTATTATGTTATATATATATATATCGCCCAAGTAGAAACAGTAGCAGCATCAATCAGTTCCTCTCACAAGTTGAGATATTCCAAAGTACAGTTATACATTTCAAAATCAGATATTTTACACTTGTGTTCTCATCACTCAGTTCTCTGTTACAAATAAATTTGTTTCTTCCTTATTGCAGTCTTTGTTTTCATTAGTTACAATACTTGAAAACTGCAAAGCTCATATATTTTGACTTCAGGTTTCCATTGATTTTAAATGAAATGTTAAGAAAGCATGGAGGACTCGTTCTAGCCTGCCGGTGTAACTAGAGTAGACGGCCCAGGCTTATTAACAGAATCACACTGTAAGAAGTTATCATTGGCCGACATTCAGATTATTCTACTAACGGAAAGAACTCCGTTCACTGGACAGTTGCATTCAGTCTCATGCCGTATGTTCTCCTACAGGAAGGCTCAGGCTTCACTTCACATACTTGAACTTCATGTCATATTTAATTTTCCATACTAACCACTGTTTTTAAGAAGAATGACCCAGTGGGTTCATGCATGGGAAAGTCACTAGCTGCATGCTGGGAACACTGGACAAGGACACCACGTGACTGCCAACTCTATGTAAAAATGCCTTGCTGGATTTGCCCTCTCAAGGACACTTTTAAGAGAATGAGTATTTAAATCTTTCATTTTACAAGTATTTTTGTGAGCTGCACTTTTTAAATATATGAGATCAGTTGGCATTGACTTAGACATGCATTCTATTGCTGATTCCTATGTTACATGATCATATATGGTAATAGTTCAGTTGCATACAATTGTATTAAACTAGTGATTAATGGCATCCACCAAGGTGAATTTTTCTGGTTTATTATTTCCACTATGCATTATTTGATCAGATTTCAATGATACATCAGTTATCAGGTTTTCTCTATCAACAAAACAGGTCCGCAGATATCGGAAAAATTACTTATTGTTCTCAGGCTGTCTTAACTTCTAGAACCACGCTTTTTTCTTTCTTCCTTGCTTTCTTCCTTTCATCCCTTCCTTTCTTCCTATCTTCCTTCATTCCTTCTTCTTTCTCTCTTTTTCTTTCCTCCCTCCCTCCCTTCCTCCTCCATCCCTTTCTTCCTTCCTTTCCTTTCTTTTCCCAAGTCTCCGCTGCTTGCTCAGCCAGCATGCTTCAGCACTGGCAACCTCACAAAGTAGATTGTACTAATTTTGAAGAATAATATTACACATGATACAGCATAAAAATAAACTAAACAAAAAATCTGTATGATTAACAAATCCTGTGAGATGTTTTCTTGAGGTCACAGAGGCTCCTTTGAATCCTATTACCGCCCCCCCATCCCACACATGATACCTTGGAGATCATCTAGACCACGTGTGGCCAACATGCTGGCTTAGAGTCTACTATCAAATGGCAGAGAAAGAGGGCTATATAGGATTTATTACTTCTCGAGATGTAGCTTCAGGTTTTTGTTTGTTTTAATTTGAAAGCACAGAGAGAGAGAGAACAAGAGATCTACTGGTTTACATTCCAAATGTCCATATCAGCTGAGACTGGGTCAGGACCAAATCTGGAGGCTGGTCCTCC